>NC_138549.1:21452462-22189564 GCF_964273705.1 Natrix helvetica
GGCTTTTCAGGATCAGGAAGAAGAGACAAATGAGATGCAAAAGAAAAGGGGGAAACGATGCAAACTTCTCGTTGCCAACTAGTCTATGGCCAGCGTGACATTGAATTTTTCTAAGACTCTAACATTTCAAGTCCCCAAGGGATATTTTATTCTGGGTCATAAATTAAATATACATAAAACACTTTTATTATCCTAATCAAGAACATTTGCTTAAAAATACTTCAATAACATTTATAGGACCCCTGAGGTTTTTTTCTGGGCATCCATCAGATAAAGTTGCTCAGATCTGGACACGTCTTATGGATGTTCTGAAGGAGTGGTGGGTTCTGGATCCCGTCACAACATGTATGCTGCGATGTGGCCAGGCGTCCACCTTGGGCATGCGTGCTGTGCACACATGTGCACTCACCGCTCTGCGACGCTCCAGCTGCTCGGCCTGTTGGCTTAAATACAGGTAAGGAATGAGGGCGGGTGGGCCCTCCAAAGCACCGTTCCGGTATTGTGGCTGCTCCTCCCAGCAGCTACTGGTACGCCCGTACTGGGGCGTACCGGCTGGAACCCACCACTGTTCTGAAAATATGGACTTGCTTCAATATCTGAGAAGAGTTTGAAATTGTTAGTCCAGATGAAGTGGACAAAGTCTTTGGAGCTGGGAGTTTGGACACCTGTATATTTGTCCTTCCTCCTTATTCTTGTCTTTCCTTGTTGGTTAAAGTGTGATGGCCCCATTGGACCCCAATTTAGAGAATCTGGAACCAGGAACATCTGATGGGGGTGGCATGGTTCCCCTGGAATGCCCAGAGAGTCCAGGGCTCAGGAAAAGCTGCCTGTAGGAAAGGATCAGCTGCAGAGGGCCAGTGGCGATAACAGGCTACAGATCACCTCTGATGAAGGACAGTTGCCTCCTCTGCCTGATTTGTGGGCATGGAGAGTGGAGAGAGGCACAGAGGAGATTGTTGAGGTTCCTTGCGAGAAAATAGCCCAATCTCTCCTTACAAAGAACATCTGGTGGTGGGTGATTTAGCTGGAAGCTGAGGAAAGGTGCATTTGTTGGGAACACCTGTTTGCTTTGGCACAGACTTGTTCTGACCTAGGCTTCCCCAGCAGCACGAAACCGAGTCCTCATCCCAATAAACCCCTTTTATTTAATTTACAGTGAATTCCTCTCCAGCAAAGTCTCCCCTTTCCCACAGTCTTTCAAGATATCTCACAATTACCTCCTTTTATCAGGCTTGGAGAGTGGCCATGCCCATATCTTTCAGACACTGCAATACTTGGCAAGAATACAGGAATGAACTAATTGTCTCCTGCAAACACCCCTCCCCTTTCACTTCTCTTTTATTCCCTATGGGAGGGGCCATTCATCATCTACCTGGGGCCTTACTTCCAAGTCGACTCTTGTTCCTTAGCTGTTCCCTTCATCTGGCAACTCTGTGCATGTGCACATTGGGAACAGGCTCCAGCTGTTCATCTGCCTCAGTGATGTCTGACTCCGAAGGCAGCTGATCACTGTCAGATGGCCCTGGCTCCATCTCTGCCTCTGATGCAGAGTACTCATCAGAGCCTGCCCCAGCCTCCAGGATTGGCCCATGTTCCTCCCCAACCTCCTCACTGTCCGAATCTGCTGCCAGCTCTGCTGGCCACTGGTGGGGCATAAGAACACTTTCCCGGCTTTTGTGGACCTTGCCTTGTGAACCTTGGATTGTATTTTTTTGCCTCTAAACCTTGGACTTTGCTTGAGGACTTCAGACTTGACTTTCTGCCTTTGGAATCGTGGACTGTGTTTTAGTTTCTGGAACCTTGGACTTTGCTTTGGGAACTCAAAATTTGTGGGCCTTGTGACTTCCCTCTTTGCCTTGTAAGCCAGCTTCGATCTAGTTTGTGGTTCTGGCTGAGGGGGACTGCGAGCAGGGAAATTGGGGTGGATCCTTACTAGTATCATTGGTGAGTCATTTGACATTGTGTAAGTTGCACAATGAACTGATTCTAATTGGCATCTTCGCTTGCCAGCGTGATTCAGTTCAGAACATAAAGCTTCCTCGGATGTTGTATGTAGTTGGGTCCATGAGGTGGTTAATTGCTTTATGTGGGATGGGGTGAGCCACATATTTTGAACGAGGAGGTCCTTCAATTTCTCCTTAAGAGGTCTTTGCAGGACCCAGAAACACTTTCATATTGTCTCCAATCTTCCTTTTGGAAGAGGATTGTAGCTCTGAGTATCCCCAATACTCTGCCAGTTTCAAAGAAATTGCCCATCACAATTGCTTACATCAACTTCATACAATGTTGACAAGTATCCTTCAAAGTTTTTTTTTTCATGCATTGAGTTTAAGGAGAACAAAATCCCGTGGGCTCTGACTAATAAAAGTTTCACACTTCCATGGACAAATTATTATTAATAAGATTTAGAAGAGCTTCCTGTGTCTATAATATTGCATGAGCAGCTGTATAAAAAAAGAGATTGGATACTAAATTAGAAGTGAACTAATAACCAATTTAAAATATTTTTCTGGAATACAAATATCTTTGTGCTTACAGCTTTTTCTCAAGTACGGATAGAAATAGTTAGTAACTGGGGACCAATTATGCTATTAAAATGATTTGTCACATTACCATTCTTACACTGAGGTAATAAACACAGATGGTGGATCTGCTGCTTCTTTAGAGAATTTCTTCCCCTCCTAGATCTAACACCTAAGCATTAATTTTTCAAGTTAAACTATCTCCATAGGAATCTAATTATTTTCATTATTTATATATTATGGTAAAAACATGCAAGATTATTTTAAATTAACAGGCTTCCTATTTTGCAGAAAACTGAAAGTCAACTGAGAGGTAATTTTGCATTCCCTGGAAGATTCTCAGTAGACTTATTCATTACCCAAACATCATTTAAAATATGAGTACGGAATTGTCACAAAATTATTAAGTGGGTAGCACTATGGATGTAAATTGTACATAATTAAAACCATAGTAATTAAATGGTTTGCATTTGAACAAATAAATATTTACAATGTGATCTTCACTGTACAGGACATTACACATATTTCAGTAATCAAATTTCTTACATGCTGTTCCATATCAGGGCAAGATTTTAGGTTATATATAAAATATAGCCTAGGATACATTTTGACTTTATAATTTAATTTGCATGTTTTATCACTGAACCACTGATGGGGGGAGGCTTTATTGCAGGGGTGTCAAGCCCGATTTCATCAGCATTGTGTTTGACCTCAGGGGGTTAGGGTGGGCGTGGCCAGCTCAACCTCACTCGTGTTGGGGGTGCCTGTGGTGGCCTACACGCTCTGCCAGTGAAAATGGGCTCCCGAGCTCTGTTTTTACTGGCAGAGGCACCAAGGGCAGGTCCTTCACTGTTTCCAGGGTGGCCCTGCAGGCCAGATCTAAGCCATCTCCTGTCCAGATCTGGCCCCCGGGCCTTGAGTTTGACACCCCTGATCTATTGTAGCTTGACAGGTGAATGGACAGGGTTGAAACTATTAGCTTCTTTCCCTGGAATAGAAGGAATAATATCTTGATATTTTCCTCTTATTTGAGTAGATATGACTAGAACATCAATATCAGTTATTGACCGAGTCATCTTTTAATCAAACTATGGTGCAAAATTCCCAATCACACTGATTGTGAGAAAATGATTCCGTAATTTTAAAAATAAGGGATGCAGTGGTTCAGTGTCTAAGACACTAACCTTGTTGATCAGAAGGTCAGCAGTTCAGCAGTTCGAATCCCTAGTGCCGCATAACAGGGTGAGCTCCCATTACTTGTCCCAGCTTCTGCCAACCTAGCAGTTTGAAAGCACATAAAAAATGCAAGTAGAAAAAATAGGGACCACCTTTGGTGGGAAGGTAACAGTGTTCCATGAGCCTTCGGTGTTTAGTCATGCTGGCCACATGACCACAGAGATGTCTTTGGACAGCGCTGGCTCTTTGGCTTTGAAACGGAGACGAGCACTGCCCCCTAGAGTCAGAAATGACTAGCACCTATGTGCGAGGGGAACCTTGACTGAACTTTAAAAATGTTTTCTTACCATCTCTTCTTCTCTTAGATGTCAGTCTCTCAGTTCTTAGGATACTCTATCTCTCTTGCCTTTTATATAAAACAAAGATAAGGGCAAGGAATGTTGCACATAAACCAAACCTATATATATATATATATATATATATATATATATATATATATATATATATATATATATATATATATATATATATATATATATATATATATATATATATATATATATATATATATATATATATATATATATATATATATATATATATGTAATATATGCTTTAAATAAATTTCTGCTGTTTTATGACAGAGATTGGTTTGTTTGAAATGATTAGTCTTAATTCAGAAAGAGTTATTCACCCACTTGTTAAAGCAAGAGGAATATTAATCTGCTGTGTGCTGCATTTCTGGATGAGATTAGTTATTTACAGTTACATATAGAAAGGCCAATCATTCTGGTAGCCAGTGAATCTGCTTGCTAAACAGTAGGATGCACCTTAATTAATGATAATTTAGCACAATAGAAGGGTAAATTGTTTGACCTGAGCTGCTATTAATCTTGTAAGTATTGTTTCTCTTCTAAATGATTTCCCCCCAACCAACTTATGGATCTTTTGGGTTCAATGTGATGCTACTGTTTGCTTCGTACCTGCATTGTCAGCAAATTCACTTGCCAGTTCTCCTGTGCTTATACATATATGGTCCCCCCCCCCTCTAAATTGCACAGATTCTGTGGCCAGCACAAAAATCTTTCCCATTATCTAACACATCAAAGATTATTATAATAAAACAAATCATTTCACTCCACTAGAGCAAATCAACTGTGATATTAATTGCTTAAACTGGCATTAAGCTCATTGTCATTTTGCAGAATAATGCATTAGTTCCCCTCAGCAGGAACTTTGAAAAGGAAAAATTGAGACATCATAATAAGAAATTCCCACCTTCTAAACAGAGCAGGGGAGATCTAGAAGATAAATGATGAAAGTCTTCCATTCTCTCCCCCATCATGTTGTTTGACTGACGTGGGTCCATATCTGAGCACAAGCATGCGGAAGCAAAACGAAAATTCAAAACTACAAAATGCTCAGTCCCATATACTAATTAAAATTAATCAACTGAGAAAGAACAAAAGAAATTAAATATGTAGACCAAGTTTTAAATCACTGTACAAACAGGACTTCCATTGATAAAATGCTAGTTCAAATACTTGTACAATTTTCAGACATTGTATCATTGATTAGACACACACATATAACACAATACAATTTCATATGAACTACATATCAACCTACCAATTATCTGAACTCGTGAATTTCTTAGTTACATTAAGGATAATTTTGCACCAATAAAAATGTAATATATTCATACCATAATGGCTTTCAACTGATGTTGATGTACCACACATACTAATTCCTTATTCCATCACAGATCCTTGCATATCTAATATAGTGCTTAAATTTATTGTAGTCATGAACCAGCATGTCCATTATTCAATAGTGCTATAAGTACCATTCATAAATAAAT
Source organism: Natrix helvetica (assembly GCF_964273705.1). Lineage (NCBI taxonomy): Eukaryota > Metazoa > Chordata > Lepidosauria > Squamata > Natricidae > Natrix > Natrix helvetica. Next base: position 21,458,022 of record NC_138549.1, read on the forward strand.
GTTATAGGATAATTATTTTGAGAAAGAAGTTTAGATCTTCTTATCCTGCAGGTGAGAAGGAGAAATTTAAGGCTGCACTCAATAACTCGATATAATGAAGATCATTATGTCTCCATTGTAATCAGTGTTGAAAAAAAATGGTCACAGGTCCCCAAGATTTAAGAACAATGGATAATTTGGTTATCCACTTGTGTCTTATATTCTTCTTCCTGCTATGTAATGATTAAAATAATCAGAGAACATTCCCTTCACATTTCTTTGCTAGCTAATATATATCCTATCTACACCGTACTCAATTTTGCAAAATATTTTATACAACCCCAGCAAAAATAATAAAAAAGAAATCATGGATAAATAAGGCAGCTGTTTATTTCATTTTTATATGCATTTTCTGTTCCATATGCCACTTTATTTTGCCTTCAAAAGCGTCAGTTTTAAAACCTGTCCAAATTAATACCGTTGTGCATTTTATGAAATCTCCAAATAGCTGAGCCATTTAATCTATTTGTGGATTTGCCCACCAAATTGTGGTATCTAAATTATGTTTCATTAGTAGTTTCAGACTAGCTGTTCATAGTTCTGGATGAAATTGAAAAAAGTTCCATTTGTCTGATGCTGTTTTCAGTTTTGAACCAATTCTAAATGAAGAAAGGACTTTGGAGGCAGTAAAAATAAAACATGTTATCGTGCATATTATTTCTAAAACTATCAGACTAATACATTCTTTTCTAGAAATGTAAGTTATGAGGTTGTTTGACAAATCTCAACACGCTGGGATTAAGAACTGTAGCAACCCAATGCAAATTCCACTATTACAAGTAGAGATGAATAAGTTACAATACATCGCTTGAGGTCTTGCTGATATTGTGATCCTGATATGATTAAGCACCACGTTATCCTTAATTCGTCAGATTTAATTTCACAGATTCAGGCAGTTTCTCTGCAGGAGTGCTCAAATTCCCATGTTTCAATTGCAGCCCTATACTATTAACCTTGGTCAGTCAAGAATATATATTGTACATATGAATATAAGAATATGAATTTATATGCTGCCCGACTCCTAGCAAGTTTCATAATGTGGAAATAGCCTGTAATGAGTTATAAGAAAAAGACAGTTAAGAAAATAACGCTGCCCCTCTATCATCAAATGGGGCAATATTTAGAAAGAATGTTAATTATTGTCCAAGAATTTAACAGATCCATTTATAGTAAATCATTTTCAGAACGATTTGCAGAGCTTACACAATTACAGTATGCACTACTGGTACTTGACTGTTATCGGAGACAAATCTATTAAAACTGTCATATTGCCTTTTTTCAGAGAGAGAGAGAGAGAGAGATGGAGAAATACTCAGTAGTATTAAAATGCTTAAAAATTGAAATCATGGAATGAATATTCATTAATAAGGCTGTATGGAGCTTCAAAGAAGCACTCAATTCAACAAACTTCAATTGAAACATCCCTTCAAAGTAAAGTATTGAATCAAAGTAGTGCCCTACAGTTAAGTATTGGATTGGAGTGGTTCTACCACATTCGGTTGAGATAATAAAGATGCCTCTTGCATATATGCACACATGCACAAAACACAATTTCCTCATTTCAAAGCAGCTGATCAAAGCAAATTGATCCCCTTTTATGCTGTGATTTGAAGCATCAAAGCAGTCTCCCTCTTTTTCAAATTGAGGAGATGTTGGGAATCAGATTGCAGCTGATCTGCATAACCCTATTTATTGATCAAATTGATAGCAACGATATCAGTTGCATCCATCCTGTTACTCACGAGAAGCCCAACTTCAAAGGAAGAGTGTTGGGAAGCGGGGAATCCATGTCACTTAAGGAAACTAACAGGCAGAGTCAAAAACAAAAACAAAACAATCACCAACCACCTTTTGTGATTAAAAAGAAAAAGAAGAAAGATAACAGGATACCAGTCTTTCCCAGAAAAGAAATAACTGCTTCTGGTATATACCAGAGATATGTTTCAAAATAGGATCGCTGCCCCCTGCCCCTCCCCCAAAAAACAAACCAAACTGAGATGGTAAGAAGAGCAGACAGAATGACTGGAGGACTTTGACCAACTTACCTTCTGGTTAGTGAATGTGTGGTAAGTGGCCACAAATGGGTAACAAGTAAGGTAGCCATTTTTGAAGGCACCGCTGACAAAAATTGGTGTGGAGTAGGGAAATTTTGTTTCTTCTTTCCATCTTCTGATTCAGAATTTTGTAACAGAAGACTGAAGTTAGAACTCACTTGAGGAGACCAGACAAGCAAAGGAAGGCAGCCGGAGAGGGGAACTTGGGCAGTTCGTGTGAGTTCATTTCTCCTGTATTAAGGCAAAGGTAAAGGTTCCCCCCACAAGCATGCTAGTTGTTTCCGGCTCTAGGAGGTGGTGCTCATCTCCATTTCAAAGCTGAAGACGTCTCCATGGTCATGTGGCCAGCATGACTAAATGCTGAAGGCACACGGAACGCTGTTACCTACCCACCGAAGGTGGTTCCTATTTTTCTACTTGCATTTTTACGTGCTTTCGAACTGCTAAGTTGGCAGAAGCTGGGACAAGTAATGGGAGCTCACTCTGTTATGCGGTGCTAGGGATTCAAACTGCTGAACTGCTGATCTTCTGATCGACAAGCTCAGCATCTTAGCCACTGAGCCACCACATCCCTGTATTAGAATAGCATATATCATAATAAAAGTGATAAACATGATGTGTCATGCCTGCCTTTTAGGCATAACTCAATTCAGATAAGGGACATCATTACAGATAAGCTTGCACATTCAAACGTTCTGTATTTTACAATTTAATCCTTTTTCTGGATCCTTTTATATCCACACTTCAACACGTGTATAATAATTTAAAATAATGTAGAGAAATCAGGGTAGGTTGTTGCAGAACTACCTACATTGAACTACCTACATTAGGGAAAACTGCAGTAAAATGAATATATGTAGATAATAAAATAGCTACAAAAGTATTCAAAAATTGGTCAGAACAAATCTAAAATTGTAAACGAGAAGTTCAAATGAACAGGTTTGCATATTCCCTTCCTAGGTTAACGTTAAATTGTAGTTTTCTAATTAAACTTTCACTATTTGAAGAATTAGGGAAGAAGGAGAAGGAGAGGAAGTAGCAATGCAGGAGGAAAACCAATTAGAATTTGGTAAAACTCAACATAAGAATGATGAGCAGGGTGAGAATTAAAATCAATGATAACTATTTTTAAAATGACTGTAATGATACAGGCCTTCCTTCAAGCAATTTTAACTAAGATGCCACTGCTAATTTAATTCTTGAAGATAAGGCAGTGTGTTGTCAGAATCAATATTTTTTACACAGAATTTGTACTGACGTTTCATGGAAAAATTGAATATATAATATTAAAAACGGAGGTCTGTTTGAACCTGAACCAAGCAGACCCATTTCTTCAAAATAAACAAGCAAATGCTTTTTTTTTAAAAAAATGTGGCACATTTGTCACACATAATTGTATGCTGATTCATACTTTCCAGATGCCATACAATAGACCAAAACAACACTTTTAAGGTAATAAATGCATGACATAACGTGTTTACTGTGTTGTTTTCCTGGGAGAAACTATTAAAGTAAGATATATTCCATATAAAAACAAAACCAAAGAAAATAAGAAAACTAGACATTATATATTTAAAAATCTCAAGGCACGAGGAAAATATAGCTAATTTGATTGAAAGCCATATTTTTTTTAATTAAATCCTTTATTTCAATTACAGTAATCACAATCAATATATTATGGATAATAATATATTTGTACAATTTAGTTTTATATTATACCGGGACTGGAGCCTAAACCATATAAAGAATAGTTGGAGGAACTGGATATGTCTAGTTTAATGAAAAGAAGGACTAGGGGTGACATGATGGCAGTGTTCCAATATCTCAGAGGTTGCCACAAAGAAGAGGGAGTCAAACTATTTTCCAAGGCACCTGAGGGTAGAACAAGAAGCAATGGATGGGAAGTAATCAAGGAGAGAAGCAGCTTAGAACTGAGGAGAAATTCCCTGACAGTTAGAACAATTAATCTGTGGAACAACTTGCCTCCAGAGGTTGTAAATGCTCCAACACTGGAAGTTTTAAAGAACAGATTGGACAATCATTTTTCTGAAATGTTACAGGGTTTCCTGTCTGAGCAAGATCCCTTCCAACTCTGTTATTCTAGTCTATACATAATATAATCTTGCCATTTTATTTATTTGTTTCCTATCTTTATTATTTTTTACAAATAACTCAAGGTGGCAAACACCCAACTTACCTTCCTCCTCCTATTTTCCCCACAATAACAAGTCTGTGAGGTGGATTGGGCTGAAAGAGAGTAACTGGCTCAAAGCCACTCAGCTGGCTTGCAAGGCTAAGGTGGGACTAGAACTCACAGGTGCCTGGTTTCTAGCCTAGAGCCTTAACCACTAAAGCAGATTGGCTCTGTGTGCAGATATAGGCTACAACCAAGAATGATGATAATAATATTGCAAGAAATTTAAGAAAGAATTAAGAGATAAAAAACCAAGGGAAATGATAACTCATTTTAGTGTGCAAGAGTTAAGGATATGTTACTACCTCTCCTGAAATACAATACAGTCCTTTCAACAGTTCCAAGAAGGCTCAACACCAGTTTGCACCACTCATGTGAGCCTGATGACACAGATAAACTTCTAGTTGGCCTCAATGACTCTCTAAAAAGGATGCAAATGACCAGCTGTCTGTCAGGAGTATAAATCCTTCTATTCCCCACCATCCAGTCCGATCTGAAGAAGCTTCGTATATAAGAAGCGAAACATCTTCAAAGAAAAACCAGAAAAGAAAAACCCCTGGGGGGGGGGGGAAGCACCTTGGCCTCTACTGAAACAAATATTTTCAGTCCATTGCTAAATGGTGTCATTTAATTTGTTCATCTGAAAAGTATTGCTCATGGGTTAACTCATGTGTAGAAGGAGAGATCCAATTTCACCAACTGCAATCAGAGGCAATGCAAATTTGATTAACTCTAATTGTGTTCAGACTTCACCACTGCAAATTTAATGTGCTTTTAATTAACTAGCATCATTTTAGCTGAATTCAACTCTTTTGTGTCAATCGAATAGAATAAGAGAGTTGGAAGGGACCTTGGAGGCCTTGTAGTCCAACCTCCTGCTTAGGCAGGAAACCCTACACCACTTCAGACAAATGGTTATCCAATATCTTCTTAAAAATGTCCAGTGTTGGAGCATTCACAACTTCTGGAGGCAAGCTGTTCCACTGACTAATTGTTCTAACTGTCAGGAAATTTCTCCTTAGTTCTAAGTTGCTTCTCTTCTTGATTAGTTTCCACCCATTGCTTCTTGTTCTACCCTCAGGTGTTTTGAAGAATAGCTTGACTCCTCCTTCTTTGTGGCAGCCCCTGAGATATTGGAACACTGCTATCATGTCTCTAAATAGGTGTCTGTGTATATAAAGTTGAGATTATGCTTGTTTTTCTGAACTTCCCAAGAGACCCAGAGTCAGTGATAAACTTATATATCCATTTAAATTGTACTAAAAATTTAGTCTGAACAGAAGCACAGCTTAATTTTTCAAAATATCACATCTTATCATACAATGAATTAGTTCAAATGTTTTAAAAGGAAATTATTTAAAAACGATGCCAGAAAATGTGGTTTGATATAGTAAGAACAGATAACAGTGCTTCTTGTTCTGCTCTCAGGTGCTTTGGAGAATAGTTTGACCCCTCTTCTTTGTGGCAACCCCTGAGATATTGTAACTCTGCTATCACGTCTCCCCTAGTCCTTCTTTTCATTAAACTAGACATACCCAGTTACTGCAAACGTTCTTCATATGCCTTAGCCTCCAGTCCCCTAACTGTGGCAAGAAAGGTGGTAAAATGGGGCAAAACTCACTTAACAACTGTCTTGCTTAGCAATGGATAATTTGGGTTCAATTGTGGTCATAAGTTGAGGACTACATGTATACACTTGACTAATAATGTTTTTTCTTAAGTTTTTTTCACGCCAAGCACCCTTTACACAAGGATTGTTGTTTTCCTTGAGAATGTATGTATGTATTTGCATTATTTTCTTTTTTTTCTGTTCTGCAATTCAATTGAAATTTAAATAAAATAAAAGATATATTGAAACAGCAAATACAGTTTTCCAGCTCAGAAGGCAAAGAATCATCTCTGCTGGCATGCTATTCAGCCTCTGGCCATTCTGTTTTTAACATGAAGAATGTTATAGTACAAACTTGCAAATCCTACAGTGTGTGCAGCAGTACAGTTGTGAGCCATCATTATGCAAGCTTTTCTTGAGCTAAGCAAAATTTGGAATGGCCATTATTTATTTTATTGCTGACAACAACAATAACACATTTAGTGTTATTAGTTATGTGTCAGAAAAAAAGAATACATTTTTCATATTGATAGCATTTTAGTGACATTAACCTCTGTGAGTCATGGAGGAAGTTAAGGAGCATTTGAAGGAGAAAGCAATCCAGGTCACATTAAATAGGTTGAACAAAATGACTCAGATTTGATTTCATGGAGAGGTCTTAGAAGTCAGTTAAAAACTTACATAAACATAGAAAGCTTCACGCGGAGTTGTTATAAAAATGTAATTCAGGTATTTTATAGAGTTCTTCTAAATGCAGATGAGAAAAAAGGTTTTACTGATAAGAAAAAATGGCAATCTTGTCTGAAGCAGTAATTTGATAAATGCTTCAACACTAAGGGCAAAATTCCAGTTCAGTAGATTTGTTCCTCATAATTTCTGAATCAAGATCATGTGAAGAATTAATGCCCCTTTTGGTCGCCACGATGTAAAAAAGATGTTGAGACTCCAGAAAGAGTGCAGAGAAGAGCAACAAAATGATTAGGGGACTGGAGGCTAAAACATATGAAGAACGGTTGCATGAACTGGGTATGTTTAATGAAAAGAAGGACTAGGAGAGACATGATGGCAATGTTCCAATATCTCAGGAGATGCCACAAAGAAGAGGGAGTTAACTTATTCTCCAAAGCATCTGAGGGTAGGACAAGAAGCAATGAGTGGAAACGAATCAAGGAGAGAAGCAACCTAGAACTAAGGAGAAATTTCCTGACAGTTAGAACAATTAATCAGTGGAACAACTTGCTTCCAGAAGTTTGAATGCTCCAACACTGGAAGTTTTTAAGAAGAGATTGGACAACCATTTGTCTCAAATGCTATAGGATTTCCTGCCTAAGCAGGGGGTTGGACTTGAAGACATCCAATATCCCTTCCAACTGTTATTCTGTCTGTGATTCTATTCTATTTGTCTCTTTTCAAGAAAGTTCCCCAGCTTCGTATTTATATTACACTATATTTTAAGCAATAATTATAGTAGTAAAATCTAATATAAAGTAAAAACTGAATGAAAAAAGGGAGGAGAACAGAAAGGAATACAAAGTGCAAGGAAAAAGAACAAAGACAGAGAAAAGCAAGAATATAATATAAATAGAAAAGAATAGTAATGATCTCCAACCTTCATCATAACTATAAACAAATAGAATTTATTGACTTTTATCCCGCTCTAAAATAACAAACACTTATTTCTTTACCCAATATCTCATCTTTATAAAACATCCTCTTTTTTGGTATGGTATCAGCAGAAATTTAATAAAGGGTTATGAAACATATCTTGTTTTAACCCCTATCAAATAAACCAACTTTATATTCCTTCCTTTACTTCCAACAGTCTTAATCTTTAGTTCATCCAATTATTGGATTTGTCTTTTTCAAGGTTCTTAACAAACCTCTTTTGTTAATCCAACAGGAAAGAAAATTGTCTTTTGGTCTGTCATTTCTATTTCTCTTCTGAATTTTAAAACCTCAGCCAGTGTTTTTCTTGGAGGAGTGAAACATTCTTTTCTAAGTCATCCTCTTGGTTCATCAGTTGTAAATCCACTGAAAGTTTCCCAACTTCTATAACTGAATCCAGTCTTGCTTTAGCTATTTTTTCCTCCTCCTTTTATTTTTCTGCAACAATAACATTTTATTATTATTCTAGAAATAATATGAGGTCAGGGAAACCAGAAATCTTAGAAGGATAATGGATGAGAGTGGAACCATTTTTTAAAACTGGGACAACAATTGGAGTGATGTGGTTCAAGACAGATTGAAAATATCCTTATCCATTTTGAATAAAGTTGTCATTGGCAGTGTGCTATGCAGGACTATACATTGGCAGGACTATACTTTCTGCAGTTAATTAACAATTAACATAAGGGTTTATCAGCAGTTAATATGCTGCAAGAAGTGTCCTTCTGGATCAGGGACAATTGTAATCAGACATTTCTTTCAAGTGTTTTGTTTCAATCAGGTGCATCCTGAGATTTTACAAGCAGACAAGAGGATAATAGATAAAGATGGTCACTATATGGAATTTCCTTTGCAACAATATGTAAATGTTATGCTACTGACATTTCTGAAGCATTTTATTTTATTTTCAGGATACTCATTTTTAGTAATTCATTTCGACTTTTTTCTGTCAAGCAAAGGCATTCAGTGATGCTTCCTCTCATCCAGGAGATAACATACAGACCTCAAACCTTGTAATAACTGATAGCCCTATCCTCCATAAATTCTCTTTTAAAACTGTCTAAATTGGTGATTTCGTTCAGCTGATACTTGCGAATTTCTTAACTTAATTATGAATTGCACACACATGTTTTATTTTGTTGCCTCTGAATCTCCCCACATTTGATTTCATGTTTGGAGGCAAAGATGAATGCCTTCCTCAGCTAAATAATATACAAATCAAATAGATACGCCTACACATTTTAGGTAAACTAAATTCAGATACCAATGAAAATTCAGTAACAATTTGCATTTATTACTGGGCAATGTTTAATCTGTGGTGGCTTAATGACAGAGGTCTTTGCAGCATTGAAAGTTGATATTGATATTGTGAAAATGATGAAAGCAGCATCATACCATTGTAGGACATAAGTATTACCTTTATTGTCATTGTATGTAAGTACAACGAAATTGGTTGTATTAGAGGACATGCTCTATACCTTTTATAGGTGTTTGAGACTTTACAATGAACATACAAAAGGGACGAATTTTGTATTGTGATGGCATCATGCTGCTTTCATCACATGGTCTATTCCTCAGCATCTTCCTCCACCAGACCCTTCAAGCTAATAAAAAAGTTAAGCACCACTTGATGGCTAGAGAAGCAAAATAGATGTATGTTTGTAAGCTACAGAATGGGACAACTCATTGAAGAACAACACAACATGACAACTCACCACAGGACAACTTGACATGGGACAATTCAACAATTCAATTTAATTATTTAAAATGATTTTGTAAAAAAATTAACTTTTGTCATTCACATTTCATTCCGTCCCTCCTTTGGCATCTTTGTTTTAAGGATTCCATTTCACCATTTTTTTAAAATATTAGTGTAACACTCATGGCAAGTTGTCCTAGACCCATAAATGATACAGACTCTCAACAAGTAAATGAGATGAAGAGTGGGAAGAAAAGAAGAGAGGTAAGGGAAGAAGAGAGGAATAGGAGAGAGGGCAAGGAGGGGGAAGAGGAGGAGAGAATCGAGGAGTGGAAAGGAGGGAGAGAAGGAGAGAGGAAAGGGAAGTAGAGTAAGGATGACAGAGGGAAAAAAGGAAGAAGAGAGCGGGAGGAGAGAGTGGGAGAAGAAAGTGAGGGATAAAGACAAATGTATGTATGGAGAGCAGAAGAGCTGTGTGTTTGGGAGTTGATGGTAAGATGAATTGATGTAAACATTTAATAATGCAAAATGATGCAGGCTATGTAATAGTATATATGTAATTATATGTTATGAAAATGAAAAAAGAAAAAAATTACCTCCCCAAATATGATACAGACTCTGATACATATGGTGTGCAAATGTTTCAGTAGGTAAAGAATTACATTTCAAGGTGAAGCAATTCGTTTCTCTTTAAAGTGGGGGGCATCAAATCAGATTGTGTTGAAACTATGAAATGGAATCTCATTGTTAATTAAGAACCTTTATTTGAGTAAATAAATCCCATCAAAATCAACAGCTCTTCTAAGTAATAGAAAAAACCCCATAATCTGCTATCAATTTTACTCCTTACACTAGCTTGCCAGAAGGAGATGAAAGTGAAATGTATTAACTGCTAAAAGATTACAGATCTTAGTTTTAAATCCTGGTTGGAGATTATGTGCTAAAGAGGACTGGAAATTGTCTGTAATAACGGTGTCAAACAATTAAATCTTCACTACAGACCAGTGAGTTATGTCATTTGACAAATCCTCTGACTCTGACAATTTTTTTGAAAATACATACAACTTACTTATCTCTTCCAATGGAAAACTGAGGGAAGTCTTGGGTGTCTCTTTAAACCAATGTTGAGATTAGATTGGTTTAACGTCAGGCAGGACTCATTATTTGAAGAAGTTCTTCACTTTTTCACCTTTGACTTCCAATCAATTTAATCCTTTCTTTCCGTGCGAATACTTTAGCCCATCTTTAACAAGAGAACAATGACACAACGGAAATCCATAGTGCGAAAGTGGTTCTAAATCAGTCCTAACTGATTAATTCCATTTTTATTCACCAAACTTAACTCGTGCTGACTGAATCAATCAAAAAGCTATTACTTTCATACTTGCAAGTGTTGCCTTCAAAATCAATAAAAACTGAGTTCATTTTTAAGATACAATATATTACCAAAATAAAAATTCCCATTTACTTGAGTGATAAATTTATCAAAAAGCTTTGTAGTCAGCAGAAATCTGTTGGTTGACCCCACTTGCATCCCACTCTTTGCAATCTTCAGACTCTACCTGATTTTCTTACATTTATTTCAGAAACAAGTACATTATTAGTTCTACAGTTTCTTTCTATGTCTTTCAAGAAGCAGCTTAGTTTATGATCAATGGCTTCCCTGGAGATCTTTCTGCCTCATAACCTTGAATATGTATTATATTTTTACAAACTCCATTTCTAGCAGACATATGATTCATGACACACTCAATGTTTTATCTATCAAACTTAGTAGGTATAACAAGTTCTTTCACCAAAGACTATGTGGCAGCAACAAATATGTCGCCCAAAACTTACAAATCCTTCTTTTATTCCCACAGAGCAGGGAAAAAAAGCTTAACTGTTTGCAAGATGATGTCCCTTTAAAATATTTAATGTTCACCAGTAATTGCATATTTGCTCTTCTGCAAAATAACTTCTGCCAAATACCAATGAGTGTTATCAGTGGTGGGTTTCAAGTTTTTTTAGAACCTCTTCTGTAGATGTGGCCTGTTTTGTGGGAGTGGCTTGCTGCCCATGTGACCGGATGGGAGTGGCTTGCCAGTCACGTGACCGGGTGGGCGTGGCCAACTTGTAAAATATGGTGAAACTCACTTAACAACGCTTTTGCTGGGCAACCAAAATGTTGGCTCAGAAGCTCTGGCATTTGAAGCACACAAGTCTTAAAGCTGTCAAGTTACAAGACCCTTGCACCCCTAACCCTTTAGGGAAAAAACCCCAGGGGTGTTCAAACTTGACAGCTTTAAGACTTGTGGACTTCAACTCCCAGAATTCCTCCTCTCACTCTTCATCTTGATGATGTGCGGATGGGCGGTGGGAGGGAGCTGGAACCAGTTCTAAATGGCACTGTAGATTTGTGGAACCTCTTCTATAGATATAATAGTATCCTCAGAAGCAGAAATGACACATCTGGCCTCACATTCTAATTCCAGTTCCTGCTGACAGTTTTGAATCTGCAGGGAAGTCGACAGCTGTATGCCTGATGAGAGAATGAGACAGAAAACTATCCCTTCCCAACAGACAGGATAACGAGAAATTTCAGGTTTGGGCTAAGAATGTCTGCAGAGGAGACCAAAATGGACAAGGTGACAACCATGCACTACAATCAAAGTTCCTTTTGTGTACATGTTGACAATACATGTGTACCGAATTCAATCCTGATGCCACAACAGGCCCCAGTGGATGCCAGTCAATTGGAAATAGCTGCGGATAAAGAAGAAGAAGTAGAGGAGATGGATGGTCAGGGGTCTCTCTCTTCCTCTCCCTCTCCCTCCCCCTCCCCCCTCTCTCTCTGTGTGTATAGATCCAGAAAGGCAGGAAAACTCTCCAACTTCATCCACAGGAGAACTATGCATGGTGCTGTCCTGCTTAGATCTGAATCAAAAGCTTGCACTAAAAAGTTTGATCTAACTGTGCTGAATTCCTGAAGTTTCTGCTATTAGCTAACTGTTGAATGGTATTTGGGCAGGATTGATTATCATAAAAGTCATAAATCGTGCTTGATAGAAATGTTCTGAAGTCTCCTTTTTCTTCCTAGCACTTTCTGAAATGAATTCCTGAGATGCCTCTCCCACTGAAACTTTTCACTACACTGAGAACACAGGACATTGTTACCATGAAAATAAACAAGAAGTAAAATCAAGAACGCCAGCAACTTCATATATCTTTAAAGTAACTCTTTCTTCCATCATCTTTCATTGCTTCCACCAATAAAAGACATTCCTGCTAGATCTCATCTTGCCATGACCTGCTAGGAATAGTACCAAATCTATGTCCAGCTAAGATCTATAAGTAAATTCTTTCTTCATGGCTTTTATCCTAATGTGATCTCTTCTTGTCGTCCTTCTTATGAAGCTAAACTAGATTTTAAATCTGCTTCAACTGGTCTACTTCAAAACTTCAACTAAAAAGAAAAAGAAATTAAAGGTTCCGAAGCGGGTAAGAGATGAAGAATAAGGGAAAATAGAGTAAAAGAATATATTTATGAATATATTTCAATAATGTATATTAATATTAGATTTATACAGGTTGGATTATTATTTTAGCAGTGTGATAGATATCAGGATAATATTGTAATATAAATGGATAGAAAGAATGGGAAATATAGACTTTGAGTGACTGTACTACTAAATATGTATAAAAATATGAGAACAGTGGAAGGTTAGAACTTAATGGGCAATTAGGGAAATATATAAATATATATATTAATCTAAACATGTATATTAATAATAGAATTATACAGATTGAAGAACTGGAAAGAACATGAATAGAAATACCCTAAATGCATAAATGATCGCGATTGATACTAAGGAGATATTGAAAAATGGAAGAAAGAATGAAGGATGGAACTTTGATTTAACTATGGAAATATGAACAACAAAATAGGTAGAAAACACATCTTTGAATATTATAGTGATATGAAATGGGGGGAGTTAAAATAGGGATAGAAAATAGTGGGGGAAATAATAATTATATATTAATATGTTAAGATATACAAAAGGACAGAAAGATGGTTCAGAAACAAAGGGTGATATTAAAAGACATGCATAAATAATATGAAACAATGGAAATGAAACGTGATATTTAGAAATAATAAGGCTATGTTTATGTGTACTGAAATGTACAGGATGTTACCCAGTTACAATGCCATTCACGCATCGATATGTATAAAGAATATAAAAAATAAAAAAAATGATTAAAAAAAAAACTTCAGTTCCAAGATCATCAGTTCTAATCAGTCATAATGTTAAGCTCTCCTTTAGCTTTTACCCTGCAAGAAGTCCCCAATCTTTTTGGGCACCAGGGACTGGTTCTGGGGAGCGAGATTTTTCCGTAGAGTGAAGGGGGACATGGTTTCATGTACTGCCTGTTTCCCCTAGATGAGGCTTCACTTGTTTGGATGGCCCGGTTGCTTGCATGCTGCAGACCAGGGGTGAAATGCTCTGAAGTCTGCTTCCGGTTAGCTTCACTATCTGTTTGCTTTGCGCATGCATGTGCACTTCCTGCGCATGCACGTTATTTGCCCGAACCGGTAGTAAAAAAATGCTGCCAGTTCAGGCAAACTGATAGTTCCAAAGATCAGCTGTGCCACGCAATTTCTAATCACGCAGCACAGCTGATTGTCACACAGGTGATCATCAAAGCTACCTATTCGCCTGAACTGGTAGCATTTTTAAATTACTGGTTCAGTGAACCGGTAGCATTTTTACTACCAGTTCGGGTGAACTCATCTGAACCAATGGCATTTCACCCCTGCTGCAGACTGGTGCTTGTCCACAGATCTGGGGTTGGGGATGCCTGGTATACGGTCTCCTGCTTGAGCAGGGGGTGAGACTAGAAGACCCCCAAGGTCCCTTCCAACTCTGTCATTCTGTTCTTTTAGTTGCAATGCATGGGGGTGGGGGAGAGACACAAACTGGAGTGTGTAACATGAAGGTCAGGGTTAGTTTGTTCTAGTCTACTGTTTTATTGTTTTATTGAAAAAAAATGCCTGGACAATATTAGGAACAGGGCTCAGCTGGGTGCATGGCTTTAAAATTTATTGACTTTGAATGTCTCAAACAAATACGAATTTAGAATACTGTAGGGTTTTATGAACTTCTTATTACATGAATTTATTCCCTGACAATCATTGGCGTTGTCTTTCCTGCATTATTCCTCCAATGTTTTCTATATAATAAGCAAACAAAAAAGTAACATCTAGAAAGGTTGTTCATTTCTTAGAATAAATTAATAAGAGAAAGAAGCAAAAAAAAAAAAATTGAAGCCAAATCTACCCCAACCTTCCAAATTAAAGCAAAGCAAAACCCATTGCTCCTCACTCTTTTATTTCATTTGAACATAAGGGTTTGTAGCCAAAGTAAATAAATCACAGGTTTTTAATTCACCAAGTTTCAAATTCATTTAGGCCTGTTGTATCTCACAAAAGAAAATTATCAAGGATAAAGAAGCAGTCAGGCATGATATTAAATAGCTGAACTTGTCAAAAATAATCGCTATGCAGTTATGAAGTTCTGTTCCATATTGTTACATCAATTTGCTGTCGTGTTGTCTCCCTGCCTTAGGAAAGCTGATTTGTTTTGCGATCCCCTCCTCGTGACACGCGATTCCTTGATTAGATGAAATTAAATCAATAAAGGGCATTGTGTTTTATTTGATATCCCAAGAAGAATAGCTTAATGCTTAGGTGGCCATCTTCTTGGCGTATCTATTTCATTGCTTTTAATTGCAAATCAATAGCAAAATTATTCAGTCGAAACAGTTCCTGTGGCGCAGCTAAATGATGGAGGGGGAAAAAAAAGAATAAACACTATTAAAGCTAAAGGAGCTTGACAAATAAAAAAGTCATAAGCAGTAATAGCAAGAGCAATTTTAGATCCTGTGACTAATGCTCTCTAACACCCTCTTCTTTGGAAGATAATAATGTATCACTTAGTTTAAACTTTAGATGTGCCAGTTTTATTCTGTTTTGGGGGGGCTTAGATCTCTGCTCCCAAATTCTAATAGAACTACTTATTATTTTTATTATTTCCTTATTATAAATGATGCTAGTAAGCACTTTAAAATGTCCATGCTCGCATATTTCCTTTCCCTTACAAAGCTCCCTTACAAATAATAATTCTTGTGCTGCTGATTTGAAGCATGACAACCCATCCTTGCCGCCCTATTTAAAACTCCTAGCAGATTCTTATTTTCTTAGCATTATTACTTTTCTCTATGTGACTCAAAGGGGTTATGTGTGAAATTATGAAGATTTTCCTATGGGTGGCAAGATAGATACCATACAAAAACAAGTGGAACAGTAAATTACTTCATGGACAGCAATAATATTCTGTCCTGTTCTTGTCTATGATTGTTTTTCCCTGAATGTTGATAGCACGTTGCAGATTTCCTATGCAGAAGCAGCAATAAAATACAGAATAACGGAAATGGAACTTGGAGGTCTTCTAGTCCAACACCCTGTTCGGGCAGCATAAAGCAGAACTAATGTGTCACATGTTCTTGAAAGTAGACCTCTGTGGATGGAGCCTCAGTCTGCATTGGCTTTTTTGGCAGCTGCAGCACACTGCTGGCTCATATTTAAGTGGTTGTCCACTAGGACTCTGTTCTGACCCCCCTCTTCCCCCGCAATCAGACACACTCCGAGCCAAAGATACTTCACGAGGTTTATTGCACAGACAGACAGATCCTTGGCAGCAATCCAACACAACTCGACCTTCAGAACCCTCCGGCACTGATACGCAATAGCAGCTATCCAGCCTGCCATGCTCACAAGACTGTACTCCCACAATAATTCCTGCGTTGACTTCTGCAAAGGGCGTGTGCACAAGCAGTCCTTTTATAGTCTGGAGATGAGTCTAATTATCATCAGCTGAGCGCAATTACCTCCGGTAACTGTGCAATTGCTCTTGACGCCGCTTAGCACGCCGGTAACGAGCATTTAATAACTCACTGCTGATGTCTGACTCGCTGTCCCGTGACTCCTCCCCACTGCTCCAAGGCATGACATCAGGAGCACCCTCCCTTTGGCTTTCACCACTGCTCCATGCCTCAGGTACCTCCTGGTGGCCGACCAGCCTCTCTGATCCCTGCTCGGAATCAGAACCCTGCCCAGGGTCCTCCACATCCTCCAGAGCCGACTCATAGGGACCCTCGCTGTCAGAATCTGGTGGCAGCTCCAACAGCTCCTGCTGGGCCACAACAGACTCCTAGATTCTCCTCACAGTTACTGCTGTTGAGTCATGAGTACAATATCAATATTACTAATATGAACCCACCAATCATTTATATATAGAAAACCTGTGATCTGAGAACATTAACCTGCATTTTATTAAGTATCAGTGTAGGTACTTGTTTATGCACCACAAATTATTTATGTGCAGTTACTGTTGGGGTGCCTTTCTTATGTATTTCTTTTTTACTTATACTTTTGTTGGGGGGGGGGAGAATTGTTGCCATCTAAATCAGGGCTGTCAAACTCCCGGCCTGTGGGCTGGATGCGTCATGTACTGGCCATGCCCCGGTTTAGTGCAGGGGGGGGGGAAGTCCCGATGACGCTGTGATGACATGAGTATGACATCCCTGATCTAAATTCTGATCTAAATTCTGCTTGCTTTTCAAGCTTGATGGGAACGCACAGCAATGTTAGGCAGATGGTTGCGGCTGAGAGATTGTATTAATGTATGGACCATTAGCTGAACTGTTGTGTAAGTCATCAAAGACTTAAGTGGTTTAACAAATTGGTATCTATGCAGGGGAAAAAACCCCAAAAGGTCTATGAAGTGGTGTATTAGTTCTTATTGACAGTTTTTGAAATCAAGAGGACAGGTTGCATCTAGTGAGGTATGAAGAGAATACCGAAGGGAAATGTGCTTAAAACAAACAGAAACCTTAAAGCAAAGTCCCTGAATGGCTTTGAACATAGAATTATAAAACACATCAATATGTTCTGAGACTGTATTGTCTCTGCTCTGTCATATGTGTGTGTGTGTGTGTGTGTGTGTGTTTGTGTGTGTTGCATTTGTGCTGATAAATAAATAAAGGGAGAATAGTATAGATCTATTTTAAGCTATTTAGCTCTCATCAGCTAGCCATACCCTTACTGGGAATTGAACCTGGGCTGTATTACATATTAGGAAGTTGTATTAGTCACTAAGCCACAGGCTCTCCTTCTTTATCAGCTAAGCCAGGGAAATAGGTATGTATTATGTTACAACCCCTGGTATGCCCAAATATGGGAGGGAGCATACTGCTTCTTTTTTCTGTCTTTTGGCTCACCCTACGAGCCATCCAGGCAGAAAGCCATTGTGTTGCCTTGTTACATTTGTGTTGCATTTGTGCTGATAAATAAATAAAGGGAGACTAGTATAGATCTATTTCAAGCTATTTAGCTCTCATCAGCTAGCCATACCCTTACTGGGAATTGAACCTGGGGTTTATTACATATTAGGCAGTTGTATTAACCACTAAGCCACAGACTCTCCTCTTTTATCAGCTAAGCCAGGGAAACAAGGCAACATTAAAAAATGGCTTTCTGCCTGGATGGCTCATAGGGTGAGTCAAAAGACAGAAAAGGGAAGCAGTATGCTCCCTCCCATATTTGAACTTCCCTCCTAGGGGTTGTGACACAATACATACCTATTTCCCTGGCTTAGCTGATAAAGGAGGAGAGCCTGTGGCTTAGTAATAATAATAATAATAATTTTATTTGTTAGCCGCAACCCTCTCCCGACCCCTAACCCCTCCAGTCGGTGCAACAGGATACCATGGTCGATGGTATCAAAAGCCACCGAGAGGTCTAATAGGACCAGGATAGAGGAACAACCCCTATCTCTGGCCCTCCAGAGATCATTTACCAATGCGACCAAGGCCGTCTCTGTGCTGTGCCCGGGGCGAAAGCCGGACTGGCGCGGGTCTAGATAATCATTCTCCTCCAGATGTCGTGGGAACTGAGAAGCCACCACACTCTCTACAACCTTCGCCAGAAAGGGAAGGTTGGAGACAGGACGATAATTGGCCAGCTCCGTAGGGTCCAGGGAAGGCTTCTTGAGCAAGGGTCTCACCACCGCCTCTTTCAAGGCGGCCAGAAGAGACCCCTCACCCAGTGAAGCGTTCACTAGGCCCAGGAGCCAGTCGCATGTAACCTCCCAGGATGCCAGTACAAGCCAGGAGGGACACGGGTCCAGTAAACATGTGGTAGGTCGCAGTCGTCCACGCAATCTGTCCAAATCCTCGATGACAACCAAGTCAAACTCCTCCCAGAAAGGTTTCTCAAGACTCAGCACGGACGTCTCCACTGGGCCGCTGAAGGGGACCCAATCCTTCCGGATTTGAGCGATTTTATCCTGCAGATATTCCCCAAATTCCTCTGCCCTACCCTGTAAAGGGGCCTCCCGCGGCCTCTGAAACAGGAGGGAGCGGGACACCCGAAACAGGGCGGCAGGGCGGTTCTCTGCGGATGCAATGAGAGCGGCACAATATTGATGTTTGGCCGTTCTCAATGCCACTAGGTACGTCCTTAAATGGGCTCGTACCTGTGCTCGGTCAAATTCGGATCGGGAGGATCTCCAACGACTCTCTAGGCATCTCTTGCGGCGCTTCATCACCCTTAGCTCCTCGGTGAACCAAGGAGCCAGGGTGGATCGTTGCCGCCGGAGAGGCCGCAAAGGCGCCACCCGGTTCAAGGCCCCGGTAGTCGCATTGTTCCACGTGGCTACCAGGTCCTCTACCCGAGGGTGGGTCAGGACTACAGGAGGTGGCCCAAGCTCCGTTTGGAACCTATCTGGTTCCATCAGGCGCCTGGGGCGGAACCATCTCGTGCTTTCCGGTTCCGCCTCCCCGCAGCACCAGGGAAGTCAAGTCGGAGGAGTGAGTGATCTGACCATGACAGAGGAGTGATGGTTAAGTTCCCTCCTCCCAGATCACTCAACCACTGGCCAGAGACAAAAACAAGGTCCAAGGTGTGACCTCCCTCGTGTGTCGGGCCCTGAATCAGTTGAGTCAGGTCCATGGCTATCATGGAAGCCATGAACTCCCGAACCCCCTCTGATGCTTCTCCCACCGATGGCAGGTTAAAATCCCCCATCACTAAGAGTTTGGGGGTCTCAACCGCCACCGATGCGATCAGCTCGAGGAGTTCAGGCAGGGTCGCTGATGTATGGCGAGGAGCCAGGTATACTATCAGCAGGCCCAACTGTCTCCCAGGGCCCCATTTCACAACAAGGGATTCACACCCGGACGTCTGTGGCACAGTGGACTCCCTCGGCTCTAAGTCCTCCCGGATAATCACTGCTACCCCGCCGCCCCTTCCCCGGGCCCGGGGCTGGTGAAATGCTTGGTAGCCTGGTGGGCACATTTCCACGAGGGGTAAACCTCCCTCGTGGCCCAACCAGGTCTCCGTTATTCCGGCGAGGTCCGGCTCCCCCTCCAAAATTAGATCGTGAATGAGGGGGGCCTTATTGAAAATGGACCTCGCATTGCATAGCAACAGCCTCAGGCCCTGGGCCTGCAGATCCTGACCACCTAGAACGCGGGGGTTGGTACAAGCGACCGGGTGTAACCAGCACTCACGGTCTCCCAACCGACTGCGAGTTGTTAATCTGTCCTCGTATCTGCCCCTCCCTACGACTGTTGGAATCAAGGAGCCCCGTATAGGAATGATATCCTCCTCCCCTCCGCTCCCTCCGCTCCTTCTGCTCGTGACCCCACCTGGTGACCTGGCTCTGTCATCACTCCTGATCTGACCTACCCGCCCCCCAACTCCTAAACCCCTAAAAGTTTTTAAAAAACATTTAACTAAAACCCCCCTAAGTCTCCGCTTCCTCCACCTCTGTATTAGTGGCTAATACAACTGCCTAATATGTAATACAGCCCAGGTTCAATTCCCAGTAAGGGTATGGCTAGCTGATGAGAGCTAAATAGCTTGAAATAGATCTATACTAATCTCCCTTTATTTATTTATCAGCACAAATGCAACACAAATGTAACAAGGCAACATTAAAGAAAATGGCTTTCTGCCTGGATGGCTCCTAGGATGATCCAAAAGACAGAAAAGGGAAGCAGTATGCTCCCTCCCATATTTGGGCATACCAGGGGTTGTGACACAACACACAATGACCTGGGTGGTGGGTGGGGCTCGTTTATTGACTAGGGCTGGTTTCCAGGTGTCTAGTAGGCGGGAGGTATCATCACATTTATTCATGTTGTGGGTGTGTTTCTCTATTTCTGTTTCTGTATATTGCAAGCACGAAGCCGAAGGCACCAGCCTGAAAACGCTAAGTGGGACCTCGTCAAAATGTCGGCAAGATACTCTCAATCTTACACAGGAAAAGACCTGAATACGCCAAGACCTGCATACCTGTACCCATGAAAATCTAGGAAGACTTGCATACATGCATGCATGCATGCATACATACATACATACATACATACATACATACATACATACATATTCCTTTCTTCTCTTTAGCCCAGTGGCATTTAAAGTGACATAGAGGAGCTTGTAAGTCCATGATGGTGAACCAATGGCACACATGCCACAGGTGGCATGCAGAGCCCTGTCTGTGGGCACACGAGCCGTCGCCTCAGCTCAGCTCCACCGCACATACACACACATCTCCCGCTGGCCAGCTGGTTTTCAGGTCTCTGCCGCAAGTGCATGGGGGGCAAGGCACATGTGAGAGATGTCCCGGAAGGTCATCACGTCCCAGAAGTTTCTGTGCATGCATGGAGGTGGCGCATGCACTCACATTTGTGAACTGGTAGTGAAGGTAAGTTAATTTCACCCCTGTCTCCAACCCCAAACCTTCAGGTCTCCCAACCTCATGAGGGAGTCCATCCTTCCCATCTACCCCCCCCCCAGATCCTCCTCCATTTTTCTTTCCTTCCATCTTTCCCAGCATTATGGGCTATTCAAAGAAGTCTGATTTTGGAATTGACTGACTATGTGCCAGCAAGTTACATAGGCTCAAGATCCAGATGGAGTCTTGATAGACTTGGGCCCTATCCAACAAAATGAAATTCAATGAAATTCTCTTAGGCATGAAGAACCAAAAGTACAGGTACAGATTAGGGTGACACTTGGCTCAATAGTAGTAACTGCGAGAGGGAAATTGGAGTCCTTCCAATATTTGAAGGGTTGTCACAGAGAGGAGGGGGTCAACCTATTTTCCAAAGCACCTGATGGCCAGACAATGGATGGAAAATGATCAAGGAGAGATTCAACCTAGAAATAAGAGAATTTTCTTGACAGTGGGAACAATCAACAGTGGAATAGAAGTTGCCTTCAGAAGTTGTGAGAGCATCACCACTGGACGCTTTCAAGAAGAGATCTGTCAGAAATGGTGTAGGATCTCCTGCTTAGGTGGTGTGTGTGTGTGTTGGACTAGATAACCTACATGGTTCCTTCCAACTCTGTTATTGTAGGGTTAATTGATTAATCAGTAGTTGGCAAACCACATTGATTAAATCAGTCAAAATCCACATTCCTTCCTTCTTAATCCTTTGGCGCTTAATCTCTTTTGCTTACAAAAAGAGACAATAGAATTTACACTAGACATCACATTCCATGCAGCAAAATATTAACTAGTAGAGAGTCACGTATCTATGTCATGAAGTATCTATGAGGTGTTCATGAGGAAAGCATGCCTTTGTAAACCAATCAATAGTTGCCAAGTGTATTTTCTGTCCAATGAGCTTTTGCTATTCTGAGAAGTTTGACAATAAAAGGGAGCTCCGAACAATGTTCTGGATGGGTGCCCTTCGGGGTGCCTTCTATCGGGTGGCCTTCCCAGCACAACCTTACTCCTGTCTGCGTCTGCTTTTCTACGTCACCAACAGTTATTCTGTTACATAATTCCTGGATGCTGCAATTGTCATAAATACATGCCAGTTTTTAAGCACCCAATTACATGACTGGGAGATGCTACAACAGTTGTAAGTGTGAGGATCAGTTGTAAGTCACCTTTTTCAGTGCCATCGTAACTCTGAATGGTCACTAAACGAATGATTTTAAGTCAAGGACTACCTCTATTCAGTGTCACATTGGGGCCCAATTTATGGGAGTCACTGAGGTGGTAAAGAAACAGTCTGATTATTAACTGCTTAAGTTCATCACATCAGTCTAAACATTTCAGAATAGAAATAGGAAAAGAAAAGACTTTGAAGCCTATTTTGCCATTGTAAAGTGTGCAATAAAATCTTGATTTTATTAACTTTAGTTAATGTCATTTTTAACTCAAGACCTAATGTGTCAATGTTCTCCAATGTCCAGGAGAGGTGCAAAAAAATGGTACAAAATCTTTTCCTTGAAGTGTTTGGCAGATTCACCAAGAGAAAAATCTGATTTCTCTTCATATTAGTTCATAGTGTGGATTACATAGATTGCTTTGGGTATTATGGTAACTGAATCATACTATGGTTTTATAAAGCCAATGAGCTTTGCTTCAGATATTCCATGCGGAATTTATGCTACACCTGTACAAAAAAATGGAAGAATTTCTCTGCCTGAAACTAATTGGTCAGCGAGGGAGCAAATGACCTTCAAGAATTCATCAATTTCCTTCTCAGTTTTTGCAGGTACAGATTCCTCTCTGATGAGCTGATTTTTTTAAAAAAAGAGGAAATGTCCAATAAGTACATTTTTACTGCAGCGGCAACAAAGGGTCACAAATGTATAGATTTTTGGGAGAGAAAGGTATTTTTCTCCATCAGGTATTAGGGGATGAGAAAATATAATAGATAGCAACAGTGGTAGAAAATCTAAGCGGTAGACAGTGTAACAAAATGCCACCTGTTTGTTCATTGAGCATGAATGATTTGCCATGATGAGATCAGAAAACTCACATTGAAGATGACAGGAAAAAGTCTAATTTCCTTTGTATTAGTTTCAAGGAACAAGATGTCTCTATGGATTAAAATATCCACAGCAAATTTCAGACACTTCAACTGGTAGCATGAATCTCTGGGAAAAGGGAAACATAATATTCAAAATATTGTTTGTCTGGTAGGGTGAGAATTTAAATAACGAGTCTGATGTTCATACTTGGCATCTAAGGCCTACAAACTTGAAATTTGGCACATATGTTCATCTTGGCTTCTAGGTGCTTGCTAAGAAAGGATTTGTCGAAAGAACCATCAGATCATCAGTATTTCTTATGCAGTATTATATTAACACATGTCAATGCTAAGAAGTTAGACATTCTACTCCCCCTCCCCACCTGAAAGGAACTTTGTTCCAACTGCCAGTTGCTTTATATGGGTGTGGCCAGCACATGACTCATCTGGCTTGTGGGCTGGTCCGATCACATGGTTTTGTAGCGAAGCAGGGGTATCCAGCTAGTAAGCTATAATATATTAAGCATGGGGTCTGTGTGGCAGAGAGTCAGAGAAGGCAGAAATTATAACTATGCAATGACTATGAAGCCTTCCCTTTTTTACAGGATATACATAAAAAGACACAGGACTTCAACTGCACAGTCCAACTGCCATCTTGTTTTTTTTTCATTTCCTTCTCTTTCCAGATCCCCACTACCATTGACAAAGCTGACAGATTTAATATAATTTTGATTCTGTCTGAAGATGGATGCCTTTGGTGGGTTTTATATCTACACATATACAAACAAAATGCTCAAATTTCATGGGTGAAATTTCCTCAATTATTCCCTGCTTTTTGGAGGAAACAAAGTTTTCAAACCCATTCGAAATGACACAATTCCCGTTTTCTTGACTTTTACAAGCTGTACCACAGGTGTGACACAAAAAGAGGCAGAGCTAATAATGGAAATTTGTATTACTAGTCAGAAAAGTATGAATATGGAATGATTACAGTACAAAGATGCTTTTTTTCCCCCAAGAGGCAACTGGATTTTCTGGTTTTCCCTTGAAGACGTTTTGCTTTGTATCCAAGAAGCTTCTTCAGCTCTGACTGGATGATGGGGAATGGAAGGATTTATACTCCTTTCAGACAGATGGACATTTGCATTCTTTCAGCAGGTCGTTAAGGTCACCTGGAGGTTTATCTGTGCCCTCAGGGTCACCTGACTGGTGCAAATGGATGTGGACCCTTTTTGGAACTGTTGAAAGGACAGTGTTGTAGACTGGAGATAGATGATGTCATATCCCTCCCCCTCTATTGAGAGAAGGCTGTTCAGTTTTGACATAGATGGCCTTTTTAACCCCTCCTTCAAATCAGTGATCCTATCTGTCCAAAATATGGACTTTGTTGTCTTCAAAAGAGTGACCTGTGTCTTTTAAATCTGTGTTGTAGATCTCCAATCTACAACACAGTCCTTTCAACAAAGAAGGCCCCACACCAATTTGCACCACTCAGGTGACCCTGATGACACAGATAAACCTCCACCACCATGGATGGTGACCTTATTGCCCCACTAAAAGAATGCAAATGACCTGCTGTCTGGAAGGAGTATAAATCCTTCCATTCCCCACCATCCTGTCAGAGCTGAGGAAGCTTCTTGAATGAGAAGTGAAACCTCTTCAAAGAAAAACCAGAAAGTCCAGTTGCCTCTTGAAAAAAAGAAGAAGAAGAAAGTACCTTTGGGACAACCAAGACCTGGATGAGTGAGAATCTCCATAGACATTGATTACAGTACAATTATTAAATACTGAAGTGATTATTGTACCATGTCTCATTTGTATCCCATAATCTTCTGAATGGGTGGTGACTAACTTTCGATCAACATTTGAACTTACTGTGGCTTTTTGTAAGTAACTGTCTAATTTCTCCAATGTTTTTTTCTGTGACTCTCCCTACCAGGAAGAGTCAAGGGTTATAGACTAGATCAGTGTGTTTCAAACTCGATACTTTTAAGAAGTGTGGACTTCAAGTCCCAGAATCCCCCAGTCAGCCTGCTGGTTGATGAAGTATGCACCTCTTAAAGTTACTAAGTTTGAAAAACATGGAACTAAATTATAAAGTTGAAAAAACAATCTTGAAGAAGGCAATGGCAAACAACTTCCATATTGTTTAGCAAGAAGACAAGATGGATGTGTTCATTTAGTTAAGTTTGCCTTGAGAGAGCTTTTGCTATAGAAAATGTCTACCCTCATTAATTGAGATTTCTTCCACCAGTCATGTCGTGTCACTTGCATTGAGAACCTCAGTAGCAGCAACGCAGAGCAATATAAATTTTTTGGTGGTGAAGAGCAAAAGAAGTAATTCCACATTGCATAATTAATATGCTCACAATATCATTAGTACCGATTTCCAGCTGAAATCCTGTGATATTTATTTTAATTGCCCAATTAACTAAAACCAATATTTTTTTAAAAAATAATACTTAATTTGGTCATTAATTTATATTCTGATCAATTATTGTTGGCTCATATGTGATTTCATGTTGAAAGATGAGTGAGCCTTGCTTATTTGCACTTGATGGAAAAAAAATATTGATTTTTGCTTGTAATAGCTTTTTACATTTATACATTTTATTATTTATTTTATTTATAAATAAATAAATTTATTGATTTATTTTACATTTTACATTTATTTATTCCCCAGTTGGCTGGGGAATTCTGGGAGTTGAAGTCCACAGGACATAAAGTCGCCAAGATTGAGAAACACTGGACTAGAGGCAGTATACATAACACTTCCCTCTAATTTGTTTTCCTCCCAACCAGGGGTGGGGTCCCAGCTGCTGCTACTGCCAGTTCACTCAGGGACGTGCTTTGGGTGTGCGCGAGCTTCGGACCCATATGTGCTTGAAGCGTGCTACGCATGCATGTGCGGTAGTAAAAAATGCTTCTGTGCATGCGCAGAAGCAAAAAACAAGATGGCGGCGCTTGCAGCGCTGCAGGTAGAACTGGTTCAGCAGCCTGGCAGGCTGAGTTACTACCTATTCGGCTAAACCGGTGCGAAGCGGTAGGAACCCATGTCTGCACCCAACAATAGCTCTATGTGGTAATTTGACTGAAAGAGTGATGGATCCAAATTTATCCATGGCTGAGGGTGGAGTTAAATCTAAATCTCCTGCGGGGAGAGGGGGGCGGTATATAAATTTAATAAAACTCAAACTCAAACTTAGTTCTAGTCCATTTTAACCACTACAGTACAGAATAGTTCATTGAGTTTCTAGAATACATTGCCCTAAAAGCTACTTCTATGCTCTGCTCTAGGATCAGTATTCCATTGCAAATTTGTCCAAGAGGATATGTATGAATAGTTGATTCAGAATAGGTGAGAGAGATAGCTTTTGGGGTAAGTTATGGAGCACCCACCATTTATCTCCAGAAGTCATGGGTCGTACATCACTGGAGGTTTTCAAAAGGAGACTGAACAGCCATTTGTGTGGAATGCTATAGGGTCTCCTGCTCAAGCAGAGTCTAGTCCAAGTACAGTGTCAGACCTGGAAGCCATCTTCTGCATTGGGCCTTCAGGCCTGCCACAATTTCTACTGTGGCAAAATGGGAGGGGGGATTATATGGCATATGGGAGATATATAGTCAAAATAACATTCTTTTCTCAGAGAGTCAAGGACTGCAGCAGTGATGGTGTGACTGGGAGGCATCTCCAGTTTTGGGCGGTGCCTGATTGGATCATGTGATGGACATGTGGGTGCTGAGCAGGGACTTGAAGTTTTATTTGAGTGGGGAAAACCTGGAAACTTCCAGATTCGGGTTTTCCCATATGTGCCAATATGACATCTCTAATAAAATGGAACTTTGAGGAAACTCAAGTCTCAGAATCTTCTTTCGTTGGGGCTGTTACTTCGAACCCTGACATATAGTTGAGAACATCATTTGAATACATTTATGGCAACAAGGTATCCAGATAGGTGCACACAATTTTGTGCTTATCAGTTATCATTTTTGAACTGAATTGAATAGAATAAACATTGCATCTAACATCAGAAAGGATCTCTGAATTTCAGCTAGTACTAATTATTCTATTAAAATTTCCCCCCAGTAATGCTTGGACGAAACCAAGTTGGATTTGTACATATATAGACATAAGTGACAGGTTCAAATGGTAGAAAGAGTATCCACCTAACAAAATAGAGATAAATTCAGCATGAGAGAAATAGAATTAAATAAAATGTGAATGACATAAGCCTAACCAGTTTAATCATCTTTTCACCTGATGTCCAGCTACTGTTCTTCAAGCTAATTTCTTCATATAAGTTATGTGAAATTTTATTCATTGGGTCCTTCCAAATGAATTTTTTGAGATGGAATCATCACGGCAGCTTTGGGAGATGACAAGAGTCCAAATCTCTGGCTTCCATTTCAACCTGCCCTTCAATTTCTTGGCGATCTTTTTCTTTATAAAAATTTCTGTCTGTCTGTCTATTTTTTGATTGATTGTCTACCATCTATGTCAGGGCAGCCACAGTATAGCAATTGCCACACGGTGCCCTGGAATGGTCCTTAAAGCTTCCTCAGATTAGAGTCAGAGTCTTTGAAAGGAAGGTAATTTTTGATCTCATACGTGATGGAGGTCTCATCCAAAGCATAATTCACTGTTCAGAACAGATCAGTATATTCCATTCAGGGCATCATCAGTTAACAAATAATCCTGGATGTATTCCTATTTATAAAATCATTAACTTAAAAGAAGAAAATATCCTGGAGGAAAATTGTCATGTAAGATGTAGACAGAAAAAAGAAATGACCAAGTATGTTGTTTTTTTGTCAGTCCTCTGAGATAGGCCAACTCAAGGAACAAAAAACATGAAGACTCCAATATATTGTTGTACATTTAATAACAGAATTTTGAAAGCTTGTCATAGATTCCCCGTTTTCTCTTATGCCATGAAGAATCAAGGTGAGTTTCTTTTTCACAATCTGTCTCCTCTTCACAGAGTCATTTAGGCAAGAAAAACAAAATGCACAGATACAGTATAGGTGGTACCTTGCTCAATGGAGTCCTAGTGGACAATCACTTAAATATGAGCCAGCAGTGTGCAGCAGCTGCTTAAAAAACAACAACACAGTTCTAGGCTGCATAAACAGAGGGATAGAATCAAGATTACATGAAGTGTTAATACCACTTTATAATGCCTTGGTAAGGCCACACTTGGAATAATGCATTCAGTTTTGGTCGCCACGATGTAAAAAAAGATATGGAGACTTTAGAAAAATGCAGAGAAGAGCAGCAAAGATGATTAGGGGACTGGAGGCTAAAACATGTAAAGAACGGTTGTAGGAACTGGATATGTCTATTTTAATGAAAAGAAAGACTAGGGGAGACATGATAGCAGTCTTCCAATATCGCATGGTCTGCCATAAAGAAGAGGGAGTCAAACTATTATTCCAAGCACTTGAGGGCAGAACAAGATGCAATGAATGAAAATTAATCAAGGAGAGAAGCAACTTAGAACTAAGGAGAAATTTCCTGACAGTTAGAACAGTTAATCAGTGAAAGAACTTGCCTCCAGAAGTTGTGAATGCTCCAACACTGGACGTTTTAAAGAAGATGTTGGATAATCATTTGTCTGAAGTGGTGTAAGGTTTCCTGCCTAAGCAGGGAGGTTGGACTAGAAGACCTCCAAGGTCCCTTCCAACTCTGTTTATTCTATTCTATTCTATTCTATTCTATTCTATTCTATTCTTTTCTGTGGCTCATGCATACTTTTTGTCACATAATACATTTGCCAACTTTATCTCCATTCTCTAGGTACCTTGGTGTGTGGGGGAAAAAAAGCTTGGTTTGGAAAGATCCACTGGCTTTCCTTAGGACCTCATCTCCTGTGTAGAAATTGCAATCCTTATATCGGTTTTGAGCTCATAAAAATCATGGGTTATAAATGAAGCGTACAGCCTTTGAAAGGCATTTCTTCAATACGGGCATCCAGTTTTCTAAAGTACAAAAGTTATGCTCTGCAACTTTAGCTCTTTGGTCGCCTCTTCTAATTTTGGAGCTGCATATATTTATTTGAGAGGTGTGCAGTTTGCCTCAATCGGAATATCACAAATAGGACAGGCAGCTGTACTGAAGCTGCCTGAATATCTCTGAGCAGCTGTCCTATGTGCTTGGGTGTACTTACTTGTCCTGTGCAGCTTTGCCGATTGCCTTATCACTATATACTGAGCGTTAGAATTGACGTTATCTACCAGGGGCCATGAGGTAGAGCTTCAGAGCCAAGTGGCTTTTGAAAATCTGTTGGGTGAAGTGATATAACTGTTCCAATCACATTCGTGTTTTTTTTTTAACCTACCACAGATCCCCTTTGCTGGTTGGATGGATTTGACAGAACCCTTTTGAATTAAATCTTTGCACTGAAAATTTTCACAGCTCACGTAATGACACATTTGGAGAAAATGGGAGGATATATGATGGCTTTGCATATTTTCCAAATAAGCGTGCTTCAGCCTTTATAATGCCAAATGTTGCATCCTGATAGATGTGCACATGGCAATTATATAGTCAACCTAAAGTAATCTAGGTTTTATCTTGCATACCCAAATTAATTTCACTTGAAATTGGTCTTATAACACCGATAAAAAAGGATACTGCTTTAATGAACCAAACACATCCATTAGCAATGTATCTTTTATTACAAAGTATTAAATGGGTTTAAAGTATAATTAACTCCAAATTAATGTGATGCTCATGATAAATTCTGACTCAGATTTCTTTTGATCGTTTGGTTTAATCTCATCAATTTCAGCCCTGGGAAACATTATGGATTTGCTTTATACAAATATAGAGAATATTCTATATAATAAACCTCTATCTAAATTTTGCATAGCTATGGGCATTTATGGGAATAACATAATAGAATTATTGTTATTGTTATTGCTATTGCTATTGTTATTGTAATATTAAGATAGTAGTCATGCAAAAAGAATGGTGTTGCCAACTAGGAAAAAAAAACAGCAATGCTAACCATTTAGGGAAACCTGAGATGATATGTACGTCAATCTAACTAATTAAAACATAGTATCTCTGATAGTTTTAATGAATTATGATCACCAGTCATGCCACTATCTACTTAGGGAGCACCTGATATTTCTAGTAAAATGTTTCATTCCATAATTATGAAAAAAGCACACTACAAAGCATACACAGAAGAATTAGTAAATAAAATACCCCCCCCCCGCCCCTCCCCGGTCTAAATAGTTACATTGGTCTCTGGTTTACTACTAAGCTGACCTCAGGCTATTTGTTATCACTGCAAAGTCTTATATTGCTTAGGAGTTGGATATCTGAAAGGGTCCCTGTTCCCTTAAGTTATAGCCTCTCAACTAAGATCTAGTCAGAGGTAAACATGGAATCATGTACGTATTTAGGTGCAAACAGTGGTGGGATTCAAATAATTTAAGAACCAGTTCTCTGCCCTAATGACCAGCTGGGTGGATGTGGCTCAATGGTCATGTGACCATGTGGGTGTGACCAACTCAACATCACTCACATCGATGGGCGCTTCATCTTAGCTGCTACAATGTAATAAGGGTTAACCAGAGAGGCAGTTTCTGTAAACAGGTCAATAAAGATTAGGCTAGAAACAACACCAGGATGTTTCTTTCCTGCCTTCTTTACAGGATTAGCCCTGTAAAGTGGAAAAAACAAAATAAGATTTCTGCCAACAACTGGTTCTCCAAACTGCTTAGAAAGTTAACAACTGATTCTCCAAAATAGGTGCGAATTGGCTGAATCCCACCACTGGACAACATTTAACTGTTATCTGATATATGGCAATCTGGGTGGAGGTATTCTTGATACATATGATTGGTTGGGAAATTCCCGTTCACATCTAACTGTGTATAAGTATCATAATTAAACATACCTTCTTGTTTCTGATATTAAGGCTTAGGCTTGTTTGTTTTATTGAATGCATTTTTATTGGTTAATGACAGAACTAAAAATTTCTATCAACCTCCTCATCCCAGCATTTGTGACTTCTAATCTGCCTCATCATTGGCCTTTATCTTGGGTTTCAGCATGTTTTCAGTAAGATATTTATTTTAATTAATTGTAATTTCTCCATAGCATTTGTTTTAAACATTGAAAGACCGACTAAAATGGAATGGTTGGATTATAGGATCACTTAACCAGTTAATCATCGATGTGAACTGCTCATCAAAACTTCCATTCATATAAAAAAGAAAGAATTCACATGTATTTGAATTAGTATACTACAGTACTACTATCTGATTCCTCATTAGTATAGGCATACATCATGAAAAGTATTATTTAAGTCCAACTATAGACTTCCTGCACCAGTTTTTAAAAAATTGTATTACATACTTCTGTCTTTTCATTCTTAGAACATAAACTTCCCTGAAGGCATAGCCATCACTGGGCCTTTGATTTGAAGCTTTGATTGAAAAGTGATTCACTGAATCACCTCCTTGAATCAAATTTTCAGGTTAAGCCTAGAATTGGTTTGTCATGTCAAATTGTACCAGGCACCTTCAAATGGTCTCAACAGTTCAATGCATTTTTGTCCATTCATGCATGTACCTTTAGCAAACTGAATTTTCAATCTGATTCAACAATTCAAGGAGATGACTCGGCTCCAGCACTCAACTTTTCAAATAACATCGACAGTTTGAATTGACTGAATCAATGATTTAATTCATAATGACCACCTGAATCAGATCTTGCCTGATTTGTACCTCTTGTATCTGCCATGATTGCCACACTAAAGTTCCAGGCTAACTTGATAAATACTCTCTATGACTATGAAAGGCATTAACTGCTAACCAGTACATTCCTGGAATATAAACTCCAAGATTCAACTAGTAGTAGTTCCTGATATGGAAGAAAGCAGGATTTAAATTTACATAACCGTAAAGAAAAATTCTAAACAACATCAAGATTATGAATAACGGTTTTATTTTACTGGGGAGGAAAAATGAGAGAGGACTTGAAAAGGACAGTGGTTTGTTATTGTTGTCTTGTAAATTCTGATTCAGAACTTCACCATTAAAACTGTAAAGGATAAATTACTTGCTGGATTATTAAAGAAATTTAAACCAAGTGTGTTTGATAAGATGATAGATAGATAGATAGATAGATAGATAGATAGATAGATAGATAGATAGATAGATAGATAGATAAGATAGACAGATAGGCAGATAGGCAGATAGGCAGATAGGCAGGCAGATAGGCAGGCAGGCAGATAGGCAGATAGGCAGGCAGATAGGCAGATAGGCAGGAAGGCAGGCAGGCAGGCAGATAATTGGTTATTTACTTACTCAGTTGTATACTAAACTATTATTCCATAAAAATAACTTGAAATCCTTCATTTAACTTGGAAAAATGATGGGAGGCATAGCACAAGAGATCAAAACCATTTAAAAAGTCCATGTAAATAACAGACATGGCATATGTGGAAGCTTTTATATTTAAGCATTTACATTATAGGTAGTGTTTTTTCATACTGATTGAGAAAGAATTCTGACAGTTGTCTTAACTGGAAAATTCCATGAAGAAAATTCAATTGATAAGAAAAATTCATATCTACTACTGCAAAGCCCTTATCCTAATTAAATGAATTTACATGGGCATCATTTGAATGTTAACACCAATCCCAATTCTTGTTGAATTCTGCACCAGTGCCATCTTTTCCTACAGAGGGAAAAAAAATGGGGGAAAAAACTTGTTGGGAGTCCTTTGAGCCTTTCAAGATAGAAATTTTAATGAACACCCATTCCCTTCTGCATGTACAACTTTATGTCCAGTGTTCCCTTTACCAGAAATATTTAACCTTCTGCTCTATGGCATGTGTGACTTATACGGTGCAATGAATTAAAAATTACAGCCTTTACGTTCTGTGGGTGAAGAAAAAAAGTATAACTGCACACATTAGCATTTAATTTTCTTCAACTGCCTGTCAGATGAACATCCCGTAGGATTGTATTTAATTTGTATGTGAAAGTTGGAAGGCGTTCTGCTTTTGCATTGCTATATTGCACAGCTAGTTTTCAATTAAAAGTCTCCCCTATTGGTATGCTTTACCTGCAGAACGCTAATAGAAAGGGATTGGCTAAAGAATTAGACATGTGTGCCAGCTTTGTTGCTATATCTTCAGGAAAGTAGTCAACTGTTGTTCAGCTCTGTTGCCCAACGGGAAAATATATTTTCCATCCATAGCTTTTCCACTTGAATTAGTTCGGCTGAATTAGCTAAAACTGACATGCATTCTTTTTAATAATCTCCTTTTAGCGATAACATGCTTTTCTTTCACTTGTGTTTTATCAAAAACTGGCCGATAACCCGGTGTTGCCTGGATATTTATTTATAGGGGGAAAATGTCTGGACTAAACATAATTTCTAATGTTGGATTTTTCCCCTTACCAGAGGGAGCCCCCTTGTGGAGTACTGTGAAGCTGTTACCATGGCAACTCTACTGCGCTGTACAGTAGAAGCCATTTTTAGGCACAATAGGCCGTATCTTAACCAAACACCCCCGAGGGGTGTTTTAGAGGTGTCTTATCCTCACAGTATTTGTTTCCAGAGAGTAAGTCATCTGTGTACCAAGTTTTTTTTAATTGCTCGAGGCATTCAAGAGTTTTGCTGGGACATACACACACATAGCTGTTTTTATAGATATAGATACCATTAAGCAAAATAATAATAATAATAACTGAGCAATTTATTTGGGTTCATCTGTATGTACCGTATATATGAACATGTGTATGAATATTTAGAAAATTACTATTAATCGAGGGGGGGGATTGAATAGTGAGAAGAAAAAAGAGATTAATGCCTAATATAGAAGAATGTTCAATGTCCAGCCCAGGTTCAAATCCCAGTAAGGGTATGGCTAGCTGATGAGAGCTAAATAGCTTGAAATAGATCTATACTAGTCTCCCTTTATTTATTTATCAGCACAAATACAACACAAATATAAAAAGGCAACATTAAAAATAAAAATATGGTTTTCTGCCTGGATGGTTTTCTGTAATGAGCCGAAAGACAGAAAGAGGGAGTAGTGAGCTTCCTCCCATATTTGGGCACACCAGGGGTTGTAACACAAATACATACCTATTTCCCTGGCTCAGCTGATAAGGAGGAGAGCCTGTGGCTTAGTGGCTAAGACTCTTGCCTAATATGTAATACACCCCAGGTTCAAATCCCAGTAAGGGTATGGCTAGCTGATGAGAGCTAAATAGCTTGAAATAGATCTATACTAGTCTCCCTTTATTTATTTATCAGCACAAATACAACATTATATATATACATTGTACACATACATACATACACACATACACACACACACACATTGTGTCACAATGCCTGGTATGCCCAAATATGGGAGGGAGCATACTGCTTCCCTTTTCTGTCTTTCGGCTCACCCTAGGAGCCATAGAAAAGGACTATATTATTTATTTATCAACACAAATGTAACAAAGGCAACATAAAAAATGGCTTTCTGTTGATATACTAGAAAGTGACAAAGAACGAGATGATTGAACACATGATTAATATAATGTAAGAATTCTGTTTATGCTTATCTTTTAAAAGTTGTTTTCAAAATTGAAAAAATTGTGAGATTTGGAGGGATTTCTACCACTAGCACCGGAGCTGCCAAAATTTTCTATGTACCTTTGTACCCTTTCCCCATAAATGTTTTTTAAAAAACTAATAAAATCTTTAATTAAAAAATGGCTTTCTGCCTGGATGGCTCCCAGGGTGAGCCGAAAGACAGAAAAAGGGAAGCAGTATGCTCCCACCAATAGCCCAGCCCTACGCCATTATAGATGACAACCGCCATCTACTTATTGAAATTCATATTTCACATAATGCTTGCATGTGTCTCCCCTTCTACCTGTTTAATGCTCAAAAACTAATAAATAAAAGTGTCCAAGATCAAATGTGAAAGAGGTAGCTTCTCCCTAAGGCAAAAGTATTCCAGAATTTTACACATTCATATGATAAATAGGAAGTAAGACACGTAGGTGTTTTATGCGACAGATGTTTGGTGAACTTCTCTACTGTAAAGGAATCAAAGTCTTCTAGTGATGATTCAACCTTTTATGTTTATAAGAGAGACTGAAGTAGATAAATAATAGTGGTAGATGAACTGGATACGTGAGCCATCTGCTTACTTCTAGCATTTGGTTAATAAAAAATATAATGATGTCTGCATGTTATGGAAAAGTGGTAAGCAATAGTCACTAATGAGGTCTGTTGTTACCTAATGAAATGCTATTGCATTAAAATGATTTCACAGCATTTTCTTTTCATTTCCTTCCCGTTTACTAAAAGTACTCCATTTTCTTACAAGTGTGAGCATTTAAGTGCAATTATTCCATGGGTCAGTGCAATGGTTTGTCATTTAGATACTGGGACTAATGGATGAACAGTGAGGAAGAAGAAAGAAAAATAACATTACACTTAATTTGCTACTATCTCCCTTTCTTTCGGGCCACTAATAACACCTTCTTACAACACAGACTTATATTATCTAATCTCCCACAATAAACTCCCACTGATTTAGTTGTAGCATACAAGTGGGTAAAGAGCTTTATCTTCTTCCTCAAATATTACCAGCCAGGGGTGGGATTTGGAGGGTCTTCGAACTGGCCATAACGTTAGCTATGGGTTCTTCCGAACCTGGGCGAACCCATAGCAGCCCACCGCTGGTTAGGTGATTTGTATCATTGTTAAATAACATCTACCATTAGCATCTGCTGCAAATTTGTGTGCTGTAAATCAAACCACTGACTTCTAATCCCTTTTTATTTGGTAGACAAATGCCTGTAGGTTCCATAATGCCTCAGTAGGTTTTGTTAGGAAATAAAATTAAAGGATAACTACAGATGATTCTTTGCTTGGAAGAAAACAGACAAAAGAAAATTGGGCTGGCAAAGAGCCATTTCTCCATATTGGCTTTTGTAAATGAGCATTTGAGACTGTCTCCTAAAGACATCCATTTATTGAGAACACCCATGATGTGCTTCAAAACCTGAAATATGCTCATCAGGCCTAGAGTTAAACATATACTCCTATATTATTGCCAGAAATTGACCGTTCCAAAGAAAAATGGGATATCCATGGCTGATATACAAGGTTAAGTCCAAAGATTTCATCAAGTGCAAAGATACATTTTGCCCTGTCCTGAGAAGGCAAGGAAGTATTGTTGTATTTTTTATTGCCAACATTTTGCTCATGCGTTTTAAAAATAAAATTGACAAATATTCACATTTTGCTTAGGTTGGCTTTTAAAAAAGGACAACTGAAGACTGCCTGTATTCCTTCTGGATTTTAAATAAATAGAAAAGGGAGAGAGGGAGGGGAGTCTAGAAAATAAATTCCTTGAAGACAATTTTTGACAAATATGCAAATCTTAAAATTAAATTAAATTCAATTAATTTCTTCCCAAGCTTTTCTGAAATATTTTAATAATGCTACTCCACTTTACTATTCTTCCAGTGAAGTGTACCCTGTGTTTATAGTTTTATAGCCATCATTATGATGTATTAATGTGATTCTTGCTGCTTGATAGTTTTCTGGCTCACTCATTCATTTGGTTTAGACTGGAACTCTCTACAATAAGAGAATTCTCTACAATGCATTTGTATTTTTTTAAAAAAAATGTTGCAAAAATGTAGCTATAGATAAACTGTAACTTAATGCAATAGATTCATAGATGTAGTTTAATACATCAGATGTATTACATCGGATTAACCTGGGGGATCATATGGTAAAGATTGTTATTTAATAATGACAATAGGAAACACAATGTTTTTAATTTTTCTGAAGGCATGTTCTACTTCAACTAAAATAAATTGGGTCACATTATTTGTTTTATTGCATTAGCTTAATAGGAATCCACACTGATTTAGTTTAGCAAATAATAGCATTGTTTCTTTTCCAGTTAAGGGAAAAAGCCACAACAAAGAATACCAAAAACACCAGGGTGCTTTTATCTCATAGACTGAGTTAAAGAGAATTGCTCTTTTAAATTGTGTCAATGTGCAAATGCTTGTTTGATTGTCAAGGTCCTGCCTAGTCAGTCACCTCTTGAATATACCTCAAGGGTACCTTGGTTAATCAACATATTGGCATGTGATACGGGCCAGCTCTACCAGTTATCAGTGATCTAGAGTGTCATCCTGAGTCACTCTTCATGGTATCTTTCATTTTATGCATCTCCATTGGTGATTTCCAACAGGGCTCACTTAGACTTATAATAACTTTATTCTCACTTTGAATGTACATTAACTGGCATACATTAAAATGAAAGTTTGCTGCATACAGCTCTCAAAGGGTCACCACCTCCAATATACACTACATAAACATGAAAACTAACTAATTGACTGA
This sequence comes from Natrix helvetica, assembly GCF_964273705.1. Classification (NCBI taxonomy): domain Eukaryota; kingdom Metazoa; phylum Chordata; class Lepidosauria; order Squamata; family Natricidae; genus Natrix; species Natrix helvetica. Next base: position 21,495,555 of record NC_138549.1, read on the forward strand.
CTGATCCAATAAACAAACAAGCAAACAAATAATATGCATATACCCATATAATATGATGCAGAGAAACAACACAGTCTAGTTCAGATATATACATGTACATGGTGAGAAAAACAAATCTTGCGAGTTTACCAGATGGATAGCATAGGAACTAAAGCTGTTACAGAATTTGGTAGTCCTGATAGAAATATTTCAAAACCTCCTTCCAGAGGCGAGCAATAGAAACAGACCATAAAGTGGGTGTGTGGAGTCTCTAACAATGCTTTGAGCTCTAAGCACACAGCACTTATAAGCAGTATTTTGAATGATAGGAAGCAAGCTTCCTATAATCTTCTTGGTTGCCCTTACCACTCTCTGTATGGACCTTCTATCTGAGGCACTGCTGCCACCAAACCAAACAGTGATACAGTTTGTTAAAATGCTCTCAATTGTGCCTTTGTAAGTGGCCAGGACAGAAGGAGAAAGATGTGCACTTCTCATCCGATGCAAGAAATGTAAATGCTTGTTTGCATGCTTCACGAATGATGATGTGTGAAGAGACCAATTCAGATTGTTAGCGCTGAGTGAGCTTCATTCAGTGATCTCCACCAGGGGTGATAGGACACAATCTTGGAGTAGACATTGATAGAGGAAAACCTTCTTAATCTATCAAGACAAAAAATTAGAATGTGTCTGATAACACAATTTTTGACTAAAACAGTTTTTTTTCATCAGCTGCATATATACAATAGATCTAGAGGAACCTTGCTAGCAGATTATAACTATCTATCTATCCATCCATTCATCCATCCATCCATCCATCCATCCATCCATCTATCATCTATCTATCTATCTATCTATCTATCTATCTATCTATCTATCATCTATCTATCTATCTATCTATCCATCCATCCATCCATCCATCCATCCATCCATCCACCCACCCACCCACCCACCCACCCACCCACCCACCTATCTATTTATCTAATGTGAGATATCTATCTATTTATCTGTCTATTTATCTGTCTGTCTATCTATCTATCTATCTATCTATCTATCTATCTATCTATCATCTATCTATCTATCTATCTATCTATCTATCTATCTATCATCTATCTCACATTAGAGGAACAGCATGTGAAGGTGTTTCTAATCTTTTGTGTCTCTTTGTTAGGCTTGTGATATTGGTGTACATGTAAGGTAAGGTAGACATTGAAGTTAGTTTCAGGGTGTTCCATGTTATCATTATTGTTATGTTATTTCTTGTTCCTTGTGAGAATCTGCTTGTATGGTTGTCTGTGTACAGCTTGTATTTGTACAATCTGCTTGTGTGGTTGTCAGTGTACAGGGTTGCCTGTGTTGCTTGTGTGGTTGTCTGTGTACAACCTGAGAAAGTTCAGTGTGAGTTGTAGTTATTAATGAGTGGTTTGAGCTTTGAGCTGTAGGTAACAACTAGTGGTATTCTGTTGTTCTGTTTCTGCGGTTGTCTTGTAAATAGATTCTCCAAAGGAATTGTTTTGGCTCTATTGATTTGTCTAGTTTCACCAGGTGGGTTGTTCAGTTTCCCAAATGCCTGGTTTAATTGAGCATCTCTATCAAGTAGAGATGCGTAAACAGAGGCTGGATAAACAGAGGGATAGAATCAAGATCACGTGAAGTGTCAATACCACTTTATAATACCTCGGTAAGGCTACACTTGGAATACTGCATCCAGTTTTGGTCGCCACAATGTAGAAAAGATGTGGAGACTCTAGAAAGAGTGCAGAGAAGAGCAACAAAGATGATTAGGGGACTGGAGGATAAAACATATGAAGAACGGTTGCAGGAACTGGGTATGTTTAGCTTAAGAGAAAGAAGGACTAGGGGAGACATGATAGCAGTGTTCCAATATCTCAGGGGTTGCCACAAAGAAGAGGGAGTCAAACTATTCTCCAAAGCACCTGAGAGCAGAACAAGAAGCAATGGGTGGAAAGTAATCAAGAAGAGAAGCAACTTAGAACTGAGGAGAAATTTCCTGACAGTTAGAACAATTAATCAGTGGAACAGCTTGCCTCCAGAAGTTGTGAATGCTCCAACACTGGAAGTCTTTAAGAAGATGTTGGATAGTCATTTGTCTGAAATGGTATAGGGTTTCCTGCCTAGGCAGGGGGTGGACTAGAAGACCTCCAAGGTCCCTTAACTCTGCTATTGTATTGTATTGTATTGTATTGTATTGTATTGTATTGTATTGTATTGCATTGCATTGCATTGCATTGCATTGCATTGCATTGCATTGTATTAAGTAGGTCATCACAAATGCAGTTGTAGCACAAAGTCTGGCTATACTCATAGTTCTCATAGTTCAAGTCCACAAATGCCTTCAGTATCATAGGTTTGCATATTCAGTGGTGGATCTGATTATTTCTACTTAGTTCTCTAGAGAAGTCTCTAATGCCGGAAAATATGGAAAGTAACAGAAGAAGAGGACAACCAGCAGCAAGGATTCATTACACTCAGCAACTTGTACAATATTGGAAGATCTGAAGGTTTGGCAAACATTGTTCTGAAGAATATATATGTGGCCATGGAGTTTGACATAATGCCGAATAGTCAATCATTTGCACATCCAGAATATTTAGGAAGAGAAGAGTTTCAGCTTAATTATAAAAACAGGCTAGATTTTATTTGGATTTCAAGGCTGTTTATCATGGACCATCCTTCATTACCCACAATTACTGTTTCATTGTATTGAATCATCTTGCAAACTTGTTTGTCTGGTTAGATTTTTGCCCTAAAAGTAAAGTAAAGTGATCCCTGGGCCCAGATTATACAATAGCACTATTTCTTTCCCTTCCCTTCGATGACTCATATGTACTTTTGTAAATTGCTACCTCTGAAACCAGTGGTGGATAAGCAGGGAAGCTTGCGCATCGTAAACTGTGTAAGAGATTAAAGTTAAGAGCAACCATATAGCTATGCTTTTAACTCTTGCAATGCTTAATCTTTGTAAATTCAAGTTCTACATAGGAACTCCAAAGTTCTGTATTTTAAATTCTACTCTTAAAAACGGGTAACCAGTCCTTAATGGTTAAGTTTCTACTTGGCTAAATTTCTGTGTCTGTACCCAGGGATTTATAAAAAATAGCTAATCTGTAGAGCAGAAATGCAGGGAATGTAAACATGACAACCATATCCAATGGATGAGATTAAGACTGTGAGAAAAAGAAGTGAAAGACCTCACTCCAGATAGGACAGTGACCTAAAAAAAGCATGCAAAAATTAAACCATGGTAATGGGATAATAATTCTATATCATCTTTCCTGCCTTCTCAAAGACTTTCAACTTTCTTAGATGTCTGTAGTGACTTTCTGCCTAGTTTACTCCTATCCTGAAGAAGTCTAACAGACAAAGTACATTTATATCCAAACTTATCAACAAATGGAGGTTTATCTTCTTAAACAGCTTGGGAGTTAAGAAGGTAACCTAGGCCTACTGCATTTTTCAAAATAACTTATCAACCAAAACATTGATCCTTTTCATTCTACTTAAGTTCTTTTTCTTTTCTTAGAATAACAGAGTTGGAAGGGACCTTGAAGGTCTTCTAGTCCAACCCCCTGCTTAGGCAGGAAACCCTACACCACTTGAGAAAATGGTTATCCAACATCTTCATAAAAACTTCCATAGTTGGAACATTCACAACTTCTGGAGGCAAATTATTCCCCTGATTAATTGTCCTAACTGGCAGGAAATTTCTCCTTAGTTCTAAGTTGCTTCTCTCCTTGATTAGTTTCCATTCATAGCTTCTTGTCCTGCCCTCAGGTGTTTTGAACTTAGCTTGACTCCCTCTTCTTTGTGGCATCCTCTGAGATATTGGAATACTGCTATCATGTCTCCCTTAGTCCTTCTTTTCATGAAGCATACCCAGTTCCTGCAACCGTTCTTCATATGTTTTAGTCTCCAGTCCCCTAATCATCTTTGTTGCTCTTCTCTGCACTCTTTCTAGAGTCTCCACAACTTTTCTACATCGTGGTGACCAAAACTGAATGCAGTATTCCAAGTGTGGCCTTACCAAGGCATTATAAAGTGGTATTAACACTTCATGTGACACTTCTTCCTTAAATGTATTTATATTCCATAATCAACTTTGGTGATGACTTGATCTCTAAGCCCACCTCATCATCACCTTCTTAAGTAAAAATTCTATTTCATTTCAGTACAGTTCATAATTTGAGGCATTGGTGCTCATTTTTGAATGGTGACATTTTTAAAAATTAGAGCAGACTTTATAAAATAATGATTTATCCTCACTTGTTGATTACTGATAATGTGGGCAAGACTGCAATTATTATCCAGGATGACAATATAACAAAAATAAAGGTGCTCTATGGTATTTGGGAGTAAAATATTTTCGAACTTGAGAATTTATCCTAGAATGGTTCCATATTATTCAGCATAATAATAGTCATCATCATCTTTTAATGACCCCATAATCCCTTGCCGGGTAGAGTCTGGGCAACTGAATGGAGCTAGCAGAGTGTTTAATGCCCGGATGCCCTTCCTGTCGCCAAAGCAGAATTTTGTTCAGCAGATATATTCTCATTGTGTCCAAAAAGAGAAATGTCCGCCTCTACCTAGAATTGAACTCACAGCCTCCTGATTGTGAGGGGAATTCAGCATAACAATAGTGAAAAAAATATATATTACCCAAATACAGATATTTTACCAATTATCTGTATTTGGTAAAGAGTTTTGGAAAATTATTGTGTCCATTATTGCTCAATCTTGATAAGATGCTTAAGAATGTACTTTATGTCCCCATTCATCACTGTTACAAGAAGTTGTAGGTTTAAGTTTTGGCCTTGTGCATCATAAAACAACCGAGTAATGCAAGAATTAATGTACCTTTGGTTTTTATTGTAAAAAGAAATCCCCTGCCTATATAGTTTCTTCTTGTAATCATTCTGACAGATTGATGTTCATTTTGAAACTGTCACATTTTTATTGGGCTGGACTTTACAGAAGAATGGCTGACAATATCCAATTTAGTTGACACATATCCAGACACTGCTGTTACTGTTAATATTATTCACATCCTTTTATTATCAACTAAGCCCATAATACCAATATCATTTACAATTCTGCTATAAAGAGAGAGAATGTGCAGAAAATGCTAACATTAAGACCCAGGAAGATCTATTGAAGCTGGAAAAAGCCTGGAAAAAAGAATGCAGATGAATAATGCTTCAATAGTTACATCACATAGTATATCTAAAAATAAAGAGCAAAAAACAAGCAAACCTACAGAACAATGTAACCTACTGTTTATGGTGAGAGAATATAGCTATTCTATATTAGGGGTAGCTGAAAAACTGAGGGCCTATAAGCATACCAACTACAATAAATTAATATGGAAGACTGAATTTGAAATAGAACTATGCAGAAATGATGATTATGTTATTGCCAAAAGATATAAACTTTTATTGAAATATGAAATGGAAGAGGAGAAAGAGTATACGGTAAAATGGGCTAAAAACTTTGGATACAATATACACATGGATCAGTAGGAGAAAATGTGACTGAAAGTTCTGAAATTTACACTGGGTGTATCTTATAGAGTTTGCACTGCTAATCACAAAAATACCTTGCAATTTAACCTATCAGGTATCATGTTATAGAAATCTTCTGGTTTTATACAATGGCAATGTACGTCCTTCTGTAGCTGTTGACTGTGCTACATACATGAAAGAAACATATGAAAACATGTAACTGTTCTTGAAGCACATCCATACACCAAGTACAGCTGGAACATCTGTCATGATCTAAAAGTAGTACCTCTGCTGCTTGGAATTCAGTTTGGATATACCAAATACTGTTGTTACAGATGCGAAGGGACACCTGTGCAAGAGTGTTGCATTACATTAAAAAGAATTGGCCACTCCAAAAGAATTAGGTTTCATGACAGAAAAACATGGTATGTGAACTACTTGTTGACCCAACAGACATATTTTTGCATCTGCTTCACATAAAACTTGACTAATTAAAAAAAACATGATATCAATGAACAAGGCAGGTGAAGGTTTTCATTGTTTGAGACAGATGTTTCCAAGAATCACTGATGCCAAGATTATGGGAGGCATTTTGTTGGTCCACAGATCAACTATGTCATGAATGAAAAGCACTTCAAAGGTCTGTTAGTGGAGCCAGGGCAAGTTGCTTGGAAAGCGTTCAGGGATGTTGTTGAGAATATATACAACATAACAGAATGTACCAAACTATATTCATCTGGGTGACAAACTTCTTACAACATACAAGACCATGAAATGCAACATGTCACTGAAGATTCGTTTTCTGCATTAGACCTGGATTTCTTTCCTGAAAATCTAAGTGCTTCCAATGATGAACAAAGTGAAAAGTTTCAGTAGGATATTGCCACAATGGAAAAATAGGCTTAGGGCAATTGGAATCCATCAATGCTGGCTGTATATTATTGGATAAAGCAGCAAGATAAGGTGCACTGACCACTAAGTACAAACAAAAAATCAGCAGCAAACCACTTTTAGCCCTGTTGAACTAATGCAGCATGTCGAGAACATTATGTGATTAAATGCATTACAGTCATTAAAAATTAATCTTATAGTTTTCAAGATTCCACATAATATAGTCCTTCTGAAATTGTATTTCTGTTCAGTTTTAAGGGATCTACACAACTACCAAATTGTTTTGAGTAAGCAAAACTTTTTTGGGGAAAAATTGGGTGTTATTGACACAATGCAATACAATAGTAGAGTTGGAAGGGACCTTGGAGGTCTTCTAGTCCAACCCCCTGCCTAGGCAGGAAACCCTATACCGTTTCAGACAGATGGCTATCCAACATCTTCTTAAAGACTTCCAGTGTTGGGGCATTCACAACTTCTGGAGGCAAGCTGTTCCACTGATAATTGTTTTAACTGTCAGGAAGTTTCTCCTCAGTTCTAAGTTGCTTCTCTCCTTGATTAGTTTCCACCCATTGCTTCTTGTTCTACCCTCAGGTGCCTTGGAGAATAGTTTGACTCCCTCTACTTTGTGGCAACCCCTGAGATATTGGAACACTGCTATCATGTCTCCCCTAATCCTTATTTTCATTAAACTAGACATACCCAGTTCCTGCAACCATTCTTCATATGTTTTAGTCTCCAGTCCCCATTTGCTTCTTAGATGTAAAATGTAGATTAAGTAGCATTACTGAAGAAATTTAATTTAATACCATGCCTATATGGAGGAGGGAACTCACTTTTGCTTCAACTTCTCTTTTCATCTGATTGTTTCCATATCCATTTAGAAATTAGGAAAACATTATAAGTGTTCACATATAATATATGCACAGCTTCCACATTTGGCTGTGCAGTTTTCTCCTTGCAAATCTCTTGTCCCTTTTCTCCTTTATATGACTTACTCTCCCTCATTTTATGCACATTGATATATCTATTGTTGTATCCTTTTCCTTAAAAGGAACTTGCTGTGTGCAGTTTTCTTCTAATTATGAGTGACAAAATATAAATCGCACATGCATTCCAATTTTGTATAGGTTAAGGGGTAGTTAATTCACACAAACATTGAGATAGAATTAATTTTCTGAAATTCCCCAGACTCCAGCCAGAACAAACAGGGTCCTTCTCACTCCTTACCATGATTAGACTATTTAATTTTGCATAACTGCATCTGGATGAATATATTATTGACAGAACCCCTGCATGTCTTTGTGCCTTTTATTGATTCTGAATCAGGTCCTCACTCCTCCCATTAATGCATATGGGAATAACCTCAATCAATTGGTATTAATTTGAGGGGTCATTGAATTTTTTTGTTTTCTTGCAGATGGTTCATTACCCTAACTAGGTAACATCAAGATCGTGGGATTCTACTGGTTTGGATTGGTTCGCTCGAACTGGTAGCTCCGACGATCATCTGGGAGCGGATCGGTTCACTCCCACAATCTAGTGGGCCCACTCGCCTGCCCCTGTGCTTTACTTCTCAGCTGAGTCATGCCTCATCTGTTTTCCTCCCCAGCAGTAAGGTGGAAGGCAAGTTTTCCGAAAACAGCATCAGGCGTGTGCGCGAGCAAAGCAAAGCATGCGGGCAAAGTGCATGATGACCGAACCAGTTATTAAACCGTTAGGATACCACCACTGGTAACATCATCAGTGCTATTAAGGAGTGCTGTTTGCTGTCAGTTTATATTCTGGTGACTTGCTTGTCTGTGTGGGTGGGAATGGTCTTAGAGATTTCTTTGGTTGAGCTGTTTCCTGATGGCTCTTAAGTTGCTTTGGTTTGCTAAGCAAACCAAAAGACCAAGCAACCCCTGAAGAAGAAAAAAAGAGTCATCTACAACATACAATCTAAGAACTGCAGCAACCACTCGGTAGGACAGACAGACAGAAGACTGGCAGAATGCTTCCACGAACACCAAACACCTCTGTAGGACAAAGAGGCAATCAGAAGACATGATGAAAATTCTTTAATTTCACAACACATAGGCAGATTGAACCATCGTTTCAATTTGGAAAATGTGATAACCCTAAAGCAGGCCAAATCCAAAAAGTGCCAGGGAATTTCTAGAAACCTGGCACTCTGACAAATCAGCCATTAACGGACACATAGACATTAACAACATCTGTAGACTATCCAGAAGAGTTAATCAACCAGTCCAAAAGAGAACAAAATGATTTCAGCACCTCTCCACTTCACTGGAGAAGAGCCTAATGCTGGGAACGATTGAGGGCAAAAGAGGAAGGGGGCGACAGAGAATGAGGTGGCTGGATGGAGTCACCGAAGCAGTCAGCGTGAGCTTAAATAGACTCCAGAGGATGGTAGAGGACAGGAAGGCCTGGAGGAATGTTGTCCATGGGGCCATTGTAGGTTGGACACAACTTCGCAACTAACAACAACCATTCCACCAATAATCAGCACTCAGATCAGCTATAGATTAACTCCAAGGTTAAGTACAGACCAACAATCAAGTAAACAATGTTCCCAATCAAGGAACTGCCAAAAGGCCATCAGTAAGCAGCCCAGCCAAAGAATCTCTAAAGGTAATGAAAGATCTGCAAGAAAACAAGCATGCTCAGAGAACACCAAGGATCCCTCATTTCAACCCTGAGCTACAAATATTTTCCTTGATTGGTATTAATTTCCCCATTGTTAAACTTTTTAATAAGAATGTTTTGGGTGAGACTTTTAGAAGCACTGTTTCAAGCACTACTTCAGGCACTGATAGAATACCTGTAGTCCTTGATTTTCACCCACAACTGAGCCCAAAATTTCTATGGCTAAGCAAGACAGTTATTAAGTGAATTTTGCCCCGTTTTATGACATTTGTTGCCACAGTTGTTAGGCGAATTGTTGCAGTTGTTAATAACAATAGCCATAGCATTAGACTTACATGCCACTTCACTGTGCTTTACAACCTTCTCTAAGTGGTTTACAGAGTCAGCATATTGCCCCCTCATTTTAATGACATCAGAAGGATGGAAGGCTGAGTCAGTGAGAATCGAACTGCTGAACTGCAGGCAGCAAGAAGTCAGCAGAATTAGACCTTCTAACCACTGCGCCACCACAGCTGATTTTTAAGTTAGTAATATGCTTGTTAGTTGAATCCGACTTTCCCACTGACTTTGTCAGAAGGTCGCAGAAGGTGATCACATGACTCCAGGACGCTGCAATCATTATAAACACATGGGACCCCGGGATACTGCAACAGTCATAAATGTGAAAAATGGTCATATACTATTTTCTTCAGTGCTGTTGTCATTCTGAACAGTCACTAAACAATTGGTTGTAAGTCAAGGACTGTGTTTACAGCATCTCTGCTTTAAGTCAACATTGCACATAAAATCTATAACTGTGCGAGGGGAAGAATATTTGTGCATAGCCATGTAATGCCCGCCAACAAAATTGGGAAGAAATTTTACCTGTTGCACTAGATTGAAAGGTAGCTAAGCAAGATCATATCACCGTATCCAATAATTGGATGAAATTGAACCCTTGAGAGGTAAAATAATCCCCTATTAAATTATAGAAAATCTTATTTCTCATGGAAATAGAATTTGTCCTGGATAGTTAAATATGATATTTTCCAAGGTACCTCAAAGCAAAGCAAAACAAAAAAATGGCAATCTAGTTAGACCTTGAGACATATAACAACAACAAAAACACCTTACACTGGGTGATATTTTTCATAGCAGCAACCCAATGTTTTAAGAACTGATCACTATCTCTTAAAATAAGACAAAACACTTCATTCCATACTATAGGCAGGCATTTATTAGGTAAAGGTTTCCCTATCCAGTCATGTCTGACTTGAGAGCATGGGGGTTCATCTCCATTTTTTGGCTGAGGGAGCCAGCGTTGTCTGAAGAGAGTTTCTGTGGTCAAGTGGACATCATGGCTGGCCACCAAAGGCATATAAAATGCTGTTGCTGTCCCACTAAAGTGGTACCTACTAATCTACTTGCATTTGCATGGTTCAGAACTTGCTACATGGGCAAGAGTTGGGACAAGTAACAAGAGCCCATTGCATAATGCTTAGGTCTCGAACCTGGGCTATCAGTTTTCCAGTGGACAGGTTAAACATCTTTAACTGCTGAGCCATCACGACCCAGTGGACACTTATCAAAATATCTTTAATCAATGAAATACTGAGGAAAATTTTACTCAAAATCACAGATTTTTGTCACTAACATATGGCATTCTCTCTCTTTTTAAAATCAGGATTAAGATAGGAGTTTACAAACATATACACATATCAAGAATTCTCTACTGATAAAGCTAGCAGCAGATTTTGATTCTCTACATCAGGGAAACTATTCTGTGTCTGCCAGTTTTTGAACTACCTGTTTTAGAAGCTGCAAAACGTTATTAAACTCTAATCAAATCTGATTAAATCAGTGGTTCTTTGTAAGTTGAGGAAGGAATTAGGTGTTAACAAGGAGGCATGCAATCAATCCTTTCTCTGGCTTTGGGAAAATATCTTTGATCTCTTTACCCCTTGTGTTCAATATCTGGTTCTGAAGTGATGGACGTCCTCTTTTTTTTTCTCTTTAAGTAAGATGGGGTCAAGCTTATTAGCCTGAAGCAGCTTTAATATGTTGAAAAGCCGCCTCAGGCATTTAAGTCATTAGTTCCCAACATAGATTTTTTTTTGTCTCTTACCTTCCTTGATGAGATGGATGAAGAAAGAAGATAAGTTTGGGGGAGCATCAAGACACACCAGAAGTTTTGAGAAATCAATGCTCTTTGTAAAAACATGGGGGCTTGCAAAAGTAGCTGATTCCCAGCACTGATGCTCAGAGTTGAGATTTGATTTATGACTATACTAGTTAAGACTTTAGAGATGTGCTTCAGTTACATCATAATAAAACATAAATACAACAGGAACAGATTCACACTGAGAGAGTTTGCTTTATTGTCTTCTTGGCATTTGATAGCCATAAAAAAGGAGAAGACTGATTACAAACTACAAACATGACTTTTGCAAAGGTATGGGGTTTTCAAGGGCATGGGACAGGTATGCCAGCGAATACGTTCATAAGGTATGTTGTCAGGTGACTCAACTGAAAATTAAAAAGTGATATGTTCAGTTTTTCAAATGTTCATGAATTATGCAGCACATTTTGCTGTTCCAGTTATTTTGACTTTCAGTGTACCAAGTTTTGTTTCAAGGGAGCTTTTGATGCGTTGACTCTCTTTGAACAATAGGCAATTCTGGTCATTGTTGTTTTAAAAAAACTTAATAGAAAATGAGGAAAATTGGAATTTAAGAGAAGAAATGGACTAACGGGAAGACTCATGTACAGTACTTTTTTTTTCAATTTCCATGAAATTCTGAGAATCTTCCACAAATTTCTTCCCCCTCCCCACCACATAATATTTGATTCTTTAAAAACATTGTGACCAATTTACACTGACAATCTATGCAGATAGAAAGGACTATTTAATATCCACTCAGAATTTGTGTTGCGGTGACTCAAATGTCTATATACATATAGATATACCAGTGATACCTTATTTTAATTTTTATTATATTTTTTATATATATATATATATATATATATATATATATATATATATATATATATATATATATATATATATATATATATATATATATATATATATATATATATATATATATATATATATATTGTAATGCATTGAATCATTTATTTAGTTCAGTAATTTCTTGTGATATTTAATCCAAAGTATTGAGGGGCATATTAGTCTGGAGAGATGGGGGGCAGAGAGGGACAGAGAGAGACAGAGAGTTGAGGAAGGGAGGGAGGGGGAGGAGGCCGGAGGGGGAGAGAGAAGGAGAGGGAGAGGGGAAGAGAGAGAGAAAAATTGATAACTCAAGAAGTACTGGAGGTATTGGGCTCCTCTTTTTTTTAATATGTAGATAAATGTAATGTCACCAATAAAAAAGGACAAGAGACAACTGGTAGATAATTATTTCCAAATGCATTCATATACCTGATAAGCACCAGAACTTCTTTCCACATAACTATCATTAGTCAGGTCCTCTGCAAACAATATCTTTGGAGCCACAATTCAACATAGAGGAGTGAGTTGAGATTTGATTTATGACTATACTAGTTAATTTTCAGCACTTAAGACTTTAGAGATGTACTTCAGTTACATCATAATAAAACATAAATGCAACGGGAACAGATTCACACCGAGAGAGTTTGCTTTATTTTCTTCCTGGCATTTGATAGCCATAAAACAAGACAAGACCGATTACAAACTACAAGCATGACTTTTGTGAAAGAGCAGAAATGCAATAAACCAAGTTTGAACTACATTAAGTGTGTAAGTGAACTGCTTGAGTTGAAGTTGAATGTGCTAAAAATGGAAGAGAAACAAATGCCAATGAAATAAGGGCACGTTCTACTAAGGGAAAGCTTTCTAAACACAGAATTAAATATTGCTTAGGCCAACAGAGGTGTTATGATCTATAGTTGTTGAAGCAATATGATTATTGGGATTGACAGAAAATTTAGACAAGCAATCAATAGACATGCAGATCTCTATTCTTTTCTGAATTTGCTGATACTTGTCTGTAAATCTGTTCAATAGCAAGTGTCATTTCCAATTTCAGTACCCCAAAGGCTTGGAAAATCTTTGTATGGGGAAATAATGGGCTATTTTATTGCCCTTTCTAGGGATTGGTGAGAAAATCTCACAAGGAAAGTCAGTTTTTGCAATGGGATTTTCTCCCACTTTCTCTCACTGCTCTGGAGAGTCTCATAATATTTCCAAGCTTAGACAAATGGACAAACAGACAGACGAAGTGCAAAAATGGAGACATTCTCAAGTTCTAATCTGCTGATGGAAACACTTCCCTCTGTAGCAAGATTTAACTGGAATTCTCCCAGCAAATGTACTGTGAGTTGAATATCCCAAAGGTCTTTGCTTTAGCATTTGTATATTAATATTTTCTCTTTTTCCCACCATGCCAGCATCAGTTTAGGCACACATTCTTATGCGCATTCCTTTGTCAATGTTTGCACATCTTTAAATGTACCATAAACCTGGGGTAGGATTCTACCGGTTTGGATCGGTTCAGGCGAATTGGTAACTCCAGCTTTCAGCTGGACCCAACTGTCTAACGCTGCACTATACTCACCCATATTCCCTTTTCTGAAGTCCAGCTGATAGGTGCGTCAGAGTGCTGCGCCTCAGCTGTTTTCCTCCCCAGCAGTAATGCAGAAAGTGATTTCTCTGTAAGCACATGCTCAGCAAACTGGTTGTTAAACTGGTAGGATCCCACCCCTGTACATACCTAAATGTTCATATACAACAGGGGTGGGTTCCTGCCAGTTCTAACCTCTTCTATAGAAGAGGTTCCACAAATCTACAGTGCTGTTTAGAACCAGTTCCAGCTCCCTCCCCACAACCGTCCGCACATCCTCAAGATGAAGAGCGAGAGGAGGAATTCTGGGAGTTGAAGTCTTAAATCTGTCAAGTTTGAACACCCCTGGGGTTTTTTTTCTAAAGGGTTAGGGGTGCAAGGGTCTTGTAACTTGACAGCTTTAAGACTTGCGTGCTTCAAATGCCAGAGTTTCTGAGCCAACATTTTGGTTGCTAAGCAAGAGAGTTGTTAAGTGAGTTTCACCACATTTTACAAGTTGGCCACACCTATCCAGACACATGGCTGGCAAGCCACTCCCACCCGGTCACATGGGTGGCAAGCCACTCCCACATAGTAGGCCACACCTACAGATGAGGTTCTAAAATTTTTTGAAACCCACCACTGATATACACCCATAGAAATATGTAAAATGGTCAGAATTAAAATGCAAATGGCGGAGAGAAGTCAGTTTCTCTAAATACTAAACATTTTGGGTGATCATGTAAAAGTATAAATGGATGACTGTTATCATTAATTTGTTGTAGAAGGATGATGAGCGTAATAAAGATTTGATCTGATGTGATTCACTTTTATTTAAATGGATTAAAGGTATGTTACAATTTTTAAAAAGCTGCATGGCTTCAGTACAAAACTAAAGCTTATTTCATTAAACAAACAAAAAGAAACCCAATATTATTTTAAAGCCAATTGCTTTTCAGCCACTGATGAATATTGCCTTTGTTATAAATAATAACTCTGGGAAATAAATGTTATAAATAGAAGCTCTTTGGAAAAAGGTATAGAAATACACCTGTTTATTAAATAAACTTATTTATACACAGGTGATAGAATAAGGTAGTTGTTTTAGGATATTTTCAATAATTTTGATTAAATTCCAGGATATTTGCTTAACCTATTATTAGAAGACTCCAATGACTTCTCAATTTTTTGCCATGAAAAGCTTGATTAGTTTTGGCCTTGGTAAATGTTTGCAAGATATCATTTCTATCTTTGCTAAAGAGCAACTCTGATAAAAAGAAAATGATATATCATGTGTCTTTGAAATCTGATTTCTTTTAAAAAGGGGTAATAAATCATAATTACATAAAGCAGAAACATATACTTATAAGGTTTATAACCATGATCATCAAAGCAGCATATAGCTATTCCATTTTCCAGATCTGAATATATTGTAGGAAGCTCAATAAATCAATTTTGGAAATGCCAGGCAATATTCTCTATGCCAACTTACTAAAAAGCACACCTTTTACATAATTCCAGAAATCAACTGAGACAACAATTTTGCTATGTATAAATTATTCCATGTAGGAGAAAAAGAGCTATATAAAAGATAGAAATCAATACAATACGAAAAGTGTTTGATATATCTGTAATATCTTTCCCCAAAATGATGTCCTGCAAATGTGTTGGATTGTAGCCTTTATCCTATCTATCCAATAGCTACACTGACAAGAGATCATAGGAGTCAAACTTCAGGAGGTCTGGAAGATGCCATGATTTTAAGATTGACCTATAATCTAGCCCTATCTCTTGTTCACAGTGGTAAAAATATTCCATGAAAGTACATGGGCTCTTCGTGAGGAACATCTTGAAACCGCAGAATTCAGTTCAGAATTTAGAAATTATGGACATTTCTCATTTTACCTTAGTGACAGCAGCTATTAACCAACACACTAAACTGACTCTCTAAAAATTACTAAAATTGATTTAATCATTTCTGGAAAGGAGATTCTCCTTCAACGAGAGTCACCATTAGTGGCCAAGAAAATGGATTATCTCTACTGTTCTCTTCCTTGTTTGAAATCAGACTTACACCAACACAGTTAGAGCCAGCTCTTTTTTTTTTTTGAGGGGGTGGGGGAAGCAGATAAAATTGGGCCTTCCCTCAGTGAGGCTATTAGTTTTACTAATAGTTTTGGGCTGTTGCTCTCTGACACAGGAAAATGGGAGATAATGTTATTGTTACATCTGGGTTTATTGTTTTAGTCCTTTTTACTCATTAGGAAGTTAGCACTCAATCCTTTCCTAGGAAAATGAAATATTTTAGGAAATATTAACAAGGGCAGAATATTTCCCCTAAAAGGGAGGCAGAAACTCATTCCCCCCCTTTGTTAATGGACCATTAAGGCCTGAGCCAGCTCATCTGCAACACAAAAAACATGGCCCTCAAGACATGATAGGATTAGCCCTCTACCCATCTTACCACATGGCACCTGGGAAGATTACATCAACTAGCAAGTCTCAACCAAGCCTGGAACACAGATAGCCTACAAAGTTAGCTAAGACCCCTGCCCCCTGCGAGTCTGACCACCAATCAGAATGCATTTCTTACACAGGAACAGGAAGCTCCAAGGCAGGACCCAAGGAGGGTATAAAACTCAGGCTCTCTCAGCATCTCTTCCCTTTTTTCTTCAAGCTCTTCAAGGCACGTGATCCCCCTTTTTCCCCAGGATCTTAAATCATGTGGTCCTGTCCACCATTAAAAACCATCTTTCCAATCAGCCTACATGTTTCCAGTTTCTTTTCCCCACTTGGAACTGAGCCCAGATGGACATTTCTTCCAAGAAAACTAAACTGAGAGCATAAGTTGAATAGCACCAGTTACTGTTGGAACAGCATGTACATCTATTATTTCTTAAATGAATAGTCCCAGTTATATATTCTTGCTGAAAAAAACTACAGTAAAACATCCCCATCAACCATAATTAATAGATGAAATAGTCATATCAAGGGCAATGTCATATATTACGTATTTTTGATGCCGTGTTCCTCGAAACACAGTGTAATTTGTTTCAGCTTTCTCCACTCCAAATTCCCTCATTGTGGTTCATCTAGTACAGGGGTGTACAAACTTGGGAACTTTAAGACTTGTGGAATTCTGGGAGTTGAAGTCCACAAGTCTTAAAGTTCCCAAGTTTGGACACCCCTGATCTAGTATCTTTTACAGACATAAACACATTTGGAGAATTGGAGAATTCTGAATGATACATTTTTTTCATTAATGTGTGTTCTTTTATTTTTAACGGGCATTTTTTTTTCTGTTTTGTAAAAATTATCATTCTGTCATATAAAGTTGTCATGCCAAGCCAGACTATTTGAACTGATAAGAGTGATCCTCCAAGGCAATTTTCTTGCTCTGTGACAGATCACTTTGGCACAAATCACTGCGTCACAAATCACTTACTCTTTGGCAAATCACTCAAGAATCAGTGTGGTATAGTGATTAAGGTAGTAGATTAAGAGTGGTGAGAACCAGGATTCAGGCTACTCTTAGTTAACTATATCTCTCCTCTCCCCTCCCCTCCCCTCCTCCCCTCCCCTCCCCTGTCATCTCCTCTCCACTTCTCTCCTCCCCTCCCCCCTCCCCCTCCTCTCATCCCCTCTTGTCTCCTCCCCTCTCCACTCCTCTCTTCCCCTCCTCACTCCTCCCCTCCCCTCTCCTTTATTTCACAACTTTATCAGACTGTTGTTCAAAGACAGGAAAATTAGGAGGACAACACACTACACACCTTCTGACAAGAAGAGTATATACTTAAATAATAGCAATAATAAATGCAAGGTATTGATCTTTGATCCTGCCCCATAGGTCCTTGCTAAATGGGATGACACAACTGATACTAGCAGATTTTCAAATACATGAGATGTTAAATGTTTAACTGACATTCAGAAGACATGAAGAAGAAAAAAACCCAGACATGGAGATTTAGCCAAGTTTCACTGTGGGTTGGCAAATTTTCTGGGTCATCTTCTCAGCTAATGAGAATGATTGATCACACCACACACGATCGTGCTATAAAACTGCAAAGGAATTTCAGGGATCAGGTTAAAAGCTCCTAACCTCAATTCATTTTCCCAGGAAAAATGAAATACTGGCTTAGCTAGATGTTGTCAATTATACTCTTTGCACAAATAAGTTCTACTTTGTCAACTTAGCCATAAAACATTTGGAAGACCAAGGAATGCCGATAAGCTTGGAAAAAAATGCTAGGAGGCCAGAGCTCTGGGAAAGCAAGAGAAAGTAATTCCCTAGAAGGAAACTATTGCATGAAATATTGCTTCTGTGTTTTTTCAAAACACCATTGTCTTTATTGTTCTTCCCCATTACTTCATACTTCACACTAAAGGTTTTGCTAACATCATTAGGCACATGATGCATTATGTCCAATGAAATACTTGGCTGCTATAGCCAATCAAATATATAGTCTAACTTGCATGAATCCATAAAGAGGGACTATGACTCCTCTCCTCTTTAAGTCTCTTTTTCTTTCAAGACTGTCAATAAACTAATTTGTGCTCCAGATGTAATGTATCTTAGTCTTTTGTTTAAATGTATTCCTTGTAAGGAGAATTTTTCAACTACCACTGTAATTTCTTTGTTTGTGTTCTCTTAGGCAGACTACTGATGGATTAAGAAGAGGTCAGGTTCATTTACTATACATTTTTGGAGAAACTTCCAATATGTAGTTTAAAAAATGAACACAAAGAACTGAAGGGTACCCCCGATATTCCAATCATCTCTGTGATTCAAAACACAAGACAAATTCAATGTATTTTGTATATATAATGCTATATCTTTCTACTATATTTGTCTTCTTGGTCTATTGATGTGATCCACCTGGCAGAAAAACAAGGCCTATTAGATCTTCTTGCCCTAGGACAGTGATGGCAAATCTATGGCACGCGTGCCAAAGGTGGCATGCAGAGCCCGCTCTATGGATACATGCACTGTTGCCAGCTGCTCTTCTGGTTTCCAGCATGTATGTATGCTGGCAAGCTGGTCTTTGTGTGCACCGGACTACCGGCAACCCAAAGATCAGCTGGATGGCATGCGCCGGCCACCTGGTCTTTGGCTTTCTGGCACATGCATGCATGCTGGCCAGCTAGTCTTCGGGTGCGTGCAAAGACCCGCTGGCTGGCATACATGCACATGCCGTAAACCAGAAGACCAACTGTCCAGCATGCATGCATGTACCAGAAACCCAGGTGACTAGCACATACATGTGCACTGGACAGCTGGTCTTTGGGTTTCAGACACTGTGGCGCATGCACATGTGTGTTCCAGTTTGGGCACTCAGTACCAAAAAGGTTTACCATCACTGCCCTAGAATACAGTTGGTTTTTAGAAGAAGTTGGGGTTTTCCATGAGGACCTTCTGAGCAATGTGGTTGAAGTCTTGGTTGCAAGAATGGGTAAATGATAGAGGCTTTAGACAAAGAATAAATCTAACCAAATGCAAGTAAGAATTTATATGATGGATCACATCATGGCAACAAAGAGAATGAAGCAACATTATTGCTCTGTTCTTATTACATCTGCTGATAGAAACCTGGCGTTCTGTTTAAAGTGACCTAGTCCTTTCTGAGGAGGGGAAGTCACAGCACTATCTGTGTGGGCCACTATGAGAATAATATGATATTTGGGAAAGGAAGTTGCATGAATCTGTGAAGAGTTGGACTACAGCTGGAAAGGTCCAGATGAAATGCCCAAGGTACAACAGGATTGACTTCCTGCCAACTTCCCTATTGAGTTTCCTTATGGGAATCCAGTGGGGAACATTGGAACCTTCCCTTCTCTTCCAGCATTCAGGTAAGTGGTTGCTGCTGGGTGGGAAGCGGAAAGCAAGGGATTGCAAGAATGACTGGGAAACTGTCACAGAACATTGAAAATGAAGACTGTGTGACTGCAGCAGCCCAGGCAGTACACCATAGCCAGTAGCACTGAAGCAACTACAACTTATTGTAAATTACCCAGGGTCATTGTATCAATGAGATAGGTGGCGTAGAAATATAAAGAACACATTTCCCCAAATTTCATTCCCTTGGTTCTAAATTATGAACACATTCTGTAAGCTAACCCATTTGAGACATTATTGTTCAAAAACTGTTGCCTTAGAATACACCATTTCACCCAATTAAAGGTCATGACAACCAGAGTATGTGTAGTATATAGACCGATACTGGAAATAAGCCGTCATTTGTTCTTAAACATTTGTTTCACCTTAGGAAGAAACTTAGTTTACTGTATGAAATTGAATGCAAACTAAGTCATAATTTACATTATTCCACGTAAATGGAATCAAACCTAGATTTATACAGTATGTTGGTTGTTTCTCTATCCCATCCTTCCTAGAGTTTGTGCCAATGCTAGAATGCATTAAGAGTTTGTGCCAATGCTAGAATGCATTAAGAGCTGCCATTGATTTTCCTCCCCAGTCACCACAAGAGACCCTTCTGCATTCTGATTGTATTGTTGCCAAGCTCAGCACCACTGGAATTTATTTGCTGCCATCTTCCCAGTAATCAAATGACATGGCTAAAGACTAAGCTTTATTGCAAGCAGATTAGTGGCCAATTAAGATGATTGATCATATTGAGCTCAGCATATAAACAGACTAAACACATTTGCCAGATTTCCTGCAATTTCCTTAGCTGATCCAATTCTTGTCTTCTGTTTCTCCTTCACCTCCTAGTCTGCAGAATTTCTCCATTCTTTACATTCTTTCTCACAGATAAACCATGTACAAATATAGACATCTAAGAATCAGTCTTCCTTTCCAAAGCTGTGACACTGGCCCTCAATTGGATTTTGAAGCAGAAAGAGATGTGATTCATATATTGTACTAAGCTTTAACATATCACGGTTGTTTGAGTTCACATTTTACTCTTTATTCCAGGTTTTCCTATGGTTTTGTTTCTCACTTAATGCTACCATGCTATGGTATGGCTAGGAGCTAGGGGACTTGAAATCCAGCATGTCAAAAAGGCAACCCTTGTCAAAACAGATCTTCACCTAATAGCCTAGAATTAGGTCATTGCTGTTACAGAGTTATGCACCATCCAGATACTGTAGTTAGCTGCTTTGTCCTCAAAGCATGCCTTAGTGATATTACTACCTTCTGGTACTTCTCCTTCTTATAACTATGTGCACAACTGGTTATTATCCATTTTCTTACCAGCTTCTGGTAGGCAGAGAAGAGAGAATCATTCTCTTTCTTCAAGGGTTACCCAACATGAGACATCAGTGTGAATCAGGTTAGAAATGTTACTACTGTGTTTCCCCGAAAATAAGACTGGGTCTTACATTAATTTTTTGCTACAAAAGACACATTAGGGCTTATTTTCTGGTTAGGTCTTCTTATTTTCGGGGAACTATGATACTAAATGCATCCATCTGGCTAACAATCTTAACTGGGACTTATTTTGAGGGATAGGGCTTATATTACGAGCATCCTGAAAAATCATGCTAGGACCTATTTTCCAGTTGGGTCTTATTTTCAGGGAAACAGGGTAGCTTGATCATAAAATTGGATGTGAAATGTACTTGAGTTCCTGATAGCAACATAACATGATTGATTTGTTATTTTAAAATGTTGACTCGGCTGAGTTTTCAGGATGTAAACATGGGCAGCTACAAGAAAACCTAAATGTAATCATAGCCTAGAGATAATCAATAACAATATGACTCATTTAGAATTTTCTTATTCTGCAAAGAGATGAACAAACTTACAAAGCCTTTTTTGCTCAGTAGTGTTTATCTTTGTATAAAAACATAATAATCTTTTCAATAATTAATACATTTCTGCTAAAGTCTTTTGAACAAACCTTAATCCTAGATATAGTAAAATCCTCATTATGTAAAATTCACATAATGGGCAATTTCTTCCACTTCTAAGTTACCAGTCTATTTTAACTTTCATTAATACATGTTATTCAGATTTCCAAAAAGTGTCCATAATAGCCACGCAATGAAATCTCAAAAATATAAAATTATATAATTCAGCGTATGATCCAGGAAAGGTATTAAACTGGTTTATGCAGCCAAATGCTGCTATTTGCAAATCATGGTGCAAATTTCAATAGAGCCATTATAAGAGTAGCTGTTGAAGCCAGATTAAAAAGCTGAGAAAGTTGAGGAAAGAAAGAGCAGGAAAAAACACTGCTATAGAATCCTAGTTAACAAATAAATTCCTGTTTTTAGTTTACATTCAACACTGTGTGAACAATGACATATTGTATGAAAATTAAAACAGTTGTCACCATGCTGTGTTGACTTTTAAAAAAAATCCCAGCCTTGATGAATAATGTATATTTGTAGGTTCAGAATGTTCTCTTATCATTTTGTGGAATATCAATAGTGTCACAATATTCTTTATTTGTCATTTTGTGATGCCATAAGCTAGTGTTCTAATTGCTCTGCAAACATGTCTTCACAGCTGTGTGGTGATAAAAGTAAACTTGAGTGAGCTAATCAGCTAGGACAAATGTGACCCAGAAGTTTGTGTTAAAAATGTCAACTGGAATGTGTAAAAAGCATCCAAATGTTATAAAGTTAGGGAGATTCATTTCTAAAATGCTTGCTACTTTTAATTTTGTTTTTTAAGCCATACAAAAGCAATAATTCAAGCACACTATACTTCTCTCATGATGAAAAAAATGATTCAACTTATTCTTACTTACATTTTATCCCCCATCAGTATGTGGGATCCAGCAGTGTTCTTGTTTTTTAAGAGGGGGTGAAGCAGTATTTTCTTAAGGAATGGAAGAACAATCCCCTATCCCAACGGGTTAGCAACCCACGGCTCTGGAGCCACATGTGGCTCTTTCATCCCTCTGCTGTGGCTCCCTATCGCCTGTCAGTGCCATAATTTTGAGAGGAGCTTCCAGTTGGGAAGGGGGAAAGCACAGGAGGAGACTCTATGGCAAGGAGTAGGTTTTCTGCTCAGCTCCATGATTGATAGAACAGGTAGAGGAAAAAAGACTCCACCCTAGGAGAGACTCTATGGTGGGAGAACAGGACTTCCCGTTGGCTCTATAATTGAATGGGGGCTTCCGGTTAGGGCCTTTGTGACTCTTTGAGTATTTAAGGTTGCCGACCCCTGCCCTATCCCAAGGAAAAATTAACCATCATTAGGATCAAACCATCACACACACACACACACACAGACACACACACACACACACACACACACACACACAGCAATCGTAACAAGCTAAAGGGGATATGGGTCTGAGGAGCAGATAATAGAGCTCATAGTCATAAAGACCCTGCCCATTTTCTCAGTTTCAGAAGGATCAAATTGTTCCCAGATAAGTAGGCAAGGCTGAATTCAGTCATCTCCACTGAACTGTATCAAAACTGGCATCCAATGTGGAATGAATTTCAGTGATGATGTTCAACAGATGCTCTGTCTGGTCTTGTAGTTGCACTGGAAATCCTCCTTCTCAATGAGAGTTTATGTCACCTTAAACAAGACGATTGGAAGCTATTTGCAGATGCAATAAGAGTAGAGAAATATTGTTACTTCACTATTCTTTCCACCAAGAAGTCATCAAGATATCTTAATGAGCATCTCACTTGTGTTCGATTGAATTCATCTTTTTTTTGCATAAAGTTTTTTATTTTATAACATATACAAATTCCATTTTCAGTTAAATAGTGTGTTGCCTGGGTACAAATAGTTCTGAAAAACAATAATCATAGTGTTTACAACAATGTTCATTATATTGATATTCATTCTAAAATGATACAGATAATAATCATAATATTTACTTATCTTAACAAACCTCCCTTGTTTCATTGATTATTTTCTTATATTTCCGTATTTCTAACTTCTGTTTTTGTTAGCTAACCATTGATAAAATTAATCCCATGTCAAAAAGTATTCAGTTTGTTCCTTTTCCTTAATTATGTGTTAATCTATTCATTTGGGCATATTCTAATATTTTTTTAATTACATTTTCATCTGTATAGATCTCTTCACTTTTCCATTGTTGTGCAAATACAATTCTGGCTGAAGTTAATACATGTAAGATCAAATATGTATTCCCATTATTATAATTATCTGGTAGAACACCCAACAAAAATATTTCTGGCTTTAAATCACTATGTTGCTTTATCATTTTTTCCAACCATGTATGTATTTTTGTTCAATATTTTTTTGCATCAAGATACCTTAATGTGCATCCCATTTATGTTTGATTAAATTCATCCCTTGTCAACTTCCATCAGCAATCTAGATATCTCTTCTCCTGTTCCATGTCCCTCAGCTTCTCTGTGAAGCACTGGGATCAATAGGATCCATGAAACAAGACAAGCTTTATGGTTGGAATTCAATCCAAAGCCAAGGGCACTCTCTCATTCCAATTGGCGACCAAGGTTTCAGTTAGACCATCAGGAGATTCACAGCAATATCCCACCACTCTCTCTGGAACCTGATACAAAGTTTTAATCCATTGGATACACAAATGGTGTTGTCTGCATCTACTGTATGCATGGCAAGATTTTTTTGCATTTATGTATAATGAAGGGAAGGGAGGAATAGAGAGAGGTCCCTCAAATTTATAAACCATTTGACTATACATTAAACAATTGTCCTTGTTTTAAAGGTATAGTACAGGGGTTGGCAGCCTTAAACACTCAAAGAACCACAAAAGTCCTAACTGGAAGCCCCCCTGCTTCAATTATGGAGCCAACCGGAAATCTGGTTCCCCCACCATACAGTCTTCTCCTAGCGCGGCATTCTTTTTCCTCTACCTGTCCTAACTGAAATCCCTATCAATTTTGGAGACAATTGGCAACAGGGAGCCGCAGCAGAGGGATGAAAGAGCCACATGTGGCTCCAGTTGCCAACCCCTGGCATAGTATTTATCATCTCACTCCGTCAAACCAGATCCAAATGATGCCCTTCCAATATTGGAAGAGAAGAAACATGTTATATGACTTGGTTACATTACTTTCGACAATATATTCTTGTCAATACCAGTAAAATCTTTTCAGCAAGAGAACATTTGCGTCAGCTCTCACTTGTAGCATAAATTACATTTCAACCCACTTTAAGGCTATGTCATTAAATGCCTCCTAACTCACATGGCGAGTCATGGTCGAATGTGCTAATTACCCAGTAAATGAACTGTTTCTACCTAGTTGATGAGGCGGATGTGTTTGCTGTTCTTTATTAGCACCCAATGGCTTAACTGTAGATACTCTGGCATAATTTTTACACTTACTTGCCCCTCCAGTAAATGCTCCCTAATATGGAAGACTTCTAAGGTCTGTTCCACACTAGGAGCACACAATTTCTCTGACTTGGTCATATCTAGCAGTTCTCTTTAAAAGACATCACAGCACAGTTACTTTCACTGCTAGGAGACACGGACTGTAACTCTAGCAGGAGCCCTTTCTCATTTCTTTTTAATGATGCATACAGCTCCTTGCAAGGCTCAGATGTAGTAGCTACAGTCTGCAGGTGAATTCTCATCTCTTCAGCCTCACAGCATATTCCAATATATATATATTCATACTAGGGTAAGATCTGACTCCATTTATTCTCGCACCACTCATAATATCTCCCTGTGTCATCAGTTACAAAACCAAATTCATGGTTGCTAGTTTTAAGTTCTGTAAAAAAAAAAATCCAATTAACTCGCCATGAGCTTGCATGTAATTCCAGAAGGAATGTCACTCTAACGTAACATTTCTTTGAGGCCTGCAGTATGTCCTGAATTTCAAAATAATCCCTTTATTATCATATGGGGATTATAGTCTTGGAGAAAACAAATTAGGGAAAATCTTGTAGACTGCCAAGGATTCCTTGCCCCAACACATTATAAGACGGTGGTTACTTTTTATTTATTTGAAGCACCCCAGCTACAGTGAATACAAAGAAAAATATTATTTCGTTATGACCAATATTATTTTTTGGCAAGTAAGAAAGAATCTGAAGCATGCAATTAAGTTAATTGATACTTTCACGTTGTGGAGTCACAGTTTTGTTAAATATATACAGGTAATTGTCAACCTATGACCACAACTGAGTCCAAAAGTTTTGTTGCTAAGCAAGACAGCTGTTAACTGATTTTATGACCTATTTGCCACAAAAATATTTGTTAAACAAATCACTAGAGTTCTTAAGTGAATCATTCAGGAGTTAAACGGCATTCCCCATTGACTTTGCTTGTCAGAAGCTGGGCTAGAAAGTTTACAAATGGGGATGATCACATGACCTCAGGACAGTGCAACTGACATAAAAACGCACCAGTTGTCAAGCATTCAAATTTTGATCATGTGACTATGGAAATGTCATAAATGTGGAAAATGGTCCTAAGACACTTTTTTCACTTCTGTTCAGGGTGGGTTCCTGCCAGTTCTAACCTCTTCCATAGAAGAGGTTCCACAAATCTACCGTGCTGTTTAGAACTGGTTCCAGTTCCCTCCCCCTGCCCGTCCGCACCACTCTTGCCCCGCCTGCCACTCACTGATTGGCTGGCTCATCAATCACCCCCGCCTACCTCTAAGAGTCCTATCTAAACCTTAAAGTCTTAAAGCTGTCAAGTTTGAACACCCCTGGGTTTTTTTCTAAAGGGTTGGGGTACAAGGGTCTTGCAACTTGACAACTTTAAGACTTGCGTGCTTCAAATGCCAGAATTTCTGAGCCAACATTTTGGTTGCTAAGCAAGAGCGTTGTTAAGTGAGTTTCATCATATTTTACAAGTTGGCCACGCCACCCAGTCACATGACTGCCAAGCCACTCCCACTCAGCCACATGGCTGCCAAGCACTCCCACCTGGTCACATGGCTGGCAAGCCACTCCCACAAAGCAGGCCACACCTACAGAAGAGGTTCTAAAAAAAATTGAAACGCACCACTGCTTCTGTTGTAACTAAATAATGATTGTAAGTTGAGAACTACCTGTATTCACTAAAAAGACATTCACTGAAAGAAGAAACAGATGTCCAGAATACTACAGAGAGGCTGGATTATTTACACCAACACAAATATACGTGCAAAATATCTTTGCTTACTTCTCTTCAAACATCTTGTGAATGTTAAAGGCTTCATATGTTGATTTAAAAAAAAAATCCTATCTAAAAAGATTACCCAAAAGCTTGATTATATTCATGTTTTTCTATACTTTATATTATGTAAAAAAAAGGGATGAGGTCTTTTTTAATATATGTGATTTTGTTTTAAAACATTTGAAGAACGAAATGAAATGAAATGCACAAAAGAAAATGAGGAGGAATCCTGTGGATGAAAAACAAAAGATTACTAAATAAACATAATTTACATTCGTCATCAAATGTAAATCAAATTCATCATTTCATTGACAGTTAGAACAAATGGTGGGAGACCAAATTTTGTTTAAACCAGAAATTTTTCTCCTAGGTATAATACCGGAGGGGTTTAAGAAAGATGCACTTTATCTAATTATACATGTACTAACTGTGGCACGCATAACTTATGCACAATATTGGAAAAAAGAAAATACACTATCAGAGCTAGATATAATCAGAACAGTGTTGGCCTGTGTGGAAGCAGATAGGCTCACTCTTGAACTTAAAAATAAAGGGGAATCAGAATATTTTGAAGCCTGGAACAGATTTTATGATTGGTATAAGACAAGGTGACAAGACTAGAACAAACTATATATATTGTGATTGGACAGAAGGATAGACAATGTATTAAGTAGGCTAATAGTTAATGGTTGAGACTAGTTGTATATAATGTGAATTCATGGTCACTTCGATTTCACGGTACTGCTTTGTTTTAAATGTAAAAATAATAAAAATATATTTCAAAAACAAAAAAAGGTAAAATTTCCCTTGTCCAATAGTTTCTGATTCTAGGGGTCAGTGCTCATCTCTGTTTCTTAGCAAAGGACATTTCCATGGTCATGTGATCAGCATGACTGTATGCTGAGTTCAGGGGTGGGTTCCTGTACTGGTTAATACCGGTTTGTTTTGTGCGTGCATGTCACGTATTGCACGCGCATGCACAGATGACTGTAAATTGTTCTGTGTGTGTAAAGAACCATGCCAACAATGGTAGAAAAGACAAGGGAACCGGTTCGGGGGCATGGCCAACCTGGGTCACTGTTGGTTCTGCGACCCAGGCCAAATCACCAGTACTGTTTTGGCTGAACCAGGCCAAGCCAGGAGCAACCCACCTCTGGTTGAGTTGCATGGAATGGTGTTACCTTCCCACTGAAGTGGTACCTATTTATCTACTTGTGTTTGCATGCTTTCAAGCCATTAAGTGGGCAGGAGTTTGGGTAAGTAACTGGAACTCACCCAGTTGCATGGCGCTCTGATCTCAAACATGTGTGTTTTTTGTTGTTAGTCCTCTACCTGTCTATTCTCTACCATCCTCTGGAGTTCATTTAAGCTCACGCCTACTGCTTCAGTGACTCCATCCAGCCACCTCATTGTCGTCCCCTTCTTCTTTTGCCCTCAATCTTTCCCAGCATTAGGCTCTTCTCCAGCGAGACCTTCCTTCTCATTAGGTGGCCAAAGTATTTGACTTTCATCTTCAGGATCTGGCCTTCTAAAGAGCAGTCAGGGTTGATCTCCTCTAGGACTGACTGGTTTGATCGCCTTGCAGTCCAAGAGACTCCATGAGTCTTCTCCAGCACCAGAGTTCAAAGGCCGTGTTTTACCCCTGAGCTATCACAAACCCTTTCTTTCATTGATTAAACAATAGTTGAATACAGTATTGAAAAGTAAATTAATTGTATTGCATTGAGAAATAATTGCAAATCACTTCCTAACCCTGAACACAAATATTTATATTGATATCACCACTATTTGTAATTATGTAATTATCTAATAATAATTTATTAAATTTATTGTAGCTGCCCATTCCATTAGACTATGGGTAGCTTACACTTACAGAGGCATAAACAGGCAGTGCAGACTAAAAGACCAGAAAAACAATAGCAAACTAATTAAAAGTAATCAACCATTGTACATTTTTGGATTTACCAATTAATTTTTGGTTGCTCTTCAGTCTGTTTCTAAACTCTGGACGCATGATATCCTTGTACATAATTTACAATAATTGTTTCTAGAATAAAAGGCATTTAAGTTTTAAAACAAAGACAAAACTGATGGACTTGTTGTTTTCCTGGTTTTCAATATTCTTATCATGCTCTGTCTTATAACATGTTCCTTCAAGTTTTTATATTCTTTTGTGTTCTGATACCACAAATATTTATAAAATCCATTGAATCAACTGGCACCTTCGAATATTGACATTTAGCTATTCAAGGATTTTATCTATTTGATTGTCCATGAAAAACAACTTACATAGTACTACAGTTTAAAGATAGGAGAGTAAATCCACCTCTGCCTTTTGAAATTTGTATTATTATTTTATTTGATTCTATATTTTTCTTTCCAAATTCATTTGTTATCTAATTTTGCTTATCTTGCAAATATTTTTTGGGGGGGAGGGAGGGATTAAGATTTGCACCATTTCAAATGTTTAAGCAATTATCTTAGGTTAACACATTCATTTTAATAGTTACAAGTTTTACTTTTTTTTTCATTTAGGGTAATTATTTTAAAATATATCTTTCTTAATCTTTGTCAAATTCAGTTCCAAATATTTCACTGGGTCTTTTGTTAACTGGCAAAACATCCTTCTTCTTGTGTTAAGTGTCTCATTATTGTTTTGTTCCTTGCATGTTAATTTTATACCCGAGAATTCACAAAACTATCTAATTCTTTTCATTAGCTGTTTTATTGCACTCTGAGGTTGCATAATGGTTAGTACTACATCACCCACATAGCATTTTTAATCTATATTCCTCTCTTTGAATCTTAATACCTGCTATTTGCTTTTTTTACCTATTTAGTAAATTAAGTTTTCCCCTCTCTGTATGTTTGTATTAATGATGAATTATTGCCTTATTAGTTCTGAACCAATTACAAATAATGAAGGAAGTGTACTTTTCTGGTACTTGTATTGATCGAAAATTCAAATATAGTGTCCCATGTGTTATGACATTTGCTATTTGCTCTTGAAATATTCTTTTAATTCAAGCTTTATTTTTTTCTCCAGGGTTTATTTTATTGAATACTTCAAGATGAAAAGGCCATTCCAATTTGTCAAAGGTTATTTCTGCATAGATACAATGCTTTGATCACATCCCTGCGACCAATTCGCTCGCACAGAGAGGGGCTCCTCCAGGTGCCGTCCGCTAGACAATGTCGTGGGGCGGCGCCTAGGAGTAGAGCCTTCTCTGTAGCGGGCCCAGCCCTGTGGAATGACCTCCCTCCGGATATTAGGAATACCTCTGACCTCCGCTCCTTCCGTATTAAGCTTAAGACCCACCTATTCCAAGCAGCTGGCCTGGCTCAACTTTGATCTAACCATATCGCTCCTGAAGGGTTTTTAACTGGGTATTTTAATTATATTTAATTTCTAGGGGGTTTTAAATACTGTATTTTAATTGTTTTTATCAGCCGACCTCCTCCTTGTGTATGTTTCAGTGTATGTCTTTGTTATATGTTTGTTTTGTTCACATATTTATTTCGTATGTTTCATTGTACGCCGCCCCGAGTCCTTCGGGAGAGGGTGCGGCTAAGAAATAAATATATTATTATTATTATTATTACATGATCATAATAACACTCTTTTTATAATCCTTTCCCCTCTCTTAACAGACAGCCTTCCTGTTGGGAGATTAATAATTTCTATTACTACATTTTAATGTGGCCCTGGAGAAGAAAATAAAATTTTTGAAGGATATTTTTAATTATGATAATTAGATATTTGGATATCCAGATAGTTTTTATGAATTTATTCTGGTCGATCCAACTCAGGACTAACCAGATGGTTTGCTGATTTTTATATTTTAAAGTTATATCGTATAATTATGGATAGTTACTTTAAATGCATCTTTGGATGACTGTTCTGTTTTTAAGCAAACTTCTATCACATACACAAAATGCAACTCAAGCCAATTTTGAGGAAATTAATTTGCTGTATTTATGACAACATTTGACTCTGTTATTATGAAACTTTTTCCCCCAAGCTCTCACCAGAACTGCTCTCAATTGAATGGCTTTTTTTTTGTCTCAATTTTAATTTGTATGATTCCTGGTCAAGATTTTATATTAAAAATTAAAAATCTGAGATATAAATACAGCAAATTTAATGACTGATTGGATTTCATATCAGATTTGATTATAATAGGATTTGGTTATATAAGCTTCACGAAATAATGTGTTTTTAAAGAAAGAATCCTTGCAAGATTAAAGAACATTTATATATTTATAGAAGGAAACCTCTCTTGGCATTATATAACACTTTTAACTAATAAATTGGTGCTTGACCAACTCTTGTGTACAGTGGTGGGTTTCACATTTTGTTACCACTCGTTAGCCCTGTGCGCATGCTCACTTGATGGGTGCATGTGCCCTTTCTGCGCATCTTAATTATCTCTTCACCTTGAGGTGTTTCTTCATCTTTCCAATATTGTGCGAAGATTAGCCTCACTGCTGTTAAAACACATAATACTAAATACATACTTCCCTTATCATTTCTTTATGATATCATCCCTAATAGAAACAATTCAGGACTTCTGGAACTTTCTAAACTGGGGTTGTGAACACATTTGTTCATATCAGTGAAAGTTCATAACTTGAATTGGAGTACTGCCTGTACTTAAGTTAAGGAGACAGCTAATGTTGGCTTTCTTTACTTGCTCTGACCCTGTGGTTAGTCGTTCATATGAATAGTTGAATGTTAAGTGATTTACGTATGCCCAACCTCATTCATTTACTTAAAAAAAACTTGGATATAACACTGCTTCAGCTTACTCCTTGCAAAATGAAGATATGGAAACATTAAAAAAGAATGGTTATTTTTCATGAGGCTGGAATGGAAACCCTAGGAAAAAAAAGGGATGAACCTCAGGACAACTCTACAAACTGAACTATTTAAAGTTCATAGGCAACTCACTGGGAAATACTTTTAAAAGCAATGAATCTGCCTTTGGATCCTGAACAGCAGAAGCCTTTTTAAATTTCATGGAAAAATGAACTTAGAAAATCAACTTATTGCCAGCAAATTTTAAAATAGAGATCCTGGATGCTTATAGATTAAGAGCAAGCAGCAAAATCTCTCATGGAGAGATTTTCTCCTATAATTCTTAAGATTTTTGAAGTGCTACGCTTGGGGGCATATTTTATACTTTTCAGGACAAGCTACTGAATTGAAATAGCATGAACATAAAATCTTGGTTTATCCAGAACCTCTTTTACACATGTTTTACCTAAGGACAGAGACTTCAGTTTGCTGCACAAGCTAGCAAGGAACAAGAACGTTAAATACCTTTATTTGCTTCCAGCAAAATTCTCCTTTCTCAAAGCGAGATCAAAAGATTTACAAGCCCATCTTCACTTACCTGATAAGTAATATTTTTGCCTTTTTAAACAAACAAATATTTTTCCCTCTCTCCCCTGTCTTCCTTTTTAAAGGATTTTCTATAATATGACTTTAGCAATTACTTTCCTATAGGTAAAGGCTCCCCTCGCACATATATGCTAGTCATTCCCAACTCTAGGGGCCGGTGCTCATCTCCCTTTCAAAGCCAAAGAGCCAGCGCTGTCCGAAGACATCTCCGTGGTCATGTGGCCGACATGACTAAATGCTGAAGGTGCACGGAACACTGTTATACCTTCCCACCAAAGGTGGTCCCTATTTTTCTACTTGCATTTTTACATGCTTTCAAATTGCTAGGTTAGCAGAAGTTGGGACAAGTAATGGGAGTTCATCCCGTTTGGTGGCGCTAGGGATTCGAACCACCGAACGGCCGACTTTTCTGATCGACAAGCTCAGCATCATAGCCACTTTCCTATGGTATGCTTTTATTTTGGGTTGGAAGGGGGACAGCTGCAATTCCTGCCATATAGACATTTGTGTATGTAGTGTATGTGTTTTTTATTGGGTTTTCTGTCTTTTTCTTTTTTGTTTGAGGTGGTTTTTATGTCTATTATTTTGCGCCTACATGTTTGAAAGATTCAAATGCATGGTAGCAAAATTGGACCAGCCCTTATTTAGCTAATATATCTTGCAAAATTATTGTGGGATAATTGTTTTTTAAAAATGTATCAATGGAATGTTAATGAATTCTTCTCCAAGTTACATTCAACTGCTCACTTCATTGACATGTCCTAGTAGTCCTCCTGACATCGAGGGAAAGTAGTTTTCCATTACTGAATCCATGGCATGGAATACTCAAAAATACTTGAAATTCTTTCATTCAACATCAGTGCTCCCCTTCTCACAATTAAGGATGTGAACGCAGGAACATATTTTGGAAATGTTTAGAGAATATTCGGGTAGCAGAGAGGAGAAAAACAAAAGCAGAGTGCATATTAGATTAAGTGACATGTTTTTCCACAACACAAAAACAATCCTTGATTAGGTGAAAGGAAAGAGTGAGGGACATGAAATAAGCCACGAGTTAGAAGGAAAAATAAGGAAAATAGTAACAAAGAAATAACAAGGGAAATAAATAAATTGCAAGAAATGGTTGATAGGCATATAACAATGTACTTCACACTCCAATATTGATTAGAGCTTAAACATTCCCTCCTCCCCCCCGTTTTTAAATCACCCTCCTTGTTGAATGTCTATGGAGATTCTCAACCATCCAGGTCATGGTTGTCCCAAAGGTGATTTTTTCCAAAAAGCAGATGGACTTTCTTGAGGAAAGGCGAGTGGAGTTTGCAGGAGACAATTGGTTTTCTTAATTGGTTCGTGACTCTCTGAGGCTCCTTGCCAAGTTTTGCAAATATCAGCCTGGCAGCTCTCCAAGCCAGATAAGGTCTGTGACTGTGAATCCTCCCTTGAAAGACTTTGCTGGATGTGAATGAGCAGAATTCAGTCAATTAATAAAATGGTTTTTTGTCCAGACAAGGAGTTTGCTTCACGCTCTTGGGAAGCCTCGGTCAGAACAGTTTGACAGCCCAGAAAGGACATCCAAAATGCTGCATTGACAGTAACATAAATAAATACTAAGGGCAAAATAAAGCGACTTTAAAAGTTGTGGAGCTACTTGGAGTATAAATAATGTCTTGTCTCCTGTTCAAAACGAGAGCCTTTAATCTCTTTCCTTGAGCATAAGGAAGACAAAGCTCATCATTTTGAAGATCACTTTTTCCCAATCTGGTCCTTATGTGAGAGTAGCTGATGTCTATCACTGCCAAAATAAGAAATATGGGGAGGATAATACATATATATTTAATAGGAATTGATTTGTAAGGACGTTAGGATGAGAAGTTTCCCCCAAAGAGTAGGGGAAATGGTTTGGATTATATTCAGTTCCTTCCCCTAACTTTCCTTGCCTTCTGAGAGTAAGCACAAAAAGGAGGAGAAGATTAGCCCAAGCGCTCTAATAAAAATGTATCGGAAGCAGTCAGAAGGAAGTCATTGTAATTCTGTTTGGTGCCCTTGCATGGCTGTGATTTGGGTGTTTTTTTTAACTGCCTAAAGGGTAAATGTATAGTGGATGTGATAATGTTAAGAATGATCGCATGGCACAAAGGAACTGAGCAGAAAAGAAAGTATTTCCTCCAGGAAGAGCAAAGTGGCAGTTCTTTCTTCTTGAAATGGATTGGGGTTGGATTTACAGTCTTGTTTTATCCTTTGCTTAACATTCAAACAAAATTACAGGGAACCTTCCCTAATTGAAAAGGGAAGGGCCTTTATGGAGGAGAACGGTGAGTTTCTACTTAGAATGATTGACTGACTTGCCCTTCCAAGTAACATTGCAATCAGTTTAGTCTTAGATACACAGGCAACCTAAACAAATTAAAATTCACAGGCGTTCTCCCTGATGCACAAGGCATTTTTCTGTGCAAATTGAATGAACACCAGAACTTATTCTTTCAAGCCTTTTGAAATTTCTGGCAGAGAAATAAATAGCCTGCTTGGGGTTCAAGGGAACTTGGGGCAATTGTTTGATGAATTATTTCAATGTATTAGGTGCTCGATATAAGGCCTCTAAGCTGGGGATCAGGATGCCAAGATCCCTCTTTACTGGCTTGTAAAATGTGGGTGCTTTCAAGGAACAATCAGAGAAAACTGAATTTTCCACTTAATCATTTCATCGTAAAGGTTATTTGTAATGTTAAGATGAAATAAGCATTCGGTTCTTAAAGTAGAGCTGCTTGTTAGATATCTCAATAAAATGAATTAAAATGCTAGGGTTAAATTCACATCAACTTTCAAAACTATAATCTCAATTAGGGCCATAAATCAAGCACTACCTGGGTCCTTTTCTCTCTTATTTATATACACAAACATTGCCCAAATTTGCCTGTACCTTAAACAGAATAATATAGACTGTAAGAGTGATGTTAGGAATTTATCCATGCTCCACATTCTAACTCAAAGCTCAGAGAACCTTAGATTAAACTATATACTGAATGAAATCAGAACAAATGCTAGATTTCATGAGATGCTAATGCTTCTGAAAACATCAATATGGGACCAAAGAAAGAAATGGGAAAGGATATATGCAGGGGTGGTATTCACTTATCTTCAGTGGTGGGTGTTTTTTTTTATTACCGGTTGAGGTGGGTCGGTGGAGCCTCCCTCCGCCATTACTACTAGTTTGCCCGATCAGGATCAAACCAGGAGCAACCCACCTCTGCTTACCTTCCCTACTGGTTCACAAATGTGAGCACGTGCATTCTGCTTTCTGCTCCAGGATGGCTGGTTTCTACTCATCACAAGGAATTTGAGACTCACCTAAAAAGTGTACACTTCTATCCTTATAACTCACAGATATCTTGTGAGCATGCATTAATTGAATAATTTTTTAGCTATTGAAAGTAATCTTACACTGAGGTAAATTTGTAGGAATTATGGCCCTTATGAGAGGGTGTCACAGGCCAAATCAAAGATTTAAAAATGATTTATTTTCCCTTGAGGCTTACTTTTAATTCTTGGGAGAACTCAAAATATTTTCAGGCATAGTCTGTAGTAACCAGCAACTTTTAGAAGATTACCTTCAAAGGTTTTAGGTCATAATTCTACAACGCCCAAATTAGTCTTTTGATTCATGAAAAATCTGCCAGATAAATGACTAAAACTGGAGTTGGTGGGGTTGAGTCACTCGATTTCACTGTTACGTTTTTATACTGTTATTGAATAAATTTGTGCTTAATAATATGTTTTATTTTCTTCATTTTGGATTCACTAGAGATTTTTACATCATATGTCATAGTCCTTGGAATGATGAACTATCCCTAGTGTAGCACATTCCTGTTTTATATTTTTGTTTTGGAGTTCAATCATCAGTCAATCTCTCTGTATAATTATAACAAGCCAAGGAGAGGGAACTCTTTAAACAGTGTAGCAGTCAATGAATCACAGTGGTTAATTGAACAGAAAGTGCCCTAAATGGTTCTTTCGCCTTCCATTATGTGCTCAAGAAAAAACAGAAGAGAGAGAAATTAGAATTGGGGTGAGATGATTTCCAGCAGGTTTGAAGCCCACAGTGACACTACTACTACTACTACTACTACTACTACTACTACTTCTCCTCCTCCTCTTCCTCCTCCTCCTCCTCCTCCTCCTCCTCCTCCTCCTCCTCCTCCTCCTCCTCCTCCTCTTCCTCCACCTTCTGCCATATCTGTTATCGGATGTTGGCGATCATGTTCACAATCCTATTTTTGTCAACAGCCTCATGAAAAAGTGCTGCTGAGTTTTGTCCAAACCAGTCCCTTATGTTTTGAAACCATGATGTTCTTCTTCTGCCTGGACCTCATTTGCCTTCCATTTTCCCTCGGAGAATTAAGTGAAGTATGCCATACTTTTCTGGGTGTTGCATCACATGTCCAATATATTCTAACTTTCTCTTTTTAATGGCTTTGATTACTTTCCTTGGCTTTCCCAGGTGGCTTATCACTTCCTCATTTGTCATTTTGTTAACCCAGCTTAAACATAACAGTCATCTGTAAATCCACATTTCAAATGCTTCTAGTTTCCTCAAGTGGTTTTCTGTCAGAGACCAACTCTCTACTCTGTAGAGCAGGATAGAAAAGATGTAATATCTCACAAGCCTGATTTTCACTCTTAGGCTTATGTCATGACTGCAGAAGACCTTTGTCATTGTGAAAAATGCTGTTTGAGCGTACAGTGACACTTGCATAAGTTTATTTTTAAGGGAAGTACTTTACATTGGCAAGGGAGTCCAATGGGTGTGATTCACTCAGACAAGGGTGGTCAAATCAAATCTTGATTACAGACATAGATCAGCATAAACTCAGGGTGAGTCTCAATGCCTCAAACATTTGAGTAGCTGAATACTGTGCTTTTCTCTTAAAATCAAGGCACAATTTACAAGACACAATTATTTACAAATTACAGTCAGCTATTTCCTCCTCCCAGTGATGCTGAAGTGGCTCACTACAGCACAGGGATTTAGGTGGCACTCCTTCGTGTTGGCCAGCCAAGATTGTTGAAGCCCCTATGCTTCTACTTTAATCTTAGCACCTCCAACACCACCAAGAAATGCCAATGTATAGGATGATATGGGAGAGTGGATAAGTGGAGGGGAGATTAAATGTCCTGTAGTCTTAAATGGAGGCACTCCACAACCATAACTTTAGGATTTGGCATAAGTACCATTGGCTCTAAGATCACCACAGATGGGGACTGCAGCCAAGAAATTAAAAGATGCTTGCTCCTGGAGAGGAAAGCTATGGCAAATCTAGACAGCATACTAAAAAGCAGAGACATCACCCTGCCAACAAAAGTCTGTATAATTAAGGCTATGATTTTCCCAGTTGCAATGTATGGCTGTAATTGTTGGAGCATAAAGAAGGCTGTGCACCAAAGAATTGAAGCCTTTGAACTATGGTGCTGAAGAAGACTCCTGAGAGTTCCTTGGACTGCAAGGTGATCAAACTGGACAGTCCTAGAGGAGATCAACCCTGACTGCTCTTTAGAAGGCCAGATCCTGAAGATGAAACTCAAATACTTTGGCCACATAATGAGAAGGAAGGACTCCCTGGAGATGAGCCTAATGATGGGAAAGACTGAGGGCAAAAGAAGAAGGGGACAACAGAGAATGAGGTGGCTGGATGGAGTCACCAAAGCAGTAGGCGTGAGCTTAAATTGACTTCAGAGGATGATAGAGGACAGGAAGGCCTGGAGGAACGTTGTCCATGGGGTCGCGATGGGTCGGACATGACTTCGCAACCAACAACAAATGAGTACCATTCATTCTGTGTAGTCATAACTTCAAACAGATGTTGAACAAAGGGTTATTGAGCAAGAACTACCTGTGCTCAATTTTTAATCATTTGCAAAACTTAGCATTTACTTGATGCATTCAGCAGCATAACATTGAAACAAAACTTTCCATAATTCCATCGCCTACTTATGTTATCATATCCGTCTTCTAAATAACTTACAAGAAACTTTTTCTCCGTGACCTTCTGAAGAACAAAAATCTGATCAGCACATCCCCAGCTGACA
Source organism: Natrix helvetica (assembly GCF_964273705.1). NCBI lineage: Eukaryota > Metazoa > Chordata > Lepidosauria > Squamata > Natricidae > Natrix > Natrix helvetica. The sequence goes on from NC_138549.1 coordinate 21,533,695, forward strand.
CTTAACAAATAATTGAACACTTTCATTCTTACACCCTTTAATCAGGATACTATCAAGCACAGGGACAATGTAACCCCTTTGTGATTTTTGCATTCATTCTCGCCACTTTCCCATTTTTACAGGGGGAACAATAATAGCACTCTTCCAATTACAATCAGAGATGCAGTCTTCACATGAATGTCTACTGCACAGGTTCAGATAAACAAGAACATAATAATCTAGTCTGTTACAATGCTGAACCTATATATTTCACTACCATTTTTTCTAGACTATGCAGGTATTCTGATATTTTCAATTCTCTGGTGGGCTGGAGAGCTTCCTGGGAAGATCTGACCTAAGGGCTGTTTGGTACCTTGTAGGACTTAGGTTCATGCTATGAGCATTTCTTAATTCTGGGCTTAAAAGGTAACAAATATTCATAACACAAAGTTAAATATGATTATCCAAATGTGCTGGATGGCTGGATGGATGGCTGGATGGATGGATGGATGGATGGATGGATGGATGGATGGACGGATGGACGGATGGACAGATGGACGGATGGACGGACGGACAGACAGATTGACAGACAAGCTAGGTAGGTAGATGGGTGATAGATGATAGATGATAGATGATAGATAGATAGATAGATAGATAGATAGATAGATAGATAGATAGAAAGAAAGAAAGAAAGAAAGAAAGAAAGAAAGAAAGAAAGAATTAATTATTTATTGGCCAAGTGTGACACACAAGGAATTTGTCTTTAGTGCATATGCTCTCAGTATTCATCAAGAATCATAAGGTACAACACTTAATGATAGTCATAGGGTACAAATAAGCAATCATATCATACTGGGAAACAATCGATATAAATCGTAAGGATACAAGCAACAAAGTTACAGTCATACAGTCATAAGTGGAAGGAGATGGGTGATAGGAACGATGAGAAGATTAATAGTAATGCAGGCTTAGTGAATAGTTTGACAGTGTTGAGGGAATTATTTGTTTAGCAGAGTGACAGCATTCAGGGAAAAACTGTTCTTGTGTCTAGTTGTCTTGGTGTGCAGTGCTCTATAGTGTTATTTTGAGGGTAGGGATTGAAACAATTTACGTTTCAGGATGCGAGGGGTTTGTAAATATTTTCACAGCTCTCTTTTTGACTCGTGCAGTATACAGGTCCTCAATGGAAGGCAGGTTGGTAGTCATTGCTTTTTCTGCCTATAATTGTATTTGTTATCTTCAAAGGTAGACATAGCTATCCATTAGCAAAGGGGAGCTTTTAATGTAAAGCTTGCAAAATCATCAAATGTTGAGGAAACACTGAAGGTTAGACCAAATAGATTATTACAGAGATTATTACAGAGAAAAAAAGAGACGGGGGAAAAGATATCAACGGCACTAGTTCCATTTTTTTGACACATCACCAAAAGAAAAACAGTTAGAGGTCTTTCCCCATTGAGCTCAGCATACAGAAAGTTAGTACTACTGATGTATTCTAATGATGCTTAAAGAAAAGATTATAAAACAAATACAGAAAAAAATAAAGATGCAGCTCCAGAGAATCCTGATTTCTTTTTAAAGAGTGACTGGAGAAAGAAAAGGAAATCTTTATTTCAGAACTAAAAGGAAAAACCCAGGGGATTTTGCCTGATAATAAAAAGTGCCTCGATCATGCTGGGAAGTACTAAGCCACTGGCCATGAATTTCTTTCAAGACATCAATAACCGAACAGGAGATCTCCTTGCACCAGGAGGCACCAAGGCAGTAGATAACTTTGAAGGATTCTTTCATCAGCTTGCCAGAAAGTCTCGGGGCTCATTTTGTGATTTTAATTATTCTGTTTAGCAAGTGCAGCTTTTTAAGTGTTTTGCAGTAAACAGCAGTTATTAGGCATGAAACTATAAGATATTCATTTTCAAAACACTTCGTCTTAATTACACTGTAAATGCCGCCATTAGCAGGTTGTGCAGAGGTTTGTTTGGCTGCTTCACTAAAGAGGGTTGGAATGCTTTGCAGTTTCGTAATGATCATTCAACGCATATAAATATCCTTGGAAGCAATTGCATTTATTCTAAGGAGGAGGATGGAATTAAGCACCCATGGCTTTCAAGCATTTTATACATATATATTTCCAAACATCATTGTTATATTTTATTTTAAGTAGAAGCCAGCGGCCAGTGGAGCTGGGGGCAGAGTCGGACAGTGAGGAGGTTGGGGAGGAACATGGGCCAGTCCTGGAGGCTGGAGAAGGCTTAGACAAGGGGTCTGCGTCAGAGGCAGAGATGGGGCCAAGGCCGTCTGGCAGTTCTCAGCTGTCTTCAGAGCTAGACAGCAGTGAGGCAGAAGAACAGCTGGAGCCTGTTCCCAGTGTACACATGCACAATGCTGCCAGAAGCCAAGAACAACTAAGAAACCAGGGTCAACTTGGGAGTAAAGCCACAGGTGGAGAGTGAATGGCCCCTCCCATAGGAAATAAAAGAGGAGCGAAAGGGGACTGGGCTTTTGCAAGAAACAATTAGTTCGTTCGTTCATTAGTTCATTTCAGGAGTGTGAAGATCTGTCCGTGAATCTCAGAGACTCTGTGCCCAGTCTTTCCTTGCACAGCATTGTGTTTGGAAAATATTTACAAGGCAGCTTTCCAAGCTACTGTAGATAAGGTCTGTGGTCATAACTTCACCTTTGCTTACCAGGCCTTTGCTGAATGTGAATGAGAGGAATTCACATTCATTTAATGAAAGGGGTTTTGTCGGGACCAGGAATCTGCTTCGTGCTTTTTGAGGAAGCCTAGGTCAGAACAGAAGGACTCCAGAAAATCTGCAATTCTTAGTGTATTACCTCGATGAACCATTTGCTGTAGAGTGATTAATGTTCCATGGACAATGCGGTTTCCCCCTATTTACAAATTAGCTAATTAAAAATGCCCAAATTAGGGGTAGGCAGCTTAGTGTCCTCTTTATTAAACCTTGCCTAGAAAGCCAATGGTGATGGGAACATGAGGACCACCATAGCTGAAAAGATCAGGAGATAAATTGCTTTCATTTTAACTGCTTAAAGATAAGTTGAAGAAGAGCTTAAAGATAAGTGAAGTTTGGCTCTTGGTGGCTTCCTGGAGGCATCTAAGCAATGTTCTTGAGAGGAGTACAACAGTAGTTCCTTATTGTCTTCTGGGTCTCAATCTGGGCAGTTTTGAGCAAACAGGATAGCCAGTTGTGGCAGCTTGTTGAGATCCCTTTATAACTGGAACTATTTATTGATTTTGGCATCTCTTTCACATTTGCAGGCATTGCATCAAATTGTTTGGGATGGGCGGCACATCTAGATGCAGTGGTAAGAATCTAATTTTCTTTAACAAAAGACAATCTTTAAGATGCCATTCCAATATGAAGAAGTATGCACAGTGTTTATTGAAAAATCACAATAATGTTTTCTGCAACCATGGGAGAAAAAAAAAAGAGAACTGTATTGAATTAAGATAAAAAATTTCCCCTTGAAAAAGCATTTTTCAGATCTGTAGGCATACATTTATTCAGAGAGCCCAGTCCATCTCCTACTGGTGTCAGCTTCATTTGACAACTTCTCCACAGACCATTGCTAAAAAGAGTTGAAAGGCATAAAAGTATAAGGTTTTCTTAAGCATCCTGAAATTCAGTTAGTTCAAGACTAAATAGGACATTAATCTCATGAAATGGGCAGTTGCTGTTGTTGGAAGAAATGTCCATTTGAGTTCAGTTCCAAGTGGGAAGAAAGAAACTGGAAACATGGTGTCAGCCTCTTTCCGCTCTGAGAGAAGATGAGAGAGAGAAAAAATCAGCCAGGCAAAAGACAATGTCTAATAACTGACTGTAATGGCGAACACGTGACTGAGAAAGAGGGGGGGGGAGAAGATGCTTTAAATGTCATAAATGCAGACATGGATTTCACAGTAACTTTTTCATCACCATTGCAATGATTGTTACAATTTGCTTTCGGCTGCCATTGAAACAGGGAGGGGGGGAGCTGGTATTTGGGAGGGGGAGTTTAACTACAGGAGAGATTGTAAAAAGGGAGTTTTGGTCTCACCGTCTACTGCGCATGCTGGAGATTAGGTCCTAGTGTCCGTCAAGGCCAACCGTCCTGCATACCAACCTGATGATGCTCCTTGAAGATGGAACTCACATGACACCTAAGGGATTTTGCAGATTGGACACTGGGATGAGGGTTACCAGGGGGAGGGGGTTTGGTCACATATTGATATATGATTTTGCGTGCTTTTGCCTCAGATCTTGCTTTGCTTAGTTGCTATATTTTCATAACCAGTAAAAGTACTCTTAATTCTGCAAAATGGAGTTAAGTGGTTTCTTTCTTGGTTGCTGAGGGAGGCCGGCTTGACACATGGAGACTGCTTGGAAAGATGGTTTAATGGTGGACAGGATCATATGCCTTGGAGTTACTGGGTGAACGGGGAAGAGATGCTGAGAGTCCCTGGGTTTTATGCCATCTCTGGACTTTGAACTTCCTGGGGCACAGGAAGAGTATCCTGATTGGTTGCTGTCAGAGGTCATGGCTAGCTTTGTAGGTTGTATGCTAAGTTTGGTTGAAACTTGGTGGGTGATGCATTGAAGGGCAATGAAATGGCTCTGCCCCTTCAGGGTAGATCATTGTTATGAAGAATAGACTGGCTCGGGCCTTAATGGCCCATTGACAAAGGTGGGGGACTATTAAAAGTGAGTCTGTTTCCTGCCTAAAAACATGTTTCTCCATTTCTCATCCAGGGAAATACAATATTCTGCCTTTTTAATATTTCCTAGGATATTTAATTTTTTTAGGAGTGGGGTGGGTGCTAACTTCCTCACTGTTCTTTGTCATGTATTACTACTATGACTACTACTACTACTACTACTACTACTACTACTACTAATAATAATAATAATAATAATAATAATAATAATAATAATAATACAACATTGCCTGAACTAAATATCACTAAGCAATTACTTATGGGTCAGAGATATTTCTGACAAGTGCATGAAATCTGGAGTCCAGGCAGTGCAATTGAATATATAGGTTTATTGCAAGTTCAACCTCTCTACAAGAAACTGAACTACTAATGATCAAAGCAAATTGGTGGTAGATAAGAATCAACATAATTCAAGGTGGGCTGGACTTACATCTCTTATGGACACAGAAGAACTCAAAACTGATGATGCATTTGACTCCTCCCTGAGGATCAGCATCCCACAATGTAGGACTTTAAAAAAAAAACCATCATAACAGACATTGAACTTAATGAATTGAAATTATAATTTTAAAAAAATGAAAAACCAAATGTGCTCCAATTAGAAGAAGAGCAAATCAGCAGAACCATTCGTTTGTATAAAGTTAATAAAAATTCTGAACCGCTAATTTAAAACCATGAGCCATAACCATCATTATCTAATTCAAGAGCCAAGGTGGCACAGTGCAGTACTGCAGGCTACATCAGCTGACTGCTAGCTGCAGTTTGGCAGTTCAGATCTCACCAGCTCAAGGTTGACTCAGACTTCCATCCTTCCAAGGTGGGTAAAATGAGGACCCAGATGGTTGGGAGCAATAGGCTGACTCTATAAACTGCTTAGAGAGGGCTGTAAAAGCACTATGAAGTGGTATATAAGTCTAACTGCTATTGCTATTAATAACCCTTTAGGATTGGAAAAAGTTCTAGAACATATGAGAGAAACGATAAAACAATTACCTCTTTTGGAAACCACTCAAAGAAATATGTAAATAAAATTTTGAATGATAAAAATGTGGTTTCCAGTCAGTCATAGATTATGCTCATTTAGGGTCTGTCTAACAATTGTAACAATCATTGTAATGGTGATGAAAAAGTTATTGTGAAATCCATGTCTGCATTTATGACATTTAAAGCATCTTTCCTCTCTCTCTCTCTCTCTCTCTCTCTCTCTCTCTCTCTCTCTCTCTCTCTCTCTCTCTCTCTCTCTCTCTCTCTCCCTCCCTCCCTCCCTCCCTCCCTCCCTCCCTCTCTCTCTCTCTCTCTCTCCCTCTGCCACGTGTTCGCCATTACAGTCAGTTATTAGACATTGTCTTATGCCTGGCTGATTTTCTCTCTCTCTCATCTTCTCTCAGAGCGGAAAGATTGCTTAAATAAGCTATCTCTTTTTGAGTTGCCTTTCTTTCCAGTGCAGTGCACCTCTAAATGCGCTGACCACAGGTTAACAAGCTGAGCTCTGTGACTTTAATTAATTGATTAGAATGCCTCATGGGATAGCAGTGGCTGCCTGAAATTGACAAGAACCTAATCAGTTTCACACTAAAACTTGCCTCCTAAGTGTCTTGTGGCTGGCAGCATTGAGAACACCAGGCAAACAGCGTTTGCATTTCTTTCCATGTGTATTCAGAGGTGGGCTGCTGTGAGTTCGGGAGAACCTCTAGCTAAGAATCTGCCCAGTCCGGAGAACCCGCAAATCCCACCTATGGCTGGCTCCTCCCACCTTGCCCCAACCTTCCCACCCCGCCCCTCCCAGGATTCCCCACGTGGTGCGTTTGGGATGCCAAGTAAGTAGAAGCCCCGCACAGAGACTCAGGGAGGGTGAAAAATGGGCCTCCCATAAGTTCTGGAAAGCCAGAAATGGGCCTATTTCTGGCCTCCGGAAGGTTAGGATTAGGGTGAAAAATGAGCCTCCCAGAAATTCTGGAACTCCTCTGGGAAGGCCGTTTTTGCCCACCTGGAGACTCAAGAAAACCTTTGGAGCCCAGGGAGGGTGGAAACTCCCTCCCAGCCATGGTGCAGGAGGCTAACTAGGCCACACCCACCCAGCAACCAGGCAGAGAACCCATTGCTAAAAATTTTGAAGCCCCCCCCCCGTGTGTATTCCCCATTGTGCGCCTGCTTACTCTCTTGTAGTCCCTTTCTCTTCATCTAAACTTCATCCTTTTTGCTAATTATCCAAGTGCTAGGGTGAAGCACTTGGATTGTAAAGGATCAGGGATTGGCAAAAAAGGACTAAAACCTTTATCCTTTACCTGGCTTCCTCGTGATTTCCAGGCTTTGGAAATCTTCCCTGCCATTTGGGCCCACCTAGCTGTTTGGGGTCATAGATTTCTGACACTTGTGATTCTTCATTTAGCAACAACTACACTTAATGATCAAATTGCCACTCCCAATTGCAGTCACTAAACAAGAACTAGCTGTATAATCAGCTCATGTACAGTCTTACAAAGTTTTAACAATAAAGGATTTAGAAACGGAAAAGTCACCATGAAATGAAATCTGTTCAGTAACAGTAGTAGTCTGTTGCAGAAAATCAGATGCCAGAGTGGAAAATTCCATCAGAAAATAGCCTTAATTAGGTTTTAGCAACTTACAAAATTTAAAGTAACAAAAACTGGAACAATGAATAAATAGGAACAAGTTTGAAAAAGCAATGCAATTTGAATAACAATATAATTACAGTAGTTAAGGAGGAATGAAAATAATAGTTGTAACATCCAAGGATATGAAAGTAGGATCAAAGAAATCTAACAAAATATGAAATTTCAGACAAATAAACTCTTTTTTTCTCCAAAACATGTGGAAACACAAACCAAATTACCACAATCCCCATAAAATAAGGAAGAAATGCTGGAATGCTTGAAAAATATTTGGAAGAACAAAAATAAAGACCAATGAAATGACTGCATGATGAAAAGATTTATTTTGCAAATAAAACTTGAATAAATGCAAAAGATTGAAGTAGTGGAAATGGTAAAAGAAAAAACCAAGAAGAGGAAGAATTCATGTGGACTAGGAAATGATGATCTTTAAGAATTTTGACTCAGATGTTATCAATTTTACATTCTTGTCTTGTGAATCATTTCAATTAAATGTTACAGAAAGTGTAGAGGCTCACTACAAACTTCACCCTCCTAATCATGAAAGACTGGACAGACAACATCCAAATTTTTATACAATGTCTACCTACAAAATTCAAGCTATTAACAAAAGTTTTTTTTTACCAGTAACCTCTGGATACCTAATCTCAAATTCAGTGCACCCTACAGAGAAAAATGGGAAATTTAAAAGTTCTACACCAACACCAAACATCAACTTTTGATTGATATACAATATTTAAAAAAAATTCTAGAAGGCACAAGGCAAATGCTTATTTGGTTCGACTGATTGCTAAAAGCATTTGATTTACTATCCTATAACTAGATCAAAAAATAAGAAAATTATGAAGTTTTTTAAAAATTGCTGTTAAAATGTAAAACAACTTTGAGGGCAAATACAGAAGAACTCAAGAACTTGCTTTACATGTCCCAAAAGTATTTTTTCAAAAGGCAAGTGACTTTCTGTTTTTGTTTTTCCATGGAGACATTTTGCTTCTCATCCAAGAAGCTCCTTCAGTTTCGCTGAAACATCTTTATGGAAAAGCAAAGAAATTCCAGTTTCCTTTTGAAAAAGTGCCTTTGGGACAATCGTGACCCGGATGACTGAGAAGCTCCATAGACATTTGTTCTACATGAATAATTGGAGTCTACTTTGTAACATTGTTGACTAACGTATGATTATTTTTAGAGACAGCCAAATCTTTAGTGATAACATCAGAATGGCTTTGGAGTGGATAAGTGTGCAACAAAAAAATATTGAATACTCGGAACAGTGCACTGGCACTACATTCAAAGCATTGACCATAGAGGAAAGTTATAAGTTCAGAAGCAAGCGATATTTTGCATGAAGAGAAAAAGTATAAAATGTGTATTTTTTTCAGCGGGCAACTAGACTTTCTTGTTTTTCTTTGACGATGTTTCACTTCTCATCCATTCACTTCCTGAAGAAGTTTCTTGGATGATAAGTGAAATGTTATTTTAAAAAAAACAAGGAAGTCCAATTAGCATTAGCATTAGCACTTATATTCTTCATAGTGCTTTATAGCCCTCTCTAAGCAGTTTACAGAGTCAGCATATTGCCCCCAACAATATGGGTCCTTATTTTATTGACCTCGGAATGGATGGAAGGCTGAGTCAACCTTGAGCCTGGTGAGATTAGAAGAAGAAATTGCAGTGAAATTGCAGGTAGCCGGCAGTCAGCAAAAGTAGCCTGCAGTACTGCATTTTAACCACTGTGTCACTGCAGCGCTCTTGAAAAAAGCACCTTTGGGACAACCGTGACCTGAATGACTGAGACTGTCAATAGACATTTAGCTATCAAGTGTATAAGATGAGTTAGAAAACAATTAATATCAAAGCTGAATGGGGTAATATAACCAAACCCAACAATATTTGGAGTGTCCCTGTATTACATTATACAACAGATATTGTTGGCATTGAACTAGACGTTTTATATATCAAGATCTGAAAACATATGATAACACAGTGCATGGTGTGATATATGCAAAAAGTGACACAGGCTGTATTTACCAAGGAAAATTGATGGTCATGGTTTGTTGCCACTGAAGCTAACAGTGGAAGATAAAATCAGAGATCTGAGTGATTACATAAAAGGAAGCAAAAAAGATGTTAATACATGTCTGCATGGAGAACATTTTGAGTGTGGCAGAATGAAATGTGGCATAAAAATTGAACTGTTATAACAGTGAATGAAAAATTGGAACAATAAACCTCTACGGGCTCAATACCCGAAAGAAATTGAAGGCAAGATGAATAGTAGCAAAACTTGGCATCAGCCTTAGATTGGATTCATCGGGATGGAAGCATAAGGCTTAATATTTGTAACCAAAAAAACTACTAGCTATATATGCTATAAAAATGAAAATTCAGGTACCTGGAAATCACTGCTACTGTAGCAAAATTTCCCAATTGTAAAAAAAACATATGGTCATATGGCAAAAATGGTGCATGGGATTTTATGCAGAAAATTATTCATTTGATTTCCTCCTTCTCTTGATTTGTTATAACCACCCTAGTCTGATGTCATATGACACTAGAGTAGCTCAAAAAGAACAGTAATTAACAGGTATACCAAAATTGGCATAAATTTCCCCTATAGCTATTGGAGAGTTGGAAGGAACAATGATAGAATTGTCAAAACAGTGGAGAAAATTAGAATTATGTAGCCACAAAAGATCTAGGTAGATCACAAAATGCAGCTTTTCTTAGAAACATATATCATACTGGGCTTTGTGCAATATATTGGCTTTGAGTTAAAGTTCAAATAGACCCTAAATGACCAGCATTTGTTAAGTATTTTAGAATATATATTCCCAGTAAGGGTATGGCTAGCTGATGAGAGCTAAATAGCTTGAAATAGATCTATACTAGTCTCCTTTTATTTATTTATCAACACAAATGCAACACACACAAACATGTATATGTATATATATATATATATGTGTGTGTGTGTGTGTGTGTGTAAAACAACAATAATAATCTTAAAAATTAAGTTCAGAACAGAATTAAAGGAATATGAATGAAATAAGAACAAGCAAAATGCAAAGTAGGCGCAGAAAAAATATGTTTCTAAGACAGCAGTGTAGCACCAAACAAGTAATCACTTTACAATTAAAAGATAAACTAGGCTAAATAAAAGCTATTGGCAATATATATAATTAATTGTACCAATTAAAGTTTAATAATGTACAACACGAAAGTTCAGCACCAGGGCCAAGCCAGCAGCCGCAATACTCCAATCAAAGGGCCTCTGTATCTTCCAGAGTCCTTAAAATCTTAATTACAAGATTTAAGACCAGACTTAAAGATGGGAGAAGTCATCTTCTGTCATTCAAAAAGGAAGTGGCAGCTGAATCCAAAAGCATGTTCCTCCCAAATTTACAACCTTCACTTTGCCGTCAGGGTAGCAAGAATAATCATCACTGCCAAATAAATTAAATAAGTAAGTATTGCAAAGATGAACTAGGTAGGCAGGAGCTCTGCACCAGAGTGCCTGAAACATTAAAATTATATTTTTGTAGCAGCACTTGGCCTAGTTGGTAGCCAATGCAGAGCTCTGCAGTGGATAAACATGGGGAAAAATTGAAGAAGATTCAAAACAACCCACATTGCAATATTTTTTAACCTAGGTCAATGGAAGAAGGATGCCTTCTTCCATTGACCTAGTAAAAGCATGCCTAGTAATCTGTTGCAGAAATTAACACATGAAATAAACAAAATCTGAATTACAAGCTTTGCTGTTTTTGCATCTCAAGAACCAGCAAGTATGCCAGATGTTACACAGATGAAAATGACAGGCCACACAGCTGCAGGGACATTCTATTATCCATCACAACACCCACATTCATGGTAACTGATACAGCTGTGATTTCTTGGCCCTGAAGAGGGGAGAAATCTGAAACAAAAGGGCAGAGTGATAGTAAGAGAACTAGAAGATAGTAAGAGAATTCACTTCCAAGATATAATTTGATTTCTGTCAAAGTTTAGAGAATACCTACAGGACTTCAGCGATCACTGTCTCCTTCAGTGTCCATTCAGAAGTCCATTTCGTAATAAAAGGAGGAAGGGCAGGTCAGAATATTTTATAAAAGAGCAAAAAATAAAAGATGATCTTTTTTTTTTCAGGACTGCTGTTAGGTTAAAAAAATCAGTCAATGAATAATATATTGCAAGATGCTTTATTCCCCTTTGTTTCTTTCTTTCCGTTATTAAGTGCCATCTAATTTAATAAGGTTCTGATTACACTCTAGAGCAGGAACAGGGAGAATTGATGGACGCTTTCCAGACTTGGGATGATATAAATTTCATTTTGCGAAAGATTCAGAGTACAATTTGATACTACGAAATAATTAATATTCATCTCATTTTTATTAATCACATTCCTGTGGTATTATATTTCAGCCTTTGAACATATTTACTTGCAGCTCGCTGATTTCACTCTGTACCAGGTATATATTTAATTACACTCATATTCTGCCATTCCTCAAAACAACTCAGGGAAAGCAGCCATGGTTCTCTTTTGTATTTTATCTTATCAGCTCCCATAAACTGAGAGATGCTGATTGGTCCAAAGTCCCTAGGGTTACTTCATAAAGGGAAAGTTTTTATTTTATTTATTTTTATTTATTTAATTTGTTTTGTCAAGCATGAATTAGATAACAGATATAAGTATAAACATGATAATGAATACATGAAATGAATACGAATACAAGGGACTATTAGGAGAGAGATAGTATGCACACTGGTGCACTTATGCACCCCTCTTACAGACCTCTTAGGAATGGGGTGAGGTCGACAGTAAACAGTCTAAGGTTAAAGTTTTGGGGCTTTGGGGAAGAAACCACAGTGTCAGGTAGCGCATTCCAGGCGTTGACCACTCTGTCGCTGGAGTCGTATTTCCTGCAATCAAGTTTGGAGTTGTTTACCATAAATTTGTACCTATTGTGTACTTGTGTGTTGTTGTCCCTTCTGTTTTCATCAAATGTAAGCCCAGATTGTGCACACAAAATATGCTAGCATGATGAGAACATTGCTAAGGGTGATTTCTTAAAAGGCTCATACTGAAAATACGGTGAATAAAATACATTTGATAAGAAGGTACAAGAAACCTACTGTAGACTTTGACACAACTAAATTGTGTGATTTCCCAGATGGATTTTGTCATGGCAAAGGCATGACCAGTGAATGGGTGTCAAATTCCCCTTGAAAGCTATGTGGAGAAAAAAATGCTGTACAAAAAACAGTTCAACCAGGGAATCAGTTTCTTTACATAGATCTGAGGGTCTCCTTTCCTGGAGCATTCAGTAAATGATCACTACAAGGGATACTGGAAGACTTTTTAGATCCCTTCCAACTCTGTTATTCTGATCCATTCCAACTTACTCCATGAGTAATAAGCCATACCTTACATAACCTTACATTCAACATGCATCAGAATTATTATTTATTTATTTAGCATATGGCAGCATCAGAATATTTATGTTTTAGAGTACATAAATGTCGAGGTACTGAGAATTTAATAGCTGCCAGCTGATGAAAGGTTGTAAGCTGTAATCAGTAAGCTGATGCAATGTAAGGCAAGGGAGATCCAATGGGGATGATTTGGGAAGACAGGCTGAACAGCCTCTTTAAGACTCTGATGGGAGGTCCACATAAGTCTCTCTCTCTCTCTCTCTCTCTCTCTCTCTCTCTCTCTCTATATATATATATATATATATATATATATATATATATGTGTGTGTGTGTGTGTGTGTGTGTGTGTGTGTGTGTGTGTGTGTGTCTGTGTGTGTGTGTGTCTCTGTGTGTGTGTGTGTGTGTGTGTCTGTGTGTGTGTGTATTAGAGGACATTTCTCTCTCTCTCTTTCCCATCGTTCTCCCATCGTGTATTGAATTTCTTTCCTGTGTCCGTAGTGGTAAGGGCTTGATTTATCTTCACGTGTATGAATATCTGTATATAAATTTGTGTATATAAACCACTTGTTAATTGCATAAAGACTCTGTGTGCTGTCTATTGCTCCTGAGTTTATCTCATATTAATAGTCACACTGCTAAACAATAAATGTAAACCTAAGTACTGTAATAGGAAACGGTCCTATTGCAGGGAGACTCCCAGGATGAAAGCTGGGAGGTTTCAAACCAGCAGCTCCCAGGGTTTGCTTACCATGGCCCATCTTCTTATTTTGGTACAACTCCTGGTAGTTAATTCTGCCATCATCTATCTTCCATGGGAATGACTTTATCTTGTCCTCCTCTTTATACCTGGATCAAATATCATGAAGTTTCATAGGAAATTAAGCTGTAGTAAAAAAATAAGAAAGAGAAGACAGAGAACATTTTGTTTACTTTCCTTTTTACTTTAGCTAGTCACATATGAAAACAATCAATATTGGGGAGAAAAACCCACATAGTAAAATCAAAGGCAGCCCTTTGAAAGCAACAAAGAAGTAATTAAATATCTTTGAGTAGACAATAGGATGGTTTACGGGATTACTACTGCTGAAAACCAACTCTGTAATGTAATGAATCCATTAAAAAAATACAGATTTCACTGAGTATTTACGGAGAACAGAAATTCCAGAGATAAATACACTTTGTTAGATTGAGTAATGGATAGGCACACACAGGCTTAATGGTAGCAACAGCTCTTTATTAAGTACAATAAGTGAGAACAATCCAGTGAAGGTTGAGTCTGACAGCAGCCCTTTTATAGGGAGCTGTCAGACCCTTCGACCAATAGGATTAAACCACTGTAGTTAGAACAAGTATCTAACACCCCTCCCCTCTTGGATGGAACAATCCTACTTGTTATGTAGTCACGCAGGTAGGCGGGCTTTTGGGTAGCTCTGCCTGACCTGCGCAGTTCAGTAGGAGGGGTTTCCTTGGACAGGTCGGATAGACCTGTTTGCTCCACTTGGTGGAAGCTCCTGGAACCTTCCACAGGCCACAGCTGGAGCTTCTAGAGCCAGTTCGCTTAGAGGTTGCTGCGGGTTTGCAACATAACCAGATAAGTTTCCCAGTACCCTTGGGCTTGAGCTGGCCATGGAAGGAGTGAGTGTTTGCTCCATTTGGGTAGGGCTTTGGCTAACTCATGCAGGAGTTACCTCTGGTTGTCTAAGAGTGGAGTTGGAGAGGCGGCCACAGAGTTGGTCAATGTGCCTCCTCCAATTCTGACCGTCCTCAAGCTCTAGGAGGTGATGCCTATCACTGTGGCAGGAATCCCCAGAGTTCCCCCGGCATAATTGTGGGTGTATACTAAATCCCCTATGCTAAATGAATCTTGCTTGTGGAGTCAGGGGGCGATGAGGCAGAATAATTGGGGTGTAGCCGGTCTAAGTGGGACCTTAGCTGGCGACTCATGAGAAGCTCAGAGGGGCTTCTCCCTGTAGTGGCACTGGGTGTGATGTGTTGAATTAGGAAATAGTGGTCAACCCGTGTTTGCCAATCTCCCGGGCCCAACCTAGAGAGGGCCTCTTTTGCAGATCTCACCATTCTCTCTGCCTGACCATTGGAGGCTGGATGGAATGGCACGACCAGGGCATGCCTGATTCTCTGAGCTGCTAGGAAGGTTTCAAATTGCATGGCCATAAATTGGGGCCCGATGTCAGAGACAAGACATCATGCAGGCTGTGCATGGAGAAAAGTCTCCTTGGCATCTTGATGACCGCTTCTGCCATAGTGGAGGTCATCAGGACTACCTCTAACCATTTCAAATAGGCATCCACAACTACGAGAAATGTCTGGCCGTGAACTGGGTCAGCAAAGTCAATGTGCACCCTAAACCATGATGCTTGAGGTTGTCCCAACTCCTTAGCGGGTGCCTCTGGGGGACCTGGTCTGGACTCCTGGCACGGTGTGCAGGTAGCCACCCATTCTTCGATCTCTCTGTCCATGTTAGGCCACCACACATAACTCCTAGCCAAAGACTTCATCCTGACAATTCCAGGATGCCCTACATGTAAAGCCTCTAATACTGCAATGCGCAGTTTGGGTGGAACAACGACCCAGTCCTCCCATAGTAAACAGCCATTTACAACCAATAATTCATCGTGTTTGGCAAAATACATTTTGAAATCAGCCCCAACAGGCCCCTTGGGCCATCCCCTTCACACCTAGTTCAAAATTTGTTTGACGGTGGAATCCTTTGCAGAGTGACAGGTAATGTCACTGGATGAGACAGGCCCAGTCTCAAGGCAGTCAATGAGGAAGACTGGCATCTTGGGGGTAGGGTCAGTGAGAAGTTCAGGCAGCGGGCAGTGGCTTAGAGCGTCAGCGTGCCCCAAAGTGGAGCCTGGTCAGTGGATGAGACGGTAGTGGTAGGCAGCTAGGAAGATGGTCCATCTGGTCATGTGAGGTGATAATGACACTGGGGTAGGTCAGTCCCCAGCCAGTAAGCCCAACAATGGCTTGTGGTCCGTAACCAGTTTGAAGTCACGGCCATATAGATAGTCATGGAACCTCTTTACTCCAGCCACTGCAGCCAAAGCCTCACGGTCCATCTGGCTGTAGTTCTGCTCTGCAGCAGACAAGGTCCTGGAGTAAAAAGCAATGGGTGCCTCGGTTCCGTTGGGCATGCAGTGGCTGATGACGGCACCAACCCCGAACGGGGAAGCGTCGCAGGTCAGCACCAATGGCAGGATCTGGCTGTATTGTTCCAGAAAGAAGTCTACCGACACGAATTGTTTTACCATGGCAAATGAGGCAGCCTCGACTCTGCCTCTGACCTTGGTGGAAACCACTGTAGTTAGAACAAATATCTAACACACTTCATGGCCAAAAAGGTTGACCGAATCACAGACAAAAAATAACTTTAGTGCAATGACATTTACCAATAACTAACCAAATCCCAGTTCCTTAACGCAGAAGTTTTTGATTCATTGTAATTTGAACTTCTTTAAAATTAAAACAGCAATAAGACAGAACAGGTTTTTGCCCATCCTAATATTGTTAATCTTTCAATTGCTGATTGATGTTGGAAAAATAATTTTTAACTTAGCTTTAACCTACCTATGTGCTAAGCACCATTAATATTTCAAATATTTCTTGTTAGTAGCTTATTGAGTGCCATCCAGCGTGATGGCTCCACCATCCAGCACTATGTCATCAATCACTGTCATCAGTGTAGTTTCCTTGCTAAAATGCAGGAGTGGCTTACCATGGTCTTCTCCTACACAGTACAAAACAAAGGCATTGATATTTGTCATTTAAGTGATCATCTACCGTCTGCTCCTTCCCATATTGCTGCTGTCCGATATATGTTCCTGTTTGTTGTAGCTCTGTGATGGTGAACCTGGGGCACGCATGCCAGAAGTGTCACACAGAGCCATCTCTCCAGGCACGTGAGCCGTCACTAATTCTGATGTGCCAGCCAGCTGGTCTTCACATGCACAGGAGTGCCAGACACTGGAAGTGCAGCTGCCCAGTGTGCATGCGTACCAGCCTTTGGTCTTCTGGTTTCTGGCAGGCATGCACGCATGAAGACCAGCTGGCTGGTGCACATGCACGTGCCAGAAACTGGAAGAACAGCTGCCCGGTGCACGCATGTGTTCACCAACACTGTTCTAGCTGATCAGCTGGAATGAGCTTTATGTTTTGGATGATCCTGTTGGGACTTCTTGTGGCCGGTCAGATGCCGGCTCCTCCAACAGCCAAATCAGATGAGGAGGTGGTGTGGGAGTCAGGTCCAGCATCAAGACAACCTGAGAGCTCTGAGGAGGAAGAGGGAATGGAACTGGCAGAGAGAGACACAGAGGCAGAGCCTGGGTCATCTGTCAGCCCTCAGATGGAGAGTCAACAGCCCCCAGGTCTGGAGATGGCTAATGAGGAAGAGGAGGATCAGCTGGGTCCAGTGCCTGATGCGTGGATGCACAGAAGGCAGAGGAGAGGAGAGCAGGGGAAATCTGTGAGCTGATCCTTGGGAAGGAAGAGCCCACTGCTAGCGAAGCCCCATTCTAGCTCTGGGGATAAAAGGCAAGGGGCGGAGATGAATAGATGTGGTGAATGTGTAGCATGCAGTGAAAGAGAAACTTATAATTTTTATATTATAAAATTATAAGAGAAACAATCTGTAGGGGTTATAGACAATTTATATGTTTTATAATCTATAGGATTATAATCCAATATATGCAATATATATATATATTGCAATCCCTGTATCTATAGGATTGTAATCCTAGGAAAAGAAACCTGCATCTGCTTAAATTTTATTATCCACTTGTTAAAGTGGCATAATTTAACTTTAAAAAGGCAATATTTAAATCCTACAGTGAATGTCATCGCTGTCAATATTTTACATTTTGCCATTTTAGTTTTCATATTGCGACAACATACTTTCAGTTCAATTAAACTAATGGACCTTTAGGAAAGTTTTAAAACAAAACAAAAATAAATTATGAATCTGGACTCTAAATTGGGCACGTGGTACTACTAATTTAGATAGAGCTAATGAGCTATACAAAATAGCATACAATTTAAATGCCTTTGGGAAGGAGGGGGGGAAAAAAAGCAAGAATATAAAAAAGTAGATGTGGAAAGGTATTGTGAAAACCTCTTAATCATTGGCACAAAAGAAAATTGCATACCTGAATCTTTCTGAACAGTGGGCATTATTAGGAATTGCCTGCCTTGATAAACCAACTCTTTGAATAAAATGCAATGGGAATTGCAAATTATTAAAACCAACAAGGGCAAAAACTTTCCTGCTTCTTTTACAATAGAATAGCCTGGTGAATATGTTGCTGCAGAATAGATCATTAAATCAGTAGAAAAATCATTGCTCAAAATATTCAGAAGTATGCAAAAGTTATAATTGGAATCTGTACTATAAGATCTCACTATGGGCAGCTATGGCAGATATGTGTGGAAAGAAAGTTTCAGCCAGAACTGCCAATCTTGCATGGGTAAAGGAAAGGGAGCTGCAGTAAACCACTTTGTGGAAGTCAACAGGGACTTTCTGAAGTCCACAGGGACTGTTTGGAAGTCCACAGGGACTGCCCACCTGCCCAATGTTAACCTGAAAAATTGCATATTCTTCCAAGGAAACTATTTAGTAGCTCTACATCCGTGATGGCAAACCTATGGCATGCATGCCACAGGTGGCACGCAGCACCTTCTCGGTGGGCACGTGAGCTGTCACCCTAATTCAGCTGCACCGCAAATGTGCGCACATCTCTAACCAGCCAGCTGGTCATTGGGTCTCTGTGGTGCATGCACGTGGGGCGGGGTGCATGTGTGGGGGCCACACATGCATGCACATGGGTTGGGCGTGTGCAGGGGCCATGCACATATTGCATTTTGGGGGTCCATGCACACACACACTTTGGGCACTCAGTCCAGAAAAGGTCAGCCATCACTGCTCTACAGCAATGGTGGACGTCTTTGTGTGGGATAAGAAGGAAATGGCCATAGCAGTTTTTCTATGTGATGCAACACACACCTTTTGACCATTTGATATTGTTTGATAGTCTTTTAATAATTATGTCTGGTTGTTAGCAGTACAATTACTTGGCTTTTCCATTTTTAACTTGCTGGCATGCAAGAAAAGATGCTATTTTGCCTTATTTTTCGCTTGAATTTTTTTTAAAAATAAGCTTGCTCATAGAAATTGTAGATTGCCAAGCTAAATACTTCAGAGATTTGGTATTCTCCCAGCTATTTGCAAGTCATTCAGGCCTATTGCTTTAGAGCTAGAAGGAGGTGTGAAATTCGCCATAAAATCTGTACTCAATTCAGAAGAAATGAATTAATCCCTAACAATGTCAGAACTGTTGCTTCAACTTGTCATAATATTTGCTGTCATCAGTATGCTTTTCAGGGATCAGACCTAGAATTCATCACTCAGAAGGTACAATGTGATACACAAATGATAGCATGCTTATAAAAAACAAAGACACACCCCACCCCACCCCCACCCCGGGTCAAATTGATGTCTACACATCCATGCAATTGTCTTACATACCAAATAAAATGCTAAAATCAATGTTAAAAGGTATCAATTAATCTATATGGAAAAGCTGTGATAGAAGTTCTGTGTAGCCTTGTAGGTGTACAGGTGCAATTTCTGATTCACATTTTGACATGAACTGCTATATACCTATATTTCTGAGTAGATATATGTTGAATGTTTGAAATAAAATAGCAGAATAAATATATATCACTTAATAATACACCACACAGATCTAGACACACAAGGTAAGCAAAGGCATAGTAGATAAAATTAAGAGATACGATACATTTTTAGTTATCACAATCAGATCTTAAGTAAAAATGTAGTACAGATTCATGTGACTATTGTATATGTGGTGGTTGATTTTTATATTTTCATATTTTACTGCACTGTAAGTCTCTGACATAACATAGAAAATAAATAGGTTTTAACTCCTCAATGGAACACAAAAAGATTTAAATTTTCAACATACTCCTATTCCATTTACAAAACTATATATGTACAGTTTAATTAAAATGTCAAATAGATGGAAATTAATTTATTTTCCCAGTGGTATATAATAGGAAGGCTGACAGTGGTTAAAATTTAGCAGCGCAGGCTGTGAACCTTGTTCTTTTAACAACATATTTTCTTTTGCCAACATATTTTAAAAGTCAATCAAGTAACATAGAGAGCAATATCCTAAATTTACAGGTCACTTGTATGGAGTCAGATTCTGAACTACCAGAGAGTTGCAATCAGTTATGATCCAAATATTTTTCCAAGAATCCCTGAATATGAATGAATTTTTTACTGATGCATCTCTTTTCACATTAGTATTCTTTTCAATTTCTCATTTTGCAGACCATGCTGAAACTTTTGCCATTTCCATACCAGTTTCTCCAAACTTAATTCTAGCAAGACTCTAGAGTTTGAAAGCATTGGTTCACCGTTCCTTCATTATTTCCTTCCTCCTATTATCGCATGAATCAAAATGTCTTATCTGAGAGCATCAATTGCTTATTTCATACTTTCCTAATCTCTCATCCCAGCTTCCTGCCCATCCTCACTGCTAGACAACTGAATTGAATAAAAAAGTGCCATACAACTTTTTTTTCCTCGGCAGCTGTACTCTGCACAGTCTTTTGTCATTGTGGCTATTGTTGAAGACTGAATTGTTGCAAAAATAATGATGAATGGAGTTAGAGCAAGCAACAGAAAGGGACAAAACAAAAAGTGATTGAAATTATTCCTTCCCTTATAGTCATCCTCTCTCTCTCCCTCTCTCTCTCTCTCTCTCTCTCTCCTCTTACACCAATATTTTGGGAATTGTGGAATTAGAACGAAGCTCTGTCCCCAAAACTCCAACAAAACAAAAGGGGGGAAAAGTGAAGCAGAATGAAAGGTAGCCAGGAGAAAGAAAAACAACAATTAAAAAACAAAGATTTATGCTGGATTGTAAATTAGGCTTCATCTACGGTACATGTTGGGCAAGTGCTATGACTATTATTGGCAATAAGAATGATCCTACTCTAAAAAGAATCTGCAGAAGAAGTTATCAAGAAATGGGAGGAAATGCAAAAAAAGGGGTTTATTTTTGTTTTGTTTTAAAGCTGGTTGTTTTGTATGTGTGCTTTATTTATCTTTATCTCTGGTCTAAGTGTACAAAGATATTAATATTTACAGTAGATGTTTTGTTTGGCGAGAGCATTGTATAGGACTTAACGAGCGAATGTATTCTGGAAGATCAGAAAAGGGAAGAGGAAAAATTTGTATGTAGAGCCATGTGGAGCCCACTGAAAAAGCCACATATGATATTCTAATGTTGTTAATATTCAAAGGTATCTCTCAGATCTGCTTCAGTTTGAACCTCTAAGTAAGTACGATAATTAACTCCACTTATTGAGAAAGTTATAGTTTACTAGAAGTCAAGTGGATTTGTTGTTCTTAGTCTCTACCATCCCCTGGAGTCCATTTAAGCTCACAACGACTGCTTCAGTGACTCCATCCAACCACCTCATTCTCTGTCATCCCTTTCTTCTTTTGCCCTCCATCTTTCCCAGCATTGGGCTCTTCTCCAGGGAGTCTTTCCTTCTCATTAGGTGGCCAAAGTATTTGAGTTTCATCTTCAGGATCTGGCCTTCTAAAGAGCAGTCCGGGTTGATCTCCTCTAGGACTGATCACCTGGTTTGATTGCCTTGCAGTCCAAGGGACTCGCAGGAGTCTTCTTCAGCACCGTAATTCAAAGCCTCAAGTGGATTACAGTATTGCATAGCCAGAACTGGGAATCACACACCCAAATCCCCAAGTCCAACTTTTCCCTCCCTTGGTTGTCTCCCATCACTGGGCCCTCATGACCAATCAAACAAGATATTTACAGAACAGTCATTTCAGGTGTAGGTTTGGTATGCAGCTACTTTCCGCTCCTAGCCAGTTGTCTTTGAAGCCCACCTCAGAGAGTTACAGTGAAATTTCATTTCCCCTAGAAACATCCTCCCTCCCATCCACACACACCCTTGAATTCAAGGCAGCTGATATTGAATAGTTGCAAAGCACAAGTATGAGGTGGCAGCTGACAGTGTGGTCTGGTGCTTTATGACGTGATTTCCTATTCATTAATTAAAATGAATGCCAAAAATAATTAGCCAAATTTTAAATGCATAATAAGGTAGAATAAGGATAAGGATGCAGGTGTTAAGAAATGAGTCAGCAGGTCCATTATCCAATGGGAGAAAAAAATAAGTTTACTTTAGTTCCTTTAGTCAACCTTCCATACTAAACAACATTGGCATACCCCTTGAAGAAATAAAAGCTCTTTCAGACAACCAAAATCTTGGGAGAAAAATAGCTGAAAATCAGATCCTAAAATAAATGCTATATATTTTTCAAACTGAAATTGATTTTCCTCCCAATAATTTTCCAAAAAACACTCCTGCATATTATTCGAGGGCCAATAATATTTCATTTCAAAAGATCTCTCTCTCTCTCTCTCTCTCTCTCTCTCTCTCTCTCTCTCTCTCTCTCTCTCTCTCTCTCTCTCTCTCTCTCATCTATCTATCTATCTATCTATCTATCTATCTATCTATCTATATATCATCTATCTATCTATCTATCATCTATCTATCTATCTATCTATCTATCTATCTATCATCTATCTATCCATCCATCCATCCATCCATCCATCCATCCATCCATCCATCCATCCATCCATCCATCCATCCATCCATCCATACATACATACATACATACATACATACATACATACATACATACATACATATATATATATATATATATATATATATATATATATATATATATATGTTGTATTTGTACTGATAAATAAATAAAGGGAGACTAGTATAGATCTATTTTGAGCTAATTAGCTCTCATCAGCTAGCCATACCCTTACTGGGATTTGAACCTGGGCTGTATTATATATTAGGCAGGAGTCTTAGCCACTAAGCTACAGGCTTTCCTCCTTATCAGTTAATACACACACACACACACACACACACACACACACACACACACACACAGAGTTATCTATATAACTGCAGATGACATAGGATTTTAAAAATGTGGAGTGGTCTTTGAAATATTGCCAGTATACTTATTTTTCAAAATGGAGATACAGATTTCATTGTCTGTTATTAGACTGATCAACAACGTGTACTTATTTTGATGTCTGATAATATTTGATAAATAATCTGCATTGGTAATTAACCAATGACAACTGGCTGCTAGTTAGAACTGACCCAAATCAAGGCATGGGAAGAAGGATAAGAATGTGATTCCCATAAACCAGGAGCATACAGGTATTTTGATGGCTTGCATTCAGCATTTAATTTTTTTTCACAACCGAGTAAAATATAAGGCAAAGATTAAAGATGCTACTGAAAGAGACAACATTGAGATGTTTTGCTTTTCGTTCGCTTGGAAGTAATTTGCCTTTTCCTTCTTTTCTTTTTAATGTGTTAACATACTACCTCTCTTTGTTTTTTGCCTGGAATTGGCATTGGCTGTGGAGAAAAAAAATATTCCAAATGTGACATATATAATATTTCACTGTGACTTTGTCTCTTTCCCGCAGATATGTTCAGACTTGTTGAAGCCAAGAAATATGGTGTTGAGGTAGCATCTGTTGTTAAACAATTCCTCGAAAGTCACTTTTTAAAATTTAACTTAACTTTAATTTAACGGATTCTTTTGCTATTATTCCATTTTTATTTTTACTTAATTCAATTTTCTTTTGATTCTTCTGCTACTGGAGATTGCACTGTTGCTCCACTATTTCGCTGGAGATCTGAATATTATCATTTCTACCATGGGGGAAAAGAAGAAGAGGCAGCATTCACATTCTGTTCCTCCATTATCACTCAAGCCAAACAAACAACTCAAAGTTGGGTTATCTAAAAGTCAAACGGCTACTTGTCAAGCACCCTTTGCTCTTCCAGATAGCCTGTCTAATAGAAATGAGCACCTGAAATGGGATCTACAAGCAAAAATATTTATAATATTGATTTGTCCTCCATTTTGCAACCAACGACTCTAGGCAGCTAACAAAGATAGAGAGTACCCAATGTTTAGATCCTATGCCTGAGGGAACTTTCCCCTCACAGATCACAGCCAGGTGGGCTGCTGCCATTTTAGACTGGTTCAGGCTGGTAGTTCCAATCAGCAGCTGGGCCCTCTCACCCACCCAGGTGTTATCCTGCCCTACTATATATCTCACTCTCTGGCTCACTCACCCCGCCCACACAGCCCAGCTGATTTCCACGCCTCACCCTCTCTATCCATCACAGCTCACATTTTCGGTTCTGCACTAGGTGAACTGGTTGTTAAATTACTAAAACATATGAAGAACGGTTGCAGGAACTGGGTATGTCTAGTTTAATAGAAAGAAGGACTAGGGGAGACATGATAGCAGACTTCCAATATCTCAGGGGTTGCCACAAAGAAGAAGGAGTCAAACTATTCTCCAAGGCACCTGAGGGTAGAACAAGAAGCAATGGGTGGAAACTGATCAAGGAGAGAAGCAACTTAGAACTGAAGAGAAATTTCCTGACAGAACAATTAATCAGTGGAACAGAAGTTGCCTCCAGAAGTTGTGAATGCCCTGACACTGGACGTTTTTAAGAAGAGATTGGATAACCATTTGTCTGAAGTGGTGTAGGGTTTCCTGCCTAGGCAGGGGGGTGGACTAGAAGACCTCCAAGGTCCCTTCCAACTCTACTATTGTATTGTATTGTATTGTATGTGAAGCCCACCTCTCATCACAGCCCTTTGTCTAGTTCTTACAAGGCTCATAAAAGAAGAGGAGGATGATTTTAAACCACAAAATGTTACTGATTTTATAACCATATAATACCTACTGATGACACAAACAAAATTACCAATTTTTTAGCTTCTAACAGTTAAGAATAAAATGGAGACCCTAAAAATGATCTCTTATTAAGCTTAAATACAGTCTCATCAATTGTGGGCTTCTTGGTGCTTTTTGAGCTTGGTTGTTTACTTCCAGACATTTTATTACCTAAAGTAGGTAACATTAGCAGCACTGTAACAAAACAATCAAGTTCTGAGAGCATCAAGGATCCTTCATTTCAACCCTAAGCTACAAATATTCTCCTTTATTGGTACAGTCATCAAACTACTATGGCTGAGTCAATCAAAACAAGTTCATCCAGAGAATTCAAAAGGAGATAATAATGGTAGAAAGGTGGTTTCCATTTCGGAACCCCCCAAAAGATTGAGGAATAAATTTAGGAGAGCTAAACCTCCATTGGAAGCAAGCATCACTCCCCCAGGACAATGAGATGAAAGGCAATTAAAATCATGCTACTTGCTGCCAAATCAGATCATTCTGTAAATCCAAAATAACAGAGTAAATAGATGAAAATGGGATCCAGGAGTGCAGCCATTCTCTTCTGTAGTGAGCTCCTATAGTGTGAAAGGCAATTGATTAATTTTGAAGAAGATTGAATGGCTCCCATTCAAGAAAGATTTCAAACAAATCCTCCTAGCAGTCAAACATCCTACTATCACCAGCATGTTATCCTAAATAAAGTCTTTTTGAGTGAGTCTGAGATCTTCCCACAATTCGTGTTTTATATTGAGGGAGTTCACTCATTAATAACTCATCTTGACAATAAGAGTGCTTTCACTTTAAAGTTTAATTGTAGCAACACAAGAATAGCTAATTCCAAGGACATTCTGTTACCCCTGTCCTTCAAAAGAGGCAGCCTGGGTAAACAATCCGTAGCTCCTCACAGCAAGTCAGTTTTCTGAACAGCCTTTAGAGAGAAACGTGATTAACTTTTCAGTTCCTTAGGAGATACTGAACAAGTAGATATTATGAAAAGGCTGGATGATTTGAGGGAATTGTGAGTAAGAATGTGTACAACTGCTAAACCTTTGATAGAGCTGGTCACCCCAACTGTCCAAATAAAGAGTGCCTACCTTGAGGAACCACTTCCTGGTTCTCCTACTATTTTAACATGGAATATAGACATGGAAAATATCAACAAGGAGTCCTCAGATGTTGTTTCTACCATACTCCACTTCAGTTGTGATTCCATCTGCTTGGCAATTATCCTATATACCCATGATGGCCTACCTATGGCATGCATGCCACAGGTGGCATGACGAGCCATATCTGCCGGCACGCAAGCCATCAACTCCAGCATGCATGCACGCACTGGCCAGCTAATTTTCATCCTTCTAGAGGGCTGGGTGAGGCTCTTTTCACCCTCCCCAAGCTTCAGGAAAGCCTCCAGAGCCTCTGGAGGATGAAAAATGGGCCCAGCAGTTCCGGTAGGCCCATTGGGCCTGTTTTTCACCTCTCCAAGCTTTAGAGGCTTCCCTGGAGCCTGGGGAGGGCAAAAACGGCCTCCCCTGGCCCCCAGAGGAAATACCAAGCTCAGCTTGGGGGTGAGCACTGCAGCACACCTTTGGGGGGAGCGTGGGGATGGGGTTTGTGCACGCATGCACATATGGGGGTGTGCTTTGCATTAAGGGTGCTGGCGCATGCACATGTTATTGCACGTACGCCCTCGCATTTTTGGCACCCAGAAACAAAAAAGGTTAGCCATCACCGCTATATACCCTTACAGCTCATCAATTCATGATGAAAGAAGTTTAGATCAAATCTTATATAAGGATTTAAATCTTGGCGGGCAGTAACATATTGCAGGCAAAGCATGTATTTCATGCTCCATAAATAACAAAAATCTGTATAAAAGTCATTAGGTGTAACAATAACAGAAACAACAGAAACACATATTGTATTTCTGGGTTAGTAATTATCATGGGCTTAATTACAAGGCTGCCTACCAGTGCTATGCTTCATAATTTCCATTCAGTTTGGCTGAAGGGGATTGCCGTTGGTTGAAACTCTCACTCGGGACATGTAGATTTCTTACTTTTTCCTGACTTGTGAATGGCTACATTGCCAGAGTTAAGGGGAGAACAGAACAGGGCAAAATATTTCTCTGCCTAGATTGCCTCTCCGCAGATTGGAGGAACTGCCATGGCATTGAAAACTGCCATGGCATTTTGCATCCAAAAGGAAGATCAAATGGATCATTAAAAGAAGTTTGAGAGCATTTAGAGGATGAAGCAGAAAAGGGGAAACATTTTTCCTAGGAGAAAATCAGAAGACAGGAGTTTATACAGAATTAGTTTTAGGCTGTCTTTGGCAAGGTGCAAGAATAGCATCACTTTTATTATAGTTGTTCTCATTCTGTTTGATCGGTAGGAGTTCCAGGTTGTTGGAGAAACAACCGACATTACCAAGATGGGTATTGTTCCCCATATTTTATACTGAAAATAGATTTCATTTATCCAAAATGCAGCTTTAATAGACACGGTTATCTTTAAGGCTAGAATGTCAGAAAAGTCCTTGTCTATTCTGTGAATTAAGAAAGTAATAAAATGCTGACCTTTTAAACAATGCTTTCAAGTGATTGGTTCAATATTAGGCTCCCTCGATAGGAGAAGTAAAGCAATAAACATGGCAAGACATCAAAGCATTCAGTCAGTAAAATTCCAAAGCATATAACAAAGGTCAAAACAAGTAGGTGGCAACTAGATTTGCTCAGATATCAAAATGGTATATCATAGGCGTATATACATACATACATACATATATATATATATATATATATATATATATATATATATATATATATATATATATATATATATATATATATATATATATATATATATATATATATATGATTAAAAGTAATAAAAAAGTAATATGAAACAAGAAAATAAAAAAAGAATCAGAGTAAGCTAAAGGTGCAAGAAAGAAAGAAGAAAAAGAAAAATAGAAAAAAAGGAAGTAGCTTACCATTTCCTTTACAGCATATATCACAAATTTAATTTGTGTTTCATATAAAAAGTCTGCAAGGCATCTGGTCAGTGATAAATGTTATCTTTTTTTCTGATCAAAGAAGTCAATTTAGTCTTCTCAGCAAGGTCTACCACAGGGGTGTCAAACTCACTGCAGCATCACGTGACGTATTGTGATCTTTCCCCCCTTCGCTAAACCATGCATGGACGTGGCCAGCGCATGACGCATCTGGCCCGTGGGCTGTGAGTTTGACCGCCCTGGTCTATCATCTTCACCAATCATTCTTCCATTTGTAGATAATGCTGCATCTTTGCATCTTTAGTGGGACCAAATGATTTCCTGTGGGACTTCCAGTTCCAGATGGCCATGTAGGAGACATTGGAGAAGATGTGGAAAGTCAAAGTCGAAGTGATGCCAGCAATTGTAAGTGCACTCAGGGGCTCTGTAGCTCCAACAGATCCCAGGGACAACATTGGCACTCCAGAACAATGCAGTGCAGTGTAAACACACACACACATACAAATACACACTTAAATTGAAAATATATTAATAAAAGTTTTTTATTAAACAAAAATTAAAACATTGGACACAATGTACCATAACCATCCTGGTGAAATCTTTGCCATATACGCTAAGATATAAAGTTATACATTATAACCACCCTGCTTTTTAACATTTGATCTATTCCGTATTTATAAATATAGAAACATCATATTTCCAACCATGTTGCTTTGTGTTTATCTTATACATTTTAACTATTATAGTTTCATACATAATTCTAGTCTCCATTCTATGAATCTTAGCCATTGCCTATTTTGGGTCTTTCCTTTTTTGTTCCAACCATCAATAAAATATATCCCAGATCTTATAATATTCTGATTTGTCTTTATTCTTCAATTCCCACGTCAATGTATCCATTTCAGCACTGGTCAGAATTTTCCTAATTATTTCCCCTTCTTGTCGAGTTTCCCTGTTTTTCCAATTTTGGGCAAAGGCCATTCTTGGTGCTGTAATAATATGTATTGTTAAGTAAATTACCCCCTTGTTATATTTATTATTTATAATTCCCCAAAGAAATAGTTCTGGTGTGAATTCTATTTCCTCTTTGGTTATCTCTATCAGCCACCTTTGGATTTTCTGCCAATATTCTTTTGTTTTTTTGGCACGGCCACCACATGTGGTAGTAGGTGCCCGATTCATGGTCACATTTCCAGCAATTTGCCGCCTCCACTTATTCAGGAGCACTGAAAAACCAAGTTTGGTAGAAGTACCACTGCATTGCACTGCAAGTGAGAAAGTTGAAGATGGGTATATTACTGAAATTTGCAAAGCACTAAAAATCCCATCCAAGTTATGAACTTCACTTTTATACCTTCTTAAATCATACAGGTAGTCTTAAACTTACAACAGTCTACTTAGCGACCGTTTAAAGTTACAAGGGCGCTGAAAAAAGGTGACTTCTGACCATTTTTTTCACGCTGATGACTGTCTCAGCATCCCCATGGTCACGTGATTTACATTCAAATGCTTGAGAACTGATTCACAGTTATGACAGTTGCAGTGTCCGGGGACGAGGCATGTGATGATCTTTGTCGACCATCTGAGGAGCAAAAGTCAATGGGGAAACCAGGTTCTTTTATCAACTGTTCCTAATTCTATTAATATTACTAATAGTATAAACCAGCAATGGCGAACCTTTTTTGGCTCGCGTGTCAAAGGGGGGGGGGCACAGGAGGTTTGCACATGGGCGTGCCATACCCATAATGCAATGCACGACCCCAGCACGCATGTGCACATGACCAGCACTCTCTCCCATTTTTTGCATGCTTTTTTCTCCGGACTGCTTCCTAAAGGCTCTGGAGGGCAAAAAACGGCCCTACGGACAAACTGTAAGTGACTTCTGGTTTGCTCGAAGGGTCATTTTTTGCCCTCCAGAGCCTTCAGTGAAGGCCCCTGAAGGCTCCGGAAGAATTAAAACAGCTCTTCGAGCAAACCGGAGGTCTGTTCCCAAACTTCCAGTTTACCCATAGGGCCAGTTTTCTGTGCTCCGGAGACTTCAGGGAAACTCCTGAAGCTGTCGGAGGGCCTCTGGGGGTGGAGCAGGGGAGCCTGTTTTCACCCTCCCCAGGTTTCTATAAAGCCTCTGGAGCCTGGGGAGGGTGAAAAATGGCCTCAAAAAAGGCTGAAGTCAACTGGCCAGCTCGCATATGCACGCTGGCCAGCTGAGAGGGCAACACTTTGTGTGCCCTGACAAATGGCTCCATGTGCCACCTGTGGCACACGTGTCATAGGTTCGCCATCCCCGGTATAAACTATTACCAATTTAACAACTGCAGTGATTCACTTAACAACTGTGGCAAAAAAGTCATAAAGTGGGGCAAAACTCATTTAACAAATTTCTCATTTAGCAACATAAATTTTGGACTCAGTTGTGGTCATACGTTGAGGACTACCTGTATCATGCTGGCTGGAGAATTCTGGGACACTGTCCAGAATCGCCTTTTTCTCTACTGTACAGAGTATCATATAGGGCAGGGGTATCAAATTCAAGGCCTGCAGGCCAGATCCGTCCCATGGGCTGCTTACCTCTGGCCCATGGGCTGCCCTGGAAACAGCAAAGGACCAGCCCGTGGTGCCTCTCTCAGCAAAAATGGAGCTCAGGAGGGCCGCCCATGGCTTTCCAAGGCTCCATTTTTGGCTGTGACGGCCTCCTGCAACCCTCTGCCAGCCTCCCCCAAGCTTTATTTCATGGACAGAGGGCTGCAGGAGGCCATCACGGCCAAAGGTGGGCAGTGTTAGTGGCCCCCATGCTCCATTTTCACTGGTAGAGGGCTGCAGGAGGCCGTCACAGCCAAAAATGGAGCCTTGATGAGTGACGTTGAGCTGGCCATGTCCCCTGGCCACGCCTCCCCCTGAGGTCAAACACAACCTTGATGTGGCCCTCAATGAAATCGAGTTTGACACCCCTGATATAGGGAATTACAGGAATAAGGGAAATAGGGTCTAAATGATTTTTTTTAAGTCTTCAGAAGCTTAAGAATGCAACACATTACTCTGTTGATGGATGTGTCTGAGCAGAGGTGAAAAAACCTTCTGCCTATATATGTGCTTCTGGGTTTCTGCACAGAAGAGAAGGTTAGACTTGATGGTTTAATTTCCTGCACAGAACAGAAGGTTAGACTTGATGGTTTCCCCTGTTATATGATTCTCTCATTATCTGTCCAACAATACCATTTTGAGGAATTATGGATTGTCCCCTTTTTTTTTAATGAAAAGTGAAGTGGAACTATTTTATGATAGAAGCAGATCTTATATGCACACACATCAGCAAGCTGCTATGGAGTGATTTAAAATAACCCCCAGAATTAAATTACAGACCAAATCACTGTTAAATGGAATTAAACAATCTTCTGTATCAGAGAAGCCATAAATATTTCTTCTTTAATCTTACAGCCCATTGTAAGATCTGAATTCTGGGTCTGAATTAGAAAGGGGAAAAAAAAAGAATTTGTGACAGATCTTGATCATATTGGGAGACCTTAAATAAGGGTGACAAAATAGAATCGTGTATCTTTACAAAATACTGCATATACCTTTAGGAAGATCTGTCCTATGGATTCAACCAATACCAGGGCAAACTCTTACAAAATGGGATTTTCATGTATTTCCTTATATAGTGATTTCAAGAAGATGCATTGGAATCTAGCAATATTGTTGGAAGAAACAATCCATCTGGTTCAGTTCCAAGCTGGGAGAAAGACACTGGAAACATGGAGACTAATTGGAAAGATGGTTTATCAAGGAACAGAACCACCAGCGTTTATCATTCTAGTGCAGCTGACAAAAATGGAGTTGAGAGTGGGTGGGTTTTTATACCTTCTTTGGGCTTTGTATCTGAGCTTCCTGTTCCTGTGCAAAAACATTCTGTTTAATATTCTATTGGCTGTTGTCAGATTCCTATAGCATCATGCAGGGGTTATGTAGGGGTCATAGCTGGCTCTATAGGCAAAAGAGGAAACGTCAATCCTAGGTGTTTGTCTGAGCTCTGGCTTATTGTTTATCTGAGCTCCCAGGTGAAGTTTGGACTGCTCTGGGATGGGAATGAAGGGACTTGTGTTCTGAAAGTGTGTTGGGCAATTCCTATCGTGGTTTAATGACTTATGTCCTGTGTTGGATCTTGAGTGAGGGACTGCGTCTAATCCTACAATTCTGCTTTTGTTCAGATTTTGCTGCAGGGAGTTTCAAACTATCCTGTCTTGAATGGATTTCTCCCTGCAGGATTTGCTTTGCTTATGAATAAAGCTATCTAGGTACTTCTCTTCCTCTTTCAACAATCCCTTTATCTCTTAAATGTTGGCATCTGCTGTGGGCTATTAAGAAGGACTTGGGGGCTGCTTCCAGCTTCTAAAAACATGTTTCTCCATTTCTCCTTCAGGGAAATATAATATTCTGCCTTTTTAAATATGTTCCAATCTATTTCATTCTTCTAGGAGTGGGAGGGCTTCCCACGATATAATAGAAGTCAGGTCCAAGAGAGTTTAATTAAGTTTTTTTTACCATCTCTACAAGCAGAGGATCACTGCAGAGAAAGTTGTTCCTGAGAGTTCCAACTTTTGAAACAGTTTTCCATTACTTGCTCCACCTTCTTATCCCACCATTCTAAAATCCAGATGTCTCCAGACGTAGAGAAGAGGATACTCACCAAAGCCAACTAGGTTAGATGATTGTTTCCTTATACAGTAGTATAATCTCCAGTGAATTTATACTCAAAATTAAATTGTCCATGTATTTAATTACTAGAGGATTACTTAATTGGCTGCTTAATATTCCATTGCTTTTCAGCATTCAACATTTGACAAGCTGACAGGAGCTACAGATTGCCGTATGGTAATATGATGTAGGGTACAAGTCTCAGTTGATGGGTTTTGTTCTATTTCTCGACACTACCGTAATATAATTTGCAACCATATTGATAATATGGCTTGACACTAATGATAAAGTAGCTATGAAAGATTTAAATGGAACAAAGATTTGAAATAGAGGAATTACATCATTTGAATATTTTAATACTAGCTTATAACCCATTGTTGCCAGGGTATTTATTTATCCCAATCCTGTATTAGACAGAAAAGGAATGCATTATAAGTGGCAACGTAAGTATGGAATGGGCTGTCCTCCCTCCTTCCATTAAGGTTGCCATAATTCCTGAAGAGGTGATGGCAAGAGAAGCTTTTCACTGAGCCCTGATTTCTGTGACAATTAAATTAGTTAAAAATGTTTTCCCTGTGCCCACAGAAGCGTCAAGAAAAATGATACCACCATGTTGAAAATGTCTGGACCAAACATAATTTCTAATGTTGGATTGTCGCCCTTACCAAAGGGAGTCCCCTTGGGGAGTACTGTGAAACCGTTACCATTGCAAAGTTACTGCACTGTACAGTAGAAGCAATTTTATGGCAGTACAGTAGAAGCCATTTTAAGGCACAACAGGCTGTATCTTAACAGAAAACACACCCTAAGGGGTGTTAGGGGTGTCTTACCCCACAGCATTTTTTTTCAGAAAGTAAGTCATCTGTGTACCAAGTTTGGTTGAAATTGCTCGAGGTATTCCATATTTATGTTGGCACACATACACACACACACGCACAAACACACAAACCATTTATAGATAGATAGATAGGCCTGTAGCACCACTGCTTTAAATGCCAGCTCTGATTGCAGATTATCTATGTCAGGAGAGATTTCAGTAAATTTCAGTTCTGAACATTTCATTTTCTTGTCACTGATGTTTATTAAGATGGGATACAAGTACAGTGTTGTTGCAGTTTTGGAAACAATCTGGGAACATTGTGGTAATTATATAAAATAAAAATATATGAAGAGCAAGAGAAGAGAACAATCTAAGTAAGGAAATGTTTGTGAGTATCTACTAGTTAGAAAGCTGAATTATTTGCTTTCTTCATTAATAAACAGGAATCATGGCCTTTCACGTTTATTAGACACTTTTAAAAATGGGAGGGGGGGGAACCACACGGGTTATGTGAATTGAGCATGTCAACATTTTTTAAAAAACTGAGATGAGCCTTTTTAATGAATTTTTGCTTTTGGAATATAACTCAAGAATCCAATTTATGAACACAATGAGGCTGGCTGCCTGTACATTGCAATGAGCCAAGTAGTATTAACTAAAATTAAAAACTGTACGAAAAACTGTTCACTTTGTTGCATCACAACTGAGACATGTCCTACAGGACACTATCCATACTTCTTGAATTTCAGAGATGGTCTATAATAGAAGTAGAAGTGGTTGTCTCTTGCTGTTGTTAGACTAGATGTCCCTTGGTTTTGTCTATACTGGCTGGGGCTGATGGAGATCCATGATCTGGAAAACACATAATTATTTATCCCAGGCCTGAAACACTGGATAGAAACTTCCACTCCATTTCCATCACCAATGTGTGGTAGAACTTCATATTTAATAATGTTGTTTTTAGTTGCGAAGTCATGTCCTACCCATCGTAACCCCATGGATAACATTGCTCCAGGCCTTCCTGTCCTCTACCATCCTCTGGAGTCCATTTAAGCTCTGACTCCATTCAGCCACCTCATTCTCTGTCGCCCCTTCTTCTTTTGCTCTCAGTCTTTCTCAGCATTAGGTTCCTGTCCAGGAAATCCTTCCTTCTCATTAGGTGGCCGAAGTATTTGAGCTTCATCTTCAGGATTTGGCTTTCTAAAGAGAGTCAGGGTTGATCTCCTCTAGGACTGACCGGTTTGATCGCCTTGCAGTCCAAGGGACTCGCAGGGGTCTTCTTCAGCACCAGAGTTCAAAGGCTTCAATTCTTTGGCGTGCAGCCTTTCTTACGGTCCAACTTTCCCAGCCATACATTGCAACTGGGAAAACCATCGCCTGGACTATACACACTTTTGTTGGCAGGGTGATGTCTCTGCTTTTTAGTATGCTGTCTCGATTTGCCATAGCTTTCCTCCCCAGGAGCAAGCCTCTTTTAATTTCTTGGCTGCAGTCCCCATCTGCGGTGATCTTTAATAACAGTACATTTTATTAGAAATTATGTATACAACAATAATAAAATAATGCAAACTAAAAAGAAGATAAAAGGCTAATGCATAAGAATAGAAAGTGCGGGGAAATAGAAAATAGAAAAGGAACAAAAATATCATAAACAAAACAAAAATAAATATATAAAGAAAAGCCTTCCCCTTTCATCACAACAAGTATAAACAATTTTAGTAATTGAAAATGGAACAAATTACTCTTCTGTTGAGGGCTCTTCATGCAATTGCCATCATCGACTCTGTAATTAGTGGATCTATCTTTAGTTCACCATTTCTTCCCCTCTATGGGATAAAACATAAGAGGAAGAATGGCAGCAGGCAACAGTTTGTTCTTCAAAATATTGTTCCTGCCCTGATTGGGTTCTGATAAAGTTCTGATATCTCCTACAATTCATCCAAACAATTTCCCACCCTAATATGACTGATGACTTTCAGTTGTACCATGGATTAAGTGAAATTAGTCAAATGAGATTCCAACTTTCAGTTTAAAAAATTCAATGCTTTTAAACATTTATTTAAATAGTATCACACTGAAATCGTATTAGCTATACTTACTGTTAATATTAGAGGAGTTGTATCAAACTGGTATGATTGCTGTATTTTATATGTGTATTTTGCTAAAATGCATGGTTGCAAATGATTTTTTTTTTACATATTAAAAGCTAAAATTAAATTAAAACCCTAACCCTTAACAGCTGTTGCTGGAATGATTTTTCATTTATTTTCCTAAAACCATTTCAATAATTTATATTGTATTTATATTGTATTCAATATTTATTGTGCTGAGAACTCTACTGTCTTAGAATCTGTAGAGATGAATGTAAATACTTCTGATGGATTTCACTCGAAAGATGGAAGCTGGTGAAGTCATATACTGTGACAGATATCTTAGCAATTTTTATACTATCTTGCCGAAAGACCTGAAAATGTGAATTTCAGTAGTGAGTGGTATGATCCTAAGCAGCTGAGAACACAATGACTGTTCACTTGGTTTGCAACTAGGGGTTGGTTGAAGCCATCAGATTCCCACAGAATCGTTAGTGCTTGCTTGCTTGGTACCTCTGAACTGTTGAATCTTTGACTGGCACTGTTCAGTGAAGTCATCGATTTTGGCTCCAACTAAAATACGATACACATGGTAGTTTTATTATAGCAGACCATGTCACAACATGTATTACTAACAATAACGACAGGAACAATTTGTACAAGTGCTGTAGCTTTAGCTTTCTCTTGTTATAATGCAACAAGCCTGTCACAAATCATGCTATTCTGTTACTTCACTTAAACCAAATATGGGTCATTTAAGAGATTCAGATTACTTGAAGATAACGGGCCTTTAAAATGATGATGCCTTTTGTTGTGTACTGAACTGCCCTGCCATAGACTTGCATTGCTGACTCCTGATTGGCTAAGACGCAGCAGCCTGTCGGCGGGAGAATCCAGCTACCTGATTGGTCAATCACATGACAGCTCGACTATAAAAGAGCTGTCAGCTGTCTTTTGCTCGCTGTTTGCCGGTCCGAGATTTGCCGTACTTATGAGCTGTTTGTCACTGTTAATAAAGGTTGTGTTAGCTTCAACCTGCCTTGCCTCAGTCTCTGTCTGCCTCGTTCTCCCTACAGCACACCTTTAATGTTGCTGTATCGCAGGGGTGTCAAAGTCAAGGCCCGGGGGGGGGGGGGAAATCCAGCCCACTGGGTGCTTAGATCTGGCCCATGGGGCTGCCCTGGAAACAATGAGGGATTGGCCTGTGGTGCCTCTGCCAGTGAAAATGGAGCTCCGTTTTCACTGGCAGAGCATTTGGGCCACCACAGGCACCCCCAACACAAATTATGTTGAGCTACTCCACCCACTCCAGCCCCCACCCCCCTCCAATGTCCAAGGCAACCCTCATGCGGCTCTCAATGAAATTGAGTTTGACACCCCTGCTGTATTGTAACTTATGTCATATAAAGGAATCTCCTTGGAAGATTTGTGTTTTGCAATGCGTTAGGAAAATAAATGTTGACATCACTGAAGGCGAGTAGAACTGGTTTTCAGAGTTCATTTTCTAATGTCCTGTAAAGCCTCAGTAACTTTCATTTTATTGTTAGATTAAACTGGCTGGACTGCATAACATTGAGGCATTAATATGACTCTCTAAGAATTATACAAGAAGGGTTCAAAGGGAATGCTAGATCTTAAATATTAAAATATCTGAACCTCTCAAGAAGTTCCATTTCTGTTCAGACTGCTTTCATTATGTCCCTGAGGAAACTTCAGTTTTTTACTTAGGAAAGTAAATTTGCAACAGACAGTGATTGTGAAGGAAATGAGAAGCCAAACGACATGAGAAATCTCGACCAATTAACATTTGTGGAAAGACTTATTTTTGTGCCCCAGAGTGCAACAAAGTTTTGAGTAGCCTATGAACTTCTGATAATTGAGAGGTTTGAATGAAAAGAACTCTTTTTTTCTCCAACTCCTGCCTCCAGGATCTTTTGTTCCATTCATGCTATGGCACATCTCATTCATTGTTCCAGAACTAAAACATAAGAGATGGCACAATATCCTAGGTGGTCGGATGATAAACAGTTTCCTCCAACATTTTTTTTTATTTCTCTATTTCATAAAATTGAAGATTAGAATAATCTTAGAATAAAGGTAAAATTTGAAGGAAAACGGAGTATATCTAGTTTCTTGTACGTTGTTATGATGGATAAGGAGTTGTTTTTCTGTCACGTAACCAGCTACTCCAGAATCTTTCTCTTGTCTTCTTACCAATTGATGGTCTTCCTCTTTCTTCCTATCTATTGTTTAAATGCTAAACGTAATAGAATAACAGAGCTGGAAAGGACCTTGGAGGTCTCCTAGGCCAATCCTCCAATGAAGCAGGAAGCTCTCTACCATTTCAGACAAATGATTGTCCACTCTTTTCTTAAAAACCTCCAGTGATGGAGCAACCCACAATTTCTTCCACTGATTAATTGTTCTCACTGACTGGAAATTCCTCCTTAATTGTAGATTGGATCTCTCTTTCATTAGTTTCCATCCAATATCTCCTATATTGACCTCAAGTACTTTGAAGAATAGGTTGACCCATTCTGCTTTGTGATAACCCTTCAAATATTAGAAGATTCTATCATGTCACCCCTAGTCCTTCTCTTCATTGGACTAGATATACCCAGTTCCTGCAACCGTTCATCATATGTTTTAGTCTCCAGCCCTCTAATCATCTTTTGTATGTATTGGAGAGAAGGTTTTATGGCATCTATGCTATTTGAATGAAGGCAGATACATTTCACTGAACACGCAAAGTGAAATGGAATTGAAAGATGGAAATGCCCATTATCTTTATTGGAAAAAATAATAGTTACAACTTGTAACTGCAGCAACTATTACAACAAAGGGCATATTAAAAGCCAGCTGTAGCTTCTATGAATATAGCTATTTCAGTATTCTTTAAATACCCAAGAGGTTTTCCTGAATTGTTTAAGTGGAAACTTCAATTAATTTTGTCACTTGCCTATCTTTCTATCAGTAATTAAAATTCTATAACCTTGATTAATCTCTATCTGATTATGTTCTTCGGGTCACATGCTTCTTGTGCAAAGCATAAGAACTACCTCACAATTAAAGAAAAGGCCACCATTGTATCGGTAATTATTTTAATATGTGCTGTTTGTAGTTTGTGTCACAATTATCCAGATGTTTAGATGGATTTGATACTTATTGAGTCTCTTCCCAAGAACCTGGGATAAGCAGATATTATTGTTTGATGGTGTTAAAGATATCAGAATGCAGGTTGTAAGTTGTTCTAACTAGAGATGCCTTTTACAATTGACTGATGTGGTTTTGTCAATGCTAATCATGTTCAAGATGTTACATTGTTTTTGGATATTCCCATCAGACTGGATTTGTAATCTCAGATTATAAATTTGTTTGTTGAACCTCTGGCATGCTATCATGTTCTTCAGAGTACATAAGCCCCACAACCTCATTGGGGGGAGGATTAGTACTTATTTATTTAAGGCAAAGGTAAAGGTTCCCCTTGCACATATATGCTAGTCATTCCCGACTCTAGGGGGCAGTGCTCATCTCCGTTTCAAAGCTGAAGAGCCAACGCTGTCGAAGATGTCTTGGTAGTCATGTGGCCAGCATGACTAAATACCGAAGGAACACAGAACACTGTTATCTTCCCACCAAAGTGGTCCCTATTTTTCTACTTCCATTTTTACATGCTTTCAAACTGCTAGGTTGGCAGAAGCTGGGACAAGTAGCGGGAGCTCATTCTGTTATGTGGCACTAGGGATTCGAACCGCCGAACTGCTGACCTTTCTGATTGACAAACTCAGCGTCTTTACCATCCCTACATTTATTTATTTACTTATATATTTATTGTACAATGCACTACAAGATGAAGGCCTCATCGCTAAGGGTTATGAACTGTAGTTTGGTGTAATTAAGATATTTAAATTAAGTCCGGTTCCGGCTGCTGATCGCGACGGGCAGGCTCTGCTCGCCCCGCGCTCTCCTGTTGGGCCCCTCACTCCTTGGGGGGCACAGGACGTCCTGTAGAGGCTCCTGCTGAGGGGGCGGCACCGTGGGGGATCCCCTGAGTCGGCGGCGGCCGGGGGGGCGCATCGCCCTAGGCACCGGGAAGCATGATGGGGAGGCGCTCCGGCGTCTTCGTGTGGAGGCAGCTGGAAGAACGAGCAATCTGAAGGATGCGGTTGCTGTGTGGTGAGGTGGAAACTTCCCTCCATTCCTTTTGTCTGCTTATAAAGAAACTGTCAGCTATACTTAGAACTGTTTTCAACTTGTTTGGAGAAGCGCGGCTGGAGGGAGGGGGATTTCCCCCCCTCCTCGGATAGGCGGCTGTAAACTGTTTTCGCTCTCAGCCCTAGAGCTGGAGGAAGGGAGAGAGCCTTTTAATGATTCCACACTCATAGCAAAGGCGAATTTTGGACTATAACCTTACAAATGAAGTGATGATCTGAAAACTTTGGAAACTTTGAAAACTTTCTGTTATGTCTATTAACTCCGAAGCTGGCAGGGCAAGATGGCACACTTCCGTTGTCTTTATAAACATTGAAAATTGACTCCACCTATAGAACTTCAGGCTTCCTGTCTTTGTCTCTGTGACACTCAGACAAATCTCTTGTTGATTTGGATCCCCTGGAACAAAGGATTCATCACTCTATTGCCAGAGACTGTAACTAGAAAAAATCTCCTTCTGCCTGGACCTGAACTCTCCTGAACTCTCTTGGCGGTTTTTCCTCTCTGACTGATTTCTCTCTGTATTGACTTTGAACTCTTTATTGCTCAACACAATGCCACCTAAAAGACCACCCCCGGGGAAACCGGGCTTTGCTGTCTCCGCCCCGACATCCACAGCATCTAATCCTAGTCAACAAATGATAACATCTCTGATGCAGCCCAAACCTACTGAGACAGACTTCCAACAAATGTTTCAACAAATTTTAAAGGGACAGGAGGATATAAAAAGTCAACTAAAGGAGATGAAAGAAGAGCTTAAAGAGAACAAAGACCAGACGAGCCAAAACTCACAGAGACTGGATCTTTTGGAGGGGGGGACGGCTGAGATGAGGGGGGAGATGGAAGGGGTGCAGAAGGGGAACAAAGAACTTGAGATCCACCAGATGAAAACAAAATTTGAAAGAATGTCCTTTTTTCTTAGATTTCAAAATGTGGTTGAGGCAGATGATGAAGATTTAAGGGACATCATGACGAACATATTGGCTGAATACATTCAGAAAGAGAAGCAACAGATGGGGTGGGAACTAGATCTGGTTTATAGAGTAAATTCAGCATATGCTAGAACACACAATGTACCCAGGGATGTACACATTAAATTTCTCAGAAAGTCCACAAGAGATGAAATTCTGAGTGCACAAAGGGGCCAAGTTCTGAAATACCAAGATAGAGAGATAACCATTCTGAAACAGATCCCCAAGAAAGTGAGAGAGAAAAGGAAAAATTATTCGCAATTAGCGAAGAAACTTTACCAGAAGGGGGTGTGGTTTAGATGGTTGATGCCTGAAGGTATGTTAATATTCTGGGAGGATACAAGAGTTAGAATTAATACAACCATAGAGGCTCAGGCCTTTATGGAAAAAAACAAAGCACTCCTAGATAAACCAGATGATTTCACAACAGATACACAGGACACGGGAGGGGCCGGAGGTCTGCTGGTGGGGGGAGAAGGGACAACACCAAGAAGGCTCAGATCACAAAAATGAGTAAGAAAATTTGCTTGATATAAACTGATTGAAATTATCACTTGAATTTACATGCTGACTAAATATTGCTATTTTGCATTGAATTCTGTTTAAATGTATACCATGAGTATGGGGGGAGGGGACACCTGCCACATATTGCAACTGCCAAAATGTGTAACCCTTTCCATCACCCCTTTCCTTTTTATTTCCTAAAAACCAATAAAACTTTGTTTTAAAAAAGATATTTAAATTAAAAGAATAAACATATTTTAGTTATATTAATTGTTTTATATGTTAATCAAGTAACATATTTTAATCCAGAGAATTCTTTAAAAAATATACAATTGAAACAAGAGTCAATTTTCTTCTAGTTAACTTTGAGAGTTCAAGATTGATTGCTCTTAGGTGACAAAGAATTTTTCCAATTTTCTTTTAAAACCATCTGAATTAATTTTGTGGTTCTATAGGCTAATTATGGAAAAAGATAGAAGCTTTACCTGTATACAGTCTTCTTTTTCTGTTCTAAACCTAACCATCCTGAAATTTTCCCCAACCAACTCATACTTTTCACTTTCTGGTGTTCTGGAGTTCTACAGAATGCTAGCAGGCTGTGTTGTGACCCACAAACTCATGAAAACTAGTTTACAACAATTCAGCTGCAATCAATATGGGATCTATCATGGCTGTACAGAAGTGTCTGATGTCTAAAATTTTCAAATCTTTTGCAAAGTTGAAAAACAAATTGAGCAAAATAGCAAAATGTATATCTCACCTTTATTATTTGTTACAAATAACTTATTTGACACTGAGCTTGTCGATCAGTTCAGCAGTTCAGCAGTTTGAATCCCTAGCGCTACGTAACAGAGTGAACTCCCGTTACTTGTCCCAGCTTCTGCCAATCTAGCAGTTTGAAAGCACATAAAAATGCAAGTAGAAAAATAGGAACCACCTTTGGTGGGAAGGTAACAGTGTTCCATGCACCTTCGGCATTTAGTCATGCCGACCACCTTACCACGGGGATGTCTTCGGACAACACTGGCTCTATGACTTTGAAATGGAGACCCAGAGTCAGG
Source organism: Natrix helvetica (assembly GCF_964273705.1). Lineage (NCBI taxonomy): Eukaryota > Metazoa > Chordata > Lepidosauria > Squamata > Natricidae > Natrix > Natrix helvetica. Next base: position 21,575,692 of record NC_138549.1, read on the forward strand.
AACGACTAACACATATGTACGAGGGGAACCTTTACCTTTAGAAATAACTCAAAGCAGGAAACATATCCAATTAACTTCTCTCCTCTTATTTTCCCCCTCAACAATAGCCTTGTGAGGTGAGTTAGACTGAGAGAGGGTGACTGGTCTCAAATCATTCAGCTGGTTCTCGTAGCTATTGCAGGACATGAACTCACAGTCCTGCTTTTTGCCTTAACCACTAGATCAAACTGGCTCTCAAAGGTAAGAAGCCAGTCTGTTTTGGAACTTAATTTTATTAAAATTGGTGGTACAAAATGTGCAGTAAAAAAAAAAAATTGCTACCAGATTTAGAAACACAACTTGAAGAACTGCTAGACAATGAAGTTAGGCTCATTTGAGTCAACAACAGGAAGGCTCTTCTGTTACCTGATCTATAACTTAGTCTATATAATGACAACGATTGCAAGGATTTTTTACTGCAGATTCTAGCAATTGGGCTCTATTTCAGGAAATCCATCTCTGCTATCAGCACTAGAGGGCTGCATTTCATCAACTGCCTTAAATAAATCAACCCGTTTTGTTGTGGGTTTTTATCCCACCAGCCAATGTGTTTTCATTTTGCAGCAAAGATCAATTAGACTATAAATGGATTGCTATGGGAGATTAAAACCCTGCAATTCAGTTAATGGATTACATTTATATATTCCATTATCTACCCAAAGAAACAGTATGTAAATCCTTTGATCTGCTAGGCAATGTTGAAATTTTCAATCTAGTTTTTAGCCATGACTGTGACTTTTTGCTCACAATACAGGCAGATTGTGTTTAATTTGCTTCATTGGGACTTAGCACTCTAGAAGGGCATTCACTATGCTGTTGTCAGATAAGCAATTTCCTCTGCAGGGTCAAGTGCACAGAAAAAAAAATCAGTATTTTGACAGTTTACAGGATATGCTGGCAACCACAGAAAAATTGGGATAGTACTGCCTATTGTCATGACCTCACATCTCCCTAATTCTCTTGCATGCAATATACACATACACAGACAGACCACGAAGCAGACTCCTTGTCCCCCAAACCCCTTTTTATTAAGCTAATGTGAATTCCTCTCAATCACATCCAGCAAAGTCCCAGCAAACAGTCTTTCAAGGATGAATGCACTATCACAGATCTTATCTGGCTTGCCAGGTAAGCTGCCAGGCCGATATCTTCAAAATGCAAAGCTGTACGAAAAAATACTTGGCAGGGAGTCTCTGAGAGTCACAACCAATTAAGCAAACTAATTGTCTCCTGCAAACTCCACTCCCCCTTTGCTCCTCTTTATTTCCTATTGAAGGGGCCATTCACTATTCACCAGTGCCTTTACAAGCGAGTCAGCCTTTGTTCCTTAACTGTTTCCTTCTCCTGGAAACTCTACACACGTGCATATCAGGAACAGGCTCCAGCTGTTCTTCTGCCCCACTGATCTCTGACTCCAAAGGCAGCTGATAACTGTTGGGCAGCCCTGGCTTCATCGCTGCAGGACAGACACAAAGCACTTATCAGAGCCTTCCTCAGACTCCAGGACTGGCCCACGTTTCTCTCCAACCTCCTCATTGTCTGAGTCTGCCACAGGCTCCGCTGGCCGCTGGTGGCCCACAACATACACACACATGCACACACTAACCTCACAATCGATACAAAAGCTATGAGTATTGCAAAGAGCCATGGAAAGATACAGTATATGTTCAGCATTACAAGACAAGATAGAGCCATGGTTTAGAGGCCAAATGAAAATATATGAAATCATCAATTTGTAAAAGAATTGAAATGGAAATGGGCTGCTCACATAGCAAGAACAACTAATAGTAGGTGGACCAAGGTAATCATAGACTGGATCCCCACTTGATAAAAAGCATCCAGGAAACACACCTAAAACAAGATGGATTGACAAAATCAACAAGCATTACTGTCCCAATTGGCAAAAGCAAGGGCTCTGAGAAGGGATATTGATAATTTCAGTATCTGGGTGATAGTAAATCTGCTCCCCCCGAAAATTATTATTAAGCTATTGTATAAACAAGCGTAATGATCCCACTGGTTATTGGGACACTGGGTTCCATAATGAATGAAAAAAAGTCTTGGACAATGCTTAAAAAATCTGCACATTGAGAAAATTTCCATCAGCCAATTGCAAAGGCCACATTGCTCAGATCTACTGCTATATTGCTAATAATGGCATCCTAGTTGCTAGGAGGAAATGAATGCAATTGAAAACCAACACCAGCTAAAGAACTGGCAGCTGTGACTTCATTCTTATGTATGTAGTAATATGAGCTATTACTACATAATATGAGCCAGAAGTCCAACAATATTGGTTAGTTCCCATCAAAGGAGCCAGATAAAATGTTTATTTCATAAACAATATGGTGAGATTAGTTTACAGAAACTCATACTCATGGACCAGTCATTGCTCAGTTCAACAAGTGCTATGCTATGTGTTGGAGTTCCTGAAATTTACTGGCAAATAGGCTGTAGCACTCAATACTGTTGACTTAAAAAACACAGCCTGTAGCTACAGGAGTAGTGGAAGAAAAATTGTTATCTGTCAAAAAGATACCAACACTGAAAACAAAGAAATACAAAGAATCTCCAATTTCATTTTGCCAACTGGAAGCAGTTTTTTCCCATCATTTTCAGAATATATCGTGTGCTGCATATGTTTTGCATGAGGGCAATGAGCTATCCTGGGATATCTATTTTTAAGAACTTTCTATAACTTGAAATAACCAAAACAACTGAAGACCTTTCTGTAATCAACAAAGCATATATTGCTTTATTTTGGAATTCTTTGACAGTACATCAGCAATCATGAGCTTCTTGATTTTTTCTAAAGCCAATTTGAAAAATCTAGCTTGTTCTTTTCCACTCTAATCTCTTTTAGATGACCTTAGGCACTATCTGCAAACATGTGAAATTTAGGATACTGTATGCTAGGTTGCACAGTCTGTTAAGTCTCCTTTCTTTAATAATGTTGCATTAATTGATATCTTCTAACCCGATTCCCAATGTGTTGTAATTTAGAGTTACTGGCATATTGTTAAAATGTTTACCGATTCTTTTTCTGTTTTCATTATATTTTTGTAGATCAGGGACGTGCAGTCAGAGGAGGCAGGGGAAGCAGAGCCGCACTGCTCTCATCATGAAAATTAAAAAAAAGGGAAAAGGGGAAAGATGCTGAGGAGCCTTCTGCACACGTGGTCGGGAATGGGAGCGCTCCGTGGTCCCCTTCATGTTGACTCAGGAGTCAGGAAGGAGGGGAATGGGACCATGTGTGCAGGAGGCTCCTCAAGCCTCAGCCTCCCTCCTGCGCACGTCCCATTCCCCGCCTTCCTAAGTCAACATGAAGGGGACCGCGGAGTGTGCTCTGCGGGACCGCGGCTCACGCTCCACGGTCCCCTTCATGTTGACTTAGGAACACGGGGAATGGGACGTGCGCAGGAGGGAGGCTGGAGAGATCACGGAGGAGGGATCGCGCAGTGTGAGCCGCGGTCTCCTTCATGTTGACTCAGGAGTCAGGAAGGAGGGGAATTCCCTCCTTCCTGACTCCTGAGTCAACATGAAGGGGACCGCGGCTCACGCTGATGACGTCACCAGCCTCACCAGCCGTAAAGCTCACCGCACGTCACTGTTGTAGATATACCTTCAGTTCCTGTACCCTTTTGATTTGGTCATGGCCAGAATACTGATCTAAGTTCAACTTTTCAAAGCCAAAGCCTTTATTGTCATTGTACATCATGGACAGTATGCAACTAAATTGGTTTAGCCTCTACTGGTGCAGTCCATACAAGAATACAAGACATCATGAATAATATAAAGAATAATCCTTATTCAAGTAGTTAGGGAAAAATACTAGTCATACGTTTCCATATGTATGTCATATTCTGTGCAAGAAGTATATTACTCTGGTGCATGATCTTATAGCATGGTATATACATGTTTCACACTACACTGGCACCAGTGAAATTTGTCATATTAAGCTGTTTGTGGTGCTATATTGTTTTTAGGAGTCTGACAGTCCATGGGTAAAAGCTGTTTTTAAACCTGTTTGTCTTCTAGTAATAGAGGCTTTTGTAAGTAAGTAATATTATCTAAAGTATCTCAGATATTGAAATGTTTACCATGCAGTATTTCAGAATATACCTTCCATCTTCTTTTGGTCTTTTTAAAGTCAGTAAGAATCTATCAATTGGGATCTTTTAGCATACCAAGTTAAGATTGAAACAACTTGTATAAAGATCCTTTGGAAGACTTTTCTTGCTTTTCCATGTCTATTTCCACCTTTGATATCTTTACAGATGTAGTTGTAATAACTCTTCTTGTATTTTTTTTTTTTTGACAACTTTCTAAAATGCTTCATTAAATTCCTTCCTGAAATTTTTGAGTTTCTTGGCTTTTGCTTGTCTTATCTTCTTGGCAATTTCTATGATTTGTTCTGACGTTTTGATCTTTGTCTGTCTCTTTTTATATACCCCCGTAAGAGTTGCTTAATCAGCTCCTTTGGTTCCCAATCAATCAGGTTCAGGATTTTAAAACTATTTATGATGTTCTCCTTGAAAATGATGGGTATCCGTTAAAGATCATATGTGAAAACTGATTGGTTTTCTTCTTGTTCTTTAACTTAACTTGAAACTTGCACATGAGCAGCTCATGATCTATTCAACACTCAGCACCATGCTGTGTCTTTGATGTTACATATGAACTCTTCCGCTCCTTCTAACAATAAGACAGTCAATTTTATTTCTGTATCTAACATCTGGTGATGTTCATATATTGTATAAGGCAGGGGTGTCAAACTCAAGGCCCGTGGGCTGCATCCAGCCCATGGGGTGCTTAGATGTGGCCTGTGGGGATGCTCTTGAAACAGTGAAGGACTGGCCCAGGGTGCCTTTGCCAGTGAAAATGGAGGTCAGGAGGGCTGCATGCATTTTCACTGGCTGAGGGTTGCCGGCAGCCGTTGCAGCCAAAAACGGAGCTCAGGACCCCGTTTTCGCTGGCAGAGTGCTTGGGTGACCACAGGCTCCCCTGACATTATGACACTGAGCTGGTTACTCCCACCCTGGCCATGCTCCTCTGCCCCCACTCCCCCGAGATGAAACATAACCCTGATTCGGCCCTCAATGAAATCGACTTTGACACCCCTGGTATAAGGTATTGTTTGAGTTGTTGGGAGTCAATTGTAATTGTAAGGATTGGAAGAAATTGGTAAGTTATTAGATGTTTCATTTCCCAGGCCAAACATTTCATGTACATTTTCCTCCGTAATACTTCAACTCCAACATTTTGTGACTCCAAACATTTCCGCCATAATATTTGCAACTGCAGCAACAAGTAGCACATCTTCTTGCATGTTATATCAATTTCAGTTTGCATTTGATCATAAAACTCATTGGTGTCCTCCTCTTATTCCTCAGTAGTTGGGACATGAACCCAGTTGTTTGCAGCCAAGTATTGATCTTGGTATATAATTCCTAACTATGAAAGCAATGCCGTTGCTTCTTTATTTTCAAATCCTGGAAAATAAACAGCGTGACTTTGTGTTGTGGCCTGTTGGCTGCTGGCACCCTCCAGCATCTGATCGGATGAGGAGGAAGTGTAGGAGTCAGGGTCAACATCAAGGCAACCTGAGAGCTCTGAGGGGGAAGAGGGAATGGACCTGTCAGAGAGAGAGAGAGAGAGAGAGAGAGAGAGAGAGAGAGAGAGAGAGAGAGAGAGAGAGAGAGAGAGAGAGAGAGGCGGAGCCTGGGCCATCCGTCAGCCCTCAGGTGGAAAGTCAACAGCCCCCAGGTCTGGAGGTGGCTGATGAAGAAGAGGAGGAACAGCTGGGTCCAGTGCCTGTGCAGAAGGCAGAGGAGAGGAGAGCAGTGGAAATATGTGGGCCAATCCTTGGGATGGAAGAGCCACCGCTGCTAGTAAAGCCCTAGCTCTGGGGTTAAAAGGCATGGGGTGGAGATGAATAGATGTGGCAGACAACTGTTCATCTCCCTGCCAGACAGGCTTGTTAGCCTGCAGTGAGAGAGAAACCTTTTGCCGGGGCTGCTGGCATTCCTAGTAAAGGAATCATTCATTGATTACAAAGGATTTGTGGTGTTTAGAGTCAGAACACTTTGTATCTAAAAATATCCAATTCCCATCCACTTCAGTTCATTGATGCCTAACATGTCAATGTGAATCAATTCAATAAAACCATTCATTGTGTTGAGCTTTTCCACGTTCATGCGTCTTATGTTCCAATTTCCCATGGTTATTCACTTTCTATAACTTCAGTGTCAACTGTCCGACTAGTGAACCCAAAATAAGTAAATACTCTCGGGAGCTTTGAATTCCCAAAAGTAACACTTTATTGGACACACCATTTTGGTACTGAAGAATCAAAACCAGCTCTGGTTTTTCCCATGTGAATGCTTGCTTAATTAAACAATAACTTCCCTTTCTCCCCATCCCTGGATGATCACATTGTCCAATTATGAGATGTTCTCTTGTTATGGGAACAGTCCATCTCTTTCTCAAGCACTTGCAGTGGTGACCTTGATGGTTGCCAAGCTCTCGTGGTCCATGCACACATTCTCAGCATTCTATTTCCCCTTCCCTTCGCCCAGTTTTTTGGCAAGTTGAAAAGCATTAAGGTTTGAAAGAAGAGAAAAGCAGTTCAATCTTGGCATTCAGACTTTCTTTCCTTATATTGCAACACCAGCAGCAAAGCAACCTGAAAGCTTTAACCCAGACATGTCATAAACACCATTAGTATTCCAAAAGATTTTCAGCACTTACTTACGAGCTTATTGACAGTCACTTAGCACTATATCATCAATCACTTTATCTTGTCAATCCATCTCAATCCATCTGATTGTTCTGCTGCCCAATATAAGTGCCTGCCTGCTTTAGTTGGACAGCTGGGGTGATCTCCATGTCTTGGGAGACCCTGCTGGGATTATATACTTTGGACATCCAGGCCTGACATTTTTCACTCATCCCTCTCAGGAACCTCCACACCATGATATGGCAGCACAACAGGGCTTGGCAGAGAAAATAGTGGTTGCAAACTTATATAGATAAATATTTCTTCCTTTTTAGCAGCTTCTAATTTTTGTGAATGTCTAATAACTGAAAAGGGATGTGGGGCTCAGTGGCTAAGAAGCTGAGCTTGTAGATCAAAAAGGTCAGCAGTTCGGCAGTTTGAATCCCTAGCACCGCGTAACAGAGTGAGCTCCTATTACTTGTCCCAGCTTCTGCAAACCTGCCAGTTCGAAAGCATGTAAAAATGCAAGTAGAAAAATGGCATTCCATGCACCTTCCGGGTTTAGTCATGCCGGCCACATGACCACGGAGACATCTTCAGACAGCGCTGGCTCTTCAACTTTGAAACAGAGATGAGCACTGCCTCTTAGAGTCAGGAACCACTAGCACATATGTGCAAGGGGAACCTTTACCTTTACCTAGTAACTGGAAAATATTGCTTCTAAATTGGAGAGAAGCTATATCAGCAACATTTCCGTAGCAATTACTTCACATATACAATTTTTCTGTCTTTGTTTTTTACAAAGCAGTGTAAAAATGGAAAGACCATTCTACAGCAATAGGAAGGAATTGGCCAAACAAACAAACAAACAAACAATCTTTTAAAAAAGAGAAACACAAGCCAGGTACAATTAAGTATTGACAGACTAATAACAGTTCCTCTCAAGCACAGAATATTATTTTAACTCTGCACTTGAAAGCTGGGAGTAAATTAGTCAGCACGAATTCTACAGAAGAAATTAGTTAATATTCTAATTCCAGAATGGCATCTCCCATGTTAAAGTGAAAGCAACTAACCTTTATTAAATAGTTTTTGTGGTATCAATATATATGAAGTAGAATCCTGTAATATCTTAATAAAGAAGAAAATAGGTAGTATCAGCATATTGATAATTTATTTTTATAATCACTATAATTCATATCTTTAATTGTTTCAACTCATACCCTCAAACCGATGCTATAGAGCACTGCACATCAGAACAAATAGACATAAGCAGTGTTTTCTCAAACACCATCAATCTGCTAAACAAATAATTCCCTCAACACTGTCAAACCATTTACTAAGTCTGCATTACTATTACTATTAATCTTCTCATCGTTCCTATCACCTACCTCCTCCCATTTATGACTGTATGATTGTAACTTTGTTGCTTGTATCCTTACGATTTATATTGATTGTTTCCTAGTGTGTTTTGATTGCTTATTTGTACCCTATGACTATCATTAAGTGTTGTACCTTCGACCGTGATGAATGTATCTTTTCTTTTATGTATACTGAGAGCATATGCACCAAAGACAAATTCCCTGTGAGTCCAATCAGACTTGGCCAATAAAGAATTCTATTCTATTCTATTCTATTCTATTCTATTCTATTCTCCATATATTTAAACCTGTACATCTCCACCCCGAACCACCCCAACGAGGCCGTTGAAATGATGTCCCGGTGTTTAGAAGCCGTACGGGTCTGGATGGGTGACAACCGACTCAAACTCAACCCCTACAAGACGGAGTGGCTGTGGCTTCCGGCCCCCCGGTTCAACCAGCTAATTCCAATACTGGCCATTGGGGGCGAACAACTGGCCCCCATGGAACGGGCGCGCAATTTGGGCGTCCTTCTGGATGCCCGGCTGTCCATGGATGACCATGTGGCAGCCGTGGCGAGGGGGGCGTTCCACCAGGTTCGCCTGGTGCGCCAATTGCGCCCCCTATTGGACCGGGATGCGCTTCGCACAGTCACTCATGCACTGGTGACGTCCCGCCTAGACTACTGTAATGCTCTCTACATGGGACTTCCCTTGAGATGCACTCGAAGACTGCAGCTGGTCCAGAACGCAGCCACGCGGGTGATTATGGGGAGTACGAGATACTCCCATATAACACCTCTCCTGCGCGAGCTGCACTGGCTTCCTGTGGTCTATCGGGTGCGTTTCAAGGTATTGATTACCATCTTCAAAGCGCTCCATGGCACAGGTCATGGCACATGACCTAACTACCTGCGGGATCGCATCCTGCCCCATACATCCCTATGACCAATTCGCTCTCACAGAGAGGGACTTCTCCGGGTGCCGTCCACTAAGCAGTGCCAAAGGGCGGCGCCCAGGAGTAGGGCCTTCTCTGTGATGGGCCCAGCCCTCTGGAATGACCTCCCCCCGGATATTAGGATTACCACCGACCTCCGCTCCTTCCGTTCAAAACTCAAGACCCACCTTTTTCAACTAGCAGGCCTGGCTCAACCATAGCTTCATTTTATTCCTCTTGGCAATTTTTAAACTTGTAATTTCCATTGGGGTTTTAATCTTAACTTATTTTAATATTTCTATGTTATTATAATGATTGTATTGTGTTTTATACCTCCTCCGTACAATGTGTAATTCTATAATATGTGTTTTTATTTATTGTACGCCGTCCCGAGTCCCTTTGTGGAGAGGGAGCGGCTAACAAATTTAATAAATAAATAAATAAAATAAATAAATGAACCAAACTTCTACTGATTTACTATATAAATTTGATAAATGAACATAATACATTTACAATAGTAATGGAGATTGTTATTCTGATGTTTATGAAAACTGTATAGGTAGTCTTTGACTTACGACCACAATTGAGCCAAAATTCTGGCCATAGTTCTTAAGTGAATCACTGCAATTGGTAAGTTGATAACATAGCTATTAAGTGAATTGGCTTCCCCATTGATTTGTTGTCAAAAGGTTGCAAAAGGAGGTCACATGACCTTGGGAAATAGCAAGGGTCATAAGAGTTTCCTGCCTAAGCAGGAGGTTGGACTAGAAGACCTCCAAGGTCCCTTCCACCTCTGTTATTAGATATATAAATTATATATGTTGCATTTGTGCTGATAAATAAATAAAGGGAGACTAGTATAGATCTATTTCAAGCTATTTAGCTCTCATCAGCTAGCCATACCCTTACTGGGAATTGAACCTGAGCTGTATTACATATTACACAGTTGTATTAGCCACTAAGCCACAGGCTCTCCTCCTTTATCAGCTAAGCCAGGGAAATAGGTATGTACTGTGTCACAACCCCTGGTATGCCCAAATATGGGAGGGAGCACACTGCTTCCATTTTCTGTCTATCGGCTCACCCTAGGAGCCATCCAGGCAGAAAGCCATTTTTTTTAATGTTGCCTTGTTATATTTGTGTTGCATTTGTGCTGATAAATAAATAAAGGGAGACTAGTATAGATCTATTTCAAACTTTTTAGCTCTCATCAGCTAGCCATATATATGTATCACACATACATATATTCAACATTTTTTAAACATTAAAATCACAGTTACACAGTCATAAGTCACTTTTTTCAGTGCTGTTGTAACTTTGAATGGTCACTAAATGAACTGTTGTAAGTTGAGGAGTACCTGTATCAGTTTTCTTAATGTTTGTTAGAATCAAAAATACCATAGAACTGCTTCAGTGGAAGAGCTTACAAAGTGCATGCATGCTTGTGTGTAATAGATATATGTCTATGTCTATGTCTATCTTGTCTAAGTCTATGTCTATGTCTATGTCTATGTCTATGTCTGTCTGTCTGTCTGTCTGTCTGTCTGTCTGTACATACGTACGTACGTACATACGTACGTACGTATGTATGTATGTATATATGCAGGGGTGGGATCCCACTACTGTATATATGTATATATGTACCGCATTTTTCGGAGTATAAGAGACACCTTTTTCCCTCCAAAAAGAGGGTGCAAATCTGGATGCATCTTATACACTGAATACAGCATTTTTGGCCCCTGAAACCCCATCCACTTCACCAAAATGGCCATGCATAGCCTTTAGAAGGCTTATAGAGTGCTCCTGGGGGCTGGGGAGGACAGAAATGAGTGAAAAATGGGCCGTGTTTTGCTTGTTTTGTTCCCCCAGCCCCCAGGAACCCTCTATAAACCTCCTAAAGGCTATTCATACACTTTCTTTTGACAAAAAATGGGCCCATTTCCATGAAAAACAGGTCATTTTTGGGAGATCTGCAGCGTGCAAAAACTTTTTTTAAAAAAAATTGCCTCTTCAAAATCGTGGTGCATCTTATACTCCGGTGCATCTTATACTCTGAAAAATATGGTATATGTACAGTATATAAGCATTTAGTGTGTGTGCATATATGTGCATAATAATTAAAAGAAATAAAATATCCAAACAAGCAAAAAAGAACTACTCAAAATATCAGCTACTTTCCAGAACTGGTCAGTACCTACTGAATACCACCTCTGATACTAGTTCTTGAAACTATTCATCATATGCTTTAGACTCTTTCTCTAACAAATATCTTGGTTGCTCTTCTATACTCTCAACATCTTTTTGGGAACATGGTGACCAATACACAATACACAGTGTTTCAAATGTGTTCTTACCGGATCAGTATAAAGCAGTACTAAGACTTTGTCTGTTATTGATACTATCCCTCTGTTGTGCAGCCTAGGACTGTATCAGAAAAATCTTTCCAGCTGTCTAAAATGCACTGAAACCTGGATTAAACTCTCCTACTCTCGTGAACTGAATATTTGGCTCTATAAAATAAATAAAAGGAAAGCATCTCTCCAGTCTCACTGAGAAATAGTTTATTGTATAGAAACCCAATCCATTTTGGAGAATTCATTTATCACAGGCACTACCGAGCAACATGATCTAAAGAGCTTATAAAATATTATCCATGTTAAAAACACCCGTCTCTAAAATGAGATAAGGCCAGCACAATATACTGTATTGTCTGAATTTACAGTAAAAGAGAAACATTTCAAAATGAATGATAATTTATAATACTATTTATTTTATCTCTACAATATTTAAACATGTGATATCTGGAAGATATTTTGGTAGAAATTTTTTCCCCATACGGCTTTGGTTTTTAAGGAGGTGAAGACCTTATCCAAAATGCAATTTGAGATGCTAATAGGACTGTTGCTGAGCAGAGGACATCAAGTGCCAACTTTGATAAAGCAAATGTAAGATCACATGAAGATCATCTTGCAATTGATCGATAGAGACTTAGTAAGGTTTACACATGCCAGTCAGTATGAATGTTGTACCTACAATATGATTCTATCTCTGTGTCCCAAAATGTATGGGTTGAATGCGTTCTACGTTCAGACAGGAGAAAAATAAGAGAAGTTTAAAAAGAAAAGAAAATTAGTGGGAGCAAAACATGTTAGTAAAACATTTTATGGAAAAAGATATCAGAGTTACAACTTTGGGTTATTGAACAAAGCAAGAATAAAGGGGAGGCATCTTTTTTAAGAAAAGAAAAATGATATGCTGCATCGCCAAATATGATTACATAAACCAGTATAAAAGCATTTGCAAGAAATAAATAAATAACTTCATCCTGAGGAGACTGGATCAAGATATGTAATACCACTGATTCAATTATTGAAAATCATGATGTCTCCTTTCCTTTTCTCTCTTTTATTTTTGACATATGCACTAAACGAAAATGCATTTCCTCATTTTCCAAAGCTTAGTATTCTGTTCAGTTGGATCTATTCAGTCACTTTCCCTTTAAGGGTAGAACTCTTTTTCAAAGAGTAGGAGGAAAAATACTGAATAGTGTTGGTGTATAAAAAGCTATCCTTTCTCATAGGAAGTTGACTCTCATTTCTAATTGACATGCTTTAATTGGTAAGATTAAAATGTGCCCCACTTCCCTTTCCCAAGTATAAAATCCCTGTTTTAATTTTAAGATGGAAAGAAACAAAAATGTAGATTCAGTGTCTTGATTTATGAAGCATATCCCCATCCTAAACGCTCATGTATATATATATATATATATATATATATATATATATATATATATATATATATATATATATATATATATATATATATATATATATATATATATATATATATATATATATATATATGCTTGCAAAGATTATTTTGTAACTCTCTAAAGAGGGTCTTTATTAAATAACTGAAAGCTATAGATATTGGGTGCAAAAAGAGACATTTCTCCCAGTTGCTAAAAAAGGCTGATATTTTGAGTCCTTGTGTATTCTGTGTTGAAAGAACAAATGAGCAGCCTTCTAGCATCAATTAGCTCTGAGCTAAAATTACACTTATTCATTACTCCCCTTCATGGTACAATCCTACTAGCACATATCAGAAATAAAATCAGTGTTCAGTAAATTTAATGTTTAATGCATATCCAGGGTTTCAGCCTCAATATAACTGTTTCTGAATTCTATCTAATTCTATTATTTTTTTCCAGTTTCAAGAATTCCCTCATTGTCTTCAAATGATCATATCTTCATTTAGATGATCCAAGATATGGATATGACTTTTGGCCATGCAGGCAACTCAAATAAGCAATGGAGCAATTTGGAAAATCTTCCATTACCTATACTTTTTATAACTGTTTGCCAACAGCTGTTGAAATTTTTAAACGACAGATCTGTCATACAGAAATGTCTCAAAAGAAGATCCTGAATCTCACTGATTCTGGAAAATGAGTCGGGAAACTGAAGCTTAGTTCATATACAAATTTTCACTGTGCCATGGAATAAGCTGCTTGCTTCAGGATGCTTTTCTTCACTCCTTCAAAAGTAATTAGAATCTAATTAATGCAATGATCTAGTCTAGCCCATTTCTCCTTGAAGACTTCTGAAGCAGAGGTGGTATTTAGCCAGTTCTGACTGGTTCTGGTGAACCAGCAGACATTTTGAGTAGTTCGGAGAACTGGCAAATACCACCTCTGTTTGGCTCTGCCCCCATCTATTCACTGCCTCCCAAATCCCAGCTGATCAGCTGGGTCTTCTGTTGCTCTGCACAGGAGAATGGAGGTGGAAAGCAGGTTATTGGATGGGGAGGAAATGGGGATTTTACAGTATCCTTCCCCTGGAGTGGGGTGGAAATGGGGATTTTGCAGTATCCTTCCTCTGCCATGCCCACCAAGCCACACCTGCCAAGCCACGCCACGCCCACAGAATGGGTAGTAAAATTATTTGAATCCCACCACTGTTCTGAAGACAATTTTTCAAAAAGGACTTGTAAATATAGAACCAGATAGGTATTCCTTTAAGTGCATGCATCCCCTATTATACTGTTGTTGTATCACACCTTTCTCTAGAGTAGCGTTTTTCAATTTTGGCAATGTTAAGATGGGTGGACTTCAACTTCCTGAATTCCACATCCAGCATGGGAATTGATTCTGCATTCAGGAAATAATTCAAGCAGCAGAGAATTCAGTGAATATCAGAAGTGCAAAGCAAAGTAAGGAAGTAAGGTGCAAGAAAGGAAAACAAGAACGAAGGCAATATTCTGGAAAAGAAACAATGCATTGGGAGTCCTGAGATAAAAGGATTATTAAATCAGAAATTTAATATCCTGGGCTGCTCATTTCTTTTTCCAGTTCCTGTTTGTTGTAATTTCAATTATTTAAGGAAGAATTTTATCAACTAAATTGTATCAGAAAATTCCACCTCTTATTACCAACACACATAAATCTTTGTTGTAGACTATCCAAGAGCATTCTATTTTTTCTAGCTTTAGAAGAAACAAAGCTAGCTAGCATCCTTATCAAGTTCTCATTTAAAAAAAAAAAAAAAACCTTCCCAGTTTGTAAAAACCAAACTTTTGAGACGACGGGATAGGGTTCGGTTGGAGGCGATAAGAGGAGAAGATAGTCCAGTTGGGGAAGTTTTAAAACTCTGATTAAAAGGGAAGAGCAGTCAGACAGCGGAACTAATGACTCAGAGAAGTAGTAAGTTTCACTTTGTTGGATATATGAAGTAGAAACTATTTGTGTGGGATGATTTAATTTAGATTTTTGCATTGAGTCAAGGTCACATGTGTACTCTGACTACTTTTGGTCGTCTCTGTCACAGCAATTAACAGTGATCTAATTGAAAATGTCATTTGAAAATGATTTTCTGAATCCCATTTTATGTATATAATTATCGCGTTGCTCCAAATTGTCTTTGGATTCAAGGGTTTATTTGGGAAATTATGATTAATGGATTCAGAGCAACAGGATGTGACAGTATGGTTTTCAAACTGGCTGAAGATCAGAACATATACAGAAAACTTTAGGCTCCTTTCCAGACAGAACTGGAAAAGACTGAGTTCAGAAATCCAAAGGTTTCCAACTAAAATACTGGATGCAAAGATACCATACGTTTTGGCTTGATTAGGCCAAATAAAATACCCTGAATCTCATCAACAACATATGCATTGAATTTGAGTAATAGAAATCCCTTCTGACTCTGTTGAAGGCCAAAATTTCCCCAAGATCCTGCCTTGGCATTCTTTCTCCAATGAGCAAGAATCAGAAGATCATTTATTTGATTTATTGAAGTGCTCCATTAAAAAGGGTGTCTATTCAAATAAGGAACCCAAGAAAGAAATTGGAGTTCCCTTTTATACTTAAAAGGGAACACGGTGGCTCAGTGGCTAAAAGGCTAAGCTTGTCGACCAGAAGCTTTGGCAATTTGGTGGTTCGAATCCCTAGTGCCGCATAGCAGAGTGAGCTCCTGTTACTTGTCCCAACTTCTGCCAACCTAGTTCGAAAGCATGTAAAAATGGAAGTAGAAAAACGGGGACCACCCTTGGTGGGAAAGTAACAGCGCTCTGTGCACCTTCGGCATTTAGCCATGCCGGCCACATGATCATGGAGACGTCTTTGGACAGTGCTGGCTCTTTGACTTTTAAATAGAGATGTGCACCACCCCCTAGAATCAGGAACAACTAGGACATATTATCTTTATCTTTTTATACT
Organism: Natrix helvetica; assembly: GCF_964273705.1. Lineage (NCBI taxonomy): Eukaryota > Metazoa > Chordata > Lepidosauria > Squamata > Natricidae > Natrix > Natrix helvetica. The sequence goes on from NC_138549.1 coordinate 21,591,461, forward strand.
TAGCATAACAAAGAAAAGAACAAAGAAAAATTTGACTAGAGAAAAGAAAACATCCTGTCCAATTACATCAGGAAGACGGACAGTTTGTTAAACACCCCGTAACATTAAGCTTGACCATTTGAATGAGTATTGTTTTAAAAATAGAAAAAATAAAATAAAAGTTAGGATGGGAAAAGAGGTCACAGTCTCATAGAGTTGGTTGCCAAAAAATACAGTGGCAATTGAAACAGTTTGTATGTACATTTGAATAATCCTTTGTTATTCAGCCTGAGAAAGTGAACGCTCTTATCTTGCAGTTAGAAAGCAACAAGGTTATGATAAGATGTGAATATAATAAGAGAAGGTAAAATGAAGTCCAACAAAACCCATGTTTCTTAGCCATAAGATCCATATTGCTTGGCCATCACTTATATTACTCAGTTAAATAGAGTTGTATTTATAATGTGAATGAATATACAGGTTGCCTCTTGCCTTAGAAACCAATTTTGAAGAAGAAAAAATACTTGACGTTTGATGTGTGAAAGCACTGTATGATTTCTAGAGCCAGTTATAAAGCACAATGAGGTGACAAAATTAAACGTGTCTTTTCCAGAGGAAGAAAGAAAAAAGAAAAAGGCATGAAGAAATATACCAGACACTGGTTGGATTGTAATGCTGCACCCAGATCAAAAGTTTCTCCATAACTTTTGTTTCATAAAATTAATTACTTGCAGGGAACTAGTAAGAAAAAATATTGAGTGCTGTATTTATTACTTTTAAAGCATGAATAGACACACGGCTTCAAGAGGTAACCAGATGTTCTTTTCATATCTAATAGATTGATCAGAAGTCCTTACTGAGAAAAATATCCAGACCATTAGCAGCAAAAGAAGGTGGCCCATTAAGACAAACAGGATGGCTGAAAATCTGTTTAGCAAAATCCCCAGTAATAAGCATCATATATCAAGTCTTCTGGCGGGTTTAGGGTTTGAAAGGTAATTTGCTAGTTAAATACTGGATGATTTCCACCGGCATTTGATGCAATATGAATTTTTCAAAGGTTGCATCGATATATCAATGGTCTTTTCTTTATAGTAGTTTAATCACAAACTATCTCTACTGAAGACAAAGTAAAATGTATCTAAATTCAGACCTAGAGATTACAGATTAACAGAGTTGGAAGGGATCTTGTAGGTCATCTAGTCCACCCCCGCTGCCTAAGAAGGAGACCCTACACAATTTCTGGCAAATGGCAATCCAATCTCTTCTTGAAAGCCTCTAGTGATAAAGCTCCCACAACTTCCAAAGGCAATTTCTGTTCCATTGGTTGATTGTTCTCACTGTCAGAAAGTTCCTCCTTATTTCTAGATTGAATCTCTCCTTAATCAGTTCCCATCCATTATTCCTTGTCTGGCTTCCAGTGCCTTGGAAAATAGCTTGACCTCCCTCTTCTCTGTGTCAGTCCCACAAATATTGGAACAGTGCTATCATATCTCCCCAGGTCCTTCTCTTCACTAAACTAGTCATGCCCAGTTCCTGCAACCATTCTTCATATGTTTTAGTCTCCAGTCCCCTAATCATCTTTGTTGGTCTTCTCTGCACTTTTTCTAGAGTCTCAATGTTTCTATAGTGTGGTGGATGAGTATTCTAGGTTTGGTCTTACTAAGGCTTTATAGAGTGGTATTATTTAGTACCTACACTTGAGTCAAGCCTACTGTGGACTCAGGCTTTTTTTTCTTTTAAACTTTTGTATTGGGCTAAGCATGGGATTTGAAAAATATAAGTTTCCTTGCTCACTTTGTAAAGTAACGAGACACAGAAATGGAGCCACAGTTCACCAATGAGCTAACATAATCTTGGAAAGTAATTACAGCTAGTCCTTAACTTACGAACACAATGGAGCCCAAATTTTTTGTTGCTAAGTGGGACACTTGTTAAGTGAGTTTTGCTGCATTTTACAACCTTTCTTGTCACAGTTGTTAAGTTGAATCACTGCAGTTGTTAAGTTAGCAATAGGATTGTTAAGTGAAACTTGCCCCCATTGACCTTCCTTGTCAGCAGGTGGCAAAAGGTGATCACATGACACCAGGACACTGCAACCATCATAAATATGAACCAGTTGTCATGCGTGCAAATTTTCATCATCTGAACCATGGGGATGCTGCAACGGTTGTAAGTGTGAAAAATGGACATAAGTCACTTTCTTTTCACTCACTAAATGAATGTTTGTAAGTCAAGGGATTTGTATTTGAAGGGAAGAAGAGAATTCCTGTATGCATTCAACGGTTGTCTCAGATATATTTTAGTTGAATATTATTAATACCCCGCCCCCCATTTTTATTTTTATTTTGTCACAGCAAAATACTGTTAGATAAAGATCAAACCATGGAATTTTGTGTCTATTTTTTCCTGCAGAAATCAATAAGGTTCAAATTTCTATTGCTTTTTGCTATACATAATGTTAATTAATAGCAATAGCAATTGCACTTAGACTTATAAACTGCTTTACAGCCCTCTCTAAGCAGTTTACAGAGTCAGCATATTGCCCCCCCCAATATGCTGGGTCCTCATTTTACCCACCTCAGAAGGGTGGAAGGTTGAATCAATCTTGACCCTGGTGATATTTGAACTGCCAAATTTCAGGCAGCCGGCAATCAGCAAAAGTAGCCGGCAGTACTGCACTCTAACCATTGCCCATAAATAATTAATAAATAAATAAATGTTGACTCGTGACTTGGTGGACTGAAAGGATAAGTAGTAACAACAGACATCAAATTATTCTACTCTCCAAATTATTCTCCAAAGAACTATTCTATTCTCCAAAGTATTCTCCGAAGCACCCGAAGGCAGGACAAGAAATAATGGATGTAAACTTATCAAGGAGTGATCCAACCTAGAACTAAGAAGAAATTATCTGACTGTGAGAACAATTATTCAGTGGAACAACTTGCCTCTCAGAGTTGTGGGTGCTCCATCACTTTGAGGTTCTGAAGAATAGGCTGGACAACCATTTGACTGAGATATTGCAAGGTCTCCTGCCTTAAGCAGTGGGTTGAATTAGAAGATCTCCAAGGTCCCTTACAACTCTCATTCTAAGTTCTAAGAGAGGTAGTTGTAATGTATGTATGTCCTGTATATATGTATGTATTTGCCCAGATTCTACTGAAAATATTTTCACTGTGAAAATATTCTAGAAAGAATATATATTCCAATATTTATTTGAATAAATATTTGTTCCTGCTTAGCTTTAAAAATTGGGCCTTCTCAGTTCAAGTAATGTTGAACTAACTATGAAATATGTTGTTCGTAGCAGTTTGAATGTCTTCTTGCAGTCATTGCCATTCATTTTGAGTATGCACTTTTCAGCCTCTGAAACAACCCTCCCACATAAAACTATGTATAGAATAAAATATAGTCCAAATAATGTAAAACCAACAATCAGCAAAGGAGGAACACCCCCCCCCCAATAGTATTTTACAAGTTCAAAATGAATACTTTCGTAGCTACCTCTTCACAGAATACCCAAAGAATAATGAAAAACAACCCTTAGGCATTTCCAGTGAGGAGGTAGTGCGATTTGGCTTCTACAACTTGTATAGTAGTCAGGAAGGATCATGTGGGAGGAGGCAGCATTTTGCAAATCCTCAGATGGCGTGGTTCAATACAGCAGCATTAAAGCAGCTGCATCCTGAAACTGGCCCTGCTGTTTTGAAGGCTTTCCTGGCAGTCTGGGTGTTTTGGTCCATGAATGTACATCTAGGGATCATTTGCTTGTGGTCTCAGTAAAAAGTATTGTGCGTGCCCACAGGCAATCTAGGGACAGCCTTTGAAGTAGCCATGTGAGCAGATACAGCTGCTTTCATGCTTCAGAGAACAAATGACTTTGGTCTTGCCAATGCAGCACCTTTCTAGTGTTTTGCACAGCATGGAAATTAATTAAAAGGCAGAAGTATGATAGTTATGATATCCTGCATCCACTGATTTTTCAAACTGAGAGAGCCCTATATCGGTTGCTTAAGTGATCAGCTTGAGATGGAAATGCACATTTGACTGAGTTACAAAGAGCATAGAATGAGAAATGCAAGCTGGTCTTGCCAGTTGATTTGCTTGACAATTAAGGTGTTCTCCAAAGGCAGATTTCAAAAGCGTGTTAATTAATTTTTCTTTTTTCTCCCAAGAAAAGAGTTAGGCATAATGTATGTGATTATGGGTGTTGATTGGTATTGTATAGATTCAGAGATAAGTCATGTCAAATCTAACCAGGCTAACTCATAAATCACTGCTTATAAACGGTAGCATAACCTTCCCTATAAACGGATACCCTAAATGCCACATAGCATTCAATTAGTAGAACACAACTTCTTTTTCCCTGAACCTCATTGGAGTACTTCACAAGCAATTAGCTTTCATAATGCTGCACCTGAAGGGCATCCTCATTATTCTTGCTTTTTATTGTAGGATTGTAGGGATTGATGGTTTTCTATTTGTTTTAAGAGAGGATAATTTGGATGTTGATTGAGAGTAGAAGTTAGGGATTTTTGCACAGTGAGTTGATTTCATGGATAGGTTCGTGTGGTTTTCTTGACAATATTAAAGATGAGGAGGAGGAGGAAGAGGAGGAGGAGGAGGTGGTGGTGGTATTCCCTGTATATCCCACTGCTCTGGAATTTTCCAGTAAGTTGGCATCTTATTCTGCACTTTATCATTCTTCCTGGGAGTACCGAAGATCAGCTGGGACCTTTGCCAGTCTAGAGTGCTATAAGATTTGTTCTTTTCTCTTCCTTCCTATATGAGATTCTTTCAACCAAAAATTCTGGTAATCCTTCTATGCAAAGTACCCCATCTCTATTATTGTGAAAATATGCTGATCCATCTTTCCATCTGTGTTTGTACTTATCTCTTACTGTTTTGCATCACTTCCAAAAAGTAGGCTCCTTCCATAATTCCTTCCTTTTGTTTTATTTAAAGGGCACCAGCTCATACAGCATGGAAAGTGCAGGTAATGATTTCCTCTGCATGCCAGAAGGTGCCACTGTAGTACTCACTGAGAAAAAAAGCAGCTGCATGATTAAATATTGCTGGGTGCAGAAGAAGACTGTCGACTGAGCTATTATCACAGCTTCTTGGAAGTGGGGTGGGGGTGGGTTGATATATAGAAACAATTGCATGCCGAAAGGAATCTCATGATTTTTTTTTCCTTTTACAACTTTAGAGTTTTACAATTCTATGACTCTTAGGCATGGCATAAAAATGGTTTGTGGATTTCATATTGTTTATGTGGAGCTAGAAAAGAACTACTTCAGTCAAGAGGACAAGAGGCAGACATTGTTATGAATGTTATTAAGCTTATCAAGATGGAAACTACAAAAGAAAAAGGGAAATAGTAGCAAAATGAAGGAGGGAAAAGGGAAGAGAAAGAAATGTAGGGTGAAGGAGAAAAATGGGGGGGGAGCATTAACTTTTGACTCTTTTAGTGCAATAGAATATAATAGTAACATTAAACTCTCAACTTTGTACTTTTACAAAATTAATATGTATTAGCCATTTTTATAACAACAAATCTATTTAACTAGCAAAACCCAAAGTCAACGTTTCTTTTCTTTTTTTCCCTGCCATTTCAAGCACAAAATCCAGACGTGGTTTTTAAGTAGAAACAGAGCTGGATGTGAAGTAGACAATGTGACTGGGAACTCCTCAAGCAGCTTGAAAGTCGTTTGGACAAAACTTACCAAGCCAATGACTGCTGTGACCCACTTTCTAAATTTCCCTTTTCTAGAATGTACTAGAACAGGCGACATACAAGTTATGAAAACTACAGCGAGGATGTGGCCAAATCCCCCATCTGTTTAAGGAAAGTCCAAGTTGGATTAAAAAAGCCCATTAGAGTGGACACTTCTATTGCCTGTCTCCCCCTCTAAATGTTGAAGACTTCCACCTTAGAATCTAGAGAGGTATAAAACCAAAGGTGATAATTTTTGGATATCTGTACCTATAAATAATTTGATCTGATTTGATACATGAAGGGAGAAAAAATGAGACTGGATAAAGATAAACAACTTGAAGGATTTTTTCAAATGAATGAGCACATTTATTTGACAAAGGACAGTACCAGAAAGTAGTTAGCTGTTACAGAGTAGAACAGACATAGGATCCAGAGCTCCTTGGTCTCTTCTGGGCTTGGTTGTTTTCTTGCAGACATTTTATTATCCAAACTAGATAATAGCCATCAATAAACTCTCAGAGTGCCAAGGATCTCCTCATAAATATTCTCCTTTGTCAACACATAGGCTCAAACTCTGGATGAAACAGCTATTTTTTTATTATACATTAATCTAATAGGCACCATAGTTCATATAAAATATTTCACAAATATTAATTGACTTTACAATCCCTTCAAAAGGCAAATCATTTTTTTAAGTTTAAAAGAGAAAACTCACTTGCCTTTGAGATATTCATTAAAAAAAGACCACATTAACCTATTTAATGTGACTCAAATAAAATTTGTAGCCTTAGGTAGCCAGAAAAAGTACGGTTAGCCAGATAGATCAAAAACCTACTTTAGACTTTAGAAAACAATTTAAAAATGAAGATCTATAATATTATTATTCCAGGCTAGGTAAAGAAAAGCAGCAATTGCAACATATGTTAACAGTATAAAATCCATGATTTTTTTTCTTGGTTACTTCTTGAAACTGCAGAATGAGATGATTTAATTTCCCAAGATATGAATGGCAGTTTTTTTTTTTTTTTACCCTCAGTTAGATAAATACAGATCATCCAAAGAGACTTTTGGTAAATTTCTAGACTATGTCATTACTTTCTAGTTCAAATGTTATGAATACCTTTAGGAAAGGAATATGATTATTATTCATCTATTTATATAAGTCATCTGAATTTTCTACTTCATCCATAACCCAAGTTATAAATTGGAAATTGCTCCTTTCAACTATGCAAACTATAATCCAGCTTCATCCAAATCAGTCTAACTCTTGATGCCTCTTTATTCACAGAATTGGATTTATGCAAATCATTTATTACAGGATTGTTTATTTCTTTGATGTGAAATGGAAACAACCTCCTCTTCCAACACATTGCAGAATGAACTGTAGCAATTAGAACTAAACTAGTTGCAATATCCTTTTTCAAATGCAGAACAAAATATGAAAACCTTGTTTGCAATCAACAACGTTGAATGGAAGTAAATTATAGGAAATAAGATGATTTTTTTTCAAAACAAAAATATTGTGAAAAAGCAATAAAACAATAAAAGAAAAGAAAAAATAAAACCAAAGAAAATACATGTTGGCTTATCAACTATGAAAGACAATTATATCTGCCATTTGAGATGGTAGCAGATATGTTTTGAAAATGGAGAAGATAAGATCACTAGTACCTTTTTATGTAATAAATATTAAATTCAGAACAGAGTATACATAACACTACAGCTTAAATTTACAAAACAAGAAAAGGAACTTTTCAACAGTGCAGATAGTGAAGAGTAAACAAAAGTAGCAATAAAAAATTGAAATTGAATAAATGTCCAGGACCAGAAGGACTTTATGTGTTATCTATCTATCTATCTATCTATCTATCTATCTATCTATCTATCTATCTATCTATCTATCTATCTATCTATCTATCTATCTATCTATCATCTATCATCTATCTATCTATCTATCTATCTATCTATCTATCTATCTATCTATCTAATCTTTCTCTCTCTCTCTCTCTCTCTCTCTCTCTCTCTCTCTCTCTCTTTCTATCTATCCATCCATCCATCCATCCATCCATCCATCCATCCATCCATCCATCCATCTATCTATCTATCTATCTATCTATCTATCTATCTATCTATCTATCCATACATCAAAGGCACCACAGATAAAATCAGCAAAATTCTCCACACATACAATATCAAGACAGCCTTTGGCACTGACCAAAAAATAGCCAACATCTTAAGAAACCCCAAAGACAAGATCCAGCTAGAAAACCAAGGAGTCTATGAAATACCATGCAAAATCTACCCAGCCATATACATTGGACAAACTAATAGGAGAATAAATGCACATATCGCAGAACACAAGAACACAGTCAGAAAAGAAGAAAAAACTTCCTCCCTTTTCCAGCACCTTAAGGCAACAGGACATGAAATTGGTTTTGAAGGAACCAAATTACTCTCCAAAACTGAACACTTCATCAAGAGAATAATTATGGGAGCTATCGAAATAGAGAAACACCCCCACAACATGAATAAACGTGATGATACCTCCCACCTACCAGACATCTGGAAACTAGCCCTAGTCAATAAACAAGTCCCAGCCACAAAAAAATGACACAGGACCCAGAAAAATACAGGGCACCATCACCAATCACCCTCACCAAACATCAATTCCATCAACCAATCAAGATGTGACAACACAGCCAACCAATCTGTTTAAAGCAACAAAGCCAATATTCCACACACACACACACACACACACACACACACACACCTATATTTATAGAAAAATGGCAGCTCTGATCACGCTTTGCTCACACAAGCATGAAGCCAAAGGCACCAGCCTGAAGATGATGAGTGTGACCTCATCGAAATGTTGCCAAGATACTGTCAATGTTACACGGGAAAAGACCTGAATATGCCAAAACCTGCATGTGTGTGTGTGTGTGTGTGTGTGTGTGTGTGTGTATTTATATATGTATGTATGTATGTATAAATGGGTGTGTGTGTGTGTGTGTGTGTATGTTCCAGCATAAACTCTGGAACACCTCGAGCAATTTCAACCAAATTCGGTACACAGATGACTTACTCTCTGGAATGGATAGATGGATGGATGGATGATTGGATAAATAGATGATGGATTGGATAGATAGATGGATGAATGGATGGATGGATAGATAAGCATATATTTCATCTTTCAGACTGGTTACTTAATTTAAAAAAAACAATGGTTCCCATTCATTCAGCACTATTTCCTTCTGACTATTGTGTCTTCTTGTTTTCCACCCATCCCATCACATTTCAACTGCATTCAACTCACTTTCATATTTATCTTGCTACATCCAATACTTTTTTTTCCATATCATGAAGTGGACAGAAGTGTAAGGTACAACTGACAACTTGTCTCATTTAGGTACGGGATAGTAAATTGTGCCCACCAGGTAAAATTTGAAACACACATAAAGATGCCATTTTTTAAGGTTCATTATCCTTCATAGGACTTTTAAAACAAAAATGAAAGCAAATATTTGCATTTGATCCTAGCTGAGGATTTTGCTTCTGTGCTACTGTACTACATTTGCGGAAAGCTGGAAGGCTTTTTCATTGAGAGATCTTTCAGAGAAAAAAATAATATTTCCCACTGCAGTGGAACTCAATCTTTTATTACAGAAGTTTCTTCCTGTGGTCCGCTGTTTCTCTCTTCCTCCCCGGCCCTTTCCTTTGCCTTCGCTCTGTTTCACTCTGTGTGCTTTTAAGCTTTCAGATAGTTTACCTCTTGGCGGCAACAGTACTCACTACTGACAGAAGAGACAAGCGAAGAAGGTGACTGGACAGCCTTATTGACAGCCAGGAAGGACTAAATTGGTTATCCACAATGAAATACAATAAGAGGAAGACATTTCACTAAAAGCATATCCTTTGAACAAGCTCTCTATTAATTAATTGTTAGCCCCAGGAGATAATGTGGTGCCTAAACAAGGAAGCAAGGCAAAAGGGAAGAGTGTGTGGCAGGAGAGAAGGGAGGAGGGAGAGCTGCTCGGTCGCCTTTTAATAACTCTATCAAAGGATATGTGTCGCCAAGCAGGCTGCCCTGGCATATCTCTAAGATTCCCCATGTACACTAAGTGCAGCCCATTTAGCCATTATGCCGGAATATCAATAATGGGAGAGAAAAATTTTCTACAGAAGTATCTATCCCAATTAAAGGCTTTCTGTATTAAAAGAGACTGATGTGTGCTGATGCCTGAAAGTTCCTTTCAAATACTAAGAGATAAACTATATGTCCATTTTTTTCTCAATAAATGTCTAATATTCGAACCAACCAGCTAACCAACATTGTAACCAGCTAACCAACACTGTAAGAGATTCGAGGCGGAATGTCTTGAGCCTCTTAGGATGAGTTAGAAAGGGTTCTCGTCATCTCTGTTGTAGAGCAATGGGTACTTAAGGTAAGGTGGCATCATCGTTGCTGTTGTTCTTATTATATTTCATTTGTCCAGCTCAATTTAATACTGGGCTATTAAGACAACTTCGTATCAAAAGAATTGGGTGAGATCCTTTGAAAGCCATCCAAATTGAGATCTGTTATTCCATCTGATGATCTTAGTGAAGGATTTGGTTCTAGGTTCTTTTTTTAAAAAAAAGCAAACATGAGCAATGTTTCCTACAACAAAATGAAAAAAATGAAGAAATAAAAAATAACAATAGGAACTTCAGAAAAGGTCACATGCCATAGATGGAGAACCTATGGCACATGTGCCACGGATGGCACATAGAGCCCTCCTGCATGAGTCCTGCACCCTGCGTATGCGTGGCATCGCCCCAGCTCAGCTTCGCCGTGCATGAGCATGTCTCCTGCCAGCCAGCTGAGTTTTGGGTCTCTGCCACGCATACGCAGGGTGCAGGACTCATGCAGGAGACATGCATGCATGTATGGGGGGGAAGGGCGTGGAGGGTCATGTGTACATGTGTGCATGCATGGGAGACAGCACACATGCACGGGGGAGCACGGGGGAGCACATGCATGTGCAGGGGGAGTGCAGGGGTCATGTGTACATGCACGAGGGGGTTGCATATGCATTGCATTATGGGTGTGCGTGTGCTTTCAGCACGCGATGTCAAAAAGGTTAGCCATCACTGTCATAGGTCTTTGGAAAATAAACAGTAATAAATAATTGTATGGCGGCCATCTAATTTTCTTAGTTTTAAGCTTCTTTTATACTATTACATGTAGCTACCATTATTGTCAATTACTTGCATCTGACAAGAGCAGGCTAAGGTCAGGGCATGGAGGCTGATGTTGACGTTCCAGGGCTCCCTTTTGAGTTAGTCCCACTAATTATTAGCTAAAGCCCTTCCAGCATGCAGGATCAATTTCCTAGAAAACAGAAATTAACGTCATGTGGGTTATCAGCGAGGTCAAGCACACGTTCTTGTAAGATAAAATGATGTTGAGTTTCAGTAGAAGTGAACAGCTTGGTACAGGGATGCAGGACCTTAGTGGCAAAGAATTCATTCATTTATTCATTCTCTCTCTCCCTCTCTCTCTCTCTCTCTCTCTCTCTCTCTCTCTCTCTCTCTCTCTCTCTCTCTCTCTCCTTGGTGCTCTCTGAGCTTGCTTGTTTTCTTGCAAATGTTTCATTACCTTAACTAAGTAACATCATCATTTGCCAGTCATCCGTGCTATATATACATATAGTGATCATCTGTGTTTCTTATTTTCTGGCCTTTCATATTACTTATTTATTTTAAGGATAGTAAAATTTATTCCTCCTCTTGCTACCTTTTTTTTTTTGCAATCAAGAGGGCACATGTTCAGCTGTACCAAGGTTAATTTGCTTCTGTCTCCTGTTGCACTGCAATTATAGCTGATGTAGCCAACCTGATCACCAGCAAGGGTTATTATCTCTTCTCCCATTTCCAAGTTAAGGAATTTTCATGGGCTAGGATAATATTTTGTTTTGGCCAACTTCAAGGAAGATATTCTCAGGTCACCCATGAGAAACATGTGATGTGAGTTTTTGCATCTAGTAGTTTTGGCATGCAAGGCCATATAACACCATAAACATAGATTATATCCAGGATGTGAGGGGTCTGTAGCAGTGGTGGGTTCCTACCGGTTTGGACCTGTTTGGGTGAACAGGTAGTGGTTTGGCGGCCTGGGTCTCTGGAACCGGCAGTGACCGAGGCCTGCCACGCCCCTGAACTAGTTTTCACAGTAGGTGCTGTCCTCTTGTTTTTTGCTTCTGTGGAAGTGCAGAACTATCATTATTGAAATGTGCATGCACGCATGGCACATACACAAGCGACTAGCAGTAGTGCCTGCCGGAACCCACCCCTGGTCTGTAGCTATTTTCGCAGCCCACTTCCTGGTTTGTGCAGTATATAGATCCTCAATGGAAGGCAGGCTGGTTACGATTGTTGTTGTTGTTTTTCTGCAGACCTACCTATTTGTTGAAGTCTGTATCTATCCTGTTTGGTTGCACTGCCAAACCAGACAGCTATTGAGGTACAAGTGACTCAATAATTCCTCCGTGGAACTGTATCAGCAGATCTTTGGGCAATCGAAGCTTTCTGAAAAGAATTATGTAATTTAGTCTGTCTTTTGTACCTCAATAACTGTCTGCCACTGCAACCAAACAGAAGAGATACACGAAAAGGCATGTAGAATTTCTATCCACGATGAAATATTTTGCTCTGAGGTCATGCATTTTTCAGCATGGAATTTTTCTCTAAAATCAGTTATTAATGAATGGGGATGGAAGATAGCACTTCACATTTGGCTTCCAGAACTCATCTTTTTTTTAAAAAAATTACTAGCTACCAATTTTCCAAATTGAAGTAAAAGATTCAAATAAATCTGTTCCGGGTACCTTCCTCACCCCGCTGGCCTTAAAAACCCTTCCAGGCCATGGGAACAGAGATTTGGCAGGTCTTTTAATCAGAAATACGACTTCCCCAGATTTTCATTTGACTTTTAAAAATTAATTCTGACTGGCTGAGCATAGTTCTTTTGCATTTATTAACACAGCCGTAAATGAGAGAAAATACGGAAGGATGGATAATCAAGTAAAACGATATTGGATAGTCACTGATTAGCCTTTGCAATTATTGCTCACATCATATGAGTAGCATTCTCATATGAGAAATAATTCATTTTAATCATTTCTAGTGAAAATGAAAAAAAAAAGGATACTTGTGTGTAGGTGAAAGTTTCAGTGTCTCAAGAGGGGGAATATTGATTTGGCCTATCCCAGGATAACTTTGCAAGTGAGTTCACTGAATCAAATGTATTCATGTGGTTCTTTTGTCCTAGTGCAACTGTATTTTCGAAACTCTGCTTTTCTATAGTCCACATAAAATTAATAATTTGTAAATCTTTTATTAAATTTTAAATGATTGTGCTCTGACCTGGAATGAGCATTGACGCTCATGTGGAAATATCAACATGTATGCCTTTTAAACTATGCCCTATAACTATGATGATCTAGAACAATGTTTGTCAGTAACTTTTAAGATGTATGCACTTTAGCTCCTAGACTTACCTAGCCTGCTTGCATGCTGACTGAGGAATTCTGGGAGTTGAAATCCACAGGTTGAGAAACACTGACCCCAGAGACGAAAAGGGGGTTAAGATGGTACATAGAAATCTGATTCTGCTGTTAGTAAACCTACTATTGGAAGCCTGGCGGAGCATTAACTGACTCAGCCTTCCACGCACAGGTCCAGCTCATGTAGTAAAGCATTGGAGCATCAATACATACACACACACAATATCGTTATATTGAAAAACCTATGCTACAATATTAAAGTTCTTCTCAACTCTAAGTAAAAACCTTATAACTAAGAACGGGAATATGGATCTATCTTTATCTATCTATATTTACACTATATCTATCTGTATATCATCTATTTATCTATATATACACACATACATACAATAGATAGATATTCCACATTCCCATTCTTACAGACTTCAAGAATCCAGCAATATCGGGAGGGAGGGGGATTCCCCCCCCCTCGGACAGGCGGCTTGAAACAATTCTGCTCTCAGCCCCAGGGGAAGGAGGGGGAGAGCCAACCAATGATGTCACGCCCTTACTAAAAGTGAATTTTCGGACTTAACCTCACAATATAATGATGATCTGAAAACTTTGGGAACTTTGAACTTTGAAAACTTTGTTTTTGCCTCTAAACCCGAAGCAGGCAGGGCAAGATGGCACACTTCCGTTGTCTTTATGAACTGTGAAACCTGACTACACCTTTAAAACTTCAGGCTTCCGGTCTTTGACTCCATGCTACTCAAACAAATCTCTTGTTGATTGCTTTCTTTTGAACTCCCTGGAGTGAAAAACTTTGCTCTATTGCCAGGGTGATTAGAAAAATCCTCTTCTGCCTGGATCGTCTGTCTCCTGGACTCTCCTGGCTGTTCTGCCTCTCTGACTGACCATTCTCTATACTGACTGAACTCTTTACTCCATAAACAATGTCACCTAAAAAACCACCTCCTGGAAAGCCTGGCTTTGCTGCCTCTGCCCCGACACCTGCAACCTCCAGTCCTAGTACACAATCAACGATAACAGCTTTGATGCAACCTAAAAATACAGAGACAGAGTTTCAACAAATGTTCCAGCAACTTCTACAGGGACAAGAGGAAATAAAGAAACAACTAAAGGAGATGAAAGAAGAAATTAAAGAGAACCAGGCCCAAATTAATAAGAACTCACAGAGACTGGATCTTTTGGAGGGTGGGACGGCTGAGATGAGGGAGGGGATGGAAGGGGTGCAGAAGGGAAACAAAGAACTTGATACCCAACAGATGAAAATAGAGTTTGAGAGAATGTCCTTTTACCTTAGATTTCAAAACGTGATGGAGGTAGATGATGAAAATATAAGGGACATCATGACAAGTATTTTGGCTGAATACATTCAGAAAGAGAAACAACAGATGGGATGGGAAATAGATCTGGTTTATAGAGTGAACTCAGCCTACGTTAGAACACATAACGTACCCAGGGAGGTACACATTAAATTTCTCAGAAAAAGTACAAGAGATGAAATTCTGAGTGCACAAAGGGGGCAAGCCTTGACATTCCAAGATAGGGAAATAACCATTCTGAAACAGATCTCCAAGAAAGTGAGGGAAAAAAGAAAAAGCTATTCGCAACTAGCGAATAAATTATACCAGAAGGGGGTGTGGTTCAGATGGTTGATGCCTGAAGGTATTCTAATATTCTGGGAGGAGACAAGAGTTAGAATTAATACACCCATAGAGGCGCAGGCCTTTATGGAAAAAAACAAAACACTCCTAGAAAAACCAGATGATCCTACAACAGACATGCAGGACACGGGAGGGGCCGGAGCTCTGTCGGCGGGGGGAGATGGGGCAATACCGAGAAAGCTCAGATCACAAAAATGAGCAAGAAAATCCACCTGACATAAACTGATCGAAATTACTAACTGAATTTATATGCTGACCATATGTTACTACTTAGCAATGAATTTTGTGTAAATGTATACTATGAGTATGGAGGGAGGGGGCACCTACCGCACATCGCAACTGCCAAAATTTGTAACCTTTCCTTTACCTTTTTCCCTGTAAAATGTTAAAAAAACCAATAAAACTTTGTTTTAAAAAAAAAAGAATCCAGCAATATCTATCTATCTATCTATCTATCTATCTATCTATCTATCTATCTATCTATCTATCTATCTATCTATCTATCTATCTATCTATCTATCTATCAAATCAATCATCTATCTATCTATGTTTCTATACATACATACATACATACATACATACATACATACATACATACGGATATGAATATAGATATAAATGTGGAAATGTGTGTGTGTGTGTGTGTGTAAGACAGACAGACAGACAGACAGACAGACAGACAGACAGACAGACAATTGAAGTCTCTAAGAATGGGGATGTCATCTGTCTCCAGCAACAGAAATATGACTGCAGTCTAAACTTTTTCCTTCCTCATGTTTTGCCAGATCTCAAGAAGTCGTCTTTATTCTGTTTGTTCAAACAAGGAAACTGCTGTATGTCTACTAGGTCTACTCACTTTGGAAAGGATACTTTCTTGCACAGGATGCTCTGCCGAACTCAAGGACTTAGTTGCCCCTCTAGCAGGAAAGCTTTTCCTACTAATAATGTTTATAGAAAAAGAGCTGACAACTACCAGTGTGCTAATTTCTGACATCACAAGGGAAACATAAAGGGAAACTCGTGTATAATTGTGATGAACTTTGAGAGGGCAGGAATCCCAATTTTGTTTATATACAGCATACTAATCAAGGAAGACAACATTTGATGGTAAGTTGACAGTAAAAATAGCAAATTTTTGCTTGGAGATGAAAGTAAAACAACCAGGGTTGTTGTTACATTTTTATACAAACTGCTGGTTTTATCCATACCAGGAATACTGTGTATGACTATAGTTGATGCACCATAAAAAAAGGGTATTGGCAGAGCTGAAAAAGACAAAGAAAAGGATACTTCTGAGTTAATAACATTCTGTCAGGTTTATATCTTCAACATCACAAGATCAAATACAGAGTTTTCTAGTTTTTCTAGCAGAGTGCAAATTTTAAGGTTAGATTATTTTCAACAATCTAGGTCAGTAGACACATGCATACCTCTTGTCCCTTCCAATAAGTCAAGAGAGAAAGTAAGAAGTTTCTTCTGCTTGAGCTGGCAGATGTGAGTTGGTGGCATGCCATCCAATGGGTACTGGAGCAAAGATAACCCATTGGTGCTATTTGCAATTGAGCAACAAGAAAGTATTGCAAGAGTTGACTAGCTCAAGCATTAGATTGTTAGAAATATGGCAACAGGAGCTCAGTGCAAAAATTCTTATCATTTAATAGAACAGAACCTTTCTAAACAGGTTTTCATTTTTAGATTTAATAAACAATGCTTACAGAATGTACTGAATACTATTTAGAATTTCAGTACATACTGACAGTATCAATCTTAATGTAGACAGTAGAAAGGAAGTGTATTCTGATCCCTTATAGACAAAATCTTCTCTTCTCTTCTCTTCTCTTCTCTTCTCTTCTCTTCTCTTCTCTTCTCTTCTCTTCTCTCCCTCTCCCTCTCCCCCCCCCCTCTCTCTCTCTCTCTCACACACACACACACAGACACTTTTAGAAAATTAGAAACTAATTTTCTTCCCCTACTTCCTGCAAACTCTATCTAATGGCTTACTCTGGGTTTCCCTTGAATGAATTCATTATTCTGCATGGATTACAGTTAAAACTAGAGTTGATTTTAAAACATTCTCAAAGGATGTCATTGAAGATTCTTAGTCATCCAGGTAGAGCTGTCTGAAAATTGAGTCATGGCAAGTGGACTTGCTTTCTTGTTGGTTATGCTGCTTATCCAAGCAGCTTCCTCAATCTGAGCAAGTGTTTAGCAGAGAGTCCTTGGAATGTGTCAAGTGCTTCCACATCAGGGGGAAGAAACTCTGAGCTTGATACGGGAGGAGTTGGTATGTTCCAATGACTCTGTTGAAAGAAAATCCATCAGTTCCAAGCTGGGAGAAAAACACTGGAAACAACATGGAGGGCAATTGAGAAGAAAGTTTATTTATTGGTGAACAGAAGCATCAGGGTTTGTAGTTCTGGGCAGCTGACAAAATGGACTTTAGGTGGGTGGGTTTTTATACCTTCTGGATTCCTATGGGGATCATGTAGGGGTTATGTATGAGTCATAACTGGGTCTATAGGCAAAAGAGGAAATGAAATCCTAGCTATTTGTCTGAGCTAATCTTGTCAATCTTTGGCTTGTTGCTTATCTGGACTTTCTGTCTGACCCAGTTCTATCTAGCATGTAGGAAGAAAAGCATTCTAAAGATGTAGATTGTGTCTAACCTTTTACTATTAATTGTAATTGCAAGCTTCCTCCATCTTTCTCGTTTTTAAGTTGATACCTTCAAATCTATTAGTTTTAGTGATCTAAATGCCCATAAGTATGGTTCTATTGTAGAGGGAATGGGAAATCATTTTCATCAAATATGTATTTTGTTTTCACGTGGACTTTTTAATTTGAAACTTTCCCAGATACAACATGGCTAGGCTTCATTGAGCAGTAACAAATGAAGGAAAACAGCCTTTTGAGTTGTCAGACAGAAGATTTGCAAGACTGAAAATCTAGAAGTTTGGAATAAAATGTACACATCTGACAGCAAATGTTGTTTTATTAAAGTGGGGAAAAAGCAGTTAGCCCTGGAAAAAAACACTGGTCTAGACAAAAAAGATTTGCAATTTTAAAAAAGTAACATTGATTTAAGATGGCATTATTCTGATTTGTTAGCCTTTTCCTTTTTTTATTCAAAAACAAAAAGAATCTATGAGCGATGTATGTTAACATTCATATATCTACTTTTGTGATTTTTGTAGCTTTTAATATAAATTGCCTAACAGTCTTTTAAAGCAAATTATCCTGCTTGCATTCTTTGATATGTAAATTTCGCAGCACAGGGTTCTTTAAATGTAAACTTTTTCTGATATAAACTTTTTTCAAAAATATAGGCACTGTAATCAGTATACAACTTTCAGTAACATACCTTTTGTTCAAATAGTCTTTTATTTTTTCAGACTGTGTACTTAAAAATATAAATAAAGCACTAGCATAATGTTCATTGATAGCCAGACGTTCTTTGATTCTAGCTGTCAGGGGACTGCAATTTTGCCTAGATAACTGCATGGACTTATGCACATAGCTGCCAGGAAGTAGAACGGACTCAAAGGGAGAAAAAGTCACTCTAATGGAACCTTTGGCAAAACCCATTTTTATCCTTAATCCAAACGCCATAGACCTTAGATTGCAACTAATAAAGCTTCCGTGTTTTTATTTCACTTGTTGAAATTTCTATGTAGAATGGATGTAGAGCAGGAATACATCCCTAGACACCTGTCTTTATGCATCAGGGACAATATACTTTTAGAGGGGCAGGGGCAGGAGAGACTGTAGCTTTCAATCTATGAATTTCTTTAAATTCATTTATCAGAATCCCAGTCAGTGAATTTAGGGAGGATTGGTTTGCTTATTACTATGTTTTCCCGAAAATAAGACAGGGTCTTATTTTCTTTTGACCCCCCAAAATAAGCGCTTGGCCTTATTTTTGAGGAGGTCTTATTATTTTTGAGGTGCAGGGGCCCCTTAACCTCAGCCTGTGGAACAGCTGATCCAGAAAGGGCCAGAAGTTTTGTCTCTGTTTCTGGCACACTTTTGCCAGCCCTAGTGTCTCTGGGCCTGCTGGTCTTTTGTGGCTGCCACTAAGAGAAGGGGCTAGAATTTGCAGGAGCAGCCTCTGTGAGGCCATTCCACATGGATACCAGGTGCCTGTGGGGCACCCCCCCCTAGGAAACAGCAGGGTCCCGCTGCCCATGCAGTTAAATATTTTAGGGGAGGGCTTATTTTCAGGGGAGGGTTTATTTTAGCACATGCACTCAAAAGCCTGATTGGGCTTATTATCTAGGGAGGTCTTATTTGGGGGGAAAACAGGGCACAACTTAATACTGGTTATATTTGAAAAATAATCTTCTAAGTCTTAGGTATCTGAACTTACATTGATTATTATTTTTTGGCCTTCCTCTTTCTGTGTCATGAAAGTAACAACTATGCTGTGAATTTCCAGCTTGGAAAATTGACAAGGACTTGATGCCAAATTCAAATAATCTGTTCTTTTCAAGGAGGGTGACTCTGGAAACCATATGTGAATGCTTCCTCACTGTCAAATCAAACTGAATATTGATGGAGAAAGGGAAGGGCTGTGTCCAGCCCATTCTGAAATAACCAAATGCTTCAAAAGTGAGGAAGATCATGTTAGTGTAGCATTAATATTTGTTTGTTAACCATTACAAGATAGTTAACACACAAATAAATTAATATAATTCATGTATGTATGTATGTATGTATGTATGTATGTATGTATGTATGTATGTGTGTTACAACCCCTGGTATGCCCAAATATGGGAGGGAGCTCACTACTCCCCCTTTCTGTCCTTCGGCTCATTACAGAAAACCATCCAGGCAGAAAACCATATTTGGTTTGCCTGGATGGTTTTCTGTAATGAGCTGAAGGACAGAAAGGGGGAGTAGCAAGCTCCCTTCCATATTTGGACATACCAGGGGTTGTAACACAAATACATACCGATTTCCCTGGCTCAGCTGATAAGGAGGAGAGCCTGTGGCTTAGTGGCTAAGACTCCTGCCTAATATGTAATACAGCCCAGGTTCAAATCCCAGTAAGGGTATGGCTAGCTGATGAGAGCTAAATAGCTTGAAATAGATGTATACTAGTCTCCCTTTATTTATTTATCAGCACAAATACAACACAAATATAAAAAGGCAACATTAAAAATAAAAATATGGTTTTCTGCCTGGATGGTCTTCTGTAATGAGCCGAATGACAGAAAGGGGGAGTAGTGAACTCCTTCCCATATTTGGGCATACCAGGGGTTGTAACACAAATACATACATACATACATACATACATACATACATACATACATACAACCTGACACATCTCAAAGAACCTGACACATCTCAAAGAATATATGACTAGCATGTTGTCTTTGTAGAAAGGGATAAATAATAAGATTTATCTAAAACAGTGTTCCACAAACTTGCCAACTTTAAATTGTGTGGATGTGAACTCCCAGAATTCACCAGCCAATTCTGGCCATTGAAGTCCACACATTTTAAAGTTACCTACCATAATTTGAAAAACACTATTCTAAAAGATTGTAACACCACATGTAAATTCTACTGTATTTGCCTTTTCTTCTTTGTTGGTCTTTGCAATCTAGTAAGCCAAAGGTATATATTAGTTCTGGTTTTGGTTTTGCTCATGGCAGTTCAGAAAAATTTCAGTGCTCTGCTGGGAGCTCGGTATATATATATATTGTTTATTGATTGCATGCAAATAAAATCATGTTGCATCTTCAAAGTGATTTGATTGTTTAAATTAAGTTAAGCCAGGTTTTGCTTACAACAGAAATGAAGGGATGTTGCTCCCCTATTGCTTAATTTCTATTTTAACATCATTGTAAAGGCTGTTGCCAGAGGTGAATTTCACCCTCCATTTCTGCCTTATAATCCATTCTCCATATTACCATATGCCGATGATGCTCATATCCTCTCTGTATCCCATGAGGGGCTGTGATAAAATTTCCCCATGCTGGCATCATCCTGCCAGACCAAATGCTGGAAATCAACCATGCAAAAATTCAGATGGTTATATTTACCAAGCAGCATGCTAATCACCCTCGTATTTGGAAAACTGACAACCAAATTGAGTGGGTGAAAGCTTTTAAATATCTAGGCATTTATTTTTAATCATCTGTGACCTGGAAACACTAATCCCCGGATCTTGTTCTGCATGTGCAAAGAGCTTCTAAAGTAATAGTTTGATACTGAACAATCCTTTTGTCAAATGCAAGAAACCAGGAGCCAGGATAGAGTTCAAAAGCAGTGCAGTTTATTCCATGGTACCCATTTCCAAGAATCTGCTCTACTAACCGTCAAGGCAAATTGACACCA
This sequence comes from Natrix helvetica, assembly GCF_964273705.1. NCBI lineage: Eukaryota > Metazoa > Chordata > Lepidosauria > Squamata > Natricidae > Natrix > Natrix helvetica. The sequence continues at coordinate 21,612,721 of NC_138549.1, forward strand.
GACAAATCAATGAACTTTAAGGGATGTGGGGGGCCGGACATAGGTGTCTTTTGGGGACATAGAAGATGATGCATTTGACCTTGCCCTCGGGCTCTGCCTGGTTATCTCCTATACTTAGATCCTCATGTATAAAAGAACTGCCTAAATGCTTCATATTTATGCTACAGGTACATGTGTTCACCAGCCCCAAATATTTTTTTAACCACAGAGCTTTGTCCTCATACAAGAGAGCATTCTGGACACTTGGATGCTCTGCCTTTAGTAGTATTGATGGGGAGATTCAATAATATTCCCTAACAAGAGTGTCTAATATATACATTAAGACACTGAAACTAAAACAGTTTCATATGTACTTTTAAAATTCCCCATTTCTCATTTATTATTCTTGAAGGAGGGAGTTAATCTGTCCTCTAATCATAAAGCATCTGGAGCATTGCGGAGGCATTGTGGAGGCATCATGGAGGTGGTTGCGGAGGAGTCATGAAGTGTCGCAGGAGGTAAAAAAGCATGCACGCGTGTGCGCATGTGCTGCGCAAGTTCATGTGGTGGACGCTGGGCCCCGTTGCACAATACCGGTTGCAACGGGATCCGGAACCTACCACTGATACATATCTATGTATGCCTATGCCCACATATATTATATAACACAGAAAAACACAGTCTAGTTTGGATGTATACATGCGCATGGCAACAAAAATGAACCTTGCGCGTTTACCAGACGGATAGCATAGGGAACAAAGCTGTTTCAGAATCCTGCTAGAAATACTTGGAAGCCTTCTCCCAGAGGGGTGCAACAGAAACAAACTGTAACACAATAACAGAGTTGGAAGGGACCTTGGAGGGCTTCTAGTCCAACCCTCTGCCTAGGCAGCAAACCCTACACCACTTCAGACAAATGGTTATTCAACATCTTCTTTAAAACTTCCAGTGTTGGAGCATTCATAACTTCTGGAGGCAAGTTGTTCCACTCATTAATAGTTCTAACTGTCAGGAAATTTCTCCTTAGTTCTAAATTGCTTCTGTCCTTGATTAGTTTCCATCCATTGCTTCTTGTCCTACCCTCGGATGCTTTGGAGAATAGCTTGACTCCCTCTTCTTTGTGGCAGCCCCTGAGATATCAGAACACTGCTGTCATGTCTCCCCTAGTCCTTCTTTTCATTAAACTAGACATACCCAGTTCCTGCAAACGTTCTTCATATGTTTTAGCATCCAGTCCCCTAATCATTTTTGTTGTTCTTCTCTGCACTCTTACTAGAATCTCAACATCTTTTTTTACATTGCGGCAACCAAAACTGAATGCAGTATTCCAAGTGTGGCCTTCCCAAGGTATTATAAAGTAGTATTAACATTTCACGTCATCTAACCCGTGCGCCCCCAATATGTTGATGCCTGTGGAAGTAAATCTAGGGTCATAGGGTTGGAAAGGACCTTGGAGGTCTTCTAGTCCACCCCCCACCCCCCACCCCTACCCAAGGAAGGAATCCCTATAGCAATTCTGGTTAATTGTTCTCACTATCAGGAAATTTCTCCTGAGATCTGGGTTGGTCTCTCCTTAAAATCGCTGTGAACTTACATTATGTTAGAGAGAGAAAATTGGGGGAGTATACAACACTTCTGTGTGCAGCTTCATAATTAGAGCATAATGTTTCTCCCCACTGTGTTTTAACCATGCAGAAGAACAGCTGCAATAAAGTATATTGAAGTACAGTGATACTTCAAAAGGCAATCAATGAGCTCCTACATTGCTATCTTATAAAGGCATTGTATCACACCATCTGGTATTGCAGCAATGTAAAAAAAGTGTGTGTTTTTTTAAAAAAAAGAATGATTTGCTCTGGACATTAATTAGATGAGCATTCCCTACTAATGTGTACCACAAATCCAGCTATTTAGAAAAGCCAAGTTACAGTATATTATTTAAAGAGGGTGGCCACTCTTTCTTCCCTTTGCTGTTGAACATCGTTTGCCACCTTGACCTACGATCTTCTCCATCCTGACAAATTAAACTGAGCAGCTCTATGACAATCTTCAAAGTGGTGAAACTCCAAGGAATACTTAATTAGTGCATTTAATAAGTAAGCCGACTGTGCTTGCATCTCGGTTGATACCGTATAAATTTCTTGATACAATGCCAAGAAGAATTGTGCCAAACAACAGAGACTGGAAAGAGCCTTTCTACAAAGTTAGAGTTTAGGATTGGCCTGAAATAAATGGAAATTATCTGCAGGGATAAGAAGACTATGAAATGTGAAAAGTCTTCACTGAAGACTCTTCCAATCCCTGTAAATCAGATTTTAAATAGCCCAGTTAGAATGATAGGCATAATTCAGTCTGAATTATTGTTCAGGAAGAAAGGATGTGTAATTCATAGTCTCATGATCCTAATGGAAATCAAGAAGTACTAGAAAATACTTTACTCTGGAGATGTAATATAGCCCTACCCAGTGACGTGTGGTGAGGTTTATGGCTGGTGAGGCTGGTGACATCATCAGCATGAGCCGCGGTCCCCTTCATGTTGACTCAGGAAGGAGGGGAATGGGACCACCTGTGCAGGAGGCTAGCGCTGAGGAGCTTCCTGCACAGGTGGTCCCATTCCCCTCCTTCCTGACTCCTGAGTCAACATGAAGGGGACCAAGGAGCACGCTCCGCGGGACCACAGCTCACGCTCCGCGATCCCCTTCATGTTGACTTAGGAAGGCGGGGAATGGGACATGCGCAGGAGGGAGGCTGAGGCTAGAGGAGCCTCCTGCACACGTGGTCCCATTCCCCTCCTTCCTGACTCCTGAGTCAACATGAAGGGGACCACGGAGCGGTCCCATTCCTGACCGCGTGTGCAGAAGGCTCCTCAGCGCCTTTTCCCTTTTCCCTTTTTTTTATTTTCATGATGAGAGCAGTGAGGCTCTGCCTCCCCTGCCTCCCTTGACCGCACGTCCCTGACCCTATCTGTTTGGGCAGATACTGAGAGGCAGAAAATACCAATTCTAATAGCTCTTGTTTAGCATTAGGAAGATGAACCTGTGAATATTGACAATATTGTATTCAATGATGAAAAACAGAACTAGTACAATTGAAGATGTGTTCTGATTGAGTAACTCAAGTGACAAGTTTTAAAGATAATCTACACTGAGATTTTTCTTCCTTGATCTTTTCTATGATTTTTTGTGTAACAAGAAACTATCTAAATATTTTAGATGATAGCATCTCTGTGTCATGACTGATGACACTCTGAGGATACTTCTATAAGTGATAAGATGGGAACAAATGTGAGAATCAAATCTAGAGCCAGGTGTCCTAGAGCAGAGGTATCAATTATAGGATCATTAATTGTTCATCTTCAAGGCCGTGGAGCACATGGCAAAACATATCTTACAATAAAGAGGGAAAAAAGAGCCAACAGATTTGTATACCGTCCTGAAATGTAAGAGGAACTTTGAAAGTCAGCTTTTAAGATTGTTTTGTCCTAGAAGATTCTGATGAAGTTCAAAAGAAACAGGAGGAATTCTAGACAGAAACAGCCAACAAGACAGTCTCTAATTTAACAAACTCATCTCCTTACTCCTCAATTCTTGCATTAAAATTTGTTACTGAAGTTTTATTGATCTTCCCTGTGGTTTGGAGCTTGACATCAGAACTGGTGAATTGTTTGTCTGAGAACTTCTTGAAGGTCAAGCCAAGCCCAGCTTTTGTCAAGCAGTTTCTGGTGAGGTCTGGCCAGGGAGCCTGACAATAAATTAAGCATAGCAAACAATTCTAATCTTTCTCTCCGTAGGTGCATATTCTGAGCTCTAATAATGTTCCCAATATTGACCACTGAATTTGCCAAACACAAAATGAGCATATTTGAGTAAAATATATTGCCATTATATGAGGCATTTCAGGAAACATGCACTTTAAAGATCATTTTAACCAATACCCGTATCCCCATTCAACCCCCATCCTAGAACTCCATTATTTTATACAGAAAAGTAGCCTTGACAATGAAAATTCTTACTTTGTTATGGGTATGTTATATCAGGGGAAATTTTAAATGTCAATTGACCAAGCATAAAAGTTAATAAACTAAACTGTTTGTTCCTAATTTAAAATTTTATCATGCATAGATTTTCACTTTCATCTGTTGTTCGAAAAGTGTCTTTGCTCAATTCATCCTATTCTGTTCTAAGTATTTGCTGACCTCTGTTCCCTCTTTTCCCCTCCTTTTTTAAAAGCGTAGTGCTTCAAAGAATATTTCAACTATAATATTCTGACAAAATACACTGGTAATGTTGTATCTTTTTTCTAGGGAAGTAGTCTTCCTTGTTGTTTTCAGAATTCTGGTGATTTACAGTAATGCATTTATTGGAAACTTGCTACAAAAAGAGACCAACAGGCATCCAAGGCACAAATTGCCATGTAATGTCATCTAGATGGCATAAAATAGATCTGGATAATATCAGCATTTTGGCATGACATCACTGAATCGTTAGAGAGAGATAATATATTTTTAAAAATCTAAACAGTTTAAATAGGGCAAAATCTGCACAGTCGTGGCAAATACTATAGAATTCTCAGCTCTCTATATCATCTATCTATCTATCTATCTATCTATCTATCTATCTATCTATCTATCTATCTATCTATCTATCTATCTATCTATCTATCTACTGTCTGTCCAACCCTCCGTCCGTCCATCCATCCTCTGTCATCTACATTGCAGTTACTTATCGGTGGTAAACATTCTGTTACATTGAATTTAAGGCATATGTAAACATATGGCATTAATTGCAAAATTCAATTTTAAATCCACTCTGAGGATTTAACCCTAACCCTAACCCAAACCCAAAAATAATTTCACAAATAAATAACTGTCATGGAACCTTTAGATAGTTAGATTGCTAGAAATAGATAGAAAATAGATAGGTAGTTAGATAGATTAGATAGGATAGGATAGGATAGGATAGGATAGGATAGGATAGGATAGAATAGAATAGAATGAATAGAATGAAGGAAGGAAGGATTAAAACTTGAGTGGGAAGTAAAAGGAAGCCTTCTGGGAATCGTGGTATAAATGAAATTTGGACTGTTATGTTTTCTGGACTGGCTTTGGTAGCAAAATAGTGGGGAATACTGCTTAGAGTGGTTCTCCTTCCTCCAAGGTTGGCCTCATTTGATGTTGATAGGAGGATAGAGGGTTTTGGGGGCTCCATGCATCTTGATTTTTTTTTTAAACTTTAATTCCTGATAAAGTATCCCTCCCCCAGGCAGAGTTGAAGCACATTCTAGATTCATGACTTCTATTCAAAGAGCAAGTGGCAGCCATAACCGGGGGTCCTTTGCACAAATTTTTGTTGTGCACCAGTTGTGCCAATTCTTGGTTTGGGAGTCTCTGTTTACTGCCATGCATATCTTCGTCGGTTCCCAACAGTATGCTCTACCTGGGACTCCCCTTGAAGGGCACAGAAACTTCAACTGGTACGGAATGTCAAAGCTTTTCTTGTGACACTGCTGTTGCTCAACCTACATTGGCTTCCGGTATGCTTCTGGGTGCAATTCAAGATGCTGGTTATCACCATTATAGCCCTGCATGGCACAAGGCCTGGTTATTCATAGGATCTCCAATCTTTAAGGTCTTCTGCCCAGTCCATCAGAACTGAAAACATGGATATGCTTCAGATGCTATCTATTAAAAAGTGACATATTTTGGGACTAAGGTGGTGTGCCTTCTTTATCACTGCACTTGCTCTATGGAACAACTTCTCTGAGATTTGGACTTCTGAAGGACCTGTAAGACCTGATTCTTTCTCCATTGTGTTGGAGGAGACCAATTTGCAATGTGAATTTGTTATGTTGGTACCTCTTCCCTTTACCCCATCACCTTTGTATTGCCTTATTTTAATTATTTTATTTTGGTTATTCTTCTGTATTGATTTGTGTTAAATTGATTGCAATTTCCCTCCTTCCTTCCTCCCTCCCTCCCTTCCTTCCTTCCTTCGGAGCCTGGCAGAAGAAAGAAAGAATGACTTCCATCAATAGCATATGAAGTGGCTAGGAAGTAGCTTCTTCCCCTTCTTAAAATGAACATTGTTCTTTTCACATTAAAAAAAGATTTCAGGAAATTCAGGAAATATACTCTTGAAAGTTCTTCATCTTACATTTGTTTTTGTTTTTTTGTTCGCTTACAATGATGTTAATAAAGAAAAAGGAAAATACATCTAAACTTCCTTATAACATTACTTAAGTCAATGCTTTTTATTCTGGATCTAATTGAATAAAGTTTTGTTCTGCTTTGCTTTGCTTTCAAGCGACTGGAAATTATCCAGAGCAAAAAAACAGCCCACCCTGCCACCCCCACACACTCTCAGAAAAGACAGGGAGAGAGGAGGAGGCAAGGCACTTGATAGACACATCTGAGCACACGGTGCTCATGGGAATCCCAATTATATTTATTTTTGTTTTAGTTGTCTGAATTGTTATTCCTGGTGATCTAATTTCATTACATTACTACAATTAGTTTCAGCCAACTAAACCATGATGCTTTTATCCAGTGAAATATCTGCTAAAATTTAGATAATTATTCTACTTTTCTTGTCTTTCTAAAGCCAAATAAATAATGGCTGTCCCATTCATACAATTTATATCATGCTTTATCTTAGCAGCCCAAGTTGCTAACCACAATTAACATAAGAAGACAAACTATCAACATATCAAAATGGAAACATAAGGACATAATAAAGCCTTGCAGATGCAAATAATAAAGCAACAGCTTGTAGACATAATCCCATTAGAAAAATAAATATAGCACAGGAGCTAATAAAATGGTATAATTGAATTCCAATAACAATACAATTTTCAAGGAAAAACAACCAGTTCCACAGACCTGTTAATGCAATGAGAAGAGGCAGGCCAATGTCCTTGGGGGAAACCATTCTATAAACCTGGCTTTACCCCTATTTCTTTTCTTTTCTTTTTGCAAAATTACCCCCTGCCCAAATTGTACAAATCAGGGAAATTTTCATGGGATTCCATGGGGTTCTTGCAACTACCTTACATGGCATGAACCTAAACCTCACCAAAAGGGAAGAAGTGATCGAAGAAGGTTACCAAGACACGTTATTGTTAATTTTTTTGGTTAACCAAAGGAAGAACTTACATACTGTACTTTAGAAAGGGACAATTTGGTGAACTCCGAGGAAAGGTGGGCTCAGATCCATGGTTTCTTACAAGAGAAAAGAAAGAATGGAGAATCCTACAGATGAAAGGCTGAAGATACAGTTGCAAAGGAAGAAGAATATGGGAGAAACCAAAGATATATGCAAAGTTCTAAATAATGAAAAGAAAGAAGGATATGTGTAGCAAATGGAAAGAGGTGAGGGGTGGTGGTTAATAAATAAATAAATACCTGTTGTCTCCAGATGCAAACAAATGGTATGTTTTTTTTTATAGAAGGAACTAAAGAACAAAAATAAAGCCATAATAAACTGTCAGAAAGACTTAAGGCCATATAAGCTGAGGCTTGTGAGAGATGCCAAACACGGAGCTGTTGTGATCTCATGGGGTACTGGTACTACTTTATAAAGCCTTAGTAAGGCTGCACCTGAAATATTGAATCCAGTTTTGGTCATTACACTATAAAAAAGGTGTTGAGGCTGTGGAAAGAGTGTAGAGAAGAGAAACAAAGATGATTAGGGTCCTGGAGGCTAAACATATATGAAAACCGGTTGCAGGAACTAGGTATGTCTAGTCTAGTGAATGATAGCAGTATTTTAATATTTGACAGGCTCTCACAGACGGGATGGGGACAACCTATTTTCCAAAGACCAGACAAGGAGCAATGGATGGAAACTGACCAAGGAGAGATTCAACCTAGAAATAAGGAGAATTTTTCTGACATTGAGAACAATTAACCAATGCTTGCATTCAGAAGTTGTGGGTGCTTCATCTCTAGAGGAAAAACTTGGACAGCTACTTGCCGGAAATGGTATAGAACATTGGTGACAAACTCACCACGTCACATTGCTGTCACGTGATGTTTTCTGACATTTTTCCTATTCACTGGGGGAGGTGTGGCCTACGCACCCAACCCACAAGCTGCCAATTTGACACCCACTGGTATAGAGTCTTGTGCTTGAGCAGGGGGGTTGGATCAGAAGACCTCCAAGGTCCCTTCCAAATCTGTTATTCTATTATTCTGATCTGGGCTTCTTACATATCCTTCCGTTCCCTCACTAGCTAAACCTTATATGTGGAAGATGTTTGGTAGGGTGTGTCTATTCAAAATGGCAACAGAAACAACATAATCAGAAATGAGTAAATTCATCTCTTGTTATTCTGTTACTGTTTTTTTTTTGGGAGGGGGGGAGGTGGCGAAGAGAAAGTGATGAGTGATGAGAAGAAGGCAGAATACTTCAACTCCTCTTTTGCCTCTTTCTTCTTCCAGAAGGGAAAGGAAGCCTTAGCTAATTATTGTTCTGCTACCTCTAGCTTAGCGTAGACAGAAACAAGAGACAACTTAGTTAACTGAAATTAATTCAAGCATCTAAGGCAGTGTTTCTCAAACTTGGCGACTTTAAGTCCTGTGGACTTCAACTCCCAGAATTCCCCAGCCAGCTATGCTGGCTGGGGGATTCTGGGAGTTGAAGTCCACAGGACTTAAAGTCGCCAAGTTTGAGAAACACTGATCTAAGGTCAGATGAATTACATTCCGGGGTATGGAAAGAATGAATGGAGGTGATCATAAGAGTGTTCTTGGTAATCTGTGAGAATCTCTAGAGGATCAATGACATCTCAGAAGACTGCATGAGAACAACTATCATTCCTTTCAACAATGTAAAGGAGGAGGACCTACAAAATTATGAATATCCCAGCTACTTGTCTGTCCTGGGCAAAGGCATCAAACAGATTATCAAGCAGCATGAATAAGCCAGGTACAATTAATAGAAGCAGTCTTGACTTGTTATATACTAATAGTATCAGTCTTTTTATAGAAGGAACTAAAGAACAAAAATGAAGCCATCATGAATTCCGAATCACTAAAAAGAAAGGCAAGAAAAGAATGATAACAACAACAGAGACAACAATGTCTACAATAATAAGAAATGGGAAAGGATCTAGGTGAATTTGGATGCCTGAGACAGTGAGAACTATAATGGTCCTATGAAACTAGATACTTGTATTATCTTATTTCTATATCCACTGTCCCATATTTATTGTTGTACAAGAGCCCTAAGCCTGTTGGTCCTTGAGAGTAGCTGCCCCTACAATTTGATGTAACAAGGAAGGTCTTCAATTAAGCCTTTGAAAAACTCTAACTTGTTCTTCTTTGAAAGAGTGAAATACTAGCTTAATAAATCAGGAGACTGCCATAGTCAAACAAAAGCCTTTGACACAGTGAATCATGACATATTCCTCAATAAAGTGGTAAAAATATGAGCTAGATGATATTACTATTAGATGTGCCAGTTGGCTGAATGACCACATTCAAAAAGTGTTCATTAATCATTTCACTTTTGCCTCAAGAGAAGTATCAAACAGTCTGGCAAAGAATTCTGTTGTGGGTGTTGTGATTTCAACATTTTTATCAATGGGGGACTTGAGGAGTCTGAAAACATCTAGATGGTTAATGTGAAAGAGAAGCTATATAATAGAATAATAGGTAGAATAACAGAGTTGGAAGGTACCTTGGAGGGCTTCTAGTCCAACCCCCTGCTTACACCACTTCAGACAAATAGCTATCCAACATCCTCTTTAAAACTTCCAGTGTTGGAGCATTCACAACTTCTGGAGGCAAGTTGTTCCACTGATTAATTGTTTTAACTGTCAGGAAATTTCTCCGTAGTTCTAAGCTGCTTCTCTCCTTGATTAGTTTCCACCCATTGGTTCTTGTTCTACCCTCAGGTGCCTTGGAGAATAGTTTGACTCCCTCTTCTTTGTGGAAGAAAGAAGATATTGGAACACTGCTATCATGTCTCCCCTAGTCCTTCTTTCTCTTAAGCTAAACATACCCAGTTCCTGCAACCGTTCTTCATATGTTTTAGCCTCCAGTCCCCTAATCATCTTTGTTGCTCTTCTCTGCACTCTTTCTAGAATCTCCACATCTTTTTTATATCGTGGCGACCAAAACTGAATGCAGTATTCCAAGTGTGGCCTTACCAAGGCATTATAAAGTGGTATTAACACTTATGCAATGTTGTGTCTTGAACTGAAATGAACAGAACAGAATTAAGAAAGGGGAAATGGAATATTCTGCATCTGAGTAAGAGAAATACAAAGTTAAACACAAAGGAAGACCTGGCTAGGCAGTAATAAATGTGAAAGGGTTCTAAAGACTTCATTGACCACAAAATAAACATTATCCAGAAGTGTGATGCGGCTAAAATGGAAAATGACATCTTGGGGTGCATTATCATATAATTCAGATTACAAGAAATAATATGTACCTAATTCATAGTAATACAAAAAATTTGAGGTACCACTGTTAAAAAAAACATTGTCGCAACTGGAGCAAGTTTAGAGCAGGCTACCAAGACAAAGTTTTAGAAACCAAGCCTTTAAAGGATCTAGATAACTTTATCCTATAGAAAAGACAACTGAGATATGATATGATAGCAGACGTCAAAGATGTGAAGGTTTGTCATAAAGAAGAAGGAATGGATTTATTCTCTTTTGCCCCAGAGAGAAGTACCAGAAACAGGTTAATCTTCTGGTGCAGGCTAGCTGTCCAGAGGAACCTTCTGACTGAAGAACAGGCTGCCCTGTTCAGTGATAAGTTCTCCTGCACTGGAGGTTTTGCATCATATGCTTGATGATTATTTGTCAGAAATGTTATCCTACAGTGATCAGAAAGTTAGACTAGATGTCCTCCAAAGGACCTTCCAATTCCATAATTCTGTGGCCAAGTGTCATGAATCAATGATCTCACCAACAATAGGTTGTCTCCATTTTCAGTTAAGGAACTCTAATCCATAGGATTTTTTCAGATGGGGAGCGGGGGAAAGGGATGTTGAAGCAACATTTATTTTCCAACTTCCAAAGGAATTGTAAACCATTTGAAGTAGCAAGTAGAAAAAAGGAAGACAAGTTTAGGGAAGTGAGAAAGCAGATTTTGGTACAGCATCACATGAAAATGCTCCATACCTCACAAACGCAAGCATTTCCTCTTTTAGACAGAGATCATGACCTCAGGTATTGAATGGAGAGGACAAAAGAGAAAACATATTGTACAAAGAGTCAACTCCTGGTTGGATTAGTCTGTGACTTTGTATCTGTATAAGGTAAATACATATATGCTAATCATTCCTGACTCTACTCGGTGGTACGCATCTCCATTTCAAAGCTGAAGAGCCAACACTGTCCGAAGACGTCTCCATGATCATGTGGCCAGCATGACTAAATGCTGAAGGGGCATGGTACACTGTTATCTTCCCACCAAAGGTGGTTCCTATTTTTTTACTTGCATTTTTACATGCTTTCGAACTGCTAGGTTGGCAGAAGCTGGGACAAGTAACGGGAGCTCACACTATTACACAGCACTAGGGATTTGAACCGCTGAACTGCCAACCTTTCTGCTCAGTGTCTTAGCCACTCAGCCACCACGTCCCATTCTGTGTACATGCCCTTTAAATTAGGAATATTCATCTTAACAGGGATGGACTAAGAGTTAGAGGGAGAAGATTGCCAAACCTCTGTGCCAGCAGGAGAGATAAATGAGTTAAATCCAAATCTATATAAATAAAAAATGTAATGTTGGTTTGTTTGTTCAAAATCTCAAATCTCCGAAGGTTCTTCACCAATTGATTTGAAATTTTGACACAATATTGCATTTGACTATGTGCATGTTTATATAATATATATGTCACACCTGTGACAGGTAAAAACATGTTATTTTGTAAAAACATGCTTTTTTGAAAACTAGTGCCATCTGCTGGACGTAAAAGCAACACACGCTATACCATAGCATTCATTTCTTGAGTATAGTATATTCAGAACAGTTCGGCCTCTCTCCAGCTTTGTCCCAATGGTCCCTTTATATGTGTGGCTGGGCTGCGGCTGCACCCTTTCCCCTTTCCGCCTCTCCTCCGATGAGCTTCGCCATTTCCACCAAAGGGAGCCAAAGCCTTTTGGCCTCCCTGTCCCCTCTCTCCCCTCGCCTCCTGCCAGGCCTTTGCTGTCTGTGGCGGGGTGGCGCCTGCCCTATCCCTCAGCCGCCTCCTCCCACCCTTAAGCCGGCCTTCCCCCGCCCAACCCAGTGGAGCTCCAGAGAAGGTGGAGGCAGAGCATCTCCTCAGCCCAGCTGGCTGTGCGCCCTCTCCACCCTCCTCACAGGGAGCCAGCTACGGCCTCACCAAGGCGGCTCCAACAGGGCGGCGGTGGTGTCAGCCTGAGGCGCAGCGGGGCTGGGGCGGCTGCTGGGTGCCCCGTGAGGTGGTAACTGCAGCGGCGACGGCATCTCTGGATGAGGCCATGGCCAGCGGGGGCTGCCTCGTGTCCGCATTGCCAGGGGCGGCTCCTTCCTCCTCCTCCTCCCCAGGGGACGCCAGCTGTCTCCTCTCGCTGCCACCACTGAGGGAAGCTGGGTCGGGGCGGCGGCCGCCTCCTCCTCTCCTCCTCAGCTCGGCCAGGCCGGGGCCTCTGGGAGCATCCTCCATGGTGGCTCTTGCAGGGGCCGTGGCTCACTTCCATGCAGGGGCCGCCTCTGCCGGGGGACTTGCACTTTCTCTTTTCTTTCTTTTCCATTTAACCAGACTAGGCTACAGCAATGTGTGGACGGGTACAGCTAGCCTATAATAAATGCAGCACATAAAGATTTCAAATATATACTTCTTCTTAGCACACAAACATTTTAGTTTCTCTAAAGGGATACAAGAATTTCTCATTCTCTCTCTTAATGCAAAAACACATTCAGGTTCTTCTAGGCTTTTTACACCATTGCCCTGTGGACTGCCTGCAGGATATTTACTATGTAAAGTACTTTTTCAAAGGGAACAGCTGTTTCATATTTTAGACTTTGCTTGCCTAGGGAACAAATTAATAGAACCTTAATTTCTATGATTAACATGCATTAATTGAACTGTGAAAAGAATTGACAAAATAGTCAGTCCTTGTTTCCTTCTTGGCTAGCTTTGTTTTGTTGATCTGTCTTTTCCTTCCCTTGTTGTTTTTAAATTCTTCCATATTTTTAAAGTGGCAAGAAAATTCTCATCTTTCATGTGTGGGTTGCTAAGCATCATGCATTTTGGTGTTTTCTGTTTGGGGAATTTCTTTTACAGCTGCTTATACCCTGAAGGCAGAACCAAAGAAATTATCCCTTTTACCAAGTGAATTAGGACAGAGAATAGCAAGTTTGTGTGTATTTGTGGCTGTGCTTTGCAGCTGAAGTCTCTTTCTGAGGAAGGTGTGAAAGAGCTCTAAGCCAACTCTTGTTCAAGGTGGTTTAGCACTAATTCCTGTGCATGATTAGTACCTTCAGAATACTGTGTTCTTAGAAAATAGCTGTAAGGGATTATTTTTCTGTCCCTTATACTCCTAAAGTTTTGAAAGCAGGCAATTTTTCCAGCCCAGCTTAATCAGGATTTTTTTATTATTATTCTTATTATTGGTGGATGTTTATGCTCTTGAGTCAATGCTGACTTGTAGCAACTGCCTATGCAAATTTTTCTTGGCAAAAGTTTGGAAGTGGTTTGCCATTGCCTACTTGCAAGGGCAGAGCGAGAATGACTGGCCCAAGGTCATAAAGTTGACTTTATACCTAGGGAGGGACTAGAATTCATAATCTCCTAGTTTCAAGTCACATAATTTAACCACTATTCTTCTTTTGTCATCAAACAGTTGGAAAGGGTTCTTTAAAAGAGTTTGATTTCTATCAGCCCAAAGATTATGCCTAGGAGAGAATGATTACTTTGAAAGGAAAATATCCCCCTTTGCAGATAAAATGCATCTATCAGGGATCAGGAATTATGTTTATATCCAGGAAGACATAATACAATCAAATTCAAATTTCAAAACCAAAATTTCATCAAATCACAGATTCACACTGGATTTGGGCCCCAAATGGTACTTCCTTCTTTATTTCATGAGAACATTAGAAGCATCTGGAATAGCTTTTCTTGTTGTCTTCTCCATCTCTTCCCTTTTCTTTATAAATATTTCTCACCTTCCTTCATATTGTACAAATGTGATCTTTCCCATCAATGTTAGCACTAATCAGAATGGATAAACATGGATAACAACGGATTTGCGGACTGTAGTTTGGTCTAATCATGATTGCCATGGACATTGCTGTAGCTGTAACTGCCCTAGTCATCGCCAAATAGAATCATAGGACTGGAAGGAACCTTAGACGTCTTCTAGTCTGCTCAAAGCAGGAGCCTTATACCATCTCAGTCAAGTGATTGTTTAGTCTATTTTGGAAAATGTCCAATAATGGAGTACTCACAACCATGGAAGGCAAACTATCCCACTAATTAATTGTGCTTATTGTCAAGAAATTTCTCCCTCGTTCTAGGTTGGATCTCTCTTTAATGATCTTTTACCCATTGCTTCTTGTCTTGCCCTCAGGCGCTTTGGAGAATAGTTGTCCCCCTCTTCTGTGTGACAGCCTGTCAACTATTGGAAGATTGCTCTTATGTCACCACAGTCCTTCTCTTTTGATCCAGTGTGAATCTGTGATTTGATGAAATTTGATTTTGCAGTTTGAATGACTGCAAGTTCAATTTGATTTCAAGATTTAGCTTGATTTGAAAAAAAAAAGTGTATGCCTATGTCAAATCTCTAAATCAGAACCAGATTTGGCCAATAAATTCAATCATTTCTTTGGAAGATTTAGTTCAAATATGAGATTTGATGAATTAATGAAATACCATTCATTTCATGTATTCCTAGTTCATTCAGACTGATTCTGAACTGACTACGGTATGTCTTCCTGAATATGAAGGTGCAGCAATTGAACAGGGAACAAAGTTAAATTCACAGCAAGCTGTGTAAAGAAAACCCACTGATAGACTATAATGAAACCTATTGAAGATATTGTGCATCCCTGTTAGACAGAATATTGGCTGACACCCAGAAGGAATCTCTGTCTATGGCATGCCACTTGGTATAAGCTACTTCTGTATACAAATAATATAAAAAAGAGAGATTTCTCTGCAATTATTATGGTGCTAAACACTAGATAACTTTGATGCCAGTCTGGCCTCTGGGAAACAACATTGCACAGTTATAGTGAAATAAAACAGAAGACCCTGTCTTATGCCTTTCCATGCATGGGGCACTGAACTCTTAACATGAACACTGTGTTCCTTTAAATATCAACATCTGAAAATGTTAGGGCTTTCCATTTCATACCCTGATATTTGACCATTACAGTCTCAGAATGAATTCCTGATAACAGCCTCTCTACCACATTCTGCAGTACTGTAGCTGCAACTTCCAAATTGTCTTCGCCCATATAGGATGAGTTCCCACAATCTAAATAGAAGGTTGATTGAACTTGAATTTCCGTGCCTGTCAGCCTGTCTTGTCCAGGAATCAATGCAAATCAAAATCTTGATTACAGCTAGAAAGCACAACAATAAAATATGCATATCTGTAATTATTAATACACAGGGTGCAGGAATAGTTGGGGGTGGGTGAAGCTTGTGTCTGCTCAGTACTTGACCCAGTGACTTAAAAAGGAGTGCAGAACACGACTCTGTTTCACCCTGTTGTTAGCACAGATTATAGGTGACAAGTGCACTGAACCTCCAGAACATTGTTTTCATATAATTTAATCACCCATGAACAAGTGTCACTCAATAGGAGGGCCAGAGAGTTACTTGCAGAGTCTGAATGTTAGAATCTGTCAGAGTTTGCAGCAGCAATCACATCCTGAAAACACACACAGGTAACCGATTCAGCAGGATCCATTAACTTCTCTTTATATATAATATAACACATGAAGTAAATATACAATACCAAAAGCAGGTTTTCCAACGTGGTAGCAAATACAAGCAAAAATAGGCAGAGGCGAGAACAGTTTCAGTTTCAGTTTTGAGCAGGAGACTAGTTTTTAGCTCACCACAGACTCAAAGCTACAGAGCTAAGCCAGACCCAGGCTCCATGCTGTCTTTGTTTCTCACACAGCAAATTCTGTATCAGTTTCCAAACAGCCCTCATTGGCTGACTTAGTTAAAATGTCTATCCAAACAGTCCTCATTGCCTGACGGTTTGTCTATTGCCTATATATATATATATATATATATATATATGTATGTATGTATGTATGTATGTATGTATGTATGTATGTATGTATGTATGTATTTGTGTTACAACCCCTGGTATGACTAAATATGGGAGGAAGGTCACTACTCCCTCTTTCTGTCCTTCGGCTTATCACAAAGACCATGCAGGCAGAAAACCATATTTTTATTTTTACTGTTGCCTTTTTATATTTGTGTTGTAATTGTACTGATAAATAAATAAAGGGAGACTAGGATAGATCTATTTCGAGCTAATTAGCTCTCATCAGCTAGCCATACCCTTACTGGGATTAGAACCCGGGCTGTATATATCTTAGGCAGGAGTCTTAACCACTAAGCCACGGGTTCTCTTCCTTATCAGTTGAGCCAGGGAAATAGGTATGTATTTGTGTTACAACCCCTGGTATGACTAAATATGGGAGGAAGGTCACTACTCCCTCTTTCTGTCCTTCGGCTTATCACAAAGACCATGCAGGCAGAAAACCATATTTTTATTTTTACTGTTGCCTTTTTATATTTGTGTTGTAATTGTACTGATAAATGGTTTTCTGCCTGCATGGTCTTTGTGATAAGCCGAAGGACAGAAAGAGGGAGTAGTGACCTTCCTCCCATATTTAGTCATACCAGGGGTTGTAACACAAATACATACCTATTTCCCTGGCTCAACTGATAAGGAAGAGAACCCGTGGCTCAGTGGTTAAGACTCCTGCCTAAGATATATACAGCCCGGGTTCTAATCCCAGTAAGGGTATGGCTAGCTGATGAGAGCTAATTAGCTCGAAATAGATCTATCCTAGTCTCCCTTTATTTATTTATCAGTACAATTACAACACACACACACACACACACACACACACACACACACACACACACACACACATATATATATATATATATATATATATATATATATATTGAATAAACACAAACAAACAAGACACAACAGACACCATAAAACATATTCCATTACAAATTATAAAAAGTGTGTCAATTGGTTACAAAGAACTTTCGTGCATCCCTTCCACAGTCATCACCTAAAATCCATATCAAATTATATATTTTACATTAAATATATTTATATATAGTACTATCATCATACCTCATCCTTCATATGACTATAGTTGTTTTAACATCCCTTTATAACAAATATCCCAAAATTCAAAGCAAAACCACATAATGGCATTCCATTGTCTATTTTCAATATCATCCAACAACATTCGATCTTTGTGAAACGTTCTAAATAAAAATTAATTATGTTTGATAACAAAGTTTCTAAACCTCCTTTCTTAATCACTGTTTACAATTTATATCCAATTTCAATATTATAGGCTTTCATACATAACTAAGTTTCAAAATTTAGTTCCTTTCATGGTCACCATTTAAAATTTATACCAAATTTCCTCTTGTTGAACCAATATATATGTATACATTATATCATTATCAATTATTTATCTAACTATATCCATGATCAATCCAATTTTAATATTATAGGCTTTCATACATAACAAATTTTCTAAACTTCCTTTCTTAGTCACCATTTAAAAATTTATACCAAATTTTCTCGTCAAACCAATACATATGTATACATTATATCATTATCAATTAACTATATAGCTATATCCATTATCACTTCATTGTTAACATAATGCTCTAATTTTAACTATTTAGCTAGTATTTTGTTAATAGTTTTCATATCGCAACCTGTGTCTTTCCAGTAGTAGTACAATCTTATTTCTTTTGCCTCATGTGGGATTAATCTTCTGGTTATTTCCTTAATCAACTTTGCTCGCACCTTGTTGCTTGTTCCATGACTTATAAATTCTCAAAACCCTCCATCAGCTTCTTTAATCAGCTTATCTTTGGTTATCAGTAGTGCTTTTGTCAAAGTTCCTCTCCTTAAATCCATCAATTCTTCTCTTTTTTCTCCTTCTATACCTTGAAATCTGGGGTAGGTCTCCTTTCCATCTCTCTTCCCCTTCCATGTTCCATTCTTTCCATTTCCAACCACGCTCAGATAACTGTCAATACCTACAGTTATCTTGCCTCTTTGTTAATTTTCCCTTGGGTTTTTAAGACTCTAACCTTCACTTTTTTCCATTAACTGGCTATCTTCAATTTCATCAAATTTTGCTATATTACCATCTATATTTTCCAATTTCTTCTCAATTCTCTCTAATGTTTCTAATAATTTTTGAATTTCAAACAAAATCTGTTGTAATGTTATGGTTTCTTCTTGGTATTGTGTCAATGTCCAACTTATAAACACTGCCACTCTAGTTGGAAAACAAAGCTTTGTTTTTCACTTCTCTCTCGCTGCCAAAGAGACATCCAAAGGGCACCTGCATAATCAACCCAGTGCAAGGTCAAAATGATCAAAGAAAAGAGAGAGAAAAATATTTCCAGAACTCAGCCTCCAACCTCCAAGTGGCAGTGTAACTTCTTTTCCCTCTGAAGTTACTGCTCTCTTTATATTCCTTTTATATCCTCTTTATATTCCAAGCTTAAAAGAAACAAGGCTCTCAAATGGAACAAAATAAAAAGAAAAAAAACCCATCCAAGCCAGTATTGTGAAAAGAAAAAAATTAATCCATAGGTTAAAAAAAGTAGTAGAAGAAAAGCCAATAGTTTCACTTTAAAAAGTAGGAAGTGTTTGCAAAATTTCCATCCATAGAAGACAATTAAAAAAAGGATAACACACTGTCCAAAATAGCTTAAATTTGCTGCTTATTTTCTTTTCTTTACAAGTTTAATTTGGTTTTAATCTTTTTTGGGCAGTCTCTTTTGTAAAAATAAAATTTACTCATCAGATGGACACACTTTCTCTTTCCGCTTTCCTTTGGCTGCGGAGCTGTCCCGACTTCAGCAGTTTGGGGCTGCGCTTTTATCGCCGACTGGAAGAGATTCTCTTGGATCAATCAGGGACTTTGCAATGTCCCTGAGATCAGCAAGACATAATCTTCCTTGTCGCCATCCCTTTGGGACAATTTAGATCCAGATGGACCACCCAGCGGTAAAAGTATTGGCTGCGATCTCAGAGCTCTGAGATTGCATGTCCGTATCGTCGCGATGTCAGCTCCTTCTCCGTCTATTGCCCATCTATTAACATTCATACTCTGACAGAATCAAATATATGCTGCCTTGGTTTAGGAAAGGTGATGTAAAGTATCTCTCATACTTTAGACAGGAAGATAGAGAGGAGGAGAGGAAGAGGGAAGGGAGAAGGAGAGAAAGAGAGAAGGAGAGAGGGTAGGAAGGGGGAGAGGTAGAGAGGAGGAGGGGAGAAGCAAGGGAAGAAGGAAGGGAAAGGAGGAAGGAAGGAAGTAGAGAAGGGAAGGAGGGAGAAAAGAAAGGGAGAAGAAGGTGGTGCCAAAACAGGCGAGGGATGGTAAACAAAGCAACCCAAATGGAATATTAAAATTCTATAAATGGAATGACAAATGTATAAGAACCATGAATGTAAAAAAGAATAATGACTATGTGAATGTATACCTATAATTGTACATAGAGAACTTTATATTTAAAAAAAGACATTTTTCTACTTGTTGTTGATTACCAATGGATTTCCCCCTTCCAGAAATCAGCTTGTTCCCATCTTGTACCTGTCTTCATCTTCCAGTGTAGGTTTCTGCTATAGAAAGTACTCTGGTGACTAGAGCTAAATGAGACAGAGCACATATACGTTTTGGTTCCTTATTGTTATATGCTTACGGGTTTGGAAAACTGATGTTGACCTTATCCTTTGTAAGGTGTAAGATTAAGTGTACTTGTCTTGTCCTTTCAAACAAAAGCTTGGCCATATGATTTGAGGTTTAAAACACATAGAGTTTCATTTGAGGTGGAGGGGAAGCCATCCTCCTTATAAGATCTATGAAGAGAGGATTTTTATTTGCCTGAACCATCTTGCCTCAGATATGACTTAAGAGACGCTGAACTTTGCAGAGCTGAGCCTGGTCTTTTTCTTGCTTTGTTTGCATCTGTCTAATGTACCAAGTCATCAGATGCTCTCCCTGCTCAGCTCTAACCTTTTGCAGGCACATTAATTTAGCCTATTTCTGTTTTTAGTCTTAATGGCTGGTTATTTTACCAACTCTCACAAGAGGAAAAATACCACTGTGTGCTGTTTTTAATCAGTGCCCAGCTAAAATGGTCTGTTTCACTTAACATTTTTCTGTGGCTGCTTGTGATGTTTTCTTCAGTTCATGCTACTTTTGCAACAGGGGACCAGATCCAGGATGGATCGTAGACCGTATGGAAAATGTAAATCTCATCCTGTAAGTGAGATCCTAAAGTTGATGGGTTGAGGTTGTGTGGCAAAGTAACCATGTTCCTTTTGTGATATAAGAATCAACTATGCCACAGAGGTAAGACAATTGGGGAAGAAAATCTCATGAGCCTTAAATTACCCTTTACACCAGTGTTTCTCAAACTTGGCGACTTTAAGTCCTGTGGACTTCAACTCCCAGAATTCCCCAGCCAGCTATGCCAAGTTTGAGAAACACTGCTTTACACGTATCATTGCATGAAGGCTACTCGTCGAGGCCAATGAAATTAACATAGCATGGATTGAAATGGAATCAGA
Organism: Natrix helvetica; assembly: GCF_964273705.1. Lineage (NCBI taxonomy): Eukaryota > Metazoa > Chordata > Lepidosauria > Squamata > Natricidae > Natrix > Natrix helvetica. The sequence continues at coordinate 21,633,511 of NC_138549.1, forward strand.
GGCAATTTGAACATATTCCTCTTTTGTTCCACTCCTGGTTCAGATGTATTTCAGGTATTCTGATTGGCCAAATTGTAGAATATTCTGCTGGGGCACATGTTCAGGTTTCTATCCCAAGCATTATGCTAATATGTCTTTTTGAAGCTAGCGTGTGTGTGATCCACCAGCGGCCTGCAGAGCTGGCAGCAGATTTGGACAGTGAGGAGGTTGAGAGGAACATGGGCAAGTCCTGAAGTCTGGGAAAGGCTCTCATGGGGGCTCTATGTCAGAGGCAGAGCGGGGACCAAAGCCGTATGCCAGTTATCAGCTCCCTTCAGAGTCAGACATCAGTGAGGCAGAGGAACAACTGGAGCTTGTTTCCAGTGTGCTCATGTGCAGAGTTGCCAGACGAAGGGAACAGCTAAAGAACAGGGGTTGACTTGGGGGTAAGGCCACAGGTGAACAATGAATGGCCCCTCCCAGAGGAAATAAAAGAGAAGCAAAAGGAGAGTGGAGTTTGCAGGAGGTAATCAGTTCATTTAATTGGTTCATGACTCTCTAAGACTCCTTGCCAAGTTTTGCAGCTATTGGCCTGGCAGCTCTCTACCCCTGATAAAGTCTGTGACTTGAAAGACTTTGCTGCATGTGGATGAGCAGAATTCACAGTAAATTAATAAAAGGGTTTTTTGTCAGGAGTTTGCTTCATGCTCTTGGGAAGCCTCGGTCAGAACAGTGTGGAACTCTGGACTCTTCCCTCAGTAGAGATATTTCCTTTTGTAATTGAAGCTGAGACAAGTAAGGGATGATCATAAATTGGACTTTGATTGTACTCATTTTAGTATAAATGCCACCACCACCACCATCATCATGGCCCATACTGTATGGCTTTGAATCAGCTCTCCATCATGCTAAACTTATGAAACTTACATGGCTGACCTAATAAAATTATTGAATTAAAAAAAAAAGAAAAAATATGTGGCTAAAACTAAATGGAAACTAACAGCAGCAACAGTTAGAAAGGCTATTAGGTAATTGAAAGGGCTATGAAAGGTAATTCAAATGTATAGATAATTTATATTCAAGCAACATGATTTGCAAACAATGGAAGAATCTGTGATATTTGGGGTTTTCTTCTAATAGAAATTTCTTTTATGATATGGACTGTCTAGGGGAGAAGAAGCAAAGAACTTGGTCTCAATGTAGCAAAAACCGAGAGAACTATATTTCAGATAATGATGGATTTATTTTAGGATTCCTGATGACATTATTGATCCTCATTTTCACCTGCATAAAGTGTGTGTGTGTGTTTACACCCATAGTTGATGGATATAAAAGATGATCAGCTTTTGTACCATTTTTAAACATTTTATTTATTACTTTTACTGATTTTATAGGAACCCATTGAAATTCTTTTGATAAAGTTCCCTAGAACACAATTTGAACACTATGCCATTGAATCAATTGTGTTGGCACGTCATAGGATGTTATTACCTACTATTTTAAAATGTTCGATACACATTCCCCTTTTATAGTGTTTTATTTAGATAATCAGTTATTGTAATCTTGCAAATAGATTTCAGATATAAAACACTGTACAGTTTGAATCTTGGAATTCTTTACAATTCTGCTGCACTAGGGTTATTAAACATACTTTATAAAGTGGAGTGGCAAGGTTGTTATTTCAACAATTCTTCCTTTTCTTCTATGCTTTTTTTGTAACTGGTTTTTAAAATGTAATTCTTGTGAACCAGAATTCATTCTGAAACTGAATTGTCACACTTTGAAAGGCAAGGTTATAAATAATATCCATGCATGCTATCACAAAAACACCCCACCCTTGCCTCCATTATCGTAATGTATGTAAGCAAATCTTGTTCAAAAAAATGTCAGAACCCTCAGGAAAACTGAAAGACCTCAACATTTTTTACCAACGAATCAAATTATGTGTTTTTTTCCTGAAATTATTGAACTGAGGCAGTAATTTTTTAAGTAGTCTACTTTCCTGAATTTTCTTTGCATGCTGGTCAAAGGCTGCAAAGATCATGAAGATTGTATGTATTTTTTTTAATAGAATGTAAGGCCTTGAAGATTACAACCTTGACAATTTGAAGATGTGTGGACTTCAAGTTTCGGAATCCTCCAGCCAGGGAAGGGAAGGAGGAGAAAGAGGGAAGTGGCGAGAAAAGAAGAAAGGAAGGAAGGAAGGAAGGAAGGAAGGAAGGAAGGGAGGGAGGGAGGAAGGAAGGAAGGTGATTGAAAATAGGAAGGAAAACTTCGAATGCTCCTAGCCAGCATCTCACAAAGAAAGGGAACAACCCACAATTTCTGAAGGCAAGCTGTTGCATTGATTGATTGTTCTCACTGTCAGAAAATTTCTTCTTCTCTCCTTGATAGCTTTCCATCCATTGTTCCTTGTCTGGTCTTTGGAAAATAGGTTTTCCCCATCCTGTCTGTGACAGCCTGTCAAATATTGGAATACTGCTATCATTCACTAGACTAGCCATTCCTAGTTCTTGCAACCGGTCTTCGTATATTTTAGCCTCCAGGGAAGCTAGCAGGAAATTTGAAGTCTCTGGGTTTTTTATCTACTCTTTTTCTCTGTTTAGATAAAGAAATATCTTTGAAACAATGACCCAATGGGGCACAGGTTGTCTGATTAGTTTTCTAAAAATTGACAGCAGTGCCCACTTAAATGCCATGAACCTTCTCTCCTTGCATTCACTGTGCAGAAAAAGTGTATGAGCAAAAAGCAGAGAGATCTTCCTTCAGCAGGTCACCACCAAAACAGCAAACTTTCTAATAGGCTACAGTTATGGTTGGACCCAAGAAAATCCTTTCTCCCTTCTTTTTCTTTGCTTTTCTGGTTTTGATTGCATCATTTCTCCCTATCACTATGCAGCTTTCTAATTGTGAAAGTTCTTGGCAGTGGTAGGATACGAGCGTACCGGTGCCTGCTGGGAGCACCAGGTACCGTTCCGGTATGGTGCTCTGGAGGGCCCACCCGCCTGCCTGCACTCCTTACATGTATTTGAGCCAAACAGCTGGAGCGTCACGGAGCATCGCAGGTGGTAAGTACACATACTTACCGCACGTGCATGTGGTGGACGCCTGACCCCGTTGCACTGTACCGGTTGCAACGGGATACGGAACCCACCACTGGTTCTTGGGAATATTTTGGGTACCCAAAGCTGGCTCACTGGCCCCCAGAATTCATGTTCCTCAGTCCTTGGGAATATTTTAGGTACCCAAAGCTGGCTCCGCAGAAGTCATGCTCCTCAGTCCTAAAGTTGTCCTAGAAAATTGGACTGTCACAAGCTGCACACCTAAATATCAGTGCCAAAGAATCTAATAGAACTCTCAACTTCTTTCTTACGTTGTGGTGACCCAAACTGAACGCAGTACTCCAAGTGTGGTCTTATCACAGCCTTATAAAGTGGTGCTAATGTGATCTTGATGCTATCCCTGTTCATGCTTGCAACATCATAAGCTATAAACCCTAGGGACCCAACCATGGGGATTGCCTACACCAATTTCATTGGGAATTGCTGATGAATAATTCACAGTGAAATCAGTGTAGCTGATTCCCCAGTTTGGCCCTGCATGTGCAGATGAATGAAAACAGTATAGAAATGAAATTATTTCATCCTTGGCTGGATATGTTGCCCTCAGGCTCATACCAACATTTAAAAAGTAATGCATTATGGGCTTTCCCCCTGAGAGGTAAAGTCTTCTAACAGCTAAAAATTTAAATGTCAACAACTTGTTACCTCCTAATACTACCAAAAGAGTTTTAAAATGTATAAAAGGGAGGATTTTATTCAATACATATTATTTAATGGCTTACATAATATTTAATAGGAATTTAATGTATTAGTGGAGAATAGAAATTTAATCTTTTCCTTGGTTTTGTTGTTCGCCCAGAGTCCATGCGGACAGGGGCAAGTTAAAATATGCTGTATATGAGTAAAACAATAAATACCATATTTTTCAGACTGTAAGACGCACCGGTGTATAAGATGCACCAAGATTTCAAAGAGGTAAGCCAGGAAAAAAAATTGTCCTCCACGGCCCCCAGGAGCACTCTGCAAGCTTCATCAGGGCTCAGGAAAGGCAAAAATACCCCCATTTTTCACCCAAAAATGGGATGCAGGGGTGGAGCTTCAGGAGCCCCAATATAGCTGTATTTGGTGTATAAGACGCACCAACATTTCCACACTCTTTTAGGGAGGAAAAAGGTGCATCTTATAGTCCAAAAAATATGGTAAGCAATAATAATAATAAATACTCCGGGGAAAGTTTTGTAAGTGGGGAAAAGAGACTGTCTCACCTTTAATTTCTATTCCCCTTCTTAGCAGGGGACTTGATTGCGCTTTGAATGATAGTCAAAATACTGTACATATATTTATACACACATACATGCACAAATAAAAACATTCAGCACAGACAGTCACACAATTTTAATAGCACCTGCCAGCACCAATTTTAAAACCACCAAGAATCCTATAAGAAGCAATCTGCACTGAAAAATAATTTCTTCTATTCCCTGAAAATGTCAGTGCTTCTACTTCTGCTTTGTGTTTTTTTTAAAAAATGAAATGTTGCTGTTTGAGCTAAACATTATAGCAAACATTTTAGGGTTTCTTAAGATGCTTTACTATGCTTGATGGCTCCAGATAATCTATGTATTTTTAAAAAAAGGATGGCAACATCGACTTCCTGGACTTGAAATCAGAAATACACTGATGTAGAAGTAGAAAGGATGCTCAGATTATGTGTATAAAATTATTTCCCTTTAAAAACGGAACAGAAAAGAATAGAAAAGAATCACAGAGTTTGACTAGAAGACCTTGGAGGTCTTCTAGTCTAACACCCTACTCAAGTAGGAGACCCAATACCCAATACCACACGGACAAGTAGCTGTCCAGTCTCTTCTTAAAAGCATCCAGTGATGGAGCACCCATAACTTCTGAAGGCAATTCATTGCAACGCCCTCTACATGGGGCTTCCCTTGGGACGCGTCCGGAGACTGCAGCTAGTTCAGAACGCAGCCGCGCGGGTTATTATGGGAAGTACCCGTTACTCCCACGTAACACCTCTCCTGCGCGAGCTGCACTGGCTACCTGTAGCCTTTCGGGTGCGTTTCAAGGTATTGATCACCATCTTTAAAGCGCTCCATGGCGGAGGACCTAGTTATCTGCAGGATCGCATCCTACCACACACGTCCCTGCGACCTATCCGCTCACACAGGGAGGGCCTTCTCCTGGTGCCGTCCGCTAGGCAATGCCAGCGGGCGACACCTAGGAGTAGATCCTTCTCTGTGATGGGCCCAACCCTCTGGAATGACCTCCCCCCCGACATTAGAACCACTACTGACCTCCGCTCCTTCCGACAGAAACTGAAGACACACCTGTTCCGACTGGCTGGTTTGGCATAATTTACAACGTCTACCCCCCCCTGGCATATACTTTTTACTGGCTTTTAGAGGGATAGTGTATAAATTGTATGATATTTTAAATTTTATATTGTTTATTTATTAGCTGTACAGTTTTGGTCTATTTTATCCTCCTCCTATGCATACATGTATTTTATTTGGTGTTTTTTAATACGGACTGTACACCGCCCCGAGTCCCTTTCGGGAGAGGGGGCGGTATATAAGTGCTAATAATAAAATAAATAATAAATTCCACTGGTTAATTGTTCTCACTGCCAGGAAATTTCTCCTTAGTTCTAGGTTGCTTCTCTCCTTGATTGGTTTCCATTCATTGCTTCTTTTTCTATCTTCTGATGCTTTGGAAAATAAGTTGACCCCCTCTTCCTTGTGACAGCCCCTCAAATATTGTCACAATGCTAATCATGTCACCCATACTCCTTCTTTTCTCTAGACCAGTGTTTCTCAAACTTGGTGACTTTAAGTCCTGTGGACTTCAACTCCCAGAATTCCCCAGCCAGCTATTCTGGGAGTTGAAGTCCACAGGACTTAAAGTCGCCAAGTTTGAGAAACACTGACTAAAGGTAAATGTAAAGGTTCCCCTCATACATATGTGCTAGTCGTTCCCGACTCTAGGGGACGGTGCTCATCTCCGTTACAAAACTAAAGAGCCAGTGTTGCCCGAAGATGTCTCCGTGGCCAAGTGGCTGGCATGATTAAACACTAAATGCACACAGAATGCTGTTACCTTTCCACCAAAGGTGGTTCCTATTTTTCTACTTGCATTTTTACATGCTTTCGAACTGCAAGGTTGGCAGAAGCTGGGACAAGTAATGGGAGCTCACGCCATTATGCAGCACTAGGGATTCGAACCGCCGAACTGCCGAGCTTTCTGATCGACAAGCACAGCGTCTTAGCCACTGAACAAACATGTCCCACATTCTCTAGATTAGACCTACCCAATTCCTGCAACCATTCTTATGTATTTTAGCATCCAGTCTCCTAATCATGTTTGTTGCTCTTCTCTGCACTCTTTCCAGAGTCTTAATGTCTTTTTTTTAATATTATGGCAACCAAAATGGCATGCAATATTCACTAAAACAACATTCAACCAAACCTATAGCTCTTTATGACAAATCCTTTAATAGTCCCATTCTCAAAATGTGTCAAATTACAAACACATGCAGAAATAATTCTGCTTAACAGAAGTGTCTTCAGACACGTACACTTAACAGCACTTTCCAATGCAATGTGCTTTCAAATATTTCAGATATATCAAGAAAACATTACGATTTGTAAGAAAATATTTTTTTTTCATTATTTAAAGCATCTGTTCAGCCATAACATATTTCTCCCTATCTGTAAATTGACAAACAAAAATTGTTCTCTTTTTGAAACCAAAATGTCAGAATTCTCTACTTCAAGGCGATCCATGACACAATACGTATTATAAAAACTGCAGGATGCTAGAATTAGCTTCAAGCTCCAGGGCAAAGAATGTGTTGAAGAGAGACGCTGCTATGGAATTGCAGTTTTATATAGTGAACCATGAATTCTTTAGGATTAAAAAAAAAAAACCCTAGGGAAGACAATGAAAAAAACATACAGTACATTGACAACTTACAGTTTATGACGTGGTTACATTTGCCAAATTTCTTCAATTCCCTTCCCCCCACAATGAAAATGTTATCTCTTTCCAGGAAAGAAGCATAATAATCTAAATAATTTGATTTTGAAGTCTGCCAATACTTTTCTTTCCCCCTATCAAGCATAACTGCAGGTTTTGGTAACATATGTTTCTGTAGATCAGGGGTCTCCTAACTTCGCAACTTTAAGATCAGTGGACTTCAACTCCCAGAATTCACAAGTCTTAAAGTTGCCAAGTTTGGAGACCCCTGATGAAGACATATCTAAAGTCTTATTCTCAAATCCAGTTGTCTACGACCATAGTTTTGTGGGCTTAGCTGAAGTTGATTCTTTATATCCAATAATAAAACAATAAACTCCAAATCCTAATTTGGGTGCAATCACAAATAAGAATCTCTGTCTGTCTGTCTGTCTGTCTGTCTGTCTGTCTGTCTGTGTCTCTGTCTCTCTCTCTTTCTCTTTCACATACACACACACAGAGATACACAATATTCTCTATGGCACACTAAAAATATCCAAAACATTTAAGCTGAACAATGTAATGTGAAGGAGATGCCCACAATGTAATTATCAAAAATAGTTTGTGTTTCACCTTTCACAAGTTTTCTGCCGGACATTTACATGTAATTTAGGGTATTACTTGCAATTTAGTTGTAATATAACATATTCCTAGTAGGTGAATCATTCTCTTCCATTACACCAAATTGCAAGTCATTCTTTCAATTTTTGGGTGCTGATGTATTTTAATGTATTTTTCCCCCCACACCAACTCTTCCCCTCTCCAACCTCCCGTCTTCCTTCTCTTTGTTTGCAGGAGTGGCACATAGGACACAGACTCATGACAGCTTTGCTTTTTTGGCATAACACCAATGCTACAATCAACTTCCACAGCCCTCTCCCAGGAGACGAGCCATTTTTGTTTCCGACTTCACAGTTAGCACAAGCTGCAAAGGCTGCATAACTCACCAGACGTGTGCTCTCCAGAGATTTCCAGGTTGGTTTTTACAGAATCAATGTGTAGTACAAATATAAACATAAAAAGAATAGCACGGGGCTTAGTTGGAAAATATGACCTTCAAATTGCAGGCAAGGGATAACCAGAACAAAAGGTTAGCGGATTTTTTAAAAAAATACATCTGACTCCACATGAACTTTTGCTTGGACCTATCGTTGTTTGGCATTTAGGTGATAATGAAAAGAGGATGTGAGAACTGTAATGCTTAAAAAAAGAAAGAAAGAAATCTTTTGAGCAGCCTCCTGTCTCCTGCACAAACTTGCTCGATATCTGGATTTATCATTTGTGGCCCTGGAAGGTTTTTTCCCCCCATTTCCAGGATTGGAATACTGTGTAAAGGAAAATATTTCTCAAGAAGTTGCCCCAAAGGTGCTTTTATTTTTTAAAGGTAACTGGGCTCTCTGATTTTTTAAAAAAAGTTTTTCACTTCTCATCCAAAATGTTTCTTCGGTAACTAACTGGTGGGGAATGGAAGGGATTTATACTCTCTGTAATCAGCCTGAGGATAAATCCCTTCCATTCCCCACCAGTTAGATAGAACTGCATACCATTCTTGGATGAGAAGTGAAATGTCTTTTTTTTAAAAAATCAGAAAGCTCAGTTACCTTTAAAATAAAAGCACCTTTGGGACAGCCGTGACCTATGTACAAATTAATTAATGTACAAATTAAAAACATGGAACGTAATATGAATTTCATAATATATTCACTGAGCAGAGAGGAGATTGCAAAATATGTACATTGATAAATGGAATTCATCAACTTGGGTGATTCTTGTTCAAGCTATTGTAATTGATAAATACTTAACATTCATATAACATAATAGAGTGCTTAAAGTGTGTTAACCACATTGGTGTCAAGTGAACCTTACTGAATGAAATGGGGCTTGCTTCAGAATAATTAGGCAAAGGACTGTGCTTTTGAATACATTATAGGATTGTATTAATTTATGACATAGTCCTGGATTGCAAAAGTTTGGGAGAGGGCAAGGATTGCATTCCAAAATACAACTGTGACTAGGACAAAAACGTTTTGATTTTATTCAATCAGTTGTTCTCCATGCATATAATGCATTGTTTTGTTTATCCATCACATTAAAAAAATTGCAATTTCCAAAACTGTAAGTTTGGGAAGAGTTCTAGAAGCTAGACCCAGGATCTTAAAAAGAGTGGTGTTCACATGCAATTTAGGCACTTCTGACAAACACTTTTATCATATCTGTCACCCACATCAATTGGAAGGAGTCTGATAGCACCTTTACCAATCGACAAATATGAATAAAAGGAACAAACTTACAGCTTTCATTCAAATTTGTTAATTGGAAAAAGGTGATACCAGAGTTCCTATTTTTTACTACCATAAGCTAATATGTCTCTTTTCCATATATATATACCCAATGGCTTTACCTATTTCCATCCCATCCCATCCCATCCCATCCCATCCCATCCCATCCCATCCCATCCCATCCCATCCTATTCTATTCTATTCTATTCTATTCTATTCTATTCTATTCTATTCTATTCTATTCTTTCATAGCTGGCCTGGGGCTTAACTGAAAAGAAGTTGTTGGCATTAGCCATGTTGGAAGGATTAGATTTGGACTGAGAAACTCTTGCTGAATTTCACTTTCTAGCAACATCACCTAACAAAGATGCCAGAACCTATAATTAAGCAATATCTGAAAATCCATAGCTTCTCTATCCATGTTCTATTGGACTTCCCTGGGGACAGGGACAATTGCAAGAGCAGGTGATAGTCTTACCCTATGCAATATCAGGGCTGAGTGTGCTAAGATCTGCACCTTGTTGTAATTTCTCACTATCTCTCAGGCATACACGTCGGTTTGGGAAAAGAAACCTATGAACATTAATAACACAATGTGGAAACAAGAATGCATGACTAGTTGTTCTGAATAAACTTATTCAGCCCTAATTGTGCTTATCACAGTCATGCACACACCTTCAAGGTGACAGCCTCTGGCTTACTTCCAAGCTCTTCTTACCAATATTGAAGCAAGTAAAAACAAACATGAAATCCTGACTAAGACAATAGGTCTACACTGCATTGAGATAAGGTGGGAAACTGGATTTCTTTATTCCATTCACTGGCTGGATAAGCAGCCCTTGTCCGTAGATATATTGCTATGAGTCACTTTGGATAGAGAGATGGGTGGCATATAAAGCAAATGTCCCTTCCTTCCCTCCCCTCTCTCTTAAATTTTTGTTCTTGTTAGTTGCAAAGTCGTGTCTGACCCATCATGACCCAATGGACAACATTCCTCCAGGCTTTCCTGTCCTCGACCATCCTCTGGAGTCCATTTAAGCTCCATTTAAGGATCTGGCCTTCTAAAGAGCCGCCAGGGTTGATCTCCTCTGACCGGATTGAGCACCTTGCAGTCCAAGGGACTCACAGGAATCTTCTCCCCTTAAATTAATCTATGTCAAACCACTCTTGAAATCAGTCAGAGAATTATCCTGATTCAGGATATGAATAAAATGAAGTCACAAAATGAAGAAAATTTGATGTTGAAAAATGCCCCATTTTCCCAGTTAATTTTCATTTTTCTCACTGAGACTTATAGGCCCAGTACTATGTAGACTTTTAACATTCCAACTTAATTCCCTATTGGAGCCTTCAAAGCTTTCGGCCTGCTTCCAATCATCTCTGGCAAATTATTATTGTTATTGTTATTGTTATTGTTATTGTTATTGTTATTGCTATTGCTATTGCTATTGCTATTGCTATTAGTATTAGTATTATTAATTATACAATTGTATCACAGCGGCCAGTTGCTTCGCCGGATTTGGCATTGATTACTAGTCGGCCCCTACCCAGGGGCCTAGGACGTCGTAACGTATTTTCGTAATATACGTGCGGATCATCAATTTGACCATTTTGTAAAATTTCATTCAGTTGCCTGGCCAATATTGCATGTAAACTGGTCAGATATTTGAGCCAGAAACCATGTAATTGGTCATTTCCAGGTGATGTCCAATTCTTTACTTTTTTTACTCGATTTTTGACCATCTCAGTTGTTATTTCTAATACTTGCATTTGTTTGTTACCAATGCTTTTGTCAAAGTCATGTATCAACTTTGCTTCCTTATTGTAGTCCTTTGCATTTTCCCACAATCCTTTCTGGAATTCAGCTGTGGCCTGCTTTTCTGATTTTTCACATTATTATTATTATTATTATTATTATTATTGTTGTTGTTGTTGTTGTTGTTGTTGTTATTATTGTTATTGTTATTGTTATTGTTATTGTTATTGTTATTGTTATTTACTATTACTATTACTATTACTATTACTATTACTATTATTAATTTATTGGATGAAAATCACCGTATCCTACATCTCCAATTTCTTTTTGCCATTTTTGAAAATGATTAAAATTGTCGCCATTGAAAGTTAGGGAAAATTGATAGCTTATTGGTCCCATCTAATGTCATTCTTCTCATGAATACAGGTAGTCGTCAAATTACAGCCATAATTGAGCCCAAAAGTTATGTTGCTAAGTGAGAAATTTGTTAAGTGAGTTCTGCCCCATTTTACGACTTTTCTCATCACATTTGTTAAATGAATCACACAGTTTTTAATTAGTAACACAGTCGTTAAGTGAATTTGGTTTCCCCATTGACTTTGCTTGTCAGAAGGTCGCAAAAGGGTAATCACATGACCCTTTGACACTGCAACTGTCATAAATGTGAGTCAGTTGTCAAGCATACAAATGTCAATCATGTGACCACGGGGATGCTGCAATGGTCATAAGTGTGAAAAACAGTCATAAATCACTTTTTTCAGCACTATTGTAACTTCAAAGAGTCACTAAATGAACTGTTGTATGTTGAGGACTATATTACAACATATTAAGACAACCATATCTGGCTACTTGCAAAAATATTTGGCTGTTCTGTCCAAGAAAATCAAAACATAATAATCATAAAACCAGAACTCAGTATATTGGGGGGAGGGGGGAATACTGATATGCTAGAATAGAATAGAATAGAATAGAATAGAATAGAATAGAATAGAATAGAATAGAATAACAGAGTTGGAAGGGATCATGTAGGGCTTCTAGTCCAACCCCCTGCTTCGGCAGGAAACCTTACACTACTTCAGACAAATGTTTATCCAATCTCTTCTTTAAAACTTCCAGAGTTGGGGTATTCCCAAGTTCTGGAAGCAAGTTGCTCCACTGTTTAATTGTTGTAACTGTCAGGAAATTTCTCCTTAGTTCTAAGTTGCTTCTCTCCTTGATTAGTTTCCACCCATTGCTTCTTGTCCTGCCCTAAGGTGCTTTGAGCAGCAATAATTAATACATGAATCATTTAATTGCACCAATTGAATGTGTAATAGTAAATTGTTGTGACCCAGCAGGAGTCGTTGGAGCTGCAACCACACTCTGACAGCGAGGGGCCTGATGAGTTGGCTCTGGAAGATGTGGAGGACCCTGGACAGGGTTCCGACTCTGAGCAGGGATCAGAGAGGTTGGTTGGCCACCAGGAGGCGCCTGAAGCATGGAGCAGCAGTGAAAGCCAAAGGGAGTGTGCTCCTGACGTCATGCCTTGGAGCAGTGGGGAGGAGACAAGGGAGTTGGTCCTGGACACTCGGCAATGAAGGGCTCATAGACATAGAGACAACTACGCAGATACATAAAATAATTGGACCCAGGTGGTTGTAATTAGGCTCCTCTCAAGATTGTATAAAAGGAGGGACTTCCTGGAGGCTGGTTGCAGGATTCAACTTAAGTATCAACGCTGGAGAAGCTCTCGCCTGTTTCTTATCTTGGAAGTCTGGATTGCTGCCACGGTCTAGTCAGTGTGTTAATTTACTGTGAATAAATCGTCTAGCAGTAATTCTTGTCTTGGAGTGCTTGGGTACGAAGAGGGGGGTCAGAACAGTAAACTCTAAATATGTTATGCAATCATTTGGTATCTTTAAGGTACAATCATTTTTCCACTTTAAAGTCTGCTTCATATGCTGTCACAGTCTTTGGGAAAATATATTTAATGCAACCCTTGGGATACTATTTATGTTATGATAGTAAACATAATTTTAGAGAGATTTTAAAAATTGAGTAATTATATAACACATGCTCTTTTGGGTGACAGACACTTGCCATCAATTATGTCCACCATTCCCCCCCCCCCCCAGTAGTAATCGCCAACTTTTAAAAGCAGAGTAGTTGTTCAAAATTCTTTTTCTTCCTAAGATATTTTTAATGGGACTGCTCTACCCTTGTTAATACTAAGTGCAAAGTTTATCTAATGTAGCCTCACTTTTATGAGTATATAAGCCTATATTGAAGAATAAACAGAAATCTGGAAATGAATAAATGTCTAATCTATGACGGTTAACTCTACAGAAGGTTAATAACATCAAATTCGGAAATATCACGACCTGACTTTAATGAATCAGTAATAGGCTGACATTTGCAATACCATCGATGTGTCTCTCTGTGTGTGTGAGAGAGTGTGCATGTATGCGCGGGTGTACTTAGGAGTGTGTGTGCATGCATAATAACATCCTGCTTGCAAAGCTCAGCTCACACAATGGAGCCGCTTATCTCAAAGGAGAAAATATGAATGATAAAAGTATGTGGGAGGTTAATAGCAAGACTTGCTTAGGTTTTCATCAGGGGTGATGGGAAATGAACGGAGAAGTCCTGCCTATTTAATTAGAAAGGGGAGATGAGGAATAATCCATGTGGGAGGCATCAGGCAGAAGAGTGCAGGGCTACATGTGGCTGGGTGTGTGGAGTAGGCATGTGTATGTGTGCGTGTGTGTGTTGTTCCCAAGGTTTTTTGCTCTGGTGCAATGTAAGATCTGGAATTTGCACGTCAAAGCTTTCTTCCCTTTTTAAAATGGTGTCACATAAATTGTTGGCTATGGGGTTCAAATTTCACAGATGTCTACACTCATTTTAAAATTAAAGTTCAACTAACGATGTCAGCTGCTTGTAAGGAGAACCTCTCTAAAATGTTTTATATGATGCTGATGGCATTTATCACCAGCCAGATTGGCTAAGATGTTCTCAAATCGATCGCAGGAGTGCTGGAGATGTGGGCATAAGCAGGGAACCTTCTACCAAATGTGGTGGACCAGCCTTAAGGTCAGAAAATATTGGCGTAAGATAAGAAAGTGGCTGGTAGAGATCACTGAACAGAGGATAGAGTTGAAGCCAGAACTGTTTCTCCTGGGTATTTTTGATAGGAAAATGGGGAAAAAACTACAATACATAACACTACATATTCTAACTGCAAGTAGGTTTAGGTTTAGGTTTATTTGGATTTATATGCCGCCCTTCTCCAAAAGAACTCAGGGCGGCGTACAACATTAAAAACACACATCACAAAAGTTAAAAAAAAAGATTAAACCCATTTCCAAAAAGACCAAACCATTTTTTTTAAAAAAGAAACAATACAATTAAAATAAATTAAAATTAAAATTAACATTAACAGGCCAGGCCGGCTTGCTGGAAAAGCCAACTTTTTAGGGCGCGTCGGAAGGACCGGAGGTCAGGGATTATGCAGAGCTCTGGGGGCAGCTCATTCCAGAGGGAAGGCGCTCCCACAGAGAAGGCTCTCCCCCTGGGGGTCACCAGCTGACACTGCTTGGCCGACGGCACCCTGAGGAGGCCAACTCTGTGGGATCGTACTGGACGGTGGGAGGCTACTGGTGGCAGTAGGTGGTCTCGCAGGTACCCTGGGCCTAAGCCATGGAGCGCTTTAAAGGTCATAATTAATACCTTGAATCGCACCCGGAAAACAACCGGCAACCAGTGCAGGCCGTCTAAAAGGGGTGTGACATGGGAGCACCTAGGTACCCCCATGACAACCCGCGCGGCCGCATTCTGGACCAGCTGAAGCCTCCGGGTGCTCTTCAAGGGCAGCCCCATGTAGAGAGCATTGCAGTAGTCCAGGCGAGAAAGTAGAATAGTGTTAGCACAGAATTGGAAACGAACAGATACTCCTCCAGACCTGATCATCGGAAGAAAAATTTATGAATGTGCAGAAATGGATAGACTGTCTATGGAAATGAAGGAGAGGGAAGAAACCGAGTACTATCAAATCTGGAATAGATAGTATTCCTGGCTTGAGACTAAATGTAAAACTTAGGGTATAAAATGTTAAAGTATAATATATAGAATGTAAACGGTATAGGAGATAGATGATATTGACTTGATGCTATTACAACCTAAACAAGGATATAATTTAGGATAGTGAAAATAGAATTTTTGTAAATAGGATTGTTACAAAAGATATTGATACCGATATGGAAAAGCTGTTATAAGTGTAATTTGTGTTTTGTCTTTTGTCTTTTAAATGTCGGAGAATTCAATAAAAACTATTGAAAAAAAAATAAAGTTCAATAATCTGTGCGCCACAATCACCTTCCTCATTCTGAATTTCCAGAGCATGTCTCAGTGGCATTTGTTACCATTATCTATCTTCCGTCTTCCTACCCAAATCCTGAACCCAGTTTTTTAAAAAAAGAAAGACCACCAGAGTTGCATTTTGGGATGGCTGGGAAAGTTAAAAGCTCCATGTGGTTCATTATAATTCTCAGGGCTTCTGTGTCTCTTTCTTTTCCCTACATATTACATTTTAACATGTAATTAAACAAATGAACCATTGAGTTTCGGGATACTATAAGTGTACATGTATCTCTGCATCATATCCCAATCATATATATTCAAGGCAGGCAAGGTGATCTTAAATACATTGGCCCTGAATGCATGTTCATGTCACTGCAGGGAATAAGGCAAAGCAATTTTCATTTATTAATTTTATTGATTAGCCTTTGGGCCATATCAAAGTGCAGAGTTCCAGAAACAAATGATTACTAAAATTTGATAAAATAATTTAACATGGAATTGGATAAAGAAACAATTTAAAATGAAATTGGAATAAAATACAGTCTAAAATGAAATTGGAATAAAATACAAGAATTTAAGATTAGGTAAACTATGATAAATTTATATTTCAGTGTCACCCCTATCCTCTACCCTCTACAGCCTACAATTTAAGCAATTTTATTCACATGTAATAGTAACAGAGTAACAGAGTTGGAAGGGACCTTGGAGGTCTTCGAGTGTCGGTCGCTCGTCCGCCGGACTGCCTCGGCGCCACTCTGGCTACTTCCGTCCATCCGTGCATGGCAGCTGCGGCAACGTCATCAAGCCCCTGCCACTTCTTGACGTCTATTGCAGTCGTGAGGAGCGCGCAAAGTACAGCGGAGGCAGGAAGGTTATTGGTGCTTCCGAGAACCCTCCTGCCTCCGCCGGTTGCCCAGCTGGCACCGCCCCGCGCGCGCTCCTCCTCCTCCCTCCTCTTCCTCTTATATATATGAAACTCCCTTGTGGATATTATTATTATATATTATTATTTCATGATGAGAGGTGAGGCTCTGCCTCCCCTGCCTCCCCTGACCACACGTCCCTGTCCACATTTGCCTTTATACAAGGACTCACCTACTGATTTAAATAACTTGGTAAGAGGAGGAGCCAGTTCTTTCCATATTCAGGCTGGAAGCTATTTAGGGCCTTAAAAGGCAACACCACATCTTAAATTGTGTCCAAGAACCAGCTGGCACCTATTACAGATCTTTCATAGCAGGCATTTTATGATCCTTGCACCCCTTTTTTTTTGTTTTACCATACATTTGATCAGTTGAATTTCCAGAATCTTTTCATGGGCAGCCCCATGTAAAGTGAGAGAATATTTGTAGTTAATACAGGATGAGATAACTATTGTTTCTGGGTGGTTCAGGAATTTACACACTGAAAATCCAATAACCACTAGGAGCCAAAGACCATACCCAAATTGCAAGCCTGTCCTTTTGGTGTGGGCAACATCATTTGAAACTGTTTTCACTTCAGTCCCCAAGTCCACCTTTCTCCTTAGTCTTATTGTAGCACCTCTGCCTTGTCCGGATTTAATTACAGCTTGTTTTTCCTCATCAAGCCTTTCACTAAGTCAAAGGTGCTGATTACTTCCTTGGACTTGGATGGTAAGGAAAAAGAACGTTCAGTATCAGTATTAAACAAGTTCATATAGGTAGTACATAGTAGAGGAGAGAAATAAAACCCTGTAGGACACCATAGGTGATAAACAGTAGTCCACCAGCAATTACTTTCTTGAATCCTCCAACCTGGAAGGATTGGAACTACTGCAAAACAATGTCCCCAAGGTCAGCTCAGCAAATGTTCTAGAAAGATGTCATGATACTCAGTCAATGATATTGAAAGGTACTGAAAGATTTGGGGAACTGTATTTTTTAAACAAGTTGTCTCACCACTTGTTCTTCAACTTCTCTGTCATTCTGCTTCCTTTGATTGCTGGTGAATGAAAGTTAAATTAAGTGATAATAGCAACCCTCCCAGGATCTCTCTCTGTTTCATAATTTCACTGTAATGAACCATTCTAACTGGTCCTCCATTCCACGTGCCATCAACTTAGCAGAGAGTGATTTGTTTTTGGCAATACAAATACTCCTTGACGTACAATGGCACTGCTCCAGTTGGTAGGCAAGGTGACTTCCTGACAGCTTCCCCAATGACTTGACTGGGGGAAGCTGGCAGGAAATGGCAAGCCTCAGGACCTGCTGAGTTAGAAAGAAAATGAAGGGATGCATGGGTTGAACAGGGAGGGTGCATGAAACCCTTAGATTTTCAGCCCAAGAGTCCAGAGGCTTCTGAAACCTCTCCCCTCTAAGACTAAACATCCTCCTTGGCTGAAAATTCTTCTTGAATTTTGGCACAGAACATTTTCAGCCAGCCCCCAGAGTCAGTCAGCCCTTTCTTGGCAGGAGGCAACAGCTTGTGACATTCTCTGCTGGCTTCCCCATTGATTTTTTATGAGGGAGCAGATACAACTTGGGACTCACCTTTGGTTGATATGTTGGACTTGAAATTCTAAGTGCCTCTAGACTGAGTGCCCTCAATACTCAGGTTCTCCAGAATAAGTGTTTAGGACAGGGATGTCCAACCCAATTTCATTGAGGGCCACATCAGGGTTGTGTTTGACTTCAGGGGGAAGGGGGCATGGCCAGCTTGACATCACCCGTGTCAGGGGGTGCATATCTGCCAGAGAAAATGGACTCCCAAGCTCTGTTTTCTTTGGGACGGCTTACGGCAACCCTCGGCCAGCAAAAATGGAGTGCGGCCCTCCTGAGTTTTAAGTCCTGAGGCGGCAATAACTGAAGAGGCTGCAGTACGATAAAACATTTATTTAACAGAGGTAACTTCTGACAGAACAGAACAGAGCAACTCCCGTCTGACAGCTATTTATACAGGTAGCTGTCAGATGGGGAACCAATAAGAGAACAGTATTTTTCCCGCTGGCCGGCAGGCGCGTCTAAACCAATCAGAGGCGTTTGGTACAGCGCCATCTGCTGGTCGCGCCGGTTGAAACACAACACCGAGCTCTGTTTTTGCTGGCAGATGCACTGCGTGCCGGCCCTTCACTGTTTCCAGGGCAACCCCGCGGTCCAGATCTAAGCATCGTATAAGCAGGCTGAATCCAGGCCATGCGCCTTGAGTTTGACACTCCTGGTTTAGGATAATCCATTGCTACTTCAGAGATCATTTCTAACTAAGGAAGACAGATTTTTGTCAATTGGTTGGATCAGTGGTATATTAACCATTAAGCAGGCTAAGCATGTGCTTGGGGCACCAGATCCAAAGGGGGCACCACAAAGTTGAGAAATAAAAAAATACGAATGAAGATTTGTACAGTATGTATAAAGGAGGGGGGGCACCAAGATTTGTCAGTGCTTAGGGCACCAGTGAGCCTTAATCCACCACTGGGATGGATGATACACTAACACTGTTGGTTTAAGAAAACTAAGACAAATTCAAAGCTGTCATAGTATTGTACAGAGCCTCTGGTGGATGAAGTGAGTTCCTGGCCATACCATCTACCTAATTTCCACCCTTGATCTGATGCATCAGAAAGTAACTCTTTCAGCCAACTCAGTAATTTCACCAAGTTGTAGATTATTTGCTGGTGACTGATATGATCATAGCAACCACATGGCCCACAGCTACCGTTGCCTTGACTTTCTCGATCTGACTGGAGCCACCATGTTAATTTTTTTAAATTATTTCACACCTAACAAAGGCAGAGTTTGATTGATTGTGGCTATGATTTTCACCATTTTGACATTCCTGCATGCCACTAAAGAGAGATAAATTATTCCCCTCTGCTGTAGATATAAAATGTTTCCTTTCCTTGTTTGAACTTACAGCTTTCATTTGGAACAAATGAAAAGTGAATCTGTACACTACTTCATGAATTCCAGAACATACTCCAGTCTTCCCCAGGTTAGATCCTTTCCCCCTGTGCCACTTGTCAGAAAGAACTTGATGGGTAGAGATACAGCCAGAGTTGCAGGCATCAGTGTGTTTTTAAAAGCTCATCGGCTTTTTAGCCATTCTATATCTAGCTACCTACTTCCTTTTCGGAACAGCTGTTGGAGTCAATTTCATATGGAAATGTTTAAAGTAATTTCCTATTACCACCATTCACAACACAGATGTACTTCACATTTTTTTAGCCCACAAACCCTCTTCTTCACAGCCCATGACTCATTTATTTCCAACCCCACCCCACCCCCCAAAAATCTCTGCTGTCATGACATGATCAGGCACAAGGCAAAATGTCTTTGAAAACAAAACCATTCTTTTGTTCTCTCTCTCTCTTCCTTTAATATAATCCTTTACATCTGGGAAAGGTCATCATTTTCTCCTCTTAATCGTCAGCATCTCCACCGAGCCCTTGAATATTAACTACTATGATGTATAAATGCACAACGGAGAAAATGTGCAGTGAGAAGAGAAAGGCTTGCCAGACGACTGTTCTGGTACAAATAAATATATAAATAAATTCCTCATCTGGTGTTTTAAATACCAGAGATGTATTTTTTTTAAAAAAAAATCTCATTAGGTTGCTTAAAAATGATGTGCTATAGGATTAATTGTCTTCGTTTCACTGTGGTGAGTATACCATCTCTTCTATAATTTAGATTAGAACAAGTCTTCTTCACAAGTTCATATCTTTTCAACTAAGAAAATAGTGTAGTTAAATCTGAGGCCGATTTTGACCTTAGTCAGAGCTCAAGCATCAGTTTCAGAATTCAAAGGTTTTCTCCAAACCTAATAGTTGGGAAGGCAAACCAGAGTTTGTATATGATACTGTAGTAGAGTAACGTCAGCTGAATATAAGGCGAAGAGTATGTTTACATCACCTCTTGTGCAGCTCTACAAAGTTCTCAGCTTGTCTTTCCAAATAACAAACAAAAACTGGAGATATAAATATATTCATGAAAATTGTCAGCTTTAGCCTCTGGCATGCTATTGCTCTCACAGAAAAGGCATTTGAACTGGGGGGAACAAACATTGGGAGAAAATCATGGTTAGGAGATATCTGAGGATGTGATTAAGAGAAGGTTATGTTGGCAGCCTTGACAATGCAAGCAAACCTCTGCCTGGTTTTGATGTTTGCTATGTTGACTTTTTCTTTTTAACCATATCCTGTGATTACTTCTGCTTGTGGATTTTGAAAGAGAGCAATGTACATAAAGAGGTGATGTTTTTTCAGTGTTATGAATTCAGGATCTCCCGAGGGTTTGGTTAGTAAATATAGGGTGATATATTTTTAAAAAATAAAATCTCACTTATATGATTATTGTGTTTCTTTTCAGCTAAGGTGAATGTTTCAAAACTTCAGCAACTTTAAGACATGTGGACCCCAATTCCTAGAATTCCCCAGTCAGTGTGAAGATTTACCAAGACTGAGAAACACTAGGCTAAGTTATGATCACATCTGAGTACTGTAAAACAAGAGTTATAGATAAAGGAAAGAGGTATAATGGCTCATTAGCTTAAAGACACTGGGGATTATCTTTATTCCAGTGATTTAAGTCCTAGCTCTGTATGGCAGAGTGAGCACCTGTTGCTTGCTTCAGCTTCTGCCCACCTGGCAGTTTGATATCCCAAAGGTGCTTTTTCAAGAGGCATCTGGACTTTCTGATTTTTCTGACGTTTCGCTTCTCATCCCAGAAGCTTCTTTAGCTCTGAAAACTTTCTTCTTGGATGAGAAGCAAAATGTTTTCAAAGAAAAAACAGAAAGTCCAGCTGCCTCTTGAAAAAAAAGACCTTTAGGACAACCATGATCTGGATGACTGAGAATCCATAGACATTTAGCAATTTGATAGCACATTACATGCGAGTAGATAAATAGGTACCACTTCGGTGGGAAATGTAGTGGCATTTCAACAGTGATGATCAGACCTCTGCTGGTGCTGGACCTGCCCAGATGTGACAGCCAGCTGCGAGGTGACATTGGTGGTGAGAAAAGACCCTAGATGACACCACAGGATGCCATTTATCTTTCTGGTCCACACCTAGTTTGCCCCCTGTGGTATACTTTGGATCAGCACATGAGTGTGTGAACTAAATGGACGAACACTCTTTGGCAGCCATATCACTACTTTATATTAACACTGTAGTCTCTTGGCTAATTGCACCATTTCCATATGCTATGTTAATAAATAAATAGATAAGAGAAAGAATATGTTTAGTGAATACTTCACATCAGGAGTGCTGGCACTCTTTCCATTACATTTTCTTGGACCGTTTGGCTCCAATTAACTATCCAGTGGCTATCAATATGAAAAATAAATAGGCATTACAATATTATCAGCTTTCAATAAGCTCTGTTTGGGGTGGGGTGGCAACCCACCCTCCCATTTCTTTTTTTCTCACAGTCAGAGAAATCTCTATAGAGATGTGGTTAAAAGTTTCCTCTCAGCACTTCAGAGCAAATTTTAGCATGGTAAGCCTTGTGGGCAGTTTAATCCTTGCCTTGAGGAAATGAACATCGCTTGGCAGAAACTGCTCGGTTGAAAAGTGGGACTCTGGTGTTTTATCACAAATGCACAAAGCTGAAGGATCCAAAGGATTCTTTCACTTTTCCAAATGAACCTGGGTTTGTACAATTAGCATTTGCCATTCGACTACAGCTATTTTTGGATGGTATACTCAATGGAGCTATTAGAGCTCTCTTTTCGATTGAAAAGAATTTTCACATGATTCCTCCCCCCCCCCCCCCAAGTTATTATTTCTAAGAAAATAAGTACAGATTTATTTTCAAAAAGGTAGGTGGGTTAATTTCTTCAACAGCAAAGGGAAGGAATAAAAAAGGAAGGAAGGAAGGAAGGAAGGAAGGAAGGAAGGAAGGAAGGAAGGAAGGAAGGAAGGAAGGAAGGAAGGAAGGAAGGAAGGAATACCAAAAGCTCCCCAAGGAAGCTTATAGCCCTTAAAGCAGATTAGGCAACTGATTTTCCCAAAAGGCCACATGAGAAACTGGGATTGTTATGGAGGGCCACCTCCGTCCTCCCCCCCTCACTGCCACTCCTGCCACTGTCTCCCCTCCCTCACATCCCCCATCACAGGCCAAACAGGGACAGTCAAATGGCCAGATGTGGTCTGCAGACTGTTAGAATGCTCAGGTTTGCCTTGAAGGCTAACAAATCTATAATGGTATAAAGCTTTCCTGTACATCCATACATTTCTAGAAAGGACCCAGGTGGCAAAAGCCTGTTTTGCCATGAAATACAAATGTAGACCTTCTTATGTTGATTCTTACGTCTTGAAAACATTTTCTTTTCTTATGAGAAAGACCGAGGAATAATCATTCCCTTATATGCAGGCAAAATATTTGCTCAGTTGCAAGACAGAACACCTCACACATAAAACGTTCAGCCTTGGTCTGTGCTACTTAATCGAGCTAGGAATGATCAGCTCCCTTAGGAGGCCCAGGCTGGATTGGATGAATAAATCCAAACTGTTAAATGTGCGTGGTGGGAAAAATCACATATTAAAACTATAATGTCCCAGCAGTTTTAATGGAGAACAATTAAGCATTTGCTTTTTCCTCCTGCTGATATCATGCGGTTGTTCTTAACTTTAGATGGATTGGGCCTACAGGGTTAAACACCAGCTAAAAATATTTATTTGGAGTCTGTTTTTTTTTAGATAAACATATTCCTCTATGGTTTAGGCCCTGGCCAGTCTGTTTAAAGTTACGTTTTTAAAAAACTGAAAATAATTCCTTAACATAGGAATAAAAAAAAATTGAAATTGATGTTCAGTCTAGCTACATTATATGCAGGGGACTCCAGGAAGGGGTTTAAAAAGAACAAAGTAGACAGCCACAGATGTGCAACCAAAGTCCCACTACATTTTTACATGCTTTCCATATGATGAATGCAAAAACAGGGTGGGGCGTCAATTACATGGGCATAGCTGCCTTTTTTTTTTCTAACCACCTCTGCAAAATGGTCTGTGTGTTCTGACCTAGGCTTCCCCAAAAAGCACAAAGCAGAGTCCTAGTCCCAACAAAACCCCTTTTATTAAACGAATGTGAATTCCTCTCATTCACATTCCGCAAGGCCTGGCAAACAGTCTTTCAAAGGAATATTTATGACTACGGACCTTATCTATTTTGGGAAGCTGCCATGTAAATATTTTCCAAATGGGGTCTGTGCAAGGGAAGACTGGGCACAGGGTCTCTGAGATTCACGGACAGATCTTCACACTCCTGAAATGAATTTAACGACCGAATGAACAAATTGTTTCCTGCAAAAGCCCCAAATTGTTTCCTGCAAAAGCTCCCCTTTCGCTCCTCTTTTATTTCGTATGGGAGGGGCCAATTACCTTCCACCTGTGACTTTACTCCCAAGTCGACCCTGACTTCTGAGTTGTTCTCTTCTGGCAGCTCTGTGCATGCACATACTGGGAACAGGCTTTAGCTGTTCCTCTGCCTCACTGCTGTCTAGCTCCATAGGCACCTGATCACTGGCAGATGGCCTCGACTCCATCTCTGCCTCTAATGCAGAGCCCTGGTCCAAAACTTCCCCAGCCTCCAGGACTGCTGGCTGCTGGCGGGCCACAGCACTATGTGTTAGGTTCAAACATTTTCCTTTCAATTTTTGGGCAGTTTCCTAGTCTTGCAGTTGGTTGGCTCTTCTTGATCGTGCAGTTGGCCATAAATGTTTAAACAAAAGTCATCTTTATGGTTAAGCAGAACTGACAATTACATGAAACAAAGAGTGATCTGTGAGAAAGTATTGTGAATTATTTGCAGAGATGCCTCAGGGGATCCAATACGTAGTAGCAAGCACTCCCACAATTTCTCAGGAACCTACCCATATCTGTTAATTTGCTGTCTGCCGTGGAGGATCGCCTTGCTATTAAAAAAAGATTCAACTCGGCCAATCCATTTGAAATTCCCATGTGGAATTATACATAGCAGGAATAAAAAAGAATTTTCTCAAATATGCTTTTGCAGCTAGCAGCATCTGGTCCACCTTGAGTGAGCTAAATAAGATTGCTCTTGGTTAGCAGTTTGATGAGAGATCACTAGGAAATTCTAGGCTTATAGATTCTTAGGTGCTATACAAAATAATCCCAGAGGATGACATCTCAATCATTTTTGTATTGCTTTCAAGAAAATTATGATATATTAATTAGTGTACTTGCCAAAGTTGGGAAAAGCTCAAAGGCGTTTTTATCCATTTTTCCTAGATATTAAAAATAAATCTTGTTAGAAAGAGGGAGGGAGAAAGAAAGGAAGGAAGGAAGATTTTCTTAGAGCAATCATCTAGTGTCCAGGGTCAAGCAACTTTCCATGGCCAAGCATCATCTGAGAACTGCCTGCTTTCCCAATTAATTTCAAAGAGAGGCAAAATAAGCATCCTTTATGTTTAGTTTTCCACCCTTCCCCTATGTACTTCTTATAAGTGAATGTAGAGGGTGCAAAAAGTCTTATGTTTTATCCCTCCATTATTCTTCATGACCATAGTTTTTCATTATTTTTTGCTCATTGCAAAAGAATCTTTATCTTTAAATAAAAATGGAACTGCCTAAAATATTAAATAGAAATATGAGTTGGATCTTATCAAAGTTCCTGCAAGTCCCTAGTTCCAACGTTTAATTACTTTATTTATCAAATCTCTGGGTTCCTCTTGAGGGAAAATGTCAAATGTGTTTCAAAAGAATGCATTTTTCCCAAACAGTGTTAGGCTAAATCGGAGCCTGCAATCCTGTTTCTAATCATAACGTGCACACTATTTTTTTTTCTTCTGGTAAGTTATCATAACATGGGGAGTATAAATTATATGCACAACAATGTGAAGTCAGAGCTGCTGGTTCTTCAGCTGGTGTTGGCTGAATACACATCAAGTTCTTCTTAAGAATCCAAGATATTGTAATACATGCAGATCCAAGCTCTGTGGAATTTTTTAATTGACAAATTCAAGTTTTGTCAATGCGCAGATTTTCTAAGTGCTATCCAAGGCCTTTTGGTATGACACATATGCCACCAGAATCACCACTGCTGGTTTAGGCCACAACTTTGCTCAATCTTTGATTTTCAGATCTTGATACTTAGTGATCTTGTCCATTTTTTGGTCTTCGATCTACCATCCCCTACTGTTGCCACATCAATTATCCATACATTCTTCTTTTCAACCGCCATTTTAGCTGACATATTATGTGCCAAGTATCAGCTATTACTATTATTTGAACTTGTCTGCCACAATGCTCCTAACAACTCTAGGTGACTCACAATCATAAAATAATGCCAATTGTGCTTTTGAGACAAGAAATAAATGTTCACGAGTTTCTGAAGTAGCTGTCATCCTATCTCTTACTGATCACTAGTTTTATTAGCCTGATTGTTCAGCACACCCTTTAAAAAAATGGAACATTGATAAACAGAACCAACTAAAATAGGGAATGATACTTCCTTGTAAAAGTTACATTCTTTATATAGCGCCAGGCATAATATGGTGAAATTAACTTGTCTGTTAGGAAATGTTGATACATTGGGTTCAGAAGAGTCTATTTCTTGAAATCTCTCCCTAGAATGTGGTATTTTCATTTAATTACTATGTGAGAGCAGCATGTATTTGTTGCTTATTCATACATTTTAGTGGAATCTATATAAATAAAAATGTAATGTTTGTTTGTTCAAAATCTCAAATCTCCGAAAGTTCTTCACCGATTGCTTTGAAATTTTGACACAATGTTGCATTTGACTACACGCATGTTTCTATATATGTATATTATATAGATGTCATACCTGTGACAGGTACAAACATGTTTTTGTAAAAATATGCTTTTTTGAAAACCAGCGCCATCTGTTGGACGTAAAAGCAACACACGCAATACCATAGCGTTTATTTCTTGAGAATAGTATATTCGGAACAGTTCGGCCTCTCTCCAGCTTTGTCCCAACGGTCCCTTTGTATGTGTGGCTGGGCTGCGGCTGCACCCTTTCCCCTTTCCGCCCCTCCGACGATGAGCTTCACCATTGTGAAGATTCCAAGAGTTGCCCTAATTAACGCCTAAGGCATTTCCAACCATTTCCACCAAGGGGAGCTGAAGCCTTTCGGCCTCCCCCCTCCCCTCTCTCTCCTCCCATCCCGCCAGGCCTTTGCTGTCTGTGGTGGGGCGGCGCCTGCCCCATCCCTCAGCCGCCTCCTCCCACCCTTAAGCCGGCCTCCCCCCGCCCAGCCCAGTGGAGCTACAGAGGAGGTGGAGGCGGAGCGTCTCCTCAGCCCGGCCGGCTGCGCGTGCTCTCCACTCACCTCACAGGGAGCCAGCTACGGCCTCACCAAGGCGGCTCCGACAGGGCGGCGGCAGTGTCAGCCTGAGGCGCAGTGGGGCTGGGGTGGCTGCTGGGTGCCCCGTGAGATGGCGACTGCAGTGCCGACAGCATCTCTAGATGGGGCCATGGCCAGCGGGGGCTACCTCGTGTCTGCGTTGCCAGGGATGGCCCCTTCCTCCTTCTGTTCCTCAGGGGATGCTGGATGCCTCCTCTCGCCGCCACCGCTGAGGGAAGCCGGGTTGGGGACAGCGGCCTCCTCCTCCTCTCCTCCTCAGCTCAGCCAGGCTGGGGCCTGTGGGAGCGTCCTCCACCATGGCTCACTTCCATGCGGGGACCGCCTCTGCCGGGGGACTTGCGCTTTCTCTTTTCTTTCTTTTCCATTTAACCAGACTGGGCCACAGCAACGCGTGGCTGGGTACAGCTAGTAATTATATAAATATTAAGCATATTCATGCCATGATAAACAAAAACAGTTATTCTTTCATTATTTCTTTGTTAAATTGAACCAATGTTTCCACTCAGCTGCAAAAGCTCATTTAAAAACAAACATTTTGGATTCTACCTACGATATCTACTAAATGTAACGGTGTTCTGCCGTGATATGTTAGAGATGCAGCCAACTCTTTGTTTATGCCAGCATGAATATGAAATTCATCTAATATAAATACAGTTGCACTGGGGTAGAATAAAGTAAAAAAAAATCCTTCAATTTAAAAAATGCAAGTCATATTGCTACCAATAATATTTTAACTGTTTTAAAGTTATGGCTGGATAATGTAAGAACATAGCATTACCTATCTATAAAATTGTGTTTTGTAAGTTGTATTAACAAAATCCCATAACTTTTCTTAGGATTCATGTTGGCTCTTGGCAGATACCAATTCTGAAGGGTCCAACTCCTAGAATTTGTATTTGCCTTCCAAATGCCATCACAGAGGTATCTGGAGGCAGTGGCTAAATGGAGAAAGCTATCAAATTTCTCCCAGATCTCTAGATAAATCAGTGGGAGATTGAAAGGTTACAATAAGTAGATGCTTCGTAGACCCAGCTATTAACTCCAAATATGCCCATAACCTTTTACCAATCTCTGCTAGATTCTCCTCCTTCCCTTCCTAACTTCAACCCTAACTCTAAGCAGCAGTAAAACAGTAATGTGTTGGTTTGATTTATTTTCCTAGTCACATGTATTACTAGGATCATTCTTTCTCTGCTGGTCATTTCTAGCTTAACTCTTTCTCTACCCATTACTCTACATGAGTAGGGATTTCTACTATTCTCCCTATTTACCCTGGCTAGTAAACTTTTTCAGGGTGGCAGGTTGTGATATTATATTTGCAGCCATGAAACCCTGGAGCCATATGCACCAAGAAGACATGTCCCTTTTTGTCCATCTTCCTTCTTCCAAAACTAATGTTTTCCGATATATAAAGATACCTTGTAAGGCCCAAACAGCGGTGGTATTCAAATGGTTTTAGGGGCATCCTGGCACTGCCACCAGCAAGTTATATATTTTTTCCCTTAGGCCTGTGTTTTCATTTGGACTTGTGCTGATAGAAGTGTATGCTAGTACTATTCCACAGCTCTCTTTCCAAATGAATAGCTATGAAGTTTTATTTACTGGCAGAATTTTAATACCACAGGCCTTTCTAGCAGAGAAGAGCCCAGGTTTGGTGGTAGGGATCAGACACTACAAACAAACAAATAAACCAGATTAAATCCCTAGCATCTTATAATGGAGCTAAGGCAAATCTGGTGTTTGAAATATGGAGGATGGCTACCAGTAGATATGCTGAATCAGATGGACCCAAGAGCTAAATCTGAAACAGAGCTTCTTTTTCCCCGTTTCCTGGAATGTAGGAAATTATTCTGTTTTCATTCCATCCATTTGGCTAGGTCATTCTCTTTGGCATAAAATAAACAGCGGCTACGAGTTAGAGAAAAAGCAAATTGTGGTCAATGTGGTGCTCCAATACCAAAAGAGACACACTGAAGAAAAGAAAAGAAAAAAAAAACCACAACACAATTCTACAGAGCAGAGAAAGCTACAGAGCAGGGGTGGGTTTTTGCACAGAAGCAAAAACTGGTTCGGGAGCCTGGCAAGCCAGGGTTGCTGCTGGTTCCAGCGACCCAGGCTGCTAAACCACTACTGGTTTGGCCGAACCGTTGGAAGCCACCACTGCTACAGAGAAAGAATGAGTGTTACCAAGATTGGTAACAATTGTGCTATTAAATAGTGAAGTTTGTTGAACCGAATAGAAAGGACAGCACAGAAGCTCAGGGAAGAGTTTGTTCTATGCCTGCCAGTGTACAGGGATAAATAATTCCTTTGTGTTACTGAATCTTCCATCTAACAACAAGGCAGTATACAATACAGAGAGCTTTGGAGTGAGTGTCGGTAATAAATGTAAAGAACAAGATTATAGCGAATTAGGGTAAACGTTTTCTAAGGCGCAGATAAGAGATGTTTGCTAAACATGTAGGATGAGAGAATTGTCTTCCGAACAAATCCTCTCCCTTACAGTAATGGATTTTTGCTTAGGTCGTGCTTAATATCATTGCTAAGTAAGGATCCTTTATTTCAGCCAGACTGTCTTTTTTCAGTGCAAATCCAGAATGGATGGATGGATGGATGGATTTATTTAGGCTATCCATCTCAACCTAATGACTGTGGCTCAGAAACAATACAGAAGACGTAAAATATGCAACTGAGGTTCCAAACTAAATTTATCATACGGGTATCAATTCCCATGTTGGCCCCAATGAGTGGGGGAGAGGTTGTGTATGTCTTCCATAAGATCATAAAATTGTCCTGCAAATTCAAGCAATTTAATCCTCTAAGTGACAAATTCACGAAGGTGTCTTTATGGGACTTTGACTAGACTCCAGTCTCAGGAGGGAATTTGATATGCAGTCAGAAACTCACAGTACAGGTCTCAAAAATTTAAGCTGGATTCCCTCTACAGAGGCTAAGTCACATAAACAGGTCTGCTTATCACACAGCAGGTGGCTAATGACCTTAGCAATGAACATTTTCAGTTGCAGCAGGAATATGGTTATTGCGATTGTGGCTGGCAAAACTCAGAACTGCAGTTGGAAGTTTATGGACCCTGGTGATGACATCCCTGTGCCGTTGGTTCCGGATTGCCAAGGTTTAGAAGTGCAATATTCTAGAAGAACATTTTTTGAACAATCATACACAGTTGAAACACAATTGTGACGAATTAACTGATAGTCACAAAGAGGAGACTAACAGTGCGGATATTTTAAATTGCCTGAGACACCATGGGCGAAAAATTATGAATAACATACAGTTCCTCTTGCTATAGGTAACAGAAAGGATATGATTAAATGTTGAAATACCTGAATAGAGAAGTGCAAAAGTCATTTACTCCAATGGCTAACAGGCCTCTTGGAGAAGACAACCATTTTCATTTCTAACTGGTGACTAATTGCTAATCATTGCAATAATGGACAGGCGGAGGCCCCATCTCAAGCCCACTGACAGGAAGGAGATTACGGCATAGTAAGCAGAAACTGAACTGAAGTTTTAATGTGGAGAGATTAAACTCAGCTTTTATGAAGCCTTGGGCCAGCTGGTTAACATAAAATTAAAGAGAAGAGTTGTTATCACAGAGGCCTATCTAAAGATTTGAAAGATTTGGCTGAAAATGACAGTGCAAACCTGAAGTACAGGTTTTTTAAAAGTTTACTCAAACTATTATTCCATCACAGAAAAAGCAAAAACTTTAGCCTCATGTTTATGTAGGATTTGGACTTCAGGCTATTTATGAGCCATTGTGCTGTCCCACTCACTCACACACACACACACACACAAACATAACTGCAGGGGTGAGATTCAGACAGTTCGGACCGGTTTGGGCGAACCAGTAGTTCCGACGATCAGCTGGGGAGTGAACTGGTTCACTCCAATGATCAGGTTGGTCCGCCCGCCCGCCCCTTTACTTACTATATCCTCTAAACTGATTCATGCAGCAGAATGGATTGCCACACCTCAGCTGTGTTACTCCCCAGAAGTAACATGGAAGGTAAGTTTTGTTAAAACTGCTAACGTGCGCACAAAGCACACAATCACCGAACTGGTTGTTAAACTGGCAGAATCCCATCACTATATAACTGTGGTTTAGTGGGTTTATTAATAATCCCCCCACAACTCCCTTCATCAAAAACCCAGAACTGTCCCAATTAAGTCCAGGCTCAAGGAGATCAATGCTAGTCCACAGAGAAATGGCCAATGAGTCCACAAGGTACTTGAAATTTGTAAAGATTTTCAGTCATCCAGGTCATGGTTGTCTCAAATGTGCTTTTTTCAGGAGGCAACTGGACTTCCTTCTTTTTTATTTTGAAGACATTTTGCTTCTCATCCAAGAAAGAGAAAGAAGGACTAGGGGAGACATGATAGCAGTGTTCCAATATCTCAGGGGTTGCCACAAAGAAGAGGGAGTCAAGCTATTCTCCAAGGCACCTGTGGACACAACAAGAAGCAATGGGTGGAAACTAATCAAGGAGAGAAGCAACTTAGAACTGAGGAGAAACTTCCTGACAGTTAGAACAATTAATCAGTGGAACAGCTTGCCTCCAGAAGTTGTGAATGCCCCAACACTGGAAGTCTTTAAGAAGATGTTGGATAGCCATTTGTCTGGAACGGTATAGGGTTTCCTGCCTAGGCAGGGGGTTGGACTAGAAGACCTCCAAGGTCCCTTCCAACTCTACTATTGTATTATTATTGTATTCTTCAGCTCTGATAGGATAGTGGGGAATGGAAGAATTTATATTCCTTGCAGACAGCTGGTAATTTGCATCCTTTTAGAGCAGGGGTCTCAAACTCATGTTGTCACAGCATCATCATATGATGTATTGGGACTTCCCCCCCCCCTTTGCTAAACCAGGCGTGGCTGTGGCCAGTGCGTGACTCATCTCGCCTGTAGACCAGGAGTTTGACACCCCTGTTTTAGAGGGTCGTTGAAACACTTAGAGGTACTTGAAAGTTTTCCAATCAAAATAAACCCACCAGGCAAAATTAAATCCACAATACAAGAGGGTTTATGAGACAAAAAATATCCAGAGTTGTCAAGGCACAGTGTCAATCCAAAACAAAAATTCTTCAGCCAGTATGTCATGTAGTTTCCCTTCCTTCTAGTTAAATTTGTTTAGAATTCTTTCTACTAATTACTTGCTATAATTTATATAGTCTCTGGTTTTATTATTTTAGTTTTCTTTATTAGTGAGTTTTACTGAAATGCAGCCATAATTGGCAAACATGTGTGCTCTGATAAGTAACTTATTAAGGCCTGATTAATTCTGCCTGATTGATTACAGCCAGAAGGTCTGTCCTGGGATAAAAAAATAAACCCTGACCCTTTAATTAATCTGAATGTTTTTATCTATCCATCATTTAAATATACCCAAAACAACTCAGATTTAATATTACTTAAACCGATGCTTGATTTGTTTATGACACGGCTTCTGATTCTGTGATGGGATTTTATTCCCACTATTGTTCGGGAACTAAATTTCCTTTGCTGTTTCTGAAGAGCCTCCTTATGTTTAATTATTAGTAGTTATATTAGATTGTGCTTTTTTATTGTCTTCCCCGTCTATGCTTTCCAGATTCGCTGACAGAAAATCTCCTTCATGGACCAATGAACTAAATTATCTTCATTCTTAGCATATCTACTCTCGCCCTTGAGTCTTAACATACTGTACATCTCACCAGGGAAGCTGGCATTCAATGAGGCTCTTGGCAACATTAATGCCAAGAAAACTGTGAGGATATGCCTATCAAATCCCCAGGAACAGACAGACAGGTTTTCCCTTGATAGCCTAAATGTCATCTTCCACAACTGATTACTGCTTAGCAACAGCCAAACAGGAATAGCTTGCTCAGTCTGGTTACATGTTAGGAAGCACCAGATATACAAAGAGCAATAGCGCTTAGACTTATATACCACTTTACAGTTCTTTCCAGCCCTCTCTAAGTGGTTTATAGAGTCAGCATATTTTCCCCAACAATTTGGATCCTCATTTTAACCACCTTGGAAGGATGGAAGGCTGAGTCAACCTTGAGCCTAGTGAGATTTGAACTGCCAAATTACAAGTAGCCTGCAGTAATGCACTCTAACCACTGCACCACCGTGGCTCAAAGCTAGAGGATTTGGAAGAAATAGTTTTTGACCCTCTACCACAGGTGTCAAACTCGTGGTGTCACATTGCTGTTATGTGACATTTCATGACATTTTGCAGAGCTGGAATGAGTGTGACCAGCACATGACACATCTGGCCCGCAGGGGGCCAGTTTGACACCCCTGCAAGATAAGGTAATGTTTCTCAGCCTGATAATTTTTAGCTGTGTGGGCAAACTCTCAAAAGTCAGGATGTTGGCTGGGGAATTATGGGAATTGAAGTCCACATAAATTTGCCAAGGTTAAGAAACACTAACCTAGGGATAGCAAATTAATTTTCTTAAATGTTATACAGATATATACATAGTTTGTCTATGAAATTTGATACCAGACCATGTTCCAAAGGAATCATGTATTTAATAGCTCAATAGTGTAGTTTCATTTTTAATTATTTGAATTTGATTTTGATTTTAAACTGCTGAGAGAGGTTGATATGCTGTGATTTACGATCTGAGAGCTTGTATAAAACATGTACATTATTGGGAATACAATGTACTACATATCTCCCTCTAGTCCATTGTGTGACAAATGTAAGACATAAAGTAAAACAAATTGTTTGCCTGTTTTTACAGCTTCATGTGAGGTATTTTTAATGATTACATTTGCTAGACAGCACTGTTTATTTGAACTGAGCAAGAGTAGAAATATGAATGACAGATGTTGTGGTGAACTGAATGCTCCAGTGATATTATAGAAATGAAATGAAAATTAAGAAATGAAAATTAAGAAACAATTAAATGATTGAAGTATAAGTGCAAAGAAAATAAATCTATACATAAAAATATAGGATCCAAAAGTATCCATCAGTCTTGTGGCATGCTAACTGATAGATGGATTGATGTGCCATCCAGTCAATGTCAGCTCATATTAACCACATTTTCCCATGACAATCTGTTCCTAACTATCTTCTTCCCCTCTTTCAGTCGTACCCCCAATATCACTATAATTGAAGCAACAGGAAATTTCAGGCACCTTGTCAAGATTTAATTTGGCCATCCAAAACAGTCATCCAGTGAAGTCCTATTGAGAAGACTTAATATAAGGTACATGGGGTATGGACAAAATACTGTAGTAGACTTTCTCTATGGACTGAAGAATACTCTTTGGCCATTCTCCAATCTCAGTTTCCTAGTTCTAGTCCATCTTGCAATTCACAAGCAGTATGAAAAAGTGCTTCTCCATTGTGCCTTGCATTGAAATGATGGTGGGCTTCAGGCAACAATTATCTGTATTAATCTGTTTCTTGTATATTCCACTTATGCATTTTTTGTTCTCAATCATCCGGACTTTAGGCTAGGGCTGGATTATAATTTTTTTTAAAAAAACTAAATGAAAGTGTAAATAAATAACTAGTTAGTAGCATTTAATTATTTTAACTGAATTTCATTTATGTTCAGTATATACTTAGCATTTGTTGTGAATTTGATTGATTTTTTTGAATTAGCCTCACCATGTTTTGGAATGTGGCCTCCAACACGTCATCAAAGCCCAAAGGAACACAGAATCATACAGTTGGATAAAGTTCCTTTGGGCTTTGGTCCTCAGGTTAAATACAGGAATCCAAATTAAAGCATAGATGTCTCCTTAGCTTCCATTTGAACACATTCAAGGACTTACGGTAGGTTCCAAAAAATCTGGACATACCTGCTATATAGCAACACTTTCCCTATTATGTGCCTCAATTAAGATTGATATAGTTTGCAATGTTATGCATATTCAACTTAGAATAGATATAGATGATATAGATATAGATGATATAGATATAGATGATATAGATAGATATAGATATAGATATAGATATAGATATAGATATAGATATAGATATAGATATAGATATAGATATAGATATAGATATAGATATAGATATAGATATAGATAGATATAGATATAGATATAGATATAGATAGATATAGATAGATATAGATATAGATATAGATATAGATATAGATATAGATATAGATATAGATATAGATATAGATATAGATATAGATATAGATATAGATAGATATAGATAGATATAGATAGATATAGATATAGATATAGATATAGATATAGATATAGATATAGATATAGATATAGATATAGATATAGATATATTCTTCAAAGTCATTGTCAAATGACCGGGGGGGGGGGAGGACTTTTTTTGGGGGGATTTTCTCATTGATTACATCTAGTGTTTCTCATTTTGCATGCTGTGATTTTATTAATTTAATAAATTTAATTTAATCTTAATTTTAATTTTAATCTTTCAAATACAGTGTAAAATTATGTTAAGCTTTGATTCCCCCCTCCCTTTCCCCTCTCCTGGGAAAGAATTCCAGGCAGAAGTGCTATTTGAGTTGAAGGGGTTTTACATTCAGAAATCAATCCCACTAGGTTAAATTGGAGTTATTTCATTTTAAGTGTGTTTAGGATTGATCCTTAAGGCAGTTTGAACATGTTGACTAGAGAGTAAGCCTCACTGGAAAAAAAAAGCTAGTTGTAGAACCGTGATTCATATCAGAGTATCTGTAGCATTGTTACTAAAATATATGTAATAATATAAGACATTTAAAATATCATTATAATCAATACAGAGTGATTATGATTTGATGCGTGTGATGCAATGTTGGCATTAAAAATGGAAGAGTTATGACAGAAGCTTAGATTCTGTTCCAACCTGATATCTTTGAGGTCTGATGGGCTATAATTCCCAGAACAGGCCATGGTATCTAGGAATTATAGTCTATAATATATAGTCTATTATAACACTATATAATCTTACACTTCTGGAAAATGTCAACACAGGGAAGATTATTTTCCAAAGAGCTGTGTTATCCACGTGCCATTGAAACATTGCTTGTTAGCTTGCTTTCTGCCTACCTGCCTGTCTTCAATCACCGGGCTCCAAGCAGTTTGAAATCAAATCAAACTATCCATATCCTCATAAAACTATAGAATCCCTTCTAAGGAACCCCATAAAATTCATCCTAGGGAACCCCATAAAATTCCACAAATCAAAACAATATAATTTAAAATGGGGCAGGGGGATAGAACCACTGTAAGAAGCTTATACCTCCAATCCCTGGCAAAATAAAACCATTGTTGCTGCATTATTTATTAGCATTTACTAGCTGTCCAACTCCAGTGGATTCCAATAGAATCATTCCTGAAGACCAACCACAAGGATGCTTCTGGGAACAAGCAGTTCAGTACCAATGATTCATACCCATCTTACCTGAAAATAGGAATTGAAAGCAATGTTTCTGAACACAGAGACAGAGGAAGGGAGTGCAGAAAATTAAGATAAGTAAGTAGGATCCACCCATTTAAGGAGTTATACATCAATATTTTAAATTGTACTCTGAAACTTACTGGCTCAAGATAGATATTGCTTTGCAGAAGGAACAAAAGGTGCCTGTATTCTGTTCCAAATGCTGATTTTGGGTAGTCCTGAAAGGTAGTTCTAGTAATCCAACCTTGAGAAGCAAGTAAAGCTTCCCAAACCAGAAAGAGCCACAGCTACAGCCAAGCATAGGCTCCCTAGACACACAATCCATTTCCTGATCAACCTATAGCCATGAATCCCAGAAAACTCTCAAGTTCTGGATCTGCTTCATCAATTGGAGTGAAATAACTTACTGTATAAACTGGGAGTAGACTCAGAGCCAGATGCTTTCTTAATGAACATTGTCTCCATTTTACTCTCATTAAGTTTAGTTCTATTTTGTCCTATCCAGTTTCTTACAACTTTCCAATCCTGGCATCTGCTGCATCTTAAGTTTGGCCTTGGATGAAGATCACATACTTAAGTATTGTAAGTACAACATACCCACGAGGATGTGAACAACTGTCTTTTGTACCAACTGCAGTTACAGAGTAGACATAGCAATAACCTTTAGACTTATATACCACTTCACGGGGCTTTACAGCCCTCTCTAAGTGGCTTATAGAGTCAGCATATTGCCCCCAACAATCTGGGTCCACATTTTACCGGAAGGATGGAAGCCACTTTGAGCCACTCAGAATTGAACTCCTGGAGTGAGCAGTGAGTTA
Source organism: Natrix helvetica (assembly GCF_964273705.1). Lineage (NCBI taxonomy): Eukaryota > Metazoa > Chordata > Lepidosauria > Squamata > Natricidae > Natrix > Natrix helvetica. The sequence goes on from NC_138549.1 coordinate 21,670,491, forward strand.
GCCTGCAGTACTGCATTCTAACCACTGCACTACCACAGTTCAAGGGTAGTATCCAAAAATATCCTGAAGCTGAATGCACTGCAGTAATCCATGAGGGCAGTCACCCTTCTGCCCCAACCTAGGTTGCAGTAACAATGGCATTACAGTGACAGGCAGTAGCTTTTATCTGTGCACCCTTCACTATCTACACAAATAATTTGTTGACTATCCCACCAGCAAATATCATCTATAACTGCAACTCTTTCCCTCTTTTTCCTTCACCATCGGATATCCTGCTGATTTATCCAACTTTCCAGAACACCTTCTTCCTCAGTTTTCACAAATATTCCCTAGCACCAAATGTTCGCTCCGAAGAAGGGATCTTCTAAAAATGCAAAGCTCCACCTAGCATGAAAGCAATGGTTAGGCTCTTGGGAACTCATATAGGTCCAATGCCATTTTTTTTCTAAAGCTGCTCCATTCCTGTTAGGAGACACTTCTAGATGCTCATCCATGCATCCTGTCAAGATATGTCCCAAAGCACTTTCAGTTTTAAAAAAATGGATTGCTAATAAGACTCAGGAACAAATCACTATGTGCGGTTTTTAAACTTTATATATAGTTCCTGTCTAAATGTGATCACTCTACAATCGGTTAAGAGAGGTGTACATCAGTTGTGGTACAGGCTCTAATATTTCCCTTTAAACATATGCACATACCATTTTATGACAATTCAGCCTGGCAGGCAACGGATGTTAAAACAATAAGCTTTTAATCACGGAGGCATACTCTGACCGAGGAGTTTTGATTAAAAGTGATAAAAGGTGATGGAGTGGTAAATCCATTAAAGCTGTTCAGTTCAGCGTTTCCACAGATTTGAATCCTGAAGTATTGAATTAATCTTTGGTTTTCTGCTCTCGGACTTCTGTGGAAAGCAGGGTGGGTCCTAGGCAAGCTAACAATTTTAGCTGCTGGGAGGGGGGAGGGAGAAACAGAAGACGAAGGTAATTTTGGAAACTGCATTGTAGGCATTTCTTAAAGTGAGCGGCCCCTTGGAGCATGTGATTTTTCTTTATCATTTTTCTATGCCAGAAAATTAGGGTGGGTGGACAGATCAGCTTCAGTCCTACAAATGTTAAAGTCATGTGGATATGGATTTCTTTGTTTGTCGGTTTGCCAGCAACACCAAAGAATTCAGGCGATGGGAGTACAAACTGCCTTTTTAAGGAAACAAATGTGCAGCCTAAGGATTCCAGTATATATCATTCCCTGCTTATATAGCTTTTAAATGTGTTATTTATAACCACCATGTCTTTAGATGTGTATCTCTAATGGGTATTAAATGGATTGAATTAGCTATCCGTTTTGTAGTAAAACCGAGTTTCTTCAAAAGGACCCATTTCTGCCTGAAGTGTGGCAGGGCTGAGCTTTGGTAGAGCTTTAAATCTACTGGTTGTTGCTTAAGGTGCATCGTTTTGGTTCCTGCACAACTATGTAATTCAGATACAGCAGAGAGATGAGTGATAAAAGTCACCTCATGGCTGTAGGGGAGACAGGGAGGGTGGCCGGAGGGAGATTGCAATAGAATTGTGCTGATCCATTAGAGTCAGAGGTGGTTTTTTTTGCTGCTGATATAGCAAAAACACTTCATTTTAGGTCCCTAAATATAACCTAGTTTCATACAATCATAGCAGTGGTCGATCCTTGGCATCTTCATATTTTCAATTATTTTTATTTTGGTAGTCACCTTAAAAAAAAATCAAACCCTTAAAGATTGAGAAGCTGCTACACATTTGTATCAGATTTATGTAGGCTTGTCTATATAATCGCCAACATAATCACCAACATCGGAGGATGGATACGGCACAACAAGAAGTAGAAGAAGATCAGATTTATGTAGTTATGTAGTTATTCATTGAATTCACCATTTTGTAACTGGTTCCAGTGCATAAACTACATTCAGCAGCCATCAGAGTAAAACTATGGAATTAAAAAAGGAAGATATACAAGTAATAGAAATCTCCTAGATAGCAATTAGAAACATTTAATCCTGAAAACATGAAATGCCAGAAGGGAAGGTTTGCTCAGCCTTCTGGTGGCCAAGAGATTTGGAGTGCAAGGGACAAAAGAGAGGGAGGAAACTCTTAGAAGGACTTCATGGAATGTTCTTTACCACACATGAAGATTCAGTCTTAGCAAGACAGGTTCTAATGTAAAATGGCTGTGCTATTCGTGACTTTAAGGGTCAACATTTGAAATGGGTGCAGAAGCCAGGTGTAACTATTATTACTTTAGGACTGTCTTGTCAGTAATCTAGACATTGCATTTTGGACCAGCAGTATCTTCTGGGTTGTTTCTAAAATAAAAGAAACTGTGAAGGTGAGTTCAACTCAGATAATATATAGATACATCCACGTTTATCAGGATTCCCGATGTGGAGACTCCTGCAAATTACCAATCTCCTGTTACTTCACACTCAGCTCACCTTAATCACTTGATTCAGGGGAAGAACGCAAATGTAATTAGCTGAATAGAAGAACATTCATTGCAGTTAAGAATAATAAAAAAAAAAACAAGCTACCAATTGCTCATTGTCTATGTATAGTAAATATTATTGAAACTCAGGTCTTCCTTCTACCCATCTAAGTAAAAGGATAATGGCACAGTGCTTGGTGGCCTTAAAACCAAGTAGTTGTTGTATATCAGCCATATCTAGCCTGGGAATTGTGGTTCCTGCAGCACCTGTCTCAGATCTTAAAATACTTGGCGGCAATGATGAGTGTTTTGCCTTTGCCTTGTTCTTGAATTCTTCTGTATAGACATTTATTAAATGCATTATAAGTATATAAAGTCAAGTCTCCATCAAATTGGGCTAATTCTTGGATATTTTATGGATAAGAGGAGGGAGGGAGGCAGGGAGGGAGGGAGGGAGGGAGGAAGGAAGGAAGGAAGGAAGGAAGGAAGGAAGGAAGGAAGGAAGGAAGGAAGGAAGGAAGGAAGGGCATGGCATAGTTTTCTTCAAGATTATTTAAAAAAAAGATTTCCTAGTATAAAACATAGGATTTTCTTGTGGCATTAATAGGTTCAACCTTTCTTAACTTTTAGAAATCAACCATTATTGGCTAGATGCTTCAATTTTCCATAGAATACCCCCCCCCATAAATAGAACTGAATGGAAAAGTAGGACCACAATGATTGCTCTTATATTATGACTCCTCTCTAGTTTTTGTTATCCCCATCATTCCTCTGCCCTCTGTATGATTAGGGATTCCATACAAACAACTTGAAGATAGAAATGGTAAGCATAATTAACAATTATTAACAAGAGCAGTGGAAGCACTCCTAGCACACTAGTATTTTCCTAAAATATTAGTTCATGGCTTCTATTATCAGTGTAATCTAAGAAGAAACTATGGCAGCTATTTGAAGGCAAGGGAAGCAATTGTCTTTAGAAGAATTGTTCCACTTACAGGTTTTGGAAATATGCTGTGCTTTTAAAACTTGTATGGTATTTCATATCAAATATCTACAGCTTGGCATTCTTCAGTCTAGTAAAGTGCTGAGATGTACTATTCACTAATGAGAAGTGTCATTGCCATAATTTATTCTGATAAAGTCCTAGCCTTTTCAGCACCTGCATTTCTCTATCACAACTTTGCTGCTTCAGCCACTTGACTTCTGTGACATTTTAGGAAAATAATCACTAGCATCATGGCTATAAAAAATGACTAGAAATGTTGCTGTCACTGGGGAAGCTTCTTCAATAAGCACCTACCTTGGAATCACATAATTCCTAATGTAATATAATCTGTATAAATCATTACGGAATATTATCCTGTTGTTTTCTTTTGCCTATTTTTGCATATTCAGCAGGGATTATATTATTCATTGTAATAAACCCATTTATTTAGTCATTTACTGTAAGCCACGCTTGGAAAAGAAGGTAGTTGCTCTCAATTCATGAGAATTGACTACCTCAAAAACCAACTGAATTCCTATATTAAGCTTCCCTGTATTAAGACTATCATTCCTTATCAAAACACCAAGAAATCATCAGCATAAGGTAGATTCATCAACTTGAGCATCTTCAAGATGCAGGAACTTTCAATTCCTAAATTTCTTTATTTATATATTTATTTATTTCATCCTCTCTTTTCTTTCTTTCTTTCTTTCTTTCTTTCTTTCTTTCTTTCTTTCTTTCTTTCTTTCTTTCTTTCTTTCTTTCTTTCTTTCTTTCTCTCCATCTCCTAACTGAAATCCTAGTCCCTGGAAACAGCCAAGGTTTGGGATGGCCAATGTACAGTTGTAGTTAATGTCTGTTCAAACCTCCACTTTAATTCTTCGCTTGACTAAACTCATAAAGTTGTAATTAGGAGCCATTTCAGGAGAGGGTATCGAAGAAGTCAAGATGGCAGCCATAACCTTAGACTTGCAATCTTCCCCCTATTTTTGCATGCAATAACATCATGCACCCTACTCTGAGGTGGTATTCAACCAGTTCTGTCAGGTTCTGGAGAACCAGTAGCAGAAATTTTGAGTAGTTCAGAGAACCAGCAAATAGATGGCCCCGCCCCTGCTGCCTCCCAGCCTCCCAGCTGATCTTCTTTTGTTGCCCTGAAAAGGAGAACAGAGCTGGAAAGCAGATTAGTGGGATGGGGATGGAATGGGGCTTTTGCATTATCCTTCCCCTGCCACGCCCACCAAGCCATGCCAAGCCACACCACACCCACAGAACTGGTAGTGAAAAAAATGAATCCCACCACTGACCCTACCCCTGTATGTCTTAGTTGTAAAGATGGAATTGGAAAAAATGAAGTGAAGATTGGCTGTCACTCAGATAATGCAGATAAGTTTGTCTGCCAACAAGTCAATAAAAGATTAGTGGGTTGAACCAGGGAATTTTGGGGAAAATTTCTTCCACATATTTACATCAGTCTACATTATCTTGAGATATTTTTTTAACTCTATCCCATGAGCCTGAATTAAAATGTTTCTTCTCTGATATATGGTCAGCTTTCAAAATTTGGAATGATATTCTTTGTACTGCTTCCACCCCTCCCTGCCCACCCCATTTTTTTCTTTAAAAATAATGCATACCAGAGTGTTTCAATCTGTAATTCAGCCTTACATTATATAGGAAGGCAAATTTAAGCATTTGGAGTATGGTTTTTAAGGATAAAAAGAATTGAAAGTCAGAAATACATGAAACTTGTAAATGTTCATAAATATTTTACAACAGAGTACCACAAAAAGGAAGTTAGAAACTTAATATTTATCCATATATATTTAATTGTTGTTCTTTTTCCTCTTTTTTTAATGGTATCTTTAAATAGGAAAATAGTGGACACTTTGGCACTCAGCCCAGAGACTCAAAACGATCCTTAAAATCCTTTTCCTTCTTGTTAAAAATAACTTAATGTGTTTTGGTTTCTATGGTTAATTTTTCATCAGTGATATGTTAAGCATTAATAGTGCAAGTTTTGTTAACTTCTTTGTCCAATTACTGATATTCTATCTTTCAACATGTTATTTTTTAAATAAAATAAAAAATAAAAAAAATAATTTAGCCTTTACATTTGAAAAAAAAAATTAAGCATGAAATGAATTGTAGAAATGTAGTGATCTTCTAAATTATTACTGCTGTTCACAAACCAGTCCAATCCCTGTCCTTGAATTTTAACTTAAGCATTAAGTTGGTTTTTGTGTATGTAAAAATGATATGAGAAGATATATGAAGTGTTAGATACTTGCTCTAACTACAGTGGTTCCCACCAATGTCCTCTGTTCCGGCGGGAACAGAGGTTTAATCCTATTGGGTGAAGGGTCTGACAGCTTCCTATAAAAGGGCTGCTGTCAGACTCAACCTTCGCTGGATTGTTCTTACTTGTTGTACTTAATAAAGAGCTGTTGTTACCGTTAAGCCTGTGTGTGCCTATCCATTACCTGATCTAACATGTTTTCATGTTGCCTACATACTGTGAAAATATGACATATCCTGAAAATAAGGCCAAGCCTGATTTTTTAGTTGTACGTAAATATATGCCCGTCCCCAAAAATAAGCCCTAGTGAAGGGGTGGGTGTGGCCAGAACAGGAGGCAGCACTTCCCTTCCCCGGTCACCTCAGGGCTTCTCGGCCCCATAATAATAATAATAATAATAATAATAATAATAATAATAATAATAATAATAATAATAATAATAATAATAATAATAATAATAATAATAATTTATTTCTAGACCGCACCCTTTCCTTGGCAGGACTCGGGCGGTGTACAGTCATGTTAAAACCATATACAAATACATAGATAGAAACGTAGACGTAGACGTAGACATAGACGTAGACGGAGGAGGTAAAAAATATACTGTACAATTCTAATTAAAATACAAATACAATTAAAATTCCCTTAAAAAATTCCCCAATAAAATGTTTAAAATGTTTGCCAGGAGGTGGAAGATGGAACTATCAATCGGCTAAGCCAGCTAGTCGGAACAGGTGAGTCTTGAGCTTCTGTAGGAAGGAGCAGAGGTCATTAGTAGTTCTAATATCGGGAGGGAGGTCATTCCAGAGGGTTGGGCCCATCACAGAGAAGGCTCTACTCCTAAGCGTCACCCGCTGGCACTGCTTGGCGGATGGCACCTGGAGGAGTCCCTCCCTGTGAGAGCGGATAGGTCGTAGAGATGTATGAGGTGAGATACGGTCCCGCAGGTAACTAGGTCCCATGCCATGGAGCGCTTTGAAGATAGTAACCAACACCTTGAAACGCACCCGAAAAACCACAGGCAGCCAGTGCAGCTCGCGCAGGAATGGTGTTATATGGGAGTATCTTGATCCTCCCATGATAACCTGCGCGGCCGCAATTGGATCAGCTGAGCTGCTCCGGCCACCATTCATGAAACAGCTGATTTGTGGGTGCCGCTCAGGCCCCCGCCTCCAGCAAGCATGGAAAGAAGCCAGAGGGCAAGTGATGCACCCCACATGCTTCGCAGCCACCTGACCTAATGGTGATAGTCATAGCAGGCCATCCCACCATCCATGAAACAGCTGCCTCGTGGGTGCTGCTCAGGCTACTTCCTCTAGCAAGAGCAGCCCCCACAAAATCAGCTCTTTTATGAATGGTGGGATGGCCTGCAGCAGGGGTGGGTTCCAGCAGCCGCTACTGTGGGTTTGCTTGTGGTCATGCAGCACACGCATGCACTATAAAATGCTTCTGTGCATGCGCAGAAGCCAAAAACAATATGACAGTGCTTACAGCGCCACCAGGAGAGCCGGTTTGGGGGCATAGCAGGCCTGGGTCGCTGCCAGTCCCAGCAACCCAGGTTGCCAGACCGCTACTGGTTCAGCTGAACCGATCCAAACCAGTTTGAACCCACTACTAGCTGGCTGCGACCATTCAGGAAGCTTTCACAAGGGGCTGCTTGCCCTGCTCCCCTGCCTCATACCAGTAGATTGGGGGGGGGAGGCCTCCCTGAAAATAAGGTCAACCGCTTATTTCAGGGTTCAAAAAAATATAAGACAAGGTCTTATTTTCAGGGAAACATGGTAAATAATTACAGAACAATATCTAAATATTTCCTATATATAGGGATGGATATAGACATTGTCATGTTTAAAGGAGACTTACCAAATTGAGTAAGTTAAGTTAGCCATTTTTGTAACATTTGAGATAAGATTTGAGAGACAATAGCAGCTCTAAATGGTATTCGGTTAGATTTTTAAAAGCTGAAGTATGACTCATAGGGATAATTAGACTTTATATTATTATTAATATGCTCAGCCTTACATTTGCTTTGCAGCATTTTCCTTGAAAGAACACTGTCTAATTTTCTTTCCTTCCCTAAGCAAGGAAAAACGTGTTTATTAACGTCCATCTGAAAGTCTAGAAGAATAAATCACATTTCGGGGATGTACCACTTTCTAAGCTCAAAAAACCCATTGTGGGAGACTCTTTCTCCCCGTTCATAGACAGAAACATTCCTGGGAATTCCAAGTTCTATAATGTTCTTCTGCTTCCCATGCTCCCATCCCAGAAAAGGATCACAGAGATAGAGATTAGACAATTCTGTAACTGAGGGTTGTCAAACTCAATTTCACTGAGGGCCGCCTCAGGGTTGTGTTTGACTTTGGGAGGTTGGGGTGGGTGTGGCCAGACATCATTTGTGTCAAGGATGCCTGTGGTGGCCCAAGCGCTCTGCCAGCGAAAATGGGCTTCCAAGTTCTGTTTTGGCTGCGACGGCCTCCTGCAACCCTCTGTCAGTGAAAATGGAGCTCTATTTTTTGCTGGCAGAGACACTGCGGGCCGGTCCTTTACTGTTTCCAGGGCAGCCCCACGGGCCAGATCTAAGCACCCCGTGGGCCGAATCCAGCTTATGGGCCTTGAGTTTGACACCCCTGCTGTAATTGATCTTAATGTGAGAGAGTGTTAGAATCACCTGATTTGATTTTCTCTGAAACTGAAGATAGGGCAAAGGCCAGTAGACTAAAATGGAAGAAGATTCAGGCTGAGTATTATGAGAAATACTGTACCAGACTTTAAGATGGGGAATAGTCCTTCCTAGAATAGTGGTGGACTTCCCCTTCTGGGAAACTAGACAGGAGATAAGTGCCAACTTTTTGGAGATGTGTAGTGGATTCCTACACCGAGCAGAGGATTAAAGTGGATGACCCATAAGGTTAATTCATATTTTCAATTCATATTGTCCATGATTGTATGAGACAAATTGGAAAGAAAATGCTATAGCCATGGTGTTTGGAGGCCTTCCAGGACATCTTTGCTGCAACTTCTTCTGATACGATCATACACTAATAGCATAATCCTATAATTCCTTCTGATTTCCCAGGTAGAGTAATAGGTTTATGGCTGTGATAAGGTGGAATAGGGAACTGGTGAGAGAGTAGTGAGTGGAAGAAATAGTTCCACTTATGTGAAGGGGGACATTTTCTCACTAAAAAAAAAATGACTGGAGGGATAGCTCTCCTACTCCACAAAGGAAATGCTGTCCTAAAGGTCTTTACATATATGGAACTATGAAAGGGGTACCATTTTCCCTCCCCCATAAAACTAACTGAAAAAAATAATACAGGTAGCCCTAGACTTAAACAGTTCTTTTAGGATCCACTTCATAATGGCAGCATGAAAGGTCATAAACTGAGGCATAAACACTTAACAGCTTTATTACTTAGCAACATAAATTTGGGGGGTCAATTGTGGTCTTATGTCAAGGACTATCTTGTGTGGCAGATGTCTGAGCTTGCCTACATGAGTACTGAACTCAGAGGCCCAACAGGTATCTGGGTGGTAGACCTTGTCAGGGTTCCAAGTAGCATCCAAAAGTAAATCAGAGTCCAAGACAAAGTTCCAATTTATTAAGAGAGCCATGTTGGCACATCTGGAAAACCCGGATCTAAAAGCTACTCAGTTTTCCTCACCTAGTTGAAAGTTCAAGATCTTGCCAAGTCCATCACATGGTCCAATCTTCCACTGCCATGTTGGCAGTTTTACCCCTCCAGTTCCGGTCAGGTGCAGAGGTGCAAAGACAAAGGATGACCATGGCTTTCTAGAAAGAATTTTGTTATGGCTACATAGCATCTAACTCCGTACAATCCCCCCTCCCATTTTCCCACAATAGAAAATGCATAGTAGAATAATAGAAAGTGTAGCAGGCCAAAGATCCAAAGGAAAAGATGGCTGCAGGGCTGACAGACCTGATGAATGAAAACAAGGGTTCCAGCAAAGTAGAGAAAGCAAATGATTTCTTGGCCAAAGGACATCTTGTCTAATCTGCTGGAAGCAGACTGTACTGAAATCATTGATAGACCAACCAAAAGCATCTTCCCATGTCATGCCTTGCTAACCCTTTTCATCAATAAGCCTTCCATTTCCTTTCCAGGAGCCAAAGAAAATCAGTTATTGCTAACTGACGGTCGGTGATACAGTGTAGAAGGCAAGGAAGAACATTCAGACTTTTTCTTTTCAATTAAAATCTACCACAAGTTCTTATATTATGTTGGGATGTGTATTATTTATACATTATCAGAACAAGCTGACTACATTTCCTGGAAGCGCTGCTGAACAATTGTTGATGTTGTTTTTTATTTATTTTTTTCTGGAAAAAAAAGTGTCCATTTACTTTAACCCATGCTATTTTTAATCTGTATATATTTTTCGGTCTGCATTCCCTGAAGTTGTGAAAGACTTAATAGCAAAACATCCCAGCAGTTTTTGTCTCTTTAAAGGCTGAAATGACTTAAAGACAGCATTTCAATCCTCATCTGAACTTTTGTTCTCAATTTCCTTCTCCTTAAAGATAACACAGAAAAGTTCCTGATGCTAAATAAAGATGACAATAGAAGCAAAACCTATCATTGAATTGAGTAGAGGCTCACAGGGAGTTGGAGTTAGGTAAGGTAAACCTCCCCCCCCCCCATATATGTAAATACTTACAGTTCACTTGAGCTCCTGGAATTAAATATTTAGGAATTTAATTTTCAATGTGAGGCAGTTAAGGTATAAGGCTGATGATGCCTCAATGAGAAGATTGTTAACCCACCCGTTTCTGAACACCTTCCCCAATTTAATTTTGCAATATGGAATTGCACAAAGAGTGGGAGCAAAATGAGCTTTTATTAATTTTGTTTGCTATTTCTTTGAAACTTTTAAAGGGCACTTGGTCCATTTTTGTGGTTTTAATTGGAAAAATAAAACCTCAGTTGTAAGTTTTTATTTTCTAGTTGACATTATGATTAGAATGAGGTCAATTTCAGCTGTCACTTTGAATATGTATATGAATTTAGTCTGGAAATGGCATTTTGAATATGAATATATATTCATAGATTGGGTATATAGGGATATATTGAATATATCCTTCATTTTATTACAATAAGTTACTATTTCTTCTACAAAAACATTCATGGGTCCTTCCTTCCTTCCTTCCTTCCTTCCTTCCTTCCTTCCTTCCTTCCTTCCTTCCTTCCTTCCCTCCCTCCCTCCCTCCCTCTCTCCCTCCCTCCCTCCCTCATTTCCTTCCTCACTATTCATACCATGTCCATCAAAGGATGATAGCAGCCTTGCTATTTCTCGCTAGCTTTCACAGAAGATAATTCAATTACTAACCTATTTTCTGGTTACAAAAAAAAAATGTTTTTGCACACAAAAGATGTTTCCACTTTGCCTCTTTGCTACCTCATTGATAATATGGTCCATCTTCAATTGTTGTGCCCTGATCACAGAATGGCAAGAATACGGCTTGAACTGCTTTCACCATAATCAACATTTGAGTCATGAAATCTGACTCTATTATCAACATTATCTGAGGAACTGTAGATTCTGAGAATCTGTCCTTTCCCCCCTGCTTCCCCAAGGCTGTTCATGCAGAGATTCTATTTCAGTTCATTTTCTTCTTTTTAAGGCACCTGATGCATGTGCCAAAGAACGTTTTGTATCCTTTTGCTGCGCAGCTTCAAATCACATATTATGACTGGCTAGTCAAAACTCCGAGGGGAATTTCTGTATCTCCTTGAATAAACGTGTCATTTTGCTTGTGGACTTCCATTCCCTCTTCTCTTAATGCTATTTTCTTTTCTTTTCTGACTCATTTTGTTTCCGTATCTCTTTTTTCTTCAGCCTCCCCCCCCCAAAAGAGCATTTATTTCTGTTTCACCTACGAATTCAAGACACAGGGGAAATAAGGAAATGGTCATCAGTCCAAAGCCAGTTTGTGTGTCTGAGATAGCATCCATTCACCTTTGTCGATTTTTCTGTCCGTTGTTTTTTTTAAAAATAATCAATATCAAATAAGTAATACATATTTATTTCTTTACACATAAATGAATAATAAATAAATAAATAAATGCTGAAGTGACCAGAAGAGATAAAATCAGAAATGAGATCAGAAGAGAAAGAATTAGCATTGATCCAATTTTAAACTATATACAAAAACAAAGCAGAAAAAGTGCTTTGCCTATTTGGAGAGGATGCCTTGGGAATCCATACCATACAAGGCATATACAAAAAGAGAAGAAGGTAATAGAATGTGGGGCAGATCCAGAAGAAGATGGAGAGATAACATAAAAGACACAGTAAAACAACAACATGAATTAACAATGGTTGAGGCCACCAGAAGAGCAAAAAACCACAATTTTGCATCACATTCAACACCCAAAGGAGGAGGAGGAGGAGGAGGAGGAGGAGGAGGAGGAGGAGGAGGAGGAGGAGGAGGAGATAAATTTGATCCAATTGCATACATTTACATATAGCATGTTAGCCAGTTGGAAATATAATCAAACAAGATGTGGCATTCATGGCTCAATAATGTTGTTCATACTTATATTCATACCCACAACAAACAATTAAACGAGTTTGCTATTCGTTGCAATTAACTAAATTCAAAGCTGAATTTGGGGGACATGAAAGGAGCCTCCCCCAAAGATTTCATTACTTTTGGCAATCAGGCGGCCCTTTGGCCACAGTGTTGTTAGCAGCAAATCCTTTCAATCCAGAAACACCCTTTGGTTAGCTTTGTAGGTGCTTTTGACACAGACTTCTGTATATAATCTTTAAAGGCTTGTAGGAAGTTAAAACCCACCCCTCTACTAGAACATGAAATATTTTAAGAAATATTAAAAGGGCAGAATATTTCCCCCTTAATGGTCAATGGACCATTAAGGTCTGAGCCAGTCTATTCTACATAACAAAATCTACCTCCTTCAGGAGGACCCATCTAGCAAACAGAAACTCACCACATGGCACCTGGGAAGATGACATCAGCCAGCAAGGCTCAAGCAAGCCTGGTAGACAGCCTACAAAGTTAGCTGAGACCCCCGCCCCCTGGAAGTCTGACAGCCAATGGGATACATTTCTTACACAGGAACAGGAAACAGAGAGGGTATAAAACTCAGGCTCTCTCTCAGTATCTCGCCCCCTTTCTGCTCTGGAGCTCAAGCCATGTGATGCTGTCCATCATTAAACCATCTCTCCAAACAGCCTCCATGTTTCCAGTTCCAAGTGGGGAAACACCAAGTGTTTCCCCTTTTGGAACTGAACCCAGATGGACATTTCTTCCAACTGGCTACCCTACAATATTTGCAAAGAAGTATGAATATAAACTGGAGAAGGTCCTCTAGCCAGCTGGAGTACACAGGTGTTTAGTAACCAGCTCCTGCCAACAACATATATTTAGCCGAATGGAGTAATAGCTTTAAGATTTCATCATTTAATTCCAATATAATAAAACAAAGGAGTACAATTGGGGCATCTTTATTTTAAAAACAATCAGCTTTACTCCAGAAGGGAGGATGTCTGTTTTCAGATCAAACAGAACCTCAAACTGGGGCTGTGTTTGTGTTGTTTTGTGTGATCTGTGGGTTTGTTTAAAGTCAAGGACATACTGTGCGAATCCTTATCGTTATGCTACTGAACTAAAAAAAAAAAAGTTGCCATCTCTACCACGAAGAAAACTAATGTAATGTGACTCCTCTTTTCATTATGATATGACAGATAATCCCCTGGAAAAGTCCTTTGCTTCAGCAACATGCTTTTTGTATTTTTATAGCAGACAATGAAATAACCACCCGGCTAGCTTTCTTTCCATGTTTCATTACTTAATTTTTCAAAACACCTCCTTGGCGATGCTTGAAATTGCAGCTTTTCAGCCCTGCTCTTTGCCAATCTACATTCATATCAATTCCACAGTTGAAATCTTTGGGGACCCTCCTCCTTGCCTAAAGAGTTATGTTACGTGGGGGAGGGTTGTGCGCATGTTTGTGCAGACATACAGAGTATAATTAACTTAATTGATGTATAGAAAACAGTGCTCCTGTTTCCCTTCAAGTGAAGACATTTTATGTTAGAAATTTGTGAACAGTTCAAAAGAGCTAAACAAATTTTTTTCCTCCTTGAAAGCAATTAATGCTGTCATCTCCTATAAAATCTCTTGAGGATAGGGGTAGACTTCAGAACTGCAAAGTTTTTCCATTTTTTCTTACCCTTAGAGATGAGAGAAAATTAGTTTATTTGGTATTTTAAGACAAATTTATTTTAATTCATGATAGATTAAATTCCTAAGAGGTTCTTTGAGGAGGTGTTGGATGATCATCTTTCAGAGATGCTTGAGTGGATCTTGTACCAAGTAAGGGTTGGACTAGTTGATTTCGGGGGCTCATTTCCCAACTCTAAGCTTTTATAAAACTATTGTTGTGTCCCGCCGGCAGCGAACAGAGCTGGCAGCAGAGTCAGACAGTGAGGAGGTTGGGGAGGAACAAGGGCCAGTCTTGGGGGTTGAGGAAAGCTCAGACGAGGGCTCTGCATTGGAGACAGAGAAGGAGTTGCACAGCAGTGAGGCAGAAGAACAGCTGGAGCCTGTTCCAGTGTGTGCATGCGCAGAGCTGCCAGAAGACAAGAACAACTAAGAAAGCAGGGTCGATTTGGGATTAAAGCCACACCTTGGAGGTGATTTGCCCCTCTCATAAGTAACAAAAGAGGAGCGAATGGGGAGGGGGCTTTTGCAGGAAACTATAAGTTCATTCGATCGTGTCAAGAGAGAAAAGTTCTGTTTGGAACTAGTTATTTGGCAGCTCGCCAAATGAGATATTGTTCATATTTGATAAACAATCCTCTGAAAGACTGTTTGCTAAGCCTTGTGGACTGTGAATGAAAGGCATTCACAGTCAAGTAAATAAAAGGGGGTTTGCCGGGACCAAGACTCTGCTTCTTGTTTGTTAAGGAAACCTGGGTTAGAACATCTATGCTTTCCTACAAGTATGGAAAGCAAAACGAATTTTGATTTTTCACTGTTTAAAAAGCGGTAATTCTAATTTATAACTCAAGCCTGGATGTGTCACACAGTCTCACGATCAGGTAAAAGAAAGTCCTGTCAGATGAAATTTGCACAATATAAAATACTTTGGTTAGCATTAACTTTGACGGCTTAGTGGATATAAACCAATCTACTATATAAGTCAAAGATTGTATAAAGCAGATAATAAACCACACTATCCTGTATACATGAATGCATTGGAACAAAACAGCATCACAAATATTCACTGGACAGTATTTTATATTAAAATTAATATTGTGGAAGAAATATCCATGAACCACAATTTTTCATGTAGCTTAAGTTAGCTAATATATAATACCAAGTAAACATTGGTGGTAAACTGAAAAACTATGGAAACTTGTAAAAATGCATGTTGGGCTTAAATTGGTGAAACAAATTAATGGTTGAAATTTTTTTTTAATACCATGCTACTTAATCCCTGGGAGTGGATAACACGGAAGGAGGTTTGGGATCCTATCATTTCATGTTTTCTAAATCCAAAGGCACTGATTTCCCACAGTGTTATCAATGCACATTCTGCAGAAAGCACCTGTGAAGCCAATTGCCTTCTAGTATATTCATTGTAGCACTGTGGATTCTGAAATCCAAAATAGATAATAGGTGGAAAATCAAAAGAACATCAGCAAATAAATGAATACATTTATCAGTTTGGCTTTTTTTCAAGAGATGAAGTTACTCATTTCTAGGTATATTGCCTCTGTTGCCATTTTGAATAGACACATTGCACCAAATATCTTTCACATATGGAGGTTGAGCTACCGAGGGAACAGAAGGATATTTAAGAAGCCCAGATCAGAATAATAGAATAACAGAGTTGGACGGGACCTTGGAGGCCCTATACCATTTCAGACAAGTGGACTGACCAGTCTCTTCTTAAAAACCTCCAATGATAAAGCACTTACAATGTCTGAAGGCAAGCTGTTCCACTGATTAATTGTTCTCACTATTAGAATGTTTCTCCTTAATTCAAGGTTGCTTCTCTCCTTCATTAGTTTTCATCCATTGATTCTTGTCCTGTCTTCAGTACTTTGGAGACTAGGTTGACTCCTCTCTTAGGGGAGTGGCAGCTCCTCAAATATTGAGATACTGCTATAATGTCACCCCTAGTCCTTCTTTTCGGTAGACTAGATATACCCAATTCCTGCAATTTTCCTGAAACTTTCATATGTTTTAATCATCTTTGCTGTTCTCTGCACTATTTCCAGAGTCTCAACATCTTTTTTTATATTGTAGTGACCAAACTGGATATAGTATTCCAAATATGGTCTTATTGATGCCTTATAAAGCAGTACTAACATTTTACGTGTTCTTGATTCTATCCTGTTAATGCAGCCTAGGATTGCATTGGCTTTTTTGGTAGCTGCAGCACACGCCTGGATCATATTTAAGTGTCTGTCCACTAGGACTCGTAGACCCTTCTCACAGTTACTGCTATTGAGCCAGGTTCCACTTATTCTGTACCTGTGCATTTGTTTTTTCTTGCTCAAAACTCAGCTTAGAACTTGGAAGGCACATCTATAGATCAGCACTGTCAGATTCTGGCAGTTATGTCAAAGAGAAACACTGCTGTGATGATATCATTATCCAATTCTCTCCACTCATTACTAAATATTATAAGTGATAGCCATAGAAAAGAATATATGTAGCTCATGATGGAATTGTGGAACCTTGGTTCTCCCTGAACTTTTTTGCTTGCAGCTATTTTGTTCCCAGAAGGGAGTGGGGTTTGTTACAAGCCTGGTATGAATCCAAATACAAATCTGCTATCAAGAGACACATAGAGATAAATAACATTTACACATCATTCAAAAGAGCTAAACAAAAAGCTAAAAAGAAAACAAAAGTACCAAAACACCTCCTTCTTGGCAATCAACATCCAGATAAGCAGAAAGTTACACCAGGATTAATACCATACTTACATACATACCTACATACATACATACCTACATACATACAGAACACACAAGACACACACCCATACACAACAGCAAACCCCTCTCCTTTCTAGCACTGGAGAAGTTTCCTACACTGGCAACAAAACATCTGCAAGGAAGCAACCAAACTCAGAGAGTCTTGAGGACTATTGGAAGTGAATTTAATTATTAACCTATTTTGCTGTAAAATATCCAGGTCTGTTATAAAGAAACATAACAATGCAGGCAGAAATATTGCTGCTTAGCCAAGGAATCAGGAATTATTTATTAGAAGAATAACCTAGTTGCCTCCATGTTTCTATGCTTAACACACACAAAAATCCAAGGAAAAACAAATCTGAAATAAGATTCCCTGCTCTATAACCTGCAATGTCACTTATTAGTAACTCTGATGTGAGGAGGTGACATACCATATGATGAAGAATGAAAGCTTTAGACGATTTGAACAATAAAAATTGGTTTTATTTTATTTGCTTAGCTACAGGGGAAGAAAACCAATGTAACATCAGATTGTTATTTCAGAAACTATGTCTCACTTGAAGATTGCTGCTGTTTTCTTGCAGTTTGACCATCTGATCCAAATCAATATGCAGCTACCACGCTTTTAGTCCAAGGAGGAATATTACACAGGCTAACCTGATTTCCACAAAAGGAAAAAGAAGAAAACTTTTTCATAAAATTCAAGAAAAAGCTTGGCTAGCAAGCAAAGGCCTGAGGGGGCTGAATTAAAATGTCATGGTAATAAGGAGTGTCAGCCTGCAAAGATTAAGCCTTCTACTTAACACTTAAGAGCTCTGGGTGAGTTCAGATGAGGCAGCTCAGTCTGTAGTAAAACACACAAAAAAGAAAAAGAAATGAAAAGGGGAAAAAAGGAGATTTTACCTCAGGCTTTTTGACATTTCTTCTTTTCTCTAAGCGAGAATAAAATTCTAATTTGGTTATTTAAAGGGGGAGGTGCAGCCCTATTACCACATTAATCACAACAGGTACCTTCTTTTTGGGTTGTGTCATTTGTAAATAAATGCAAATATAAAACACAAGCTGGGTGACTTTGGCCCAGTGTTCTCATTGTTATTATGGGAACAGTCAGAGGGGCAGCATTAGACATGGCTGAATTACATGCTCATTCAGCAAGCAAGCTCTATATTTAAAAAATAGACTAAAGCAGGTTCTGGCAGGTTCTGGAGAACCGATAGTGGAAATTTTGAGTAGTTCGGAGAACCGGCAAATGCCACCTCTGGCTGGCCCCAGAGTGGGGTGGGAACAGAAATTTTGCAGTATCCTTCCCTCAGGAGTGGGGAGGGAATTGAGATTTTGCAATATCCTTCCCCTGCCATGCTCACCAAGCCACGCTCATAGAACCAGTAGTAAAAAAAAAAAAAAAGAATTTCACCACTGGACTAAACTCTATTTGATCCAGATATGTAATCAACTTATTGCTTCAAACGCATTGAAATTGGGTCCAGTTCTAAGGGAGAAAAAAAACCAAACCCCTCCACATTAAGAATGTATATATAATATATGTAACATGAATAGCTAGTCCAGCATTGAAGGAAAATATCAGAAAATTGTGATGTTGACTTGCTCTTGAAACTGTGCCATGTTTTTCTTTGTTCTATTCTTCATTCTTTAACTAATTCCCATTTTTGAATGCATGCATCGTCTGGCTGTCACTCCAAGAATGAAAATGGTTATTGTTTCCCCCTGCCTTTATTACATTGTTTGTCATAAAAATGGGTTACTTTGTGCTGCTGTTCAGTTTAATAATAATCTTTGCCGTGGGGCAATAAAAAGATGAACAGTCACAAACACGTAGAAGAATACACTGGAATTCTGTGACAAATAATGCACCCTTAACTTATATCAACTTTCATACAACAATGGAGTGTTTTGTTCACAATGGAAGGTGAGCAACTTGGTCATTGCAGCAACATCATCTCTAGTTTGAAGATTAAAGAAACAGTAATACTTTGTCTTATTTCATCAATGAGAAGCACAGAGATAAGAATCTTTTGTTGTGCTTTGATGATTATGATGTATATATGTATGTATATATGTATGTATATATACTGTATACACACACATACACACACACATTTTGTATGTATGTATGTATTGTATATATGTATGTATGTATGTATGTATGCATGTTTGTATGTGTGTATATGTACATATATATGAATTGTCCAGTGGTGGGTTCTGGATCCCGTTCCAACCAGTACGGTTGGAATGGGCCCAGTGGCATCCACTTGGACGTGTGCAGCGCGCACATGCATCTTACTGTCCAGTGACACCTCCACAATGCTCCAGCTGCTCAGTGGAGCATTGCGTAGGTGCTGTACGCGCCATGCACGGAAGCACCGAAGACTTTAAAGATATATAAGGAGCAGGGGCGGGCGGGCAGGTGTGCCCTCCAGAGCAACGTACCAGAACGGTACCCAGTGCTCTGGGTAGGCTCCAGTACAGCTGTACCGGGGAGTACCGCCTGCAACCCACCACTGGAATTGTCCTAAAAATGCAAGTTCCAGGTGTAGTTATAAAAGAAACAGCCATTGTGATCATATATATACATATACATACATACATACATACATACATACATACATACATACATACATACATACATCCCTTTATTTATTTATCAGCACAAATACAACACAAATGTAACATAGGCAACATTAAAAATATGGTTTTCTGCCTGGATGGTCTCCTGGAGTGAGCCAAAAGACAGAAAAGGAAACAGTGTGTTTCCTCCCATATTTGGGCATACCAGGGGTTGTGACACAATACATACATACATACATACATACATACATACATACATATCCTCGAACATCCTCAGGCTGGTGTTTTCTTTTGTGTTGTAATGACCTGGGTGGTGGGTGGGGCTCGTTTGTTGACTAGGGCTGATTTCCAGATGTCTGGTAGGCGGGAGGTATCATCACATTTATTCATGTTGTGGGGGCGTTTCTCTATTTCCATAGCTTCCATAATTACTCTCTTGTTGAAGTGTTCAGTTTTGGAGATTAACCTGGTTCCTTCAAAATTAATTTTATGTCCTGTAGCTTTAAGGTGCTGGAAAAGGGAGGAAGTTTTTTTTTCTTTTTTTCTTACTGCGTTCTTGTATTCTGCGATACGTGCATTTATTCTCCTGTTCGTTTGTCCTATGTATGTTGCAGGGCAGATTTTACATGATATTTCATAGACTCCTTGGTTTTCTATGCAAAATCCTTGTGTGTGTGTGTGTGTGTGTGTGTGTGTGTGTGTGTGTGTACAGTATATATATATATATACACATACACATACACATACACATACACATATACATATACATATACATATATATAGGGATGTGGTGGCTCAATGGCTAAAACGTTTGGTGGTTCGAATCACTAGCGCTGTATAATGGAGTGAGCTCTGTTATTTGTTCCAGCTTCTGCCAACCTAGCAGTTCGAAAGCATATAAAAATGCAAGTAGAAAAATAGGGACCACCTTTGGTGGGAAGGTAACAGTGTTCCTTGTGCCTTCAGCATTTAGACATGCTGGCCACATGACCACGTAGACGTCTTCGGACAGCACTGGCTCTTCGGCTTCGAAACGGAGATGAGCACCGTCCCCTAGAGTCGGGAACGACTAGTACATATGTGCAAGGAGAACCTTTACCTTTACTTTTATATACACACAAATAAATTTAGGACAAGTAATATTGACTTGTGCATAACTGAGCCAGCATTTAAAGATTTATCAAGTAATTGGCTCCTACGTCTATCTGTAATCAGCTCTGGATTAGCCTGCTAAAGAATCCACATCAAAAGTCAATTTCCTGCTTTGTATACTGGCTGAACATCTGATAAATAATGGCTTAGATAGTGATCAAGTAAGGACAAGTAAAAGCAATTTGTTCCAGATTAGCCTGAAATAATCTAGGTTTGACACTAGCCACATGAGAGCCACAAGAAGCACTTATGAAAAAAAAGTTATTTATATTATCCCAAACTATATATGGAACAGCAGCTGAAAATGAGCCAAAGGGGATTTGTCCTTTGTCACCTCTAAACTCAAGATTTTTATTTTAAAGCTGAATATGTATCATACTCCTTAGTTTCAGTAACACACTACAAACTTACCCTCTTTAGTCTTTTCGTTGACACTGGGGCTTTTTTAATGGTGACATCTTAGCCTCAATTACAGTCAGACGTTGCTTTTAAGAGACTGAAGGCAAATTAGCCCTTAAATTCATGTTTTATATAAGCCTCAATCTGTGCACCTCACTTGGATGGGCTTTTGGGGAGTACATAATTCAACAGTGCAGATGCTTTCATTGGCAAGATGAAAGAGATAACACATGAAGTTAGTCAGAGATGTCTCGCCTGTTTATTCAAGTCCCACTAAAACCACTGATACAATCCTAACCAGAAGTGGTATGTTGCCTGCTTGTGCCAGTTCAGGCGAACTGGTTGTGGCAGCAGAGCGAGGCTTCGCCCACCCATCCAGATGTCATCACGGACCTTCTGCACATGCACAGAAGGTTCTGTGCATGCCCAGACATGTGCACATACTCCCGAACTGGTAGTGAAGAAAATAGGATACCATTACTGATCCTAACCACTTACAGCATCTCTCTTGCTGACGATAGAAGGTGATGATGTTATCCATTCAGTTGAGCCTGACTCTTGGCCATTCTATCAGGTTTCTCCACATCTTCCGATCTTGCACTATTTCTTTGACTTTTTCTATGCTACGGTTGATGTCAGCTTTCATGGTGTCCAGCCACATGTTCCTTGATGGCCTGATTTCCTTTTACTGCTAACTCTTCCAATTGCTTTCTCCAGTGAATTTCCCTGCATGTCATAGGCAAAATAAGTAAGACATAGTTTTGTGATTTTGCCTTCTAGTGACAAGTTATGTGCTCCAGCACTTGTTAGTCACCTTTGCTGTCCAAGGAGCTGATGGTGGAATGGAAATATAACCCTCTCACACAAGGATGGGGTGTTAGAGTAACATGCTCAAAGTGCCAGAATTAAGTTCTGCCCTACTATAAGATCTCTTCATTGTGCAATCGCTCTGTTTCTTCCTACCCTCGGTTTTCTTGGTCTAGGACAGGGGTGTCAAACTGGCGGCCTGTGGGCCAGATGCATCTCACACAGACCACGCCCACCTCAGCTCTGGGAATGGGAAAACCGTCATGAACCATCATGTGACAGCAATGTGACACGGCAAGATTGACGCTCGTGGTCTAGAACATGACTTCTTGCCATCCCCTGTGACTATTTAGTTTGCTAAAAAGCTTTGGATTGATAGTTGTGATTGCACAGCCCTTAAACAAGACAGAGCCAAACAAAATGCCCACTCCTTTTAAACAGGCTGCCATTCTATGACCTATAACCTTGAACATTTCACTACACTTTTTGACTGACTGATACCTCACCACCACCACCCACAAGTCATTTTTAGACACTCTGGTGGCATATTTTCATGCCGTCAGATTTTCTGAGCTGTCCATGAGCCTCTGTGGTGATAAACGTTAAAACGTCTCATTCTTAGGGCGCCACTAAGGTTTCATACTCTGAAGTGTCTCAACAGATAAATGCTACATTACAGTCCCATTTCTGACATTTCAATTCCAAGTGAAGGCCCCTGGAACTGAGAACGACTGCTGTTTTCTGTTAGATATTTTTTTCAGGGGACGAGACCATGCAAGACGTTTTTTCCCCCCTTATAGCTCTTGTACGTGCTCAGCTGAACCCAAGATTAAAAATGTCAACTAAAAATATAAGTGTGAATGCCTTTGCTTGATAAGTGAAATGTGATCTTGCCTATACAGTATTGGCCTTTTTACATCTCTTAATGGAACACAAAGTATTCTGCTTTATTGAAATCAGTGTAGGTAGATAATTGTCCCAGTTTCAATGCAAAAGGTAAAAAGAGTAAAATAGGCTTTGAACTAGGCTAGAAGTAGACATTGTTCTTGTATTAATGAGAACAAAGTAAAAATATCCATTTCGCCCCGCAAAGATTTTTACCTGCTGCTTCTGAATTCAAACTAGAAGGTTTACGTTGCTGCTGGCTGCTGTGAATAGCACTCCATGTCTTCCACTTTTCTCATTCACTTTTGTTAGATAAGTTGAAAATTGGCTTCACCTAGAGATCCTATGAGCAGATTTTGTGACATGCAAAAATCTCAAAAGCCAAATACAGTGAACCAGGCTTTTCCTAATTTTTTCTAAGTCTTGGTATGTGGCTCTTTTACAAATCCTTTAAAAATGTATTTTGTCTGTTTCAAAAAGCATGAGATTTCAGTGCAGATCAGATGTTCTTCCTTCCCCTCCCCACCTCATTTAATGAGGAACGGGATTTTCAGATGACAAAGAAAAGTTGGATAATAAGCAAATGAATCATATTGTTTGCATTGCAACTGCCCCTTACGAAATTTGGCAAATTGCCCACCCCGTGTTACGTGAAGACAATTGTAATGTATCCACAGTCCTTTGTAGACGGATTTTGTTCCATTTGTATAGACTGCAATATGGGCACCTATTAATTGAGCAGCTGCTCAAAGTCTTTGCCTCTCTCGGTGTTTCAGGTGATTCCTTTGAAAGATGTGATCCCCAAATGCTTTCCCACTGAGATATTCATTCAAAAAATATAATATAATATATTATAATGTATTGTAATGTAATGTAGTGTAGTGTAGCACAGTGCAGCACAATACAATACAATACAATAACACAATACAATAGCACTTAGACATATACCACTTCACAGTGCTTAGAGCCCTCTCTAAGCAGTTTACAGAGTCAGCATATTGCCCCCAACAATCTAGATCCTCATTTTGCCAGCCTCAGAAGGATGGAAGTCTGTGTCCTTGAGCGAACCTGCCGTGGTCTCATCCGGAACCTGCCCCTGGGCCAGATGATCCATTTCATCCAAGACTCTTTGAAGCTGCCATGCCACCACTTTTTCTACCACCTTCCTTAAAAAGGGAAGGTGAGAAACTGGATGAAAATTGTTCAGGCGGATGGGATCAAGAGATGGACTTTGACCTTGCTTGACATCTCCTCTTGCAGTGAAGAATTTATCACTGTCTGAACCCATCGGGCGGTCACCATCCTAAAGGCTTTCACCAGCCAGAAGAGACAGGGATATAATTGACAGGTGATTATAATTTGCTTATACAAGCATTGAGGAGCCTGTCCACTTCATTGGGCCTAATAGGACCAAACCATTCCCAAATAATCAGGAAGATCATTTCCCAGTCCACCCTATTCCACATTTGGATTCCAACTGGGAATGGATCAGAAGAACTTTGTCTGTTCCAAATGAATGTTCTGTTCAATTGATGTTATAAGGATGAGATAGGGGCTTTTTTCAGGCCTGAGTCAATTATCGGAAGACTTGGGCTCACCAGTTTCAGCATAGAGTATTTTCCTTTTGATTTTTTTAAATTCCCAAAGAAGGCAGCATTACTTATTATTTTCAGGGCAAACCACACATCACTCTTCTCATAATGCCTCATTCGAACTGTAAAGCTGCATTTTCTAACAATATTGCCCCTGCAGACTGACAGAAAAGAACTTGCAGATTGATTCCGGTGATATATAGTTCATTCCGTTCCTTTGGCTCAAAATACATATAAATCTCTATTCTCAAATATGTCAAGCATCTCTTTTTTAATAATGCAGAATGAAAATCAACATGTACTCCCAGCTAAACTTGAGAGCCCATAAGTCCATTTCTCTCGAAGCCTGGGCTCTGAATAGTATCCCTTCGACAGATACGTTTGCCTCGTAAATATTTGTTTACCAAAGCTACTCTTGAATTTGTGATTCTTGCAACATATATTCAGGGAATGTCTCCCAGAAGACTTCTGTTCCTTGCCCATACTGGCAGACATTTTATCAAATGCTGCCTTTTTTTATCATCTACTTCTCAACCTCTGCTGTAATACAGCTAGAATGAGCAATGAGACTGGATGTGGCTTCAATCCTCACTCCAATCAGAGTCTCTGGATAGCGTTCCACATTTTCTAAACCTCCTTTTTTCCTTCAACATAGAGAACCTTCCACAGATATGAATTGTAAATGACACGAGGCCAAACAAGTAACAAAACGATCTTGGCTGATTTCAGTTAGAGCTAAGCAAGGGTTGGACCTACTTAGTACTTAGATAGAAGACTTTCAGAATGGATGGATTGGGGAAGTGGGAAAACAAAACACTACCACCAAAGGAATCAGTGGTAATGTCAGGCATGCAGTCGGTTCCTTTGGAATCTTTGGCCTGCCACATTTCTATCTACTATGCTGTTTCTATAGAGGGGAAATGGGAGGGGGATAGTAAGGAGTAGGATGTAACCAAAATAAAATTCCTTTTGGATTGCCAAGGTCATCCTTTCTCTCTGCACCTGACCAGAACTGGATGGGTGGAACTGCCAGCATGGCAGTGGAAGATGGACCATGTGATGGACTTGTGGGTGTGGGGGCAGGATCCTGAACTTTCAACTAGGTGGGGAAAACCAGGAAGCTTTCAGATTTGGGGTTTCCCAGATGTGCCAACATGACTCTCTTAATAAATAGGTACTTTGAGCAATATTTTGCTTGGACTCTGATTTAATTTTGGATGTTATTTGGAACCCTGACAGGTGAACTCTGCATCACTGCCAAGGAAAAAAGATGGGCATTTCTGTGTAATTCCTAGGAATCTAGTTCAAGTTGAGGGGATATTTACTTGATTGTTCATTCATCATGCAGCCTATTTTGAAGGTGATAGCTATGGACAAGGCTTTCAAAAATTGTGATCAAGCCCTGAGGCCATCATGTTTGCAGCAAGGCCGGTCTTATAATTAACCAAGTGAGACAGTTGCCTCAGGTAATGAGAGTGGAAGATAGGAGGATTTTGAAGGATTGAGCTGTATGCCACACAGTTTGCTTTTGTGGTCCCTGAGCTAGCTTATGGCTCTTAGATACCTATAATAAAACTTACTGGTCATTGCCAGCATTCAAGTAAAATTCAATTCCTCATCTATAAGTTTCCATACCTGAAATGGGAATAATCATTATCTTTTGCTTCCTAGAAATCATTGCTCCTAAAATGCTTTGTGAAGACAAAATTAAAATATAATAGAACATTACATGCAAAATTAATTAGACTTCATTTAATAAATGAAATGAAAGATTAATTTTGTGACTAAAAGTATGAACAATAAAATATATGTGCTTGGAGTTGAAAGGACATCAGTATGTGCCTAGTATAGAAAGACCAAAGCAATAGCTGATTGAGTTTATAGTTAAAGCAAAAGCTGAACTTTGTGCTACATGTGAAAACTTCTAAACGAACCAATTTTATTTTATTGTCTTATAAGGCATCATGGAATTACAATCCCGTTCATAAGCATTATGGAATAATGTTCTGAGAGAGGAATTTCACATATAGATAGAGTTGTTGAGAACAGGAGGAATGAAAGAATCATAGAGTTGGTAGAACATTAGAAATCAGCTACTCCAGTCCCATTTTATGCAAATCGATTATAAATTTTCCCACAGTTGACTGTTTGGCCTCTCTTTGAAGATTTGAAGAAAAGGAGAATTCATCCTATCACCTGGCAGTCTCTTCTACTTTTGAGAAGTTTCTCCTGATGCCTACCATGAACTTTGTTCTGCATAGTTTAAACTCATAAGTTCTGCTCTTGCCCTTTGAGATAATGGGAAATTGTATGATGCCCCTTCGGATATTTATTTATTATTAAGAAAATGTATAGGTCCACCCAACACACTCTTAGAAACTCTAGATGAATTACAGGGATATATCCTGAGTTGTTGTTGTTAGTTACAAAGTCATGTCCGACCCATTGCGACCCCATGGACAACGTTCCTCCAGGCCTTCCTGTTCTCTACTATTCTCTGGAGTCCATTTAAATTCACATCTACTGCTTCAGTGACTCTATCCAGCCATCTCATTCTCTGTCATCCCCTTCTTCTTTTGCCCTCAAACTTTCCCAGCATTAGGCTCTTCTCCAGTGAGTCCTTCCTTCTCATTTGGTGGCCAAAGAGTATTTGTACTGGGGTTATCTAAGGGAGAAAGAGAAAGATAACCCCAGTACAAAAGCCAACAAATCCTCAACCCCTGGTGACAATAATTTAAACACTGCTGTCATGTTTCTCTTGCAAACCAAACATTTCTAGATCCTTTAATCATTTTTCACAGGAGTAGTTTCTGGATCTTGGTCAACTTGACAGAGCTCTTCTAAACATGCTCCAATTTGCTGTTGTTTTCAAATCATGGAGCCCAGTAGTGGGGATTAAATAGAATATTTGCTTCCCTTAATGTGGGTTCTAAATTCTTTTTAATGCTCTGCAGGATAACAATTGTTTTTGAAACCCTAAATATATTAATTTCATTAAAATAAATAAATGCAAGGTTGACCACTTTGGTGATAGAATAGCATAATGAATTAAATTTCTATAATTCTTTTTTTAATATTTTGAAACTTTCCCATTAAATCATCCAGGTATAAACATCAATAGTAACTCTAACAAAGTAATTATGGGAACTTCCACTAATGCGTATGTGGCCCTAAACAAGATATTATTGAAAAGGAAAGAAGGAAGGAAGGAAGGAAGGAAGGAAGGAAGGAAGGAAGGAAAGAAGGAAGAAAAGAAGGAAAGAAGGAAAGAAGGAAGGAAAGAAGGAAGGAAGGGCTACTTATAAAGGACTGGTCAATATAAAGCTTTCAATATAAACACATGGATTTCTCATTACCTTCTGATGATGTCCTTGGTGTGATTGGTTACTAGAAATGTAACTTTGCTTTATTAGCATGCATTGAAGTTGACTTGAAATGCCAAGGATGTTGTTGTGCTTGTATGAAAAATATAGCAACATATTCTCTTACATGTACAAGGCCACTACTGCCTTCATTTTCCTGTAGGATGTATGACAATTTGATAATAGAATTTTAGATGCCTGAAATATCTTCTTGTGAATTGCAAGATATTTGATAAAAAGATTTATCATTAAAAAAGTGACAAATCTCACACTAAAGTTTATCAGAATATCATTGTTTCAAATTCATGTCTGCCAAAACATGCCTTTTTCACAACCCAAGGAAGTATTAAAAACGGAATACTTTGCTGTGGAATATATATATAATGAAACACCTCTGTAGAAAATACTACAGAATGTGGGTTCGCAAGCCATCTAACTGTTCTTGCTGTAATACTTTAGGTATACGATGTCCATGTGCTTGAAATGATTTCGCGCAATGGAAATGAATGATGTACAGTAATTTTCTACCTCAGTGAATGGATAGCTATCATAATAATAGGGAGAATATGTCTTAACCATCTGTTCCATACCTGCAGTTTTCAACATTATAAAAACCAAGAAAATACTACAAGAGAGTGAATTTGAAATGTTAAACTAGGGAAACAACAACTCTAAGATGTATCTTGGTACAGCTTTCTCTCTGTTCATACTGACCTGCCATGGTTTGGCATTTGGGAGTAAGTAATATGCACTGCACAGAAAAGATGTAAGAAATAGCAACTCAAAGAAATGGGATTAATTAAATGAACAATACATAAACCACATCCCATTACTAAGGAGGAATAGTAAGAAAGATAACAGTGTCATCCAAAGATAATGTCCATTCTCCAGTTAAGGTTTCTTCTGAAAGTTTGTTCAGCTTAAATGTGACACTGTTGTTCTGCTTTTGTTCCCAAAAGCACTCTTGACTGAATTAACATTCTGTATTGTCCTTCTATGGAGTTCTTATAGCTGCTAGTACTCACTGGAAATTAAAATGATTCTCAATAAACAGCAATAATGAATGGATATATACAAAGGATTGTATAAGATAGTATCACAATATTATTCTAATATGTGTAGAAGGATAAATATCAATTGTGAATTCTCTGGATGGTTTTCCCTAAAGAATACAGTTCAGTTCAATATCCAAAGCTATTACAATGGTTTTTTCCCAACAAAACATAAATACCACAACATTTGCACTACACAAATATAACCAATGTTTTGTCAAGGTTTCCTAACAAAATACTTTCTATTCAATCAAAAGAGAGCTTTTGTATCTGAAGCAGTGTATTCCTCCTAAATAGAAGCACTATTGGGTTGGGTCTCATCTCACATACAGTATATAGAACTGGACTCAATGCCTCACATATACAATATCACAATTACTGTTACAATCGGATATTCCTGTGAAAGTTTTTTTACTCCCCCAAGGCCCTTCCATTAATCTCTAAATGACAAAGGCACTATCCACCATACCCCCAACTGTCTCTGACTATTTTCCCTCCCACTTCTTACTTGGGACAGTTCTCAAAAACTGGATAACCATATATTCATAGATAATAGCTAGATAGTAGATGATATATGAAAGAAAGAAAGAAAAAAAGAAAGAAAGGAAGGAAGGAAGGAAGAAAGAAAGGTGGATGGATAGATAGATAGATGATAGATAGATGATAGATAGATAGATAGATAGATAGATAGATAGATAGATAGATAGATAGATAGATAGATAGATAGATGTAAAGGTTCCCCTTGCACATATGTGCTAATTGTTCCCGACTCTAGGGGATGGTGCTCATCTCTATTTCAAAACTAAAAAGCCAGCACTGTTCGAAGATGTTCTCTATGGTCATGTGGCTGGCATGAGTAAATGCCAAAGGCGCACAGAATGCTGTTATCTTCCCACCAAAGGTGGTTCCTATTTTTCTAATTGCATTTTTACATGCTTTTGAACTGCTGTATTGGCAGAATAGATAGATAGATAGATAGATAGATGATAGATAGATAGATAGATAGATAGATAGATAGATAGATAGATAGATGATAGATAGATAGATAGATAGATAGATAGATAGATAGATAGATGATAGATAACCAGACAGAGCCTCCTGTATGGATACAAAATCCAATCTTCATAATGTCTGCTTGCCTTTCTTTCTTTCTTTCTTTCTTTCTTTCTTTCTTTCTTTCTTTCTTTCTTTCTTTCTTTCTTTCTTCTATCATTTTCCTGCTTTGAACTTTCTGATCATGGTCAATTATACACTGATCATTAAGGCAATCACAGAACTTTGAACACAGATATCTAACACATAATTTACTAATAAAGTTTAAAGCTCATATATTTATAAATTTTCCTCCCCACACTCCTGAGTTTTAAATGTTTCAGGGGGAAATCAGTTGGCCTTTTTTCAGCTCACCCTTATAAGAAATTCTGGATTATTATTATTTTTTTGCAGAAAGCTAGACAAGTTTGAACATGGACAGGAAGAAAGTGCAAGCAATTTATTTATTTTTTCTCTTTTTCTTTTTGTAAGGGTTATAATGAGGGGATTTTCGCATGCAAGGAAACTGAGGAAGGTCAATGAATGTTGTATCTCATTCTCAATCATTTGAGTTAGCATGTTGGAATACAATCACGGGTTCTCTTTCAAATGCTTTTAAAGGATTAGGAAGCACCTTGAGCAATTTCAACCAAACTTGGTACACATAAGATTTACTCTCTAGAAAAAATATTGTGGGGGTAAGACACAACCCTAAAACCCCTTGGGGTGTGTGTGTTCTATTAAGATGCAGCCTGTTGTGTCTTAAAATGGTTTCTACTGTACTGCTGTAAAATGGCTTCTACTGTGCAGCTCAGTGGAATTGCCATGCTAATGGCTTCACAGTACTCCACAAGGGGATTCTCTCTGGTAAGGGGGAAAATTCAACATTAGAAATTAGGTTTGCTCCTGACCTTTTCCATGTATAAATAAATACCTGGGCAACACCAGGGTATCGGCTAGTTTTCTATAGTTTTTAAAGTATCCAAGAGCTCTCTCCCTCTCTTTCTTTATGGATAGATATTGATTATTATGTCAATTGAATCTTTTTCAATGGAAACAAATATTTATTCACCATTTTTTTTCTCTAAAAAACATTTAATTTCTGATACAGAACTGTTGCTTCTGTAACACAGTCTTATCTGAGATGTTATTGAATTAAACTAAATCAAAGTCCATAATATTGATTGGGGAAAGGGGTGGAAGTGAAGATAACTAAAAAAAATGATTTCAATAATGAAAGGAGTGAAAATCTGACTTTGTCCCACTATTTTGATCTCAGCATATTCTTTTTTTAAAAAAAAAAATCCTTCAGAATTTAATTGTTTGAGTTTGCCCTAAGGTGAATGCATTTTGATTAATTGGTGTCATTACCTCTTAACTGTGCTAATTAAACATCTATTTAAATACTATCTATTAGCATTGCAATGGATTTTCTTTTTATATATAAGCCATTAACCCTTTGACTTCCCAATGTCATGATGGCAGAGTTCAAATTAGCACATTAACAGGTTGACATTCATTAATACCAAAGGCTTCCTTTAATGCTAACATATGCATGTACTTAAGACCCTATCAGTTGTGATACTGACAGGAAGAATGGAAGTCCAACAGATGTCTTACAACAAAACCTACACGAAACCTCTTTATATGGCATTGTATGGATTGTCTCAACCTATTGAATGTGAATATATCCATTATGAGGGCTTTATCCCAGTGCTGTTTTAAAAACTAGAAAGCAGGGTCCCCCCTCTGGCGCAATCTATTAGGAAAAGTAAAGGCTATGAGCATGGGCTTCTGAGTTGTCAGGGCTCCAAGGCCTAAAACAGTGATGGCTAAACTTTTCCTCCTTGTGTGCCCACACTCATAATGCAATGAGTCCCACCCCCCTACACATGTGTGCATGACCCCTCATGCTCCCCTCTGCATGCATGCAACCCCTCCACAGCCCATTTTTGGCCTAGCAGGCCTCCCTGAAGCCTTCCGAGACCAAAACCTGGGCAAGACACCCCCTCCCGCAGCCTGTTTTGGGCCTAGTAGGCCTCCCTGAAGCCTCCTGGGACCAAAACCTGGGCAAGACATCCCTCCCCCGCAGCCTGTTTTGGGCCTAGTAGGCATCCCTGAAGCCTTGTGAGACCAAAAACTGGGTGCGGAGGGGGGGGAACCGTGCTCAAGCCTGAGCCCTGAGGAAAACCGCGGAGGCAGAGCTGCTAATCAATTGTTTAATACAACTAGAACAAGTAATGAAAAGAACCCAAACTGTTAGCTGACAGCTCTTTTATACCTCGAGCTGTCAGCCTATTAACCAATGGCGTGCCTTGGATTCTCCCGCCAGGCCAGCAGCACACCTTAGCCAATGAGGAGGCTTCCTGGTTGACAGGCATCGGGTGGAGGTAGGCGCCAGGACTTAGCAAACTATAGCCTCCACACTCCCGCCCCAACTCCCTTTGCACATGTGCGTACGTCTCCTGCATGCTTTCAGGGACCCAAAAATCAGCTGGCTGGCAGGAGGCACGCATGCATGCACAATGGAGCTAATCTGGGCGACAGCTCGTGTGCCACAGAGAGGGCTCCGCGTGCCACTTGTGGCACACATGCCATAGATTCGCCATCATGGGTTTATAAGCTTCATTTTGGCTGGAAATGAAGACAAACATAAATGGCCCCTTTAAGTCAGGCTTTATTTTTGGTGACTTCATGGACACGTGCATTCATTTCCTTGGCTGTGATGTGTTTTACCTATGCTAGCTTCTGGTATTTGTTTGTTTGTTGTTGTTGCTGCTTCTCAAAATAGGCCAGAATTCTGGGATTCTCTGGCTGCTTGCTATCTACATCTTCTCTAGGACCATTCTTGGTTTTAGTTCCAAATGAAACTCAGGAAAAAAGCAGCAGCGGGAAGAACTAACTGACATCTACTTAAAAGTGTAGTCAACATCTTGCAACTCCTTATTCTTCCATTTGGATCTTATTTGTCTTGTCTTCTTAACTGGTAGAGCACCATGTTTTGCCTGGGGAATGTCTCAGTTCATTTCCTGTCTACTTTCAGCCAGAATGTCAGATGTAGGTAGCAGAAATCAAGAAAAGATCAACTGTGTCCTGGCATTGGAAGCATATAGAGTTCAGTAAGCAGTCAATAATCTGACTTGTTAAAAGTCTGTTTCTTATCTTACTTGTTTCTTTAAAAACAAGTGAAGATTTATTCATTTTTTGGGAACCAAACAATGGCAACTTTTACAAGATTAGTATTTAAGGGGGAAAAAACCCACTTCGTGCTCAAGGGGATTTATTGGTTATTAATCTAGATATCAAACAGTCTAAAAAGAAGATTGCTGCAAGTGGCAATTTCACTTCAAGTGAAAAGACAATTGTCAGCATTGATCTTCCAAACTTTGGCTTTCTCAGGCTATGGATGCCAATTTTGCAAACTGAATTTAACTTCATCAGCAGTACTTATGGCTTTAATGCATCCACTAAAATGTCATTGATTTAACAATGTCTGAGGTTACCTAAAGGTAAAGGTTCCCCTCGCACATATGTGCTAGTCGTTCCCAACTCTAAGGGGTGGTGCTCATCTCTGTTTCAAAGCTGAAGAGCCAGTGCTGTCTGAAGACTTCTCCGTGGTCATGTGGCTGGCATGATTGAATAGCAAAGGCACACAGAACACTGTTACCTTCTCACCAAAGGTGGTTCCTATTTTTCTACTTGCATTTTTACGTGCTTTCAAACTGCTAGGTTGGCAGAAGCTGAGACAAGTAACGGGAGCTCACTTCATTACGTGGCGCTAGGGATTCGAACCACTGAACTGCCAACCTTTCTGATTGACAAGCTCAGTGTCTTAGCTACTGAACCACCACGTCCCTCTGAGATTACCTACTGAAATTTAAATTCAGTTAAACCACCCAATCTCTCAAATCAAAAGACTCATCTGTAACAGGGAATTATGGCATGGAAGTAAAGAAATATGAGAAAAAATGATCTGTTCAAAACCAATAAGAATGGAAAGAAAAATGAGGTAGGGGACAGGAAACTAATGTTGCCCACTCTTGTGCCTAGGTAATCTGGACCATAAACCTTTATATGCAGAAAGTATTCAGATCCTACTGATTTGATTAATTAATTAATTAATTCATTCATTCATTTATTCACTCATTCACTCACTCATTCACTCACTCACTGTTTCAATCTATATATCTCTGGGAGACCCACAAAAAGCAAACATAAAATGCAATTAAAGCACAGATTATATCATCTCAAAGGTAGTGCAGAAATAATCAAGAATTAAACAACTGAAGTATTCTTCAGGGTCTGTAAAATCTAACCCTGGGCCTCTAGAAAGTAACTTAAGTAAGAGCAAAGTACAGTATAGCTAACTGGAACATACAAGAGTTGTGAAATCAATACATTTCTTCACATAAATTCATCAATTAGTAATTGAAACATTGAATGGTATATTTCATGGATAAAGTAGCTCACAGTCAAACATCTATCATCCAAGATCAATTTGAACACAATTGGTTTTTGTGGGAAAATATATTGTGTTCAGTATTTTTTTTCTTGTGTGTGTGTATCATTTTAATCAAGTGCAACAGATTCCAAGGTTGGCAATTCCCAGATTCTGCAAGATGTTAAAGATGAAAATTAATGCCCGGAACCAAACAGGCAGTCATCAGAAGTGGGTATAGCAAAGTTTCTATGTAATTCTTGGACACCATTTAGGAAGGGGATTGCAGGTTGTCCTCGACTTACAACAGTTCATTCAGTGAGCATTCAAAATTACAACAACACTGAAAAAAGTGACTTACACCTGTTTTTCACACTTACAACAACCGTTGCAGGATGCACACAGTCACGTAATCAAAATACAGATGGCAACTGACTCATTTTTATAACGGTTGCAGTGTCCTGCGGTCACATGATCCCCTTTTGCAACCTTCTGCCAAGTAAGTGTCACTTAACAACCATGCTACTAATTTAACAGCTGGGGTGATTCACTTAACAATTATGGCAAGAATGGGCATAAAATGGTGCAAAATTCACAACAAATGCCTCACTTAGCAACTCTGGTTGTAAGTCAAGGGCTACCTGTACTGTGTTTTGTGGCAATGGAAACTGCCACATCTTCTTCAAGAGTAGCATAATCCCATGTTTCATATAAACCCAGTGTGTCACCTTTTTTTTTTGTAAAAAAGTTTATTTTTATTTTTTCCTTTCAAATTCATTCTTAAATATACATTCTTATAATTGCTATTTAACATTTGTCAATTCATATCATTTTTCCACCTACGTTTTCATACTTTATTATTTCCCCTCCCCCCTGATTTAATAATGTGTCATCTGAGTTATTTGTTTTATGCTTTGTTCCTTTCTCTTTCTATTTGTATCTTTTTTCAAGCCAATCATAGAATCGCCCCCATGTCCTGTAGTACATTTATTCCTCTTTGTCCTTTATTCTCAATGTCAACCTGTTCATTTCTGCACAATCTAATATCTTCTTTATTACCTTCTGATGGGATTTTGTCAGCTTTCCAATTTTGTGCAAATACAATTCTAGCTCAGATTGTCACCTTAATAGCCATATATTTTTTTCTATCCATCCTAAGCCTATGCTCAATAAAGACCATGACAGGAAATTGTATCTTCAGCTATATAACCACAAGGTAAAAGATTATACAGGGCATATAGGATTAAGAAGTGGTATTCAGCCAGTTCGCACAGTTCACCTGAACCGGTAGTGGAAATTGTGGCTCTTTGCCATCCTATTTAGGCAGGTTTTCAAGCCGCGTGCATGCATGCAAGCCACACACACAACCAAGGTGCATACGCGGTAGGCTGAAGGCTCACATTTGCAAACCACTAGGGAAAGTAAGTGAATATCATCCCTGACTAAGACATAACTTCATCCATATAGATATGTAGGTGAAAAGCAGGCATTGCTTGGGGGAGGCAGAGTTAAACAGGTGATCAATTTAAAGTCCTTGCATTGCCACAAGAGATCCAAGTCCAACCCGCCTTGAATTGTATTGATTCTTATCTAGTATCAATTTAAAGTTGAGCTTTAGTCGACCATGTCATGTGTATTGGCTTGAGTGAATCTTCCGTGTTGCAACCTTATGAATGGTCCTGATTCTTTGTGCGTGACAGGATATCACATCTGCGTAAAAGCCATTGGAATGATCTAATCATGTTTCCTTTCCCATATTTTGTTTGAACCTTAAGCTTTAAGATTGTACCTTTAAGCCAGGGGTGTCCAAACTTGGGAACTTTAAGACTTGTGAACTTCAACTCCCAGAATTCCCCAGCCAGCTGGCTGGGGAATTCTGGGAGTTGAAGTCCGCAAGTCTTAAAGTTCCCAAGTTTGGACACCCCTGCTTTAAGCAATACCAGAAAATACATTTTGAGCAGTGTGTCTTGTTTCATCTTGTCAAAGAAACATGATGGCATGAAATAATACATAATGAGACCTGGCATATCTAAATAGAAATGAGCAACAATGTCCAAAGTAAAGTATAAAAATATTCAAATAGCAATCGGTGACCAGGAAAAAGAGGGGAAATGGTGAAAGAAAATGAGGCTAACAGAATGCCTTTTTAATAATTTTAACAATTTACATTTAATTTAAGTAATTTAATATAATAAATATTCTTATTTTTTATTTACTTTTTTTTCAAAAAAAATGTTTTTTATATATTTTACTTTGGTACTGTATCTTCTAAAAAACTTTTGCTTGTCAATGATCAAATAACGAATCAATCAATCAATCAATCACTCTCTCCCTCTCTCTCTCTCACACACACACACATATATAACTGCAATTTATTTTTTTGCCATCTGATTAAAGCTTGGTGCACATATTGCTTTAATCCATGATTTGCTTCTTCCCTGATATGCTATAAAAGACAGGTTTTATATAACATTATATACAAACTATATATTAGCCATACTTCACAAAATGAAACCAGTTATGGCTTAGCAATTCTTCTTCTGGTATATCTCTTAACTACAGCAAGCTGATCAACTCTGGATGAGGGCAAGTTGTTAATGGAAGGAGGCTCTAGCAATTTTGCATCTCTTCTCTTAGTGCCAGAAATTTATTATTAGGAGAAAAATCAACATGGCAGATTTTATACATCGATGCAAGTCTTCTGTGAACTTAAGGTGAACTGTGCTTTTCTCTGGCTCTTAGAATTTTATGACAACGAAAGTAATTGCTTGCAGGATGTTGGGTTTGCCACTGATATAATACCACTGGATTATTGACAAAAGGCTCAGCTAACATCAGAGTTGAATTAGGAGCTGAGGGTTATTGTCTAGTATAGTCCCCAAGCTGTGTGAAATGTCAGTTAATTGAAAATCGTAATTATCCCACATTACAACATAAACTCTTTCATTTTAGAAAATGTTCTGCTGTTAAATTAATAGTCATTGATCCCCAAGCTATTTCACGAATTCTTTCCATCCATTTCTCCAATCTTTCAGCTTTCAGTCTTTGGGACAAAGGAAAAAAAAAACCCACCAATTTTGTCATTCTTATTGACCACAATTTAATGATTGGTCTACTCGCTCTGCTTAGCTAAAAATAGGTCTATCCATCTGAATGACTTTTGGCAAGTTTTGACTCAAAAACATTCAGAGAGAGATTGGGTTTATAATCTCTATTTCAGAAAGGGATCACAAGAGTGACTGAATTAATTTTCTGCTTCTGCTAAATAATAATAATAATAATAATAATAATAATAATAATAATAATAATAATAATAATAATAAAAAAAAAAAATAAAAAGGCATTCGACTCATTGCCACATAGTTGGATCATAAAATGCTTAGAAACAACTGGCATTAGTAAAAATATTACATCCTTCACTGAAAAGGCGATGAAACAATGGAGAACTGAGTTGGCAGTAGGGAATGAGAACTAAGGAATGGTTAATATCAAGTGAGGAATTTTCCAGGGTGATTCACTTTCACCTCTTCTCTTCATCATCGCGATGATCCCACTATCAGTAATCTTAAAAAAAATGAAATTAGGCTACCAAACAGCCAAAGAAGCTGAAAAAAATTTGCATTTATTATATATGGATGATTTGAAACTCTATGGAAAGTCAGAAATAGAAATCCAATCACTTACAAACACAGTCTGAGTATTCAGCACCGATATTTCAATGCAGTTTGGCATGGAAAAATGCACCACTGTATCCATAAAAAGGGGCAAAATCACTGCATGTGAGGGAATTGAAATGCCCAATGGCCAACTAATTAAATGCAATGAAAATGAAGCCTACAAATACTTAGGCATTCTGCAGTTGGATAACATCTAACATGCAAAAGTAAAAACTATTGTAAGGAGAGAGTACACCAACAGAGTTTGAGTTTGAGTTTGAGTTTATTCAATTTATAAACCGCCCCCTCTCCCCGAAGGGACTCGGGGCTGTGTACAGACAATAAATATACAATAAGACAACAAGGCAAAACATAAAACCCAGACAAACCAACTTACACATACAGTCCGTACAATAACCAAAGTAAAATAGTTAAAAATAGTTCCAATTAAAACCAATTTAAAAAACCCAAAATTTAAAAAGTTAGGAAAATTTTGAAATCTAAATTAAATGGTGGAAATACAATCAAGGCCATAAATACCTGGGCAATACCAGTTATAAGATACACAGCTGGTATAGTTAACTGGACACAAGCTGATTTGGACAAAAACCAGGAAACTAATGACAATGCACTACAGTTTACGTCCACACGGTGACACTGATAGACTATACCTGCCCTGAAAATCAGGTGGCAGAGGATTATTACAAGTGAAGCAAATAGTTGAAGAAGAAAAACATGCACTGGCTGATTATTTAAAAGAAAGTCAAGAACATCTATTAATCGAAGTAAAGAACAAAAATCTACTGAAGGCCCAACAGACGAAACAAGAATACAAAAAAGATGTGATAAAATCAAGAATGGAAAGTTGGCAGAACAAAGCATTGAATGGTCAATTTCTGGAAAAAATAAAAGATAAAGTGGACAGTGGAAAAACTTGGTTATGGTTAACAACAGGTACATTAAAGAAAGAAACAGAGTCACTAATCCTGGCTGCGCAAGAACAAGCTATCCGAAAAAATGCCATTAAGGCCAAAATCGAAAAATCCTCTGATGATGCCAAATGTAGAGTTTGCAAAGAAGCTGATGAAACTGTTGACCACATACTCAGCTGCTGTAAAAAAATTGCGCAGACTGATTATAAATTGCAGCACAATTCAGGAGCACAAATGATCCACTGGAATTTGTGCAAAAATTATAATATTAAAACAACAACAAACTGGTGGGAACATAAGCCTGAAAAAGTCACCGAAAATCAGATGGTCAAGATCCTATAGGATTTTCGTATACAAACGGACAAAATACTGGCGCATAATACACCAGACATCACACTGGTTGAGAAAAATAAGGTTACAATCATAGACATTGCAATACCAGGTGATAGCAGGGTCAACGAGAAGGAACATGAAAAAATTATGAAATACCAGGACTTAAAAATTGAAATTCAACAATTATGGCACAAACCAGCAGTGGTAATTCCAGTGGTAATCAGCACACTGGGTGCTATTCCAAAAGCACTGGAATTACATTTAAAACAGTTAAAACTTGACAAAATCACCATCAGTCAAATGCAAAAAGCTGCACTGCTTGGATCTGCACGTATATTACGAAAATATGTTACTGGGTGGGGCCCGACTAGTAATCAATGCCAAATCCGGTGAAACAACACACTCGCTGCCTCCTGCACCTCAAAAATAATAAGACCTCCCCGAAAATAAGGACAAGCGCCTATTTCGGGAGTCACGGTAATAATAATAGAAGCCATATGATAAGAATATTTTCTGTATCCTTAGCTTTCTTAAATTTACACATTTAATGTTTTTAATTTAATTCTGATACAACTTAATACGGATCCTTTTCAAATCTTCCCTTGTCATTTCTTGAGAACCAAGTGCAAAAAGTATGCCTCTGTTTCCGAGCTGCTGGAATTCTTGCTATTGCAAGCAAGTTCCAGATTAGTTAAAAGCAAAGCAAAAGCAAAAAACAAGAAAAAGGATTCCGTACTGGGGGTGAAGCCCTTAACATCTCTTTAAAAAATAATGACTAGACAATATGAGCCCCTGTTCAATGTACCAACTCTATAATAAAGCTCGGGTCACATCTAAGAAGAACATAGGATGAGGAACTGTTAGAGCCTAACATATAAAGCTCAGAGCAGTGATAAAATAGAAGCTTTATGAAGCCTTAAGAAGTGAATCCACGGATGAACCTTTTAGGATCATTAATTGGCCATGTCTGCCTTTGAAGAAGTTAGAGTTGTTTTATCACCCTCTTACATAAGTGAGATGTGTGCGTGCATGCAGCATTCAGATGTCTACCAATTTTGCACTTACCTTGTAATTTCACTGAGACAGGGCAGAGTCACAGGTTCATATTTCAATCCATATAGGTTTTTCCCTTCTCCTCCAATTTAATTGGCCCCACCCCAAAGCCCGATATAAAAAGTTCCCTATGAAACGCTGCTAGATAATGATGAGACAGAGGCTTAAAGTAATTTCCTATTCCCTGATGCAAGGTAAACAGAAGAAGACCTATGCTAACTTGGTGTCATTTCTTACAGTTAAGAGATTTCTACAAATCTTATTGTATACATTTGGAAACTATGGTTGGTTAGGAGACAGAGAGAGGGGGAGACAGAGGGAGACAGAGAGGGAAGAGAGAGAGAGAGAGAGAGAGAGAGAGATTAAAATCAAGGGGAATATCTTGAAATAAGTGGTGACATGAATGGAATGAGAATAAGAAATTGGAAATGAATGATAATTATGAGCATGTACTTAAGAAAAAAGATTTGTTTCAAATGCAAAGTTAAAGGGTAGATAAGAAGGAGGAGGAGGAGGAGGAGGAGGAGGAGGAGGAGGAGGAGGAGGAGGAGGAGGAGGAGGAGGAGAAGAAAGAAAGAAAGAAAGAAAGAAAGAAAGAAAGAAAGAAAGAAAGAAAGAAAGAAAGAAAGAAAGAAAGAAAGAAGCAGGAGTATATAGAATGACCAAAGGATGAGATGTGCATGTCCTGTATGAAAAAAAGTGTTCGTATACAGATAAATCTCTCCAAAAGATGAGTGGGACATGAACAGAAGGGAAAAAAAGGAATATGAAACCTCTTTAAAACAGAGCAGAGGTACTGGCAAGATCCAATGCTTTTATCAAAATTGAGGTATGCGATATCATAATGCATATACATGTTTTCTTTCAAGTGTTGTGACACTGTTTTTTGATATGTGCATTCCCCTTAATACACACACAGACACACACACACACACACACACACACACACACATCCACCATGTCTCTGGAGCAGAAGTGGTCTTTGTTTAACAACCACTCATTCAGTGGAATTTTAGCAGCACAGAACAAAGTGGTACTTATGAATGGTCCTCAAAGTTTGACTACTGCAAATGAGAGCAAGTTTGACTATTGACATGCCTCACTTCATGGCAGCAAACCAGCTGCCAGGTGTCATTGCCATTATTCAGCAAGTACTACCTGAGTGCCACTGAAGTAAGCTGAGTTATGTTAATGAAAACTAAGGGAAAGGAACATTTAGGAAAAGTATGCGGTGAAAGGAATCTGTGGCCGAAGAAACAAATGCTTGAAAATGACTGCATCTGCATGGGATGATTTGAAAAACACGAGTCAGGTTTGTTAAGACAGGAAGCTATGGCGAGGTAAAATAAATAGGGGTAATGTACGCTAGCTTTAGCTATACTGTACTTCCTTTTTCTTTCATGCAGAATCATAGGGCTGGAAGGGACCTTGGAGGTCTTCTATTCCAACTCTGTGCCCATGGTGGAACATCTTATGGTATCCCAGACAAATGGATGTTGAATCTTTTCTGGAAGATCTCCAGTGACTGAACATCCACAATTCCAGGAGGCAAGTAGTTCCATTGATTAATTGTTCTCACTGTCAGGAAATTCTTATCAGTTCCATGTCTCTGGAGATTTTCAGTCATCCAGATCATGGTTGTCCCAAAGGTACTTTTTCAAGAGGCAACTGGACTTTCTGGTTTTTCTTTGAAACTGTTTCGCTTCTCATCCAAGAAGCTTCTTCAGAGAAAGATACACTTCGTAGTTGTGGGTAAGGTTTGTGATTCTGAAATCTACAGAATATTTTGTTGTAATAGAAGGGTCTACCAACTAAACCAACCA
This sequence comes from Natrix helvetica, assembly GCF_964273705.1. Classification (NCBI taxonomy): domain Eukaryota; kingdom Metazoa; phylum Chordata; class Lepidosauria; order Squamata; family Natricidae; genus Natrix; species Natrix helvetica. Next base: position 21,712,317 of record NC_138549.1, read on the forward strand.
ATTGGCACAAAAAGTTAGAAAATATTTGGAACCATAAATAAAATGGTGACCAAAATCAGATGTTTTCTCCTATTTTTAATGGCTACCATAGAGATTAGGAGTCTATGTTTGAGCAATCATACATACAACATAATTTAGGGGGAGGAAAATGATCCAGTATTAAGTATTGCTCTATATTTAAGAATCCAAAATGCTTGCTGATATACTACAAAAAAACCTTGATGTATTTTCTGTGCCCTAATGGATGATTTTGTAGTTTAAGGTTTACTATTATCATACATTTTAGTCTATTGTATAAAAAAATGAGATGGTCAGAGAAATACATTATCCCTTAATTGCTGTGAGATATGTGCTTTTTCTCTCTCTGCAGAATTAGTTTTCTTTCATCAGCTACCTTTTAAAAATCTACAATATAGTCATTTTTATATGCTGTGAATTTGGTGAGTGCGTTCTAGGAATCCTTATTCCGTTAAACTGTCAACACGTCAGGAAACTTGATGTGTTCTTAGTTAGCTTTGCCAAATTCATTGTCCTGACAATTTGACATTAGCTATTTTTTGTTGTCAGTGGCTGGGAGAGAAAGTGTAGCTACATTGTTTTAAAGCACACTTGGAAAGTTCAGGCCAACTGCTTGGTCAAAGAAGTATTTAAAGTGAGAGACTGAAAACTTGCTCTTTGTAAATCACCCGTTCTGTAATATTCCCACTAAAGCTGACAGGACTATTCCCAGGAGATAAGGTCTGGCATTATTGGCACAATATGTTTCATTTTATATTGTTGTGTAGTATATAAGTGTGGTTTATGATTTCTTCTTTCCCCAAGCTAAGGAGAAACAAGGTGTTGTTGTTTTTTTCTCGGTAGAGCAAAGGAAATAGAGGAAAGATTCTGGACACTTCAAGAGAGTATTAAAAGTGTCAAGCAGACAAGACATCACGGATGGCGAAGCAATAAAATATACATGATTGAAGGCACAGTAATAAGGGCAAGATAATTCTTCTTACCATTTTTACTGCATTTTGCCTTATTTTATATCTGCAAAATAATACTGTGTTTTACTCTTGGTAGTTTTGCCTGCAACACAGTGGTCAATCCAGATAATATGGTTTGTGTATCATAACTGCTATTCACAGGGTTCACCAAGATTATTTTGTTGACTCGAAGGAAGATCCAGGGATAATGTTCCTCTTGTCCATGTTCAAAAGTTGATTAGATAGATATTTACATTTTCTTTGGGGGGATGGGACTCAATCTTTTTCCATACCAAAGACAGCTAGTTAGTTTAGGGCTCCTCCACATAGTCTGCTTATCTCCCCATGAAGAGGCTTTTCTGCATGTATTTCATTTAAGTTAGGCTATAGCTGAATTTCTACGTCCAGTACTCTCTTGCCCCAGGTCCCCCATGTAAACATTCTAATATACATAGAGATGGAAGCTTCAGAGATTAACCATTTTCTGAGAGTGCTCCATGGGGCCTTTTGTAATAGGTTAGAAGGGAGAACTTCTGACTTGTCATCTTCAGATGGACTTGAAATCACATTCCCTCAAGTGAAAGAAATGGTCTATTCAGGAAAAAAAACAGCTTTTCCTCTCCATCCCACAGGCTTCCAGGATTTTTGCAGATGCTATAGTCAAACTTGATTTCATTGAGGGTCGCATCAGGCCAGCTCAACATCACTCTTGTCGGGGGAGCCTGTGGTGGCCTGAGAGCTCTGCCAGTGAAAATGAGATCCATTTTCAGCTGTGACGGACTCCTGCAACCTTCTACCAGCAAAAATGTATCTTGGGGGGACTACCCATGCCCCTTCCGAGCTCCATTTTCACAGGAAGAGGCACCATGGGCTGGTCCTCTGCTGTTTCCAGGGTGGTCCTGTGGGTCAGATCTAAGCACCCTGTGGTCCCGGGCCCTGAGTTTGACACCCCTGCTATAGGCGATGGTTCCTTTGCCATACTCTACCTCTAAGATATTTTGGTCTGACTCCCCTCTCATCCCTTTCTCATCTAGTCTCCACTGGTTTGTTTTCTTCCATGTATTGTGGTCTGCAGAGTGCACGTAGGGGAACAACTGGTGGGGATAGAGAATAGTATGGAAAGGAGAGCAGGGAAAGGACACCAATTACAGCCCTAAAACTACCCTGTATTGAACTGAGTATAGCTAGCAACTTACTGGCCTCTCTATTGAATCATGGTAAATGTAGGCTGTTTTCTACCAGCAAACTTCATCTCAAAAATGGTAGAAAAAGCATTTTGCTATTGCTGCGTGTTTTAGCCCTTATAGAATGCAAAAGTTCCATGGACAACTGATGTCTCCCAATATCTTGATGACATCACCTAGCATCAAGGACAACCTCATCCTTCTGTGCAATGGTAGGGCTCATCATACCTGTTCATATCAATAAATGTCTCTATTCAGTCTAATCATCTTAAAGAAACATTATGACAAAGAAAGAAATGTGCATTGTACATACAAGTTATCATATCTGAGCCTTCCTTGCTGCCTGGGCACACCTCTTTACAACTTATTTAAATACCTTGTGTGAATTTGGAAAAAAAGAAGATGTAATATAATTGTAATCAGGGCCGGATTTAGATGAAAAGAGGCCCTAGGCTATTCCACTTATGGGGCCCTTTCACCTCCCATTTTTAAGTTTGTAAATTACATGAGAGATAATAAAATGCATCATTACTGTGATATATCAATATATTAAATGAAACATGTTGTAATTGGTACTATCCTTTATAAAAAACGTGGCACGGATAATAAATAAAAATAAAAGGCCCCTCTTGATCTTGAGGCCCTAGGCTGAAGCCTAGTTAGCCTATAGGAAAATCCGGCCCTGATTGTAATCTATTTCTATCTATACATTTATGTATTTGAATTGTAATTCTGCTCTGTCCAACTGAGAAGCGAAACAAATAGTCATGACTTGTAACTAAACAGTAAATACATAGATTTTTTTCAGACAGACATTGCCTGCCCCCCCCCTTTTTTTCCAGAAGGGAATGCTTTCTTTATAAGCCATTTCAAATCTTTAAATCAGATCTCTAAATCAATATCGTAGTCTAAGATTCACGTCTAAACGTTTATTGGATTTTAAAAAAAGCAAAGCATGTTTAGATTAGTAAATGATGAGTGGCTTCTCTCCTATGTGACTTTGGTTCTAATTCATCTTCAAAACAAAAGGCTTTACTTGCTGTTTTTGCAAATTCAAACCATTCAACCAGGGAACTTCCCTGAGACTCTGTTCAGTTTGTCAGAAATGTTTGGTATATGCTTTTAAAATACGTTGCTTTCATTAACATGTTTGAAAGATCAAAGACAATTTCGTTCCACCTCAACCATTAAGCAATACAGTAGCTTCTCCATTCTATACTGAGAAAATCTTTTTTTTTTTTTTAGTGCCTGCCTTGACTTCTGACGATTGTCTGGTGGTGACTCCCTGCATTTTTCATGTCAAGATTTTTCAGAAGTGATTTGCTGTTGCCTCCTTCCTAGAGCTGTGAGAAAGTGATTGGCCCAGGTTCACGTTCACTTGGCTTTGTGCCAGAGGTGGTATTCAGAACAGTTCTGACCAGTTCTGAAGAACCGGTAGCGGAAATTTTGAGTATTGAAGAAAACCTGCCAAATAGGCTGGCCCAGTTCCCATGCCTCCCAGATGATCTTCTTTTGTTGCCCTGAGCATGAGAACTGAGCTGGAAAACAGGTTAGTGGGGTGGGAGGGAATGGGGATTTTGCAGTATCCTTCCCCCTGCTACGCCCACAAAGCCACGCCCCACAAAGCCACGCCCACCGAGCTGGTAGTAAAAAAAAAATGGAATCCCATCACTGCTTTGTGCCCAAGTCAGGACTAGAATTCATGGTCTCACAGTTTCTAGCCTGATGCCTTAACCACTACGTCCAACTGGCTTGCTATATTGAGAACTATTTTTAGATAGATAGATAGAAATAATGATATAGAATGCAATTATTGAAATTATTATGTAAACACAAGGAAGCAACAACAGCAAATTCAATACCTTGAGATCAATAAAGGAAATTTGACCATCATATAGCAGCAATAAAAATAGCAAACACTGAAAATATGAAATGATACACTCATGGGTGGCTTTTGCAAGTGCAATTTGTGCCAGGATCTCTGTAAGGAAAAAAAAATGTGGCTGCCAAATGACCGTTTATCTGACAATAATTTAAGGAAATATTGCCTGTTATATAAATATTAAGAAGATACACATATATCTTTCTTTACGACCAGTTGCCTTACTCATGATCGAATATTGAGCAGTTTCTCATACAGATGTCAATTAAATCAGCTAATTTCCCTTCCTGCATCATTTAGAACAATTAATCAGTGGAACAGCTTGCCTCCAGAAGTTGTGAATGCCCCAACACTGGAAGTCTTTAAGAGGATGTTGAATAACCATTTGTCTGAAACGGTATAGGGTTTCCTGGGGGTTGGACTAGAAGACCTCCAAGGTCCCTTCCAACTCTGCTATTGTATTGTATTTGTTATTAAGGTTTTGTGTACGGACATTTTGGAATCTATAACAGTGTTGGCGAATCTTTTTGGTACCAAGTGCCGAAATAGGAGTATGTGTGTGTGTGTGTGTGTGTGTGTTTGTGTGTGTGTGTTCCGGAAACTGGAAGAGAGTCACCCTGTGTGCATGCAGGTGCTGGGAATATGATCTTCCAGTTTCCGGTGTGCGCATGCATGCTGGCCAGCTGGTCTTTGTGCATGCATGTATGCCAGAAACTGGAAGAGCAATGGTTTCCAGTGCTCCCATGTGTGTGAAGACCAGCTGGCTGCTGCGCCGGAACCTGAAAGTACAACGGGTGATAGCTCTCGGGTGTCCAGAGAGATGGCTCTGTGTCCTACTTCCTACATGCATGCCATAGGTTCGCCATCACAGATCTATGGTATAGTGGTGCAAGAGCCCACAATACCTACTTTTAGATGTTGCCAGGTAACTTGAGTCAAATCCTGCTTCTTTAATTTACCTTTCAAAAAATGAAACATATTTGCTTGAATTTCTTTCACAGGGAATAATATCATTTGGGGAGAAGTATTAGCAGAAGTTAGTATTAGAAGTATTAGAAGAATTAGTATTAGTAGTATTAGCAGAAGTTCTCTAAACATTTAGGAGGTGGTAAATGGTTTCTGTCTCTTCCTTTAATTTTTTTTAAAAGTCCTCCAGAAAGAAATATGTTTCCTCTTACTTCTCGTACCAAGAATATCATACAATGTAAGTTTGACTTAAGGGGCATCTTTATCTTTTGACTTGGTTATCATAAATTAAATAGAAATACAGTATAACACACTATACTTGGGAAAGCTCTGTAGTCCTTGTGCAAAGTGTTAATTGGCAACCTGAAGGCTGATGTTCTTTCTTAAAATTATATATAAATTACAATTGGAACAGATATTTTTAAATAGGAAACTGACCCATGAAAGCCCTTCACATAGCTCTGCCTAGCATTGATGATATTACCTAGTCGAGTAAGGTAAGATCTGCAAGAAAACAATCCAACTTAGAGAGCACCATTGACACTACAGTTTATAGAATCATAGGGCTAGAAGGGACCTTGGAGGTCTTCTACTCCAACCTGCTGCTCAAGGCAGAAGACCTTATCATCCCAGTCAAATGGTTGTCCAGTGTTTTTTTGAAAATCTCCAATAATGGACCACCCACAACCCTAGGAGGCAAGCAATCCCATTGATTAATTGTTCTGATTAACTGATAGAAAATTTATCCTGATGAACTTCTTTTTAATAAGCTTTCACTCGTTACCTCTTGTCCTCCCTTTTAGTATCTTAGAGAATAAGCCAATCCCCTCTGCTTTGTAACATCCCCTTAAGTACTGAAAGACAGTTATCATCTACCCCTTAATTCTTCTCTCCAACAGGCTAGACTTACCTATCTCCCTCAACTGTTCATCATATGATTTAGCCTCCAGACCCATTATCTGTTGTTCTTCTCTTACACTTTCCAGGGTCTCAATCTTTTTTGTATTTTAATGACCGGAACTGGATGCAGTATTCCAAGTATGGTCTCACCAGCAAGGTGTAAAGTGGTCCTTCTGAATTTTGAGTCTATCATCTAAAATGTTAGCTATTCCCCCCAGTTTGGTGTCATCTGCAAATTGAATGAGTTCACCTTCTATCCCCTCATCTAGATCACTTATGAAGATGTTGAAGAATACTGGGCCCAAGATTGAACCCTGAGGTATCCCACTGCATACTGATCTCCATATAGATATGGTTCCATTGAGGACAATCCACTGTGTGCAGTTGGCCAGCCAATTACAAATCCATCTGGTGGTGATACTGTCTATCCTGTCTTGTTCTATCTTACTAAGAAGTAGGTTGTGGTGTATTTTATCAAATGCCTTACTGGAATACAATATACTTTGTCCAATCATTTTGCTGATCCACTAATTTAGTTACTGTATGAAAAAAAAGGAAACAGCACAGAGCTATAAATATTTTCTTCTGTTGATTGGTCTAGTTCTCCAGATGTTGCTGAATGATAATGCCCAGCCTGATTTATTATGAGGAGAGATGGGAGTTACATCTAACTATCATCTAAAAAATCAACAATGCCCCAATTTCACAGCATCTGATGGTGTTGTGAACAAGAGAACATTGGATTCAACTCTAGTTGATATTTACACAACTGGACATGTTGTCTGAAACAATATTCTATTCCCCAGAACAGTCATAGCTATCACTGTTGCAGAGACACTAAGGTCACCTTTTTGATTTAACTGACCTTTATATTTTCTTGTCTTCACATTAATTAGCTCCTGGCTTTCAAGTCTGTTTCTGCCCACTGCTTTGGAAAGGAGGTTGACATTATAATAAACTGTTTTTCTTTCATTCTTGGGTCTCTTTTGGAAAGAAAAATAGAGACTCACAACATATACCATAATTGACATGGCTGACCTCTTTCAGAGCTGTCACAAATCACAACCAGTCTGCTCTATTTGTATGTGAGACATATTATGCAGCTGTGTGGCTATGTGAGGCCCAAAAATGAAGTTACTGGGGGGGGGGGAATCAATAGAAAGATGAGATTGCTATACTATATAAATACAAACTGAGTGAATGAAAATTTTAAGCATAAAAATAAGACTTTCTAAGAAGAAGAAAAGCTATCATGAATTTAAAATATGGAAAAATAAGTGCAGTCCTATATAAACAACTTGGTCTAGGTTTTTCTGTGTCTCGATCTTCCTGAAGTCCTGAGTTTTAAAAAGTATCTAAAATTGATCTCATTATTATTGTTTTTGGTCGAACAGTCAACCAGATTTTGCTTCTACCTATCCAGTCCTTCCCAAGGATCTGGGGTAGGTATATATTGTTGTTTGATGGTATGAATTATTACATTGAAGAATGTAATGTGTGTCCAAGTATAGCTGCATTTGGTAATTGACCAATGAAGATTTTGTCAACGCCAATAGTGTTCAAGTAGTGCTCAGCATCAGCATTATTATCTAAGGATCTGCCTAGACACCAGCATCAGGGGGATATGTTTCCCCAAGAATTTGTTGAATGTTGAATGTTTTCAACATTCAAAGGATGTTGAAAAAGAGTCTGCAAAGGGATATCCACGGGTTACAATTTAAAAAGTCAAGATGATGACCACAGTGCTGCAATCAAAACACCAGATTTATTTTTATGTGTGTTGTATCTTTGATCACACTCTTATGGTCCTTGCCTGCATGTATACTACACAGAGCCTGTCCTGCATGCAAGTGAAGATGCTCACAAAGAGGAAAGTCTTAAAGAGACCAGAAATATTGATAGAAGTGTTCTTCCTTTATTTTTAGATGTTGATGCTTTTTTGTGGATTAGATTCAGTCAATTCTGAACGAATATTACTTATGCCTGAACTTTTCTCAGCAAAGATAGATAGATGATAGATAGATAGATAGATAGATAGATAGATAGATAGATAGATAGATAGTATATACATTGAGTGAGAAATTTCCATCTACTTTCCATAATGATGAGTAAAATATAATATGAAGGCTCATTTTACAGCTTAGCTAAATGTCATAGGACAGGGGTGTCCAAACTTGGCAACTTTAAGACTTGTGGACTTCAACTCCTAGAATTCCCCAGCCAGCAGCTGGCTGGGGAATTCTGGGAGTTGAAGTCCACAAGTCTTAAAGTTGCCAAGTTTGGACACCCCTGTCATAGGACTTCCTTCCTTCCTACCTACCTACCTTCCTTCCTTCCCTTCCCTTTCCTTTCCTTTCCTTTCCCTTCCGCCCGTCCTTCCTTCCTTCCTTCCTTCCTTCCTTCCTTCCTTCCTTCCTTCCTTCCTTCCTTCCTTCCTTCCTTCCTTCCTTCCTTCCTTCCTTCCTTTATATTCTTTGGAAAGGTTGCTAATTTAAAAGACATTTTTTAAAAAAAGAAAGTAATTAGCCTGGGAAAAGAAACAAAGAAAAGAAACTAAACTGTAAAAAAACCTGTTATCACAAAATATGTTTATTAGTTATTTATTTATTTGAAGCATTTAAAGGCCACTTGGTTCGTTTTTGTGGTTTTAATTGGAAAAATAAAACCTCAGTTGTAAGTTTTTATTTTCTAGTTGACATTATGATTAGAATGATGTCAATTTCAGCTACCACTTTGAATCTATATGAATTTAGTATGGAAATGGCCTTTTGAATATGAATTTATATATATTCATATATTGGATATATGGGTATATATTGAATATATCCTTCATTTTATTACAATAAGACTATTTCTTCCACAAAGACATTCATTGGTCCCTTCCTTCCTTCCTTCCTTCCTTCCTTCCTTTAGCAGTTAGCAGTTCAGTGGTTCAAATCCCTAATGCCGCATAATGGAGTGAGCTCCCATTACTTGTCCCAGCTTCTGTCAACCTAGCAGTTCGAAAGCAAGTTAAAAAATGCAAGTAGAAAAATAGGGACCACCTTTGGTGGGAAGGTTCAGTGCGCCTTCGACGTTTAGTCATGCCAGCCACATGACCATGGAGACATCTTCAGACAGCACTGGTTCTTCAGCTTTGAAATGGAGATGAGCACCGCCCACTGGAGTCGGGAATGACTGGCATATATATTTACCTTTATCTTAAGGAATCCATTTGTAAACAGCTGGAAAACAATGCACTATTTGGCAGAAGTCAGCATGGGGTTACTAAGAATATGTCATGCCAAACTAATCTGATATCCTATTTTTTATGCAATGATCAGTTTACTTAATTCTCAATTTCTGTGTGGCACCAATTTCAAGGTGACTCTAGTTGACTTTGGGAATGTGGTGAGTGTGGTGTACCTTGATTTTCAACAAAACATTTGAATCAATCTTTTATGGGGCTATGCTAGAGAAAATCCAGGCTGAGTGCTGGATATGCTACCAGGACATGGAAGCAGAGTTGCTTGAATACGAAAGTGTGTGTGCTCCACTTCAAACTAGGAAAAAATATCACATGGCATAAAACGAGGTTGTTCTACCATTTGTTTCATTTCACATATTTAGAATGAATGTGGATGAGGGATTAAAAGTTATGATTATCGGACTTTGCAGAAGACACAAAGATAAGAGCTTTGGGGAAAGATTCAAGTTTCAGGAGGACAAACAGAAACTATCAGAAGAAACCAGAAAGGTGAATTTCAGCAGAGGCAGATGACTTAAAAGACAAAATCCCTAAGGATAGCATATCATGCTTCCACTTCCTTCTTAGTGATGGTCCCCAGCTGGAGGAAGTGATATCCTCTAGCGGACTTGCTTGAGACATTTTTTCCACTTGAAATGAAGAACAAATTGTTGCTCTCACGGGTTTCTGAGAAAAAGCCATTAAATTAGCCACTGCATTTCATTTCAGTACTTTCCTACAACAGTGGATGCTAATATATCTGGTGCTTTGTTATCCTGCTTCTGCTTCTATTCTATACCCTGAACATTTCAGGAATCCACCTGATGCCTGCTTCCCCCTGTTAGGCTGGGAGAGTGACTTCTTTAACGAACCAAATTCACAACCAGCAAAAATGGGACCCTTGCATTAAGGCAGGAGTGTCAACCTCACATCGTCATGTCATCGTCATGAGATGTATCATGACTTTTTCCCCTTCACTCAGTCATGGGCTTCAACATTTTTAGCAAGGGGTTCTCTGCCTGGTTGCTGGGTGGGCATGACCATGGTGGGTATGGCCTCGTTGTCCTCATGCTCCACGGTGGAGGGGGGTGTTTTTGCCCTTCCGGGGCTCCAGAGGCTTTCCTTGAGCCTCTGGGAAAGTGAAAACATCCTCTCCAGGCTCCAGAGGCCCTCTGGAGACTCTCTGGAGACCAGAAACAGGCCTGTTTCCAGGCTTCCTGAACTGTTAGTAGGCCCATTTTTGTCCTCCCCAAGCCTACATGCACCTGCACTTATCTGCATCAATAACGGGCCATGTGGGGACTCCTGGGAGGGGTCGGGAGGGGTGGGCGGGGCACAGAATCTTATTTAGAGGTTCTCCTGAACCCCTGCAAACCCCCAGCAGCCCATCCCTGCCTTCACTAAACCAGGGGTGGGCATGGACAGAGTGTGATGCATCTAGCCTGTGGCCTGTGAGTTTGATACCCCTGCGTTAGAGTGACTCCTTTATCATTATCCTCTACCTTTTCCTGAAACCAGTGAGAGCTGCTCCACAGTGGTCTGCTCCCTTGAGGGAAGAGATTCAGAAACTCTGTCACTGAGTGAGTTAGCAGGTTGGGTTTTTGAAAATAACAGTTCTGTTCGATTAGTTTTGGTTGTTCCCTGCCATTATTGAAATGAACTGCCTATTTACCGAATACATTTTCAGAAACAACCGATAGCTTGCCCAACTATCTGATTTACGATAGAGACCTGCAGCATACGGCCCGCTTCTACTGAGCCTTATTTCAACGAATGGCTATGAAGCTCCCCCTGTTCTCCATCCAACCATCAACACTTGGATGTGGACACTGAGAGGACAGATGGCACCTTGGGGCAACAGTTTGCTGCTATGTTAACTTCCACCAATATAGTTGCCCTGATCTTTTACTCAAGGCAGAATTTGAATAAATGGTCAACAGCAACACAGTCCACGCCTCTACCCAACTGTCACAGTTTGAAGCCAACTTTGACTGCTGCCTTCAGTGTTTTTCCTAATGTCTCCCAGAAGTGTTCTGATTCCTTCAAGAGCTTTAGAGCTCTTTAATGCCTCTTTGAGAAACAGCTACAGGAGTGTTGATTTACCAACAGCTTATTGGGTACTTAGGAGCCAAGGACCTGGCAGCACAAGGAAACAACAACCAATAACTCTTAATAGCTGGCCAGCAACACCCAAGTTAATTAAAAGCCACACACACAACCAGGCACCACATAAATACTATGCACAGAACAGCCCACTGCACACATTTTGGTGAGAGAGAAGTTCCCTGAGGATGGGCTCCAGCAACCGTCTGAAAGCTTGGAAGACTAAATCTCAGTGGCTGACTCAGATTGCATCCTGCAACTTTATTTCGGGGCACGTATATTGGCCTTCGTTTGTAAATATTTGTTGGCCAGAGAATGACTCCTACCTATTTTTAAATGAATATTGTTTTGTCTTTTAATGACCCTGTCATCCCTGTCATCGGTGTGGAGTTGGGGCAACTGAATGGAGCTGAGTGTTTACTGGCCGGATGCCCTTCCTGTTGCCAATGCAGAGTTCGCAGCAGATTGTGCCCAGAGAGAGAAATATCTGCAGCTACCTAGGATCGAACTCACAGCCTCCTGATCGTGAGGCGAAAGATTCATCTGTAGGCCACTGCACCAATTGCCTATTCTTAAATGAATGAAGTGGACAAAACAACTGCAAGGTAGCATTGTTTTTGTACTGCTGAAAATAAGATCTCATCACCATCACTGGAGCCTCTAACTTTATGAAGGAGACTTTCTTCTGCTTTGGTGACTCATTAATATTCCCGTGATTTGAGGACAGCAGCCTGGGAGGCATTTTTTTCATATCAAAAGCTAAAACCCTTACCCAACAGGTTTCTAATGCTTTGATCCTTTTGGCCTTAGCATTTCCACTGGCATAAAAGAATGATGATAGGGGCTGACTCTGCTCTATCCCATTCTGTATTCAACCAACAACACATGATGGATTTCAATGTCAGCCTGGATTGCTGTTGTCTAAATGCAACCCACTCGCCAATCTGTCTCATAATCTGTTTATCTATCTCCTAATCTGCACTCTGCGTATACATATTGCTTATTGTGGGTTTTGAATATATTATTATATATTTAATATTTGCAAATATTAAAGAATCAGTCATAGTTGCTTAACCAGCAGTACGGTGAGGGTAGTATTTGCATTTATAAGCAAACATTGATTTTAACATATAACCTTTCCAACTTTCCTGTTCTACATATTTATTAAGATCATTAATCATTTGTCTGCATATTTAAAAAGGTTACACTCAGGCCTATACTTAAAAGGACATTGGGTTTTTTATTTTTTACAAAAAAAAAAGCTTGTCTATGAAACTCTGAAAGTAAGGTATCTAATACATAGATTGCCTTAATTGGCATTACCTTTACTCAGAAGCACCAAAAATACAGTTTGTACTATGGCAGGCATCAAGGCTCTGATAAGCTTTGAAGAGGTGCTTTGATCCAGCTAAGCTTTGACAGACTCATCCCATTGAAGCAGACTTACAAACCAAAGCAGAAGTCAACCCTGAAGCAGCAAATCAAACCAGATGGTTTCAAAATGCTTCACGGTTCACCAAGAGCTTTGTGGAGTCCGTTCCTTTTCTGATTGTATTATCAATAGTATGTGAATTACAAATTCATAAAGGGGAAACTCAGGGGCGGGGTGGGTTGAATGATACAACTGACTCTCAGATACTGAGAATAATGGGTGAAAGATAATATACAGCCCAGCTCATTAGTTTAATCCAGGGAGTTGAAAATTTTTGCGACAAATATGTTAAACTTTTTCTTCTCATATTTAGAATAGAATAACAGAGTTGGAAGGGACCATGGAAGTCTTCTAGTCCAACCCCCTGCTTAGGCAGGAAACCCTACACCACTTCAGACAAATGGTTATCCAACATCTTCTTAAAAAACGTCCAGTGTTGGAGCATTCACAATTTCTGGAGGCAAGTTGTTCCACTGATTAATTGTTCTAACTGTCAAGAGATTTCTTCTTAGTTCTAAGTTGCTTCTCTCCTTGATTAGTTTCTACCCATTTGGGCTGCAAACATCTGGAGGGTCTCCAAATGACAGCAACCATCTAATTGTTTGTCACCTAGTTATCATCTTCATTTCCAGGCCCTACCTACTTTTTAATAAGCAAATAATCAGTTTATTATATTTTCTTAGCAATGGTTTGGATTTTGTAATAGCTCCTTATGTCTGAGAAAGTGTCAAAATGGGCTGGATCATTAAATGTTGCCTCATCATACAAGAACAGAGGTTGGGTCAAAGTACTATTGTCATAATCAAGCAGGAAAACAAACAAAAACATTTTTGTACAGGCATCCATGCGAATGGTCAAAAATCAGAATGGTCAAAAAGGAATGTAACAACAATGATTTAATGCACTGTTTCCTCTATTTGAGAAACTTTAAGATGTGTGAACTTCAGCTCCCAGAATTCCTCAGCCATCCTTAAAGCATTGAGTTGAAGTTTACACATCTTAAATTTCTCAAGCTGGAGAAGCACTGAATTAGTCAAAATGTTGTCACTTTGTAAATATATGCTATAAATCCAACAACTGAGCAAAAGGGGACAGATACATTTCCATGGCCACCATATTGACTTTTTTTGGAAGAAGACCCTGGTTCTTCAGCTGTCGGGGAGATTGTTTAAATAAGCAGAGAGCAATAGCTGTTCTCTTGCCAAAATGTATTACATTTAGCACACTTTACAATGCTTTAGTGCCCTCTTTATATGGTTTACAGAGTCAGCATATTGTCCCCAACAAACTGGCTCCTCATTTTACTGAAAGGATGGAAAGCTGAGTCAACTTTGAGCCAGTAGCAATAGCACTTAGACTTACATACTGCTTTACAGGGCTTTTACAGCCCTCTCTAAGCGGTTTACAGAGTCAGCCTATTGCCCCCAACAATCTGGGTCCTCATTCTACTGACCTCAGAAGGATGGAAGACTGAGTCAACCTTGAGCCTGGTGAGATTCGATCTGCCAAATTGCAGGCAGACGGCAGTCAGCAGAAGTATCCTGCAATACTGCATTCTATCCACTGCGTCACCCCAGCTCCCTAATGCTGTTTTATTGATTAACAGCAAGTTTTGGTTAGCAAGGCAACAAATGGTTGGCAACAAATCTAACTGCTCACCTCCAGGCTCACCTTTTCTACTTTGAGCTTTTTTTTTTTTAATACTGCATCTTTACTTTCTCTTGTGCTAATGGGATAAACCATTTCTATACTGCTCCTCCCAACACATCTGGAAATGTTTTGCAGTGCTTTGCCTATGGACATAAAGGCGACCAGCCTTGAACTCTTGGAGAAAGTCTAACTTTTATATTCTATGTGATGAGGGTGGGTGAATGGTTGCCAAGGTAACACTGAGGCACTGCTCCATACATTGTTTATTAGAATTAATAGTGCACAATTCAATATTGGCTTTTCGTTGTATTTTACTTTTCAATTTGATAAAAATAAGAATGTGGTTATTATGCATATCAATAAAGGGACCACATTTTGACTTTTTTGGTGTTCAGTTCAGAGAATAATTATAGCTGGTTAAAAATCTCAAATCTAGTCTAAACATCTGGATGTCTGTGCGAATAATGATAATAATATCATCAACATCATCAACAACAATAATACATAGTGCATAATATTGCAGTTGGCATTTCACCCTATGTTAAATAACAAAAGCATGAAAGCAAAGTTCACAGGTAGTCATTAAAATGCTTTTTCTTCAGAACCGTTATGTCCAAAATTATCTACTTCCAAATTAAGTGTGTACAAGTTATACATTTATTTTATTTTCAGGCATTTTTAGGAATATCATAAAGATCTAATGTCACATTTTCCATATAAGGGATAGGTTTTCATCAAAGAAGAAAGCAAAAGGCAATTATTTTGTAACTACGTATTGTGGATAGCTTAGTTTTCAGAAAGACTGAAGAGCAAATCAGAATTTCACTGAGGTTGACTTATAACAAAGTCATTTAAAATATAGAAAGAAGGCTGATTCATGTCTGCCAGACATCTGGTAAGCACTTAAGCCCTGTTGTGCAGACTGAAATGTTATAAGATAAATTAGTAATAAACCATAAAAATTGCTCTCCTGCGAGGAAGGATGGAGTTAGCAAATATAAACATCTCCAGGTTTAAAGCAGAGCAGCAGGAGGAAGAAAGAAGCAGGAAAGAAAATGTGCTTTCAAATTGGGCTAGGTACACTTAAATGACAGCTTTATTAAGTAGGCTGATTTAAACTCTACAGCCTGCCTTGTTTGTAACCAGAGTCGTTCTGACCATCTGTCTCGTTCCCACTGTCCTCCTTTGTAGGTCTATCACTTTATAGTAAAATGAAGGAGAATTCATCCTGAGACTTGGTAACTTGGTAATTGCCATTCACTTTTAGGAAAAATAAAGCACTATGTTTGGAGAGCAATGCATGTCAAGCCACTCAATCTCCTACCCTCTAGCGGGACTCCCATAGAGTCTTCCTATGCCTGTCTTCACACAACACAGTTAGCCCAGCCATTCAAAGACCAATTTAAATTACTAGAAAGCTTGACTAACATTGGTCTCGGTGAATTTGTACCTGTCTGTATGTTTCTGTTTGTGACTGACTAGGACAGTGATGGTAAACCTTTTTTGGCTTGCATGCCAAAAGTGGGGTGAGTGCAGGGAGGGTCATGCATGGGCGTGCCACACTCATAATGCTATGTGTGTGACCCAGCGTGCATGCATGTGCTTTCCCCCCTGCACGCATGTGCGTGCGACCAGCGTTCCCCCCTATGCTTTTTTCGCCCTCCCCAGGCTCCAGAGGCTTTCTAGGCGCCTGGGGAGGGTGAAAACAGCCTCCTCCGCTCCTCCCGGAGGCTCTCCTGAGGCTTCAGGAGCTTCCCTGAAGCCTCCGGAGTGTGAAAAAAACAGCCCTATGGGCAAATTGGAAGTAACTTCTGGTTTGGCAGTAAAGCGTTTAGGGAAGCCTCCTGAAGGCTCTGGAGGGCAAAAAAATGGTGCCACAACCAAACCAGAAGCGACTTCTGGCTTGGCCGAAGGACTGTTTTTCGCCCTCTGGAGTCTTCAGAGAAGCCTCCTGAAGGCTCCGAAGGGGGAAAAATGGCCCTACAAGCAAACCAGAAGTCTCTTTTCTGAACTTCTGGTTTGCCCGTGGGGCCAATTTTTCGTGCTCCAGAGGCTTCAAGGAAGCCTCCAGAGGGCGAAAAATGGTCTCAAAAGAAGACCGAAGTCAGCTGGTCAGCATTTGCATGTGTGCTGGAGCTGACAGGGCAACTCCATAGGTTCGCCATCATGGGACTAGGACATATTTACAGAATTTGAAGCAGGGAGGACAGGACAGGACAAGAAAGGACAGGACAGGAGCATCATAGGACTAGAAGGGACCTTGGAAGCCTTCTCATCTAGTCCAATCCCCCTAGACCTTATATCATCCAAAACAAATGGTTGTCCAATACTTTCTTGAAAACCTCCAGCAATGGGGCACCCATAACTTCTGGAGACAAGCCATTCCACTAATTAATAGTTCTCACTCTCGGGACATTTCTCCTTAATTCTAGATTGGTTCTCTCCTTAGTTTGTTTCCATCCATTGCTTCTTGTCCTGCCTTCAGGTGCTTTGGACAATAGATAGATCCCCTCTACTTTGTGACAGCCTTAGATATTGGAACACTGCTATCACATCACTCCTAGACCTTCTTTTCATTAAATTAGACATGCCCAACTCTTGCAACTGTTCTTCATTCTGTATGTTTTAGTCCAATAATCATCTTTATTGCTCTTCTTTGTACTCTTTCTAGAGACTCAACATCTTTTTTTGTATAGTGGTGACCACAACTAGACTATCTACATTTCTTTCTTGGAACCACTATAAGCAACCTTTTCAATGAAATTAGGGACATAGCTCATTCGCACTTTAAGTCAGTCTAGGGAGGGCAGTGCAGGTTAAAGGTGAACAGGGGTGAAGAAAAGGTGCTGTTAAGTTGCACAAGGTATACTTACTCTAGCAATTTGCAACCTTCACTGCCAGTTACTCCAATCACTTGTTGGAAGTGACTGGAAATACTGAAAGGATTGCTTGATCATGGCTGACCAAAACAGCACTGAAGCAATATAGCATGTCAGCACCGAAGAGGTCACAATTTTCCTAAATTTAATTCTTGCAGGAATAATGTTTCCTGGCATTTTGTAAGTTAGTCCATTTGAGGTACCTAGGCTCAATGATTGTTGGCCTATAACCAGAGCCTCTGAGAGGATGATTAAGTACTGCATCAAGACTAATATTGGCCCCCTCACCTACCCATAGACACATTTAAACTAACAGTCAGTTCACCAAAAACATTATCCATTATTACATAGAAAACAATGAAATTAAAATTAAATAAATTACATAAATAATTGTTCACTGAGTTTCAGATTTATAAAGGTTATGTCAAACAAGGTTGCAAGGCAGTTTTGCTATGCACACAAAGAGTATAAAATATATATCCAATATTATTTTTCTTTTAAAAAATTTGGTTTTGTAATTTTTTAAAAAACAAATTCCCCTTCATGGACCCCCTTTAAGCTCCGTGGGCCCCAGAACAATGTACCAGCTGCACCCCCCTCTCCTCAGGCCTGCCTATGACACATTATTTCACCAACATTAAAATTGCAGAAACAAGAGTTTTAGTAGCATGTAGATTGAAATGGTGGTTATATTCGTTTTACGTATTTTACTAATGTATTTTGTTTTGTTATATATAATTGTCCAGAGTCACTATGTATCGGGGTGAAGAGGTTCTGACATGTTATGGAGTACCGGTAGCGGAAATTTTGAGTAGGTTGGAAAATGGGAAAATACCACCTCTGGCTTGCCCCAGAGTGGGGTGGGAATGGAGATTTTGCAATATCCTTCCCCCCCAGGAGTGGTGAGAGAATGGGGATTTTGCAGTATCCTTCCCCTGCCACGCCCATCAAGCCACGCCCACAGAACTGGCAGTACAAAAATAATTGAATTTCACCACTGCAATGTATGATACGTGTCTATACAAATATCATAAATAAAAAGGTGTTCCAGTTAATTTTCAGATGACATCAGTTTCCTGAAGGCACTTGTGTATAAGCACTATTGTTGTCAAGATCAGCTACCGATGTACAATTGCACATATGTAAAAAAAAAAGCAGACTTTATGGACAAGGAAGAGTTCACTTCTGCAGATAATATTAAAGTGCTATGTTAATCCAGAGCACTTACACATTAACCCTCTTGAATGCAGCTGGAAATTTAACTCAATTATTGTCCAATTACCTTTTGGAATCTGATCGATAGGATATGATCCAGAGAAAAGGAATGCTGAAGTTAATGTCTTCATCTCTCTTTTATGCTTAGATCTCTGAAACATTTGAACCAGGCTCTTGGTTTTAAACAATTCAGCATTATAAGAAGAACATCTAAAAGATTTTGGATTGTTTATTTTTTTATATACCAAACTATTGCCATTCTAATGATGAAAGGTAATTATATACGCTCCATTTGGTGGTAAATTTGTGTCATTCGTGCAATTTCCGTTAAGTCTGATATCCAGTTTGTCCTTTTAAAAAACAACAACAACTTTGGACTTAGGACTTCGATGTGAATCGTCTTCTGTTGAAATTTCCACTTTGTGACTAAAGTCAGTATTGTTCCTTGTCCTAAAAAGTGCTGAGACACAGAGCTCTGTTGCTTTTGCCTTCTTTCCCTCCTTTTTCTTGCATCTGTCAGCATGACTGAAATGGAAGGTACTTCTGCATGTTAGGTTGGTGTTTTTTTTTAAAGGCCCTTCACGCTAGATGCAGTTTAGTATTAGCTGGGAACACCCGCAGCCTCTATTCTGGCACCATTTCTTCACTCCTGCTTTTTCACCACTAAACATGGGGAAAAGTCTTCAGGCCTGCAACATAAATTAAGAGCCCAAGCATTAGTAGGCTCAAGAGGGCTCAAGACTCAAGAGGGCTGATTGGAGGTGCCCTCAGTCACTGCAAAACCATAAAAAGGAACTTCTTCCTCCTTGGTCATCTCTAATGGTGATCTCCATCAGAGAACTACATACTCCATTTACCACTTATTCCATTTACCACTTACTAAAAAAAGATGTCGAGACCTTAGAAAGAGTGCAGAGAAGAGCAACAAAGATGATTAGGGGGCCTGGAGGCTGAAACCTATAACTAACGGTTGCTAGGATTGGGTATGCCTAGTTTGATGGGGGAAAAAAGGATTAGAAGTGACATGATAGCAGTGTTCCAATATCTCAGGGGCTGCCACAAAGAAGAGGCAGTCAAGCTATTCTCCAAAGCATCTGAGGGCAGGAAAAGAAGCAATGGATAGAAACTAATCAAGGAGAGAACCAATCTAGAACTAAGGAGAAATTTCCTGACAGTTGAAACAATTAAACAGTGGAACCACTTGCCTCCAGAAGTTGTAAATGCTCCAACACTGGAAGTTTTAAATAAGAGATTGGATAGCCATTTGTCTGAAATGGTATAGGATTTCCTGCTTAAGCAGGGGGTTAGACTAAAAGACCGGCAAGGTCCCTTCCAACTCTCTTGTTCTGTTCTGTTCTATTCTATTCTATTCTGGATGGACTGAAAGGGTTTGTTAAGATGCTTAAAATTTAATAGCTGGAGCAGTGAGGGGTTAGACAGTGAGTAAGAAGACAAAGTTACAGCTAATTGATTCAAGAGAGTTGGCCATGCAGGAAGGAATCTGAGCTGTGATTGGTTGCTGTGAATAAAAGCGGAGTTTCCTTTTTCCCCACTTTTTCCCTCTGTGCCTTATGTGCCCTTTATCATTTTCTTGATGATGATGTTCCTGATGTGTTGATTTACCTGACAATGCTCCTGTTTGCCTATTTTATTTACTGTAAATATATTTATTGATATAAAACAGAGTCTCTGACTCTGTTTGGACACCGGCTGCAAAATTCCCTGACAGGGTTGCTCTCCACTTGCAGACCATAAACTACATGTGTTAATTATGTTTTTATCGTTAGGGCCAGGGTGGTCATATTTGTCAGGTTGTCATCTTAAGAGTCGAAGTTTGGATGCAATGGTGAAATCCATTGTCCAATGTCCAGAAGGACATACTGCCATTGTTGTGGCTTTCTCAAGGGCAAAGCGTTTATTTCTGCCCTTTAAGCTAGCTGCATTTTCACAGAATTAAACTTTACATTCTTCATCACAGGATTGCCTTGCAACAGGAAAGGAAACGGCAGTGTTCATTTATTTATACACAAACAATTATTCATGAAGTCCATAGGATCGTGAAGAATTAGGCACAACTTAGCAACCGCGTAGCAGCAACAACAATTGTTCATGGATTGCTTATTTCCCAAAGGAGTCAAGATGGCTTACTGTACCATACAATAAAAATATGGCAATTAAGGAACATTGATACCCAAAACCTTGAAGATGAAAAATGTACTTAAACTCAAGAGTTTGGAGGCACTCCTTATCTCAAGAGAGATGCTGATCCCAGTCTTTGGTATTTAGAGTTATATCAAGAATGGATCTGCTGTGACTTCAAGAGACAATTTCCTATAATCCTAAAAGTGTTTTTTTCAAGAGGCAACTGGACTTTCTGGTTTTTCTTTGAAGATGTTTCACTTCTCATCCCAAAAAGGTTCTTCAGCTCTGAGAAGCAAAACATTTTCAAAGTAGAACCAGAAAGTCTAGTTGCCTCTTGGAAAAGCACCTTTTGGACAACCATGACCCGGATGGCTGAGAATCTCCATAGATATTTCCTATGATCTTTAGCCCGTTTTCTAAATTTTCCAAATGAGATAAAACCAGTCTGTACTTTTTGGAAATGTGGAATTTTTCCTCTGTCCATGGAAATTTTCTATCTTCCAGTTCATGGTTCTCCCAAAGGCAGAGGTCATATTCAGCAAGTTCTGACCAGTTCTGGAGAAATGGTAGCAGAAATTTTGAGTAGTTCCGGGAACTGGTAAATACCACCTGTGACTGGCCCCGCCCCCATCTATTCCCTGCCTCGTGAGTCCCAGCTGATCGGGAGGGAATGGGGATTTTGCGGTAACCTTCCCCTGCCACACCCACCAAGCCATGCCCACCAAGGCACACCCACAGAACTGGTAGTAAAAAAAAAAGTTGAATCCCACCACTGCCCAAAGGTATTATTTCCAAAAGGCACCTGGGCAATCCAGTTGCCTTTTTGGAAATAGCACTTTTGGAAATAGCTATCTGGACTCTGGAACGGGAGAAAGAATATGTGAGAAAGAACTGTCTTTAAGAAAGATACAGAAAAACAACTATTTTGTTCCAGTCCTTTCTTTGCTTGTTCTGGCCTTGGCCCAGTGAATCACCCCTGAAGTTGGGTGGGCATTGAGTAAAAAAAATACACATTCTACCGTGCAGAAGAGTGATAGTACATAGCTGTTTCAATATCACCCATAGTTAAGACCAGATACAATGCTTAGATTGGGAAGCTGGGGCTACAACTGCTAGGGAAAGAGCAGAGCACCTACTGGAGTTCTATGTTTGTTTTAGAACCAACTCTATTCATTGCAAATCTGTCTGATCCTGTGCTTGGTATATTTTCTCTATTGCTGTATATGGCCAAGATCCCTTTGCAGTGAGCCAGAGGTAGTATCCAACCAGTTCTGACCAGTGCTGTTGAACTGGTAGTAAATTTTTTGATTAGTTCGGAGAACCAGCAAATACCACGTCTGGCTGGCCCCACCCTCGTCTATTCTCTGCCTCCCGAGTCCCAGCTGATCGGAGTCCCAGTTGATCAGCTGCATCTTCTTCTGTTGCCCTGCACACAAAAATGGACTTGGAAAGCAGGTTAGTGGGGTAGGGAGGGAATAGGAATGTTACAACATCCTTGTCTTGGAGTAGGGTGGAAATTGAGATTTTACAGTATCCTTCTCCCAGGAAAGGGGATGGAAATGAGATTTTGCAGTATCCTTCTGCTGCCATGCCCACCAAGAGTCATCCCCACAGAACCAGTAGTAAAAAAAAATGAATTCCACCACTGCAATGGATCAACCATATTGTCTCATACCTATGGTTTCTTAACAATATATGGTAAAGCTTTCTAAATAGGTCTGAAAGTTACTTTAATTCTTTCTGAATAGATCCTTCCTGAGTTCGCATTTGGTTATTGCTTTGGTTTATAATTAATGTGTCATCTCCTGTCCTTCAGACAGGGGCTGTTAGGCTTGTATGTGATTAGTAATTTTGAGTATTTATTAATTTCCTTTCACATCTTCCTTGAGATTTCTTAATTCCCTGAATTAATAATCATGAAAGCAGTGTTTTGCTGAAGTCAATCAAATACCTCGCCAATTTTCACAGTAGTGTGATCTGATTGGATGTTGATAATTATCTGACCTTGCCAGTAAACCGAAACCAAAAGACTTTGACAGATAAATTCCTTAGAGCTGAGTTGAAACCAATCACTCTAGGTAAAATGCTGCATCTGCCCGGATTTAAATGGGGAGATCTGTCTCTCTCCTTAAACTCACTGTTTCAGTGGCCTTTAAATGCACCTGGAAGTACTGTGTTCCCCCAAAAATATAGCCTACCCTGAAAGTAAGTCCTGATTTTTACACATGCACCCAATATAAACCCTATCCCTAAAAAAAAAACCGAATTAAGACCCCACCCACTCAAGGGTGCGCAGGTAAAAATTAAGCCAGGGTGGGGAGGAGGAGGTGGAGCTACTATTTACCTTTGGACAATTGCAGCCAGACCTCACACACCCCAACACCTGCCTTGCCCGCCCATTTCTTCTGCAGCTGGGAAAGTTGGCAAGGCTTTCCTGCAGGCCTCTGCAGCCGATAACAGAGCTCCAGGTTGATATGGATGGGGAAAAAAATCAGGTCCCTGGGAAGAAAATTTCTCTTTTTATAAATGAACATTTTCAGGTTTTCAAAAGAAAATTCTTGAAGCTGGCAGTAGGCACATGTGGAAGGAAGATTAAAAAGAAAATCAACCCAAATACAAACATGGAGAGTAGATTAAGATTCAGGGTGGAACTTTAGCCTTAGGAATGGTCATGGATTCTTTAAAAAAAAAATCAGATGCCCGGGAAGAAAAATTCTGATGCCAATAGTAAGCACAAGTTGGAAAGAGTTGAGATGTGAGAAAAAGTTCCAATCCAAACATAAAAAGAGATGAGATTTGGGGTGGGGTTTTTTGGTTTAGAAACGCTCTTGGAGTCTCGTTTTAAAAATCACCCAATTCCATTCATGTAATTCTCCCTGGCATAATTAACAGGCAGCTGCTCTGACCTCCCTGCTTCCCCCCTGTCTCCTGGGTTAAGAATCTCTTCTTCAACAGTGCTGCTTCCTTTCCTCCATTTTCTTGTCTCCCCATCCTAACATCTGGAAAAGGAACGGACCCATCTCCAATTCAAATCTCTCACACCTCCAGTGCAATATTCCACTGCATTTTGTTAACAAGCTACCACTTGTCAGACCACAGCTGGTGAAGGAACATCTTGACAAAATGGTGAATGAGAAAGGGGCAGAGTGCCCAAGAATCCCTCTGTCCCGTCCCACACATACACATAAAGCCACACACATACACACATTTAAAAACGCGCACACACACACACACACACAGAGTACAAGTTGGGTAAGTGTGTTTATTTCACACAACCAATCCTGTAGTTGTTCCTCATGGCAAATGCGGCTTCCATGGGTTCAAGGCACAGCAAGGCGACAAGACTCCAGCAGGTTCAAGGCACGATGAAGGCAACTTGGCTTCAATGGATTCAAGGCACGATGAAGGCAACTTGGCTTCAATGGATTCAAGGCACGATGAAGGCAACTTGGCTTCAATGGATTCAAGGCACGATGAAGGCAACTTGGCTTCAATGGATTCAAGGCACGATGAAGGCAACTTGGCTTCAATGGATTCAAGGCACGATGAAGGCAACTTGGCTTCAATGGATTCAAGGCACGATGAAGGTGACATGACTCCAGCAGGTCCAAGGCATGGCAAAGGGCAACCCCCTCCTCTCTCACTTCCCCCCTCCCCTCTCCCCTTCTTCCTCATCATTCTCCCTTCTGGCTTCACCCTTCTCCTCTCCTCACTTAACCTCCCCATCCATCTACCCTCTCCCTCCCTCTCCCCTTCCCTCTCTGTCCCTTTTTTCTTCCCCCTCCCCTTCTCCCCCTTCTCCCCTCCCTCTCCCTCCTCCCACCCATCCTTCCCCCATCCCCTCCTCCCCCACCATCCCCCAATATAGCTGCAACATCTGTCACCCCTTTGATTGCCAGGTTGATTCGGCTGATCTGGCTGGCTAAGGCGGGTGTCCACTTCCTCCATCACCGCTCCATTTTTTGTCCCTTCCAAAGCTGCATCTTAGTGGAAGAGTCCATCCAGGTAGGACTATAGCGATCTTCGGTCAAGGGTCAAGGGTATACGATAGCTGTGCTCCCCTGGTAGAACCTCCAAACAAACATGCCACTTGGAAGGGATCTTCATTCTGACCATTGACCCCCTCTCTTGCCTTCCCATCTCCCCTCCTTCCCCACATTCCCCATCCTCCCCTCCCCATCATCCCCTTCATTCCAAACATTGTCCCCCTCCCTTTCCTCCCCCCCTCCTTTCCCCATCCTCTCCTCTCCATTCTCCCCTTCATTCTGACCATTGTCCCCCTCCCATGCCTTCCCATCTCCCCTCCTTCCCCAGCATCCCCCCTCCTCCCCTCCCCATCCTCCCCTTCATTCCAAATATTGTCCCCTTCCCTTGCCTTCCCCCTCCCCTCCTGTCCCACTATCCCCTGCAACATCTGTCACCCTATTGATTGCCAGGGTTGATTTGGCTGATCTGGCTGGCTAAGGCGGGTGTCCCCGACCTCCCTCACCTCTCCATTTTTGTCTCTTCCAAAGCTACATGCTCAGTGGAAGAGTCCATCCCAGGTAGGAGTATAGCGATTTTCGGTCAAGGGTATACGATAGCTGTGCTCCTCTGGTAGAACCTCCAGACAAACATGCCACTTAGAAGGGATCTTCATTCTGACCATTGACCCCCCCTCTTGCCTTCCCCTCTCCCCTCCTTTCCCACAATCCCCCTCCTCCCCTCCCCATCCTTCCCTTCATTCCAAACATTGTCCCCCTCCCTTGCCTTCCCATCTCCCCTCCTTCCCCCCATTCCCCCTCCTCCCCTCCCCATCCTTCCCTTCATTCCAAACATTGTCCCCTCCCTTGCCTTCCCATCTCCCCTCCTTCCCCCCATTCCCCCTCCTCTCCTCCCCATCCTTCCCTTCATTCCAAACATTGTCCTCCTCCCTTGCCTTCCCATCTCCCCTCCTTCCCCCCATTCCCCCTCCTCCCTCCCCATCCTTCCCTTCATTCCAAACATTGTCCCCCTCCCTTTCCTTCCCCCTCCCCTCCTTCCCCCCATTCCCCCTCCTCTCCTCCCCATCCTTCCCTTCATTCCAAACATTGTCCCCCTCCCTTGCCTTCCCCCTCCCCTCCTTCCCCCCTCCTCTCCTCCCCATCCTTCCCTTCATTCCAAACATTGTCCCCCCCTTGCCTTCCCATCTCCCCTCCTTCCCCCATCCCCTATCCTCCCCTTCATTCCAAACATTGTCCCCCTCCCTTGCCTTCCCATCTCCCCTCCTTTCCCCCATTCCCCCTCCTCTCCTCCCCATCCTTCCCTTCATTCCAAACATTGTCCCCCTCCCTTTCCTTCCCCCTCCCCTCCTTCCCCCCTCCTCTCCTCCCCATCCTTCCCTTCATTCCAAACATTGTCCCCCTCCCTTCCCTTCCCATCTCCCCTCCTTCCCCCATCCCCTATCCTCCCCTTCATTCCAAACATTGTCCCCCTCCCTTGCCTTCCCATCTCCCCTCCTTCCCCCATCCCCCCTCCTCCCTCCCCATCCTTCCCTTCATTCCAAACATTGTCCCCCTCCCTTTCCTTCCCCCTCCCCTCCTTCCCCACCATCCCACCTCCTCCCCTCCCCTTCATTCTGACCATTATCCCCCTCTCTTGCCTTCCCTTCTCCCCTTCTTCCCCCCATTCCCCATCCTCCCCTCCCCATCCTTCCCTTCATTCCAAACATTGTCCCCCTCCCTTGCCTTCCCATCTCCCCTCCTTCCTCCATCCCCCATCCTCCCCTCCCCATCCTCCCCTTCATTCCAAACATTGTCCCCCTCCCTTGCCTTCCCATCTCCCCTCCTTCCCCCATCCCCCATCCTCCCCTCCCCATCCTTCCCTTCATTCCAAACATTGTCCCCCTCCCTTGCCTTCCCATCTCCCCTCCTTCCCCATCCCCCATCGTCCCCTCCCCATCCTCCCCTTCATTCCAAACATTGTCCCCCTCCCTTGCCTTCCCCCTCCCCTCCTTCCCCACCATCCCTCATCCTCTCCTCTCCATTCTCCCCTTCATTCTGACCAGTGTCCCCCTCCCTTGCCTTCCCATCTCCCCTCCTTCCCCCCATTCCCCCTCCTCCCCTCCCCATCCTTCCCTTCATTCCAAACATTGTCCCCCCTCCCTTGCCTTCCTCCTCCCCTCCTTCCCCATCAACCCCTGCAAGATCTGTCACCCCATTGATTGCCAGGGTTGATTCGGCTGATCTGGCTGGCTAAGGCTGGTGTCCCCGTCCTCCATCACCACTCCATTTGTTGTCCCTTCCAAAGCTGCATGCTCAGTGGAAGAGTCCATCCCAGGTAGGAGTATAGCAATCTTCGGTCAAGGGTCAAGGGTATACGATAGCTGTGCTCCCCTGGTAGAACCTCCAGACAAACATGCCACTTGGAAGGGATCTTCATTCTGACCATTGACCCCCTCCCTTGGCTTCTCCTCTCTCCTCCTTCCCCATTATCCCCCAATATGACTGCAACATCTGTCATCCCATTTATTCTGCTGATCTTGCTGCTAGGTGGGTGTCCTCTTCCTCCCTCCCACTACACCCTCTACCCTAGATAGGAGTAAAGTGATTTTCGTTCAAGGGTCAAGATTATACGATAGCTGAGCTTCCCTGCTACAATCTCCAGACAAACATGGCTCTTTGAAGGCATCTTCATTCGGATAACTGATAACTGAGGATAACTGACAGTTATGTGTGTGGATGAAATGATAAAGCCATAAGAATTCCCAAGCTAATGAAATACCATCCTTTCACCTCCACCTCCCCTTCCAACTTTTCTTCTCCCCCTCTTCCCCATCTTGTCTTCCCCATCCTATCCCTTCCTAATTGCAGTTGCCTATCCTCAATTCAATCTTCCAACATATACTCAATGTCATTCCTCTTTCCATTCCCCCTTCCAGTTCTCTTCTCCCCCTCCCCATACTTCTCCATTTTTAATTCCTCCATCGCCATACCACCTCCCTTCTTCCTCTCTCTCCCTCTACCCTCAGTCCGTCTCCTCCTATTCTTTCTGGCCCCATCCCCCTTGTCCTCATCTTCCCCCTCCCAGGTCTACTCCCACTTTCTATCCACCTCCCCTCTCTATCTCCCTTGCTCACCCTCTGCTTCCCCTCCCTAGTCCCAACCCTCATCCTCACCCAAAATCTAAACCCAGTCACAACCTTCCCCCTCATCCTAAATTAACCCTCACTCAAAAACAAAAACTAAAACCTTACCCTCACTCTTTATCTAACTTTAACTCTAATTGTCACCCTTACTCTCTGATAGTTGGCTATAAAAAGAAGGAAAGTTTCCCAGAGTCCAGGAGCCTTGATGAAGGCCAACCACCTTTTTGAAAGTCTTCACTCTTATCACTGTTAACTGACAGTAACTGACAGTTTAGCCTGCAGGGATGAAGTCATAAAGGCGTTAGAATTTCCAAGTGGACGAAAGGCCATCTTTCCCCCTCCCCTTCCCCCTCCTTCCCTCTCCCCCTAGCACACAAACCCTTGCCTTCCCCTCTCTTCTCTTTTTCCCCTTTCCTCAATTTCCTCCTAATTTCAGACCCCTCCCTTCAATTCCTTCCCCCACTATATACTCATCCCTCTCCCCATTCCACCTGCCCTACATCTTCTCTTCTTCCTTTCCCTATCTCTTTCCTTTCTTAACCCCTCCACCTCCATCCCCTCTCCATGTACCCACAGTCCATCTCCCCCATCCTCTATAACCCCTCCCCATCTCCATCCTTCTCCAACTTACTATCTGCCTCTTTTCTCTATCTCCCTTACTCACTCTCTGCTTCCCTCCCTAGTCCCAGCTCTCACCATCAGCCAAAACCTATCCTAAATTAACCCTCACTCTAAAACTAACCTTTCACTCTTTTATCTAACTGTAACTTTAATCCTCAACTTACTCTCTGGTAATTGGCTATAAAAAGGAAAGTTTCTCAGAGACAAAGACCATCTACCTTTTTGAAGTGCCTCACTCTTATAACTGTTAACTGACAGTAACTGACAGTTTAGCCTGCAGGGATGAAGTCATAAAGGCATTAGAATTCCCAAGCTGATGAAAGCTCATCATCCCCCCCCCCCCCCATTTATATCCTATCATAAATTTAAGCCCTTTTATTACAATAACAAACTGATACTGAGCATTAAAGAATTGTCAGGGTGAAAGTAAATTTTTTGCCAATGTTAGGAAACCATATTTTCAAGTCCTCATTGGAAATATAGAGCAATATTGATTATTATTCTAAATATATCACATCTTTATTTGCTGCCTATATAGATTTTGAAACAGCGACCAGTTGATATAATAGAAGCTAAATAAGAAGGAGAGACAGGGAGAATAAGGGAGTCCTCCAATGTTATTTCAACTCTTGTTCCTGATGCATTAATATCTTCTGGGCAAAGCCTCTATGAATAACCCTTTCCCATATCCCACAAATAAACGAGATTATGCAAAATGGGATTAGCACTGTAACTGTTCCTATGATGGATTTAGCCAACAAGCTTAGACTTAATATTGATTCATTATTAATTTGATTTGATTAATTAAATGAGGTAAAGGCTAGGGTTATGAAATACCTAGGGGAAATTTAGTGATTCAGTAATAGATGCTTTGAAACTAAAACCGGTCACATGGTTAGACAATGAAAAAAATATGACATAATTAGTTTACTGCTTTAAAGGTTCCTGTTTTCTTAGTCAAATTTAATTAAGAAATTTAGGCACCAAGCTAAAAACCAGAAAACTGGAAGTGCAAGTCCCACTTTTGAAAGCTGGCTAGGTGACTTTGGGCCAGCCATTTTCTCCCAGCCAAACCTACCTCACAGGATCGTTGTTCTGAGGAAAATAAGAGAAGAGGAGGGAAGGATATTAGGTATGTTTGACTCCTTGCATTATTTATCAAAATAATAAAAATAGGATAAAAATAATTAAAAAATAATTAAAATCTCTGTTAAGTTGAACTAATACTGTGTCTAATGAAACACAAACGAATTGTAACCAGCAGATACATTTGAAAAGTCACCAATCCATTAATCCATTAATTCTACCTCAACTTCTTTGAGCTTTTAAGCATCACAGGAGGGCAAATGATTATAAATTAAGAACAAGGGAAAAATGGTGTTAGAGTAATAACCATACAGTTAGAAAAAGTACAGAAGATTAAGTACTGCAAAAAATGTGTGCTGCCTCTGTTATTTATGGAGTGGTTATTAAAATCTACAAGCGCATTTATGATTAAATATTTTTATTGTTTTCCTGATTCAGAAACTGATGGAATCTAACAAAGGTAATTTTAAGTGAGTTTACAGTGAAAACAATTCCCCAAAACAGTTGAAAATTTATTTTATTTATTTTACTTATTCATTTATTTCAAAATTTTATATAGCCGCCTACTCACTCACAGCAACTCTAGATGACTTACAAACATCCAAACAGAAAGATTTAGAGTCCCCTAGTATTCAGGCAAGGAGGAGGTACTCTCACTGACAAAAGAAGCATTCAGAATTACTCACAATTAAATTCTTAGCAAGTCTTGTGATGAGCAAACTAAACATATATGTCCGTGATGGCGAATCAATGGCACACTCTCTGTGGGCACACACACTGCTGCCCCAGCTCAGCCATCTGGTTGTTGGGTTTCCGAAGTGCACAAGCACGCCAGCCAGCTGGTCATCAGGTTTCCGACACTCTGGTACATATGCCCCTTCCAATTTGGGCACTCTGTGCCGAAACGGTTCGCCATCATTGATATAAGTGATAGGATCTGCAGTTGAGTTGCTGGGAGACATTAGGCTCCTAATCATTTAATTCTGTAGGCTTGGTATGATGCCTTTCCACTCTCTTCCAATAACACTTACCTAACACTTACCTAACTTGTATAAGTATGATCTTTATTGTCATTGTACTTAAATACAATGGTAGGTTATGAAGCTGAGAATCTTGTCAAGAGAAAGGTGACAATTGAAATATAACTCAGTTAACGGAGCTGAATACTGAATACACCATGAGGATTTCCCAAAGGTGCTTTTTCAGGAGGCAACTGGACTTCCTTGTTTTTTCTTCGAAGACGTTTCACTTCTCATTCAAGAAGCTTCTTCTGCTCTGACAGGATAGTGAAGAAGCTTCTTAGATGAGAAGTGAAATATCTTCCCAAAAAAGGAAGTTCAGTTTTCTCCTGAAAAAGCACCTTTGGGCCAACCATGACCTGGATGACTAAGAATCTCTACAGACTTTCACCATGAGTATGGTAATAATTTTCTATTGACATACCCTGTTCAGAAACTATGATAAGTTGGCATACATAAAATGGCCTTCAGTGGTATTTCACTAACATAAGCCTAAAGCTGGAACAAAAAAGTTGTGTAGATATCCCTCTGGCTCTTTACTAACCAAAGTTGCTATGCTGTCACAGATGGAACTGAAACAAATTTATCAGAGAGAGGGGTGGGAAAAATAACCTTGAAAACACATGTAGTATTCAGTCCATACTATGTTTTGTAATCTTCTGAGCAGGAATATCCTGGGTTGGGTGGGATGGATGTAAAAAAAACGAAGCATGGTGTCCTCAACTGTGTGACCATTTGAGGTTTGTATTTCAGTTCTTTGGATATAAAATGGGGAAAACGCCTGATTGCTCTTACGGAATAATTTTGTTTTTTAAATTTCCTCCTTCAGCAGAACTGACATTAGCATTTTTGGATGGTGGGGGGAAGGAATTCATCACAGCATAATAAGCCAGCCAACTTTGAGAAATGGTGAGGGAATTTTGTCATTCATCTCTCCCAACTTACCAATTGGCTACAAAGTACGGTATGTGATTTATGAAATGCTTGCATGCCAAATTGTTTTTGATGTTGATGGTATGTAAATGAAAGGGGAGGGGAAGGAGGGACAGTAATCAATAACTAAATACAATTTGCCATTGGTATGTGATTGTCAATCTCCCCTCCCTATGCCAATTACTTTTCGTGTACAGCAGCCTTTGTTAATATGTTAAATAACCAGAGCGTTAATTTTAATTAATTAAACCAAAAGAAAAGTTGGTCTGGAACACTATTTAAGTTTCCTGATGAGGAGAACATGCCTGAAATCAAATTGATCTGTGGCAGTGATGCTAAAAATGGTGGCATGATAAGATGACCAAAGGCCTGCTCAAGTGGTGGCATTCAAAAAATTTTTACTACCAGCTCTGTGGGTGTGGCTTGGTGGGTGTGGCAAGTAAAGGATAGTGCAAAATCCCCATTCCCTCCCCACTCCTGGGGGAAGGATACTGCAAAATCCCCGATCCCTCCCCACTCCTGGGGAAGGATATTGCAAAATCCCGGTTCCCTCCCCACTCCTGGGGGAAGGATATTGCAAAATCTCCGTTTCCTCCCCACTCCTGGGGAAGGATATTGCAAAATCCCTGTTCCCTCCCCATTCCTGGGGGAAGGATACTGCAAAATCCCCGATCCCTCCCCACTCCTGGGGGAAGGATACTGCAAAATCCCTGTTCCCTCCCCACTCCTGGGGAAGGATATTGCAAAATCCCTGTTCCCTCCCCACTCCTAGGGAAGGATATTGCAAAATCCCCATTTCCTCCCCACTCTTGGGAGAAGGATACTGCAAAATCCCCTTTCCCTCCCCACTCCTGGGGAAGGATATTGCAAAATCCCCATTTCCTCCCCACTCCTGGGGGAAGGATACTGCAAAATCCCTGTTCCCTCCCCACTCCTGAGGAAGGATATTGCAAAATCCCAATTTCCTCCCCACTCCTGGGGGAAGGATACTGCAAAATCCCCGTTCCCTCCTAATCCAACTAAACTGCTTTCCAGCTCCATTCTCCTGTGCAGGGCAACAAAATAACAACCAGCCTGGGAGGCTGGGAGGCAGCAATAGGCTGACCATGCTGATCGGCTGGGAGGCAGTGAAGGCAGGGCCAGTCTATTTGCCAGTTCTCCCAGCTATTCAAAATTTCCACTACCGGTTCACCCAAACCTGTGAAAACTGGCTGAACACCTCCTCTTGGCCTGGTCTCTTTATAAGGTGTATCACATCCTATAACATATATACAGATAATCTTTGATTTATAACGGTTTATTTAGTCACCACTCAAAGTTATAACGGCACTCAAAAAAGTGACTTATGACCATTTTTTCCACAGTTACAACCTCTGCAGCATCCCCATGATCATGTGATCAAAATTCAGATGGTTGGCTATGGGTGCATATTTATGACCGTCACTGTGTCCCTAGGTCAAGTGATCCCCTTTTGCGGCCTTCTGACAAGCAAAGTCAATGGAGAAGCCAGGTTCACTTAACAACCGGGTTATTAACTTGTCAACTGTAGCAATTCACTCAACAACTCAGGCAAGAAAGGCAAAACTCACTTAACAAATGTCTCACTTAACAACAGAAATTGTAGGCTCAATTCTGGTCATATGTCGAGGATTATTGGTAAACAATTGTGCCTGTTCAGTTCTCCACATAAAGTACTTTGCCGCCATCTGAATGCTAAATCTGAGTTTCCCATCATGAAGTTGCATTTGAAACTTTAGGTTAATACACTGGTTCTGGTTCACTTTTGTTTAAAGTTATTTACATGTAGTCCTCAACTTACATGATCACTCAAGCTTGAGCCCCAAATTTGACTTAGCACTTAGCAATGCTGCTAAGTGTTGCTAAGTGAATGTATGTATGTATGTATGTATGTATGTATGTATGTATGTATGTATGTATGTATGTATGTATGTAAGTATGTATTTGTGTTACAACCCCTGGTATGACTAAATATGGGAGGAAGGTCACTACTCCCTCTTTCTGTCCTTCGGCTTATCACAGAAGACCATGCAGGCAGAAAACCATATTTTTATTTTTTATTTTTAATGTTGCCTTTTTATATTTGTGTTGTATTTGTACTGATAAATAAATAAAGGGAGACTAGGATAGATCTATTTCGAGCTAATTAGCTCTCATCAGCTAGCCATACCCTTACTGGGATTTGAACCCGGTATATATATAAGTGTCCCACTTACGATATATATCAGTGTCCCCTCTACAATCTACCCCAATCAGTCCCACACATGCTGACCATAAGTATGAAAAATGGTCATAAGTTCCTTTTTTATTGCTGTTGTAGGTTTGGTCACTAAATGAACAGCTGTAAATATAGGACTACCTGTATTCATTATGTTTATATCCTGTCTTTCCACCACAAGCTCAAGATATCATCTTCAGCACTCCCTCCCACTTTTTCCTGAGAGCAGCTCCATGAGGTAAGTTGAACTGAGTGAGAGAAACTGGTTCAAAGTTACCCATGGAGCTTTGGTGTCAAAGGGTGGACGGATGGCACCACCAGTCTTATACAACACCAGAATTACCTCACCAAGCTCACCAAATACTAAGAATGGTATTTCTACCATTCAATTAAATTGATGTCTGTTGTGGGGACGACCATATTCCATATACGTCCAGCCATCTTAATCCCCTTAGTGTGTCTTATAAAAACATTCTTCTTAAGGAACTGATTTGAGGTTACTATTTAATGTCACATGATGTTTTATAGGATCTTGACTGTACTTTAGAATTAATTAAATGGCTCTGCCTTGTTATGAATTCTCCCAAATATGCTGAGCAACAATTATCGGATCCCTCCTTTCGTATCCTGTATTTTTTGACAAAGTCTTGGAAGTGCTGTGGTTTTGCCATTCGAGTCAAAATATCACAGCATTTAGAAAACGCTAATGATGGTTTTAAAGACAGTCACAGCAGGGTCTGATTTTCAGATAGTTTAGAGGCTGATAGTGGAACTGGGTAAGTGGGAAGCTAAAGATCAGCTCAGTTGGGAAAATTAAATTATGGCAGAATTATCCACTTCATAGGAGCTGGGGGAATTTACCAGACTGTTCTGAATCATTGCAACCTGGCCCCTGGGCTGAAGCCACTGAATAAAGAATGAGATGGAGAAAAGTACCAGGGAAAGATGATGATGATGATGATGATGATGATGATGATGATGATGATGATAATGATGATGATGATGATGATGATGATGATGATGATATTTACTTGGTGTCAAACGTCTACTTAAAACCCAAGTTTTGTAACTATTACATTATTATGCCATTACTGTTACAGATAATTCTAAAAGATATTAGAGACCGTTGTAACCACTAATTCCATTAGGGGAATTGTTTCTTTTGCTCTAAGAAGCAAGCAATGAATTGCTAGGCCGCAAAATAGATGGTGCCCTTTAGGTGATAAAAGAAAGACAAGAACAAGATAAAATCAAAGTAGGAACATGTTCCTGAATTTTGCATTTGCAATGGGAGGCATCCACTGCTGAACAACATTGTGTGTTCCTACCTTCCAAAAGTGGCTTCCTGTTTTGGTGACGCGGTAACCATAGATGTGTCATGAGTTATGTAAGAGTTTCCTTAGGAAATCTGATATAAACTGGCAATAGAATAGAATGGAATGGAATGGAATGGAATAGAATGGAATAGAATGGAATAGAATAGAATAGAATAGAATAACAGAATTGGAAGGGACCTTGGAGGTCTTCTAGTCCAATGCCTTGCTTAGACAGGATACCCTATATTACTTCAGACAAATGGTTATCCAATCTCTTTTTAAAAACTTCCAGTGTTGGGACATTTACAGCTTCTGGAGGCAAGTGGTTCCACTGTTTAATTGTTCTAACTGTCAGGAAATTTCTCCTTAGTTCTAGATTGGTTCTCTCCTTGATTAGTTTCCATCCATTGTTTCTTGTCCTGCCCTCAGGTGCTTTGGAAAGTATCTTGACTTCCTCTTCCTTTGTGGCAGCCCCTGAGATATTGGAACACTGCTATCATGTCACTTCTAATCGTTTTTTCCCCCCATCAAACTAGACATACCCAATCCTAGCAACCGTTAGTTATAGGTTTTAGCCTCCAGTCCCCTAATCATCTTTGTTGCTCTTCTCTGCACTCTTTCTAGGGTCTCGACATCTTTTTTAGTAAGTGGTAAATGGAATAAGTGGTAAATGGAGTAAGTAGCTCTCTGGTGGAGATCACCATTAGAGATGACCAAGGAGGAAGTAGTTCCTTTCTATGGTTTTGCGGTCACTGAGGGCACCTCCAATCAGCCCTCTTGAGTCTTGAGCCCTCTTGAGCCTACTAATGCTTGGGATCTTAATTTATGTTGCAGACATCTTTTTTACATCGTGGTGACCAAAACTGGATGCAGTATTCCAAGTATTGCCTTATCAAGGCATTATAAAGGGGTATTAACACTTCACGTGATCTTGATTCTATCCCTCTGTTGATGCAGCCTAGAACTGTGTTGGCTTTTTTGGCAGCTGCTGCACACTGCTGGCTCATATTTAAATGGTTGCCCACTAGGATTACAAGATCCCTCTCACAGTTACTACTATTGAGCACACATGCTGTATCTGTGCATTTTTGTTTTTCTTGCCTAAATGGAGAACCTTACTTTTTTCACTATTGAATTTCATTTTATTAGATAGTGCCCAATGTTCAAGTTTGTCAAGATCCTTCTGTATCTTAAGCCTATCTTCTGGAGTGTTGGCTATTCCTGCCAGCTTGGTGTCGTCTGCAAATTTGATGAGTTCCCCATCTATCCTCTGTCTTGTTCAAATCATTGATGAAGATGTTGAAGAGTAATGGGCCTAAAACTTTAATATACCTCTTGTGCAAATCATAAGACCATTCAATCTTGTTTTTCGCAAGTTCCCTCTTCATTCTGCTGATAATTTCCATAATCAGCTCTGTTTTCAAACACATTTTCTCAAACCCCTCCTGAGAAGTCTTTCTTCACAGTTCTTTTAGTTGTTCTGGATATTACGGAAAGCAGGGAGCAAGTGTCAGACTGTTTCACCTTCTCGATGTCAGTAATATCTGAGAACGGTAAAAAAAGAGCAGAAGCAGCTGTAAAACACAGGTAGGAGCAAGCTTCACAAAGCAAAATTTATAGTCTCAGCATTAGAGGAATTTATAGCATATGGTTCCGATCATTGCCAAGTAGATTTAAGTCCACTTTTGCAAAAGATTTCCAAGGCCTGTGAAGCACAGAGCTGCTCAGTGAAGATTATTCATGGCTTATGTGCTGCCATGTAGCAATTTGAATTAAAAAAATGCTTTAAAAAAGATTCATGTCAGGAATAATAATGATTACGAATATATTTTGCTATTGAAGCTGCTGAGCAGCTTATTAATAAAGCAAGGATAAAAGGAACAATATATTATCACAGAAGCCTAAATTGACCATGTCTTAAATGGTTATATACGTCTGTGTTTATTTTATGTTTGTGTATGTGTATTTGTGCACAGCGTTAGGTAATATGGTGGAACTGAACGTTACAAATATTCAGCCAATCAAGCTGCTCACAGTTGCTTGCTGTGGAATACATGGAGTTCATTGCATTACATGTTTATTTAGCGAACAAAAAACAGCAAAGCAAACTAGTGTCTAAAGAAGAGAGATGTGAAAAAGCTTTAAGAAGTGAGAAATAATTATTGCCATGGATCAGGAATATCCATATAAGTTTTGCACCAAACCAACTCACAGACTTTCAATAATTGTTCTTATAGTCCTGTACCAGACCATTCTGCTCCATATCTTCAAAACCTTCTTTTGTTTTCTGAGGAAGAAGCTGTCAAACCATTGTCCCTGCTTCCTGCCATAATTCTTTCCCTGGAGCCCAGTGCTCTCGTAGGAAGTCAAGGATTTGAACTGAGTAGAGTTCTTTATTACAGATACAAGCAACGGGAGCAAAATATGGAAGGGCAGAATCTGGAGGCAACTTAACACGGAAAATGTGTTTCAGAAGATGGTTGGGAAACCCCTTATAGACTTTTTCCATGATACAGGACAGGAGTGGGTTCCGGCATTTGCTACTGCCAGTTTGCTCATGGCCGCTCTGCGCATGCGCAGAAGCAAAAAACAAGATGGTGGCACCTATGGCGCTGTTGGGAGAACCTGTTTGGGGCATGGCAGTCCTTCGTTGCTGCCGGTTCCAGCAACCCAAGCCACCAAAGCACTACTGGTTTGCCCAAACCAGTCCAAACTGGTAGGAACCCCCCACTGATACAGAAGAAAAAATATGCACTTACAATTTGTGGTCTTGATGATTAGAAAAAAAAAACAGAAATACGTAAAGTCTTTTTTGGTTTCAAAGAGTAAGAGAGAACGTTGTCATTAGATTTCCACTTGCTGCAAAGGAAATCAGAAGCTTTTTACCTCCTCTCTTCCTGTACTTTTTTCTTTCTCTTTGTCCTTTTTCTTCTGTATTTGTTTCTATTAGTTTTTATGCTCTCTTTAAAAATTTAATAATATTTTAAATATTATAAAATTGAAACATACCAAACTATATATATATGTATGTATGTATGTATGTATGTATGTATGTATGTATGTATGTATATATATATATATATATATATATATATATATATATATATATATATATATATATGTGTGTGTGTGTGTGTGTGTGTTTGTGTTACAACCCCTGGTATGCCTTTTATCAGCACAAATACAACACACACACACACACACACACACACACACACACACACACACACACACATATATATATATATATATATATATATATATATATATATATATATGTGTGTGTGTGTGTGTGTATATATATATATATATGTATGTATGTATGTATGTATGTATGTATGTATGTATGTATGTATGTGTGTATATATATATATATATATTGATGGTAAGCAGAAGATTAATAGATTGCTTTTGCTCTCTCCTCCCAGAAGAAAAAGAATGCTAAATAGCAATAGCAGTTAGACTTATATACTGCTTCATAGTGTTTTTACAGTCCTCTCTAAGCTGTTTTCAGAGTCATCATATTGCCCCCAACAATCTGGGTTCTCATTTTACCCACCTCAGAAGGATGGAAGGCTGAGTCAACCTTGAACCTGGTGAGATCCAAGCTGCTAAGCTGCAGCTAGCAGTCAGCTGAAGTAGCCTGCAGTACTGCACTCTAACCACTGCGCCACCTCAGCTCCATTCTGGCAACAGGAAAACTGGACAATGCAGACAAACTTCCTCCTTTCAAGATGGTGGTGGTTTTGCCTCTGTCTGACTAACACCCTACCCCTCTGTTGTGCACCAGAAAATCTGGGGCTTCAATCCCACAGCCACAGACACCATCTTGAATTTTGTGCTTCCCTATGTATGCCTTTGTTCCCCTCCCCCACATCTCTATTTGATACAGAATGGAAAGTTTAGCAGGCAGCAGATCAGACCGGAGTTTTAGTTAAATTTGACAAAAAAAAAAAAAAACCAGAAAGACAACATACAATATACTCTATATGGCACTGGTGAGGCTACATTTGAAATATTGCCTTCAATTTTGATCACCATGATACAGAAACAGATGCTGAGGCCCTAGGACTTGTGCATAGAAGAGCAACGAAGATGATGAGTCTGGAGGCTAAATTGTATGATGAACTCTTAAGGAAATAGATATGTCTAGTCTAACATAGAGAAGGACTATAGCAGAGGTGGTATTCAGCAGGTTCTGATCAGTTCTGGAGAACCGGTAGCAGAAATTTTGAGTAGTTCATAGAACCGGTAAATAACACCTCTGACTGGTCCTGCCCCCATCTATTGTCTGCCTCCCAAGTCCCAGATAATCGAGAGGAAGTGGGGATTTTGCAGTAACCTTCCCCTGGAGTGGGTAGGGAATGGAGATTTTACAGTATCCTTCCCTGGAGTGGGATGGGAATAAGATTTTACAGTATCCTTCCCCTGCCACACCCACCAAGCCACGCCCACCAAGGCACATCCACAGAACTGGTAGTTAAAAAATTTTGAACCCCACCACTGCCCAATGCTGATCGGGAAGGAATGGGAATTTTGTCCTAATCTTTCCCTGGAGTGGGATGGGAATGGAGATTTTACAGTATCCTTCCCCTGCCATGCCCACCAAGCCACACCCACCAAGCCATGCCCAGCAAGCCACACCTACCAAACCATACACACAGAACCGGTAGTAAAAAAAATTGAATCCCACCACTGGATTAAAGGTGACATGATAACTGTTTTGCAATACTTGAAAGGCTGTCACAGGGTGGAGGGGGTAAATTTATTCTCCAGAGAACCTGAGGGTAGGACAAAAAGCAAGGGTAGAAGCTCCTCAGATAGAGATCCAACCTGGAACTAAGCAGGAATTTCCTGAGAGTGAGGACAATTAATCAGTGGAATATCTTGCAACCTGAAGATGTGGGTGCTCCATCAATGGAAATTTTCAACAGAAGATTGGATCACCATTTCTTCAGGATAGAATAAGAATGGCTATCCTGGGTAGAGGGTGGACGGGAAGACCTCCAATGTCCCTTCTAACCATATGATTTTATTATAAAAACTGCCAAAATCAACAGCTTGCCACTTTCAGAGCCCTTTCCCATCCCATGATTTGCTAACTTTCGGAATGGCTGAATTTACGGAGAAAATAACCCCAGCAAATTAGACTAAATATTGAAAAATCTGTGGATTGATTCATATGAAACAAGAATTGCTCAGCTGGAAAATTTGGATAAGCAGTATGCTACAGATGGACACAATTTTGGAATCAAATATAGATTTTTCAGGAGGAAATGGCCCATTTATGTATCACCATTATCAAAAAATAATTTATTATTTCTCAACATTCCATATCAAGGAAAACTAGTCTGCACTGCAACAGCTGTCACAGAAAAAAAATGTATAGGATATTTTTTGCCCCCTCCCTGGGAGCAGCATAACTACTTGAAATTGAACAGTTTATTGGGGGGGGGGGGGCTTGATGTTCCTTCAGCCAAAAAATAATGTCAGTCCAATTATTTTAAGATAGTCATTTCAATATCATATTTGGCATTTATCATAGCAAGTGGAATTTCTGGAATGGAAAGCAAAGAGGATAATAATCCTTCCAGAACTTTCAATAATAAAGATTTTCAGTGCAGCTCATTTGAGGGCTAAATAAAAAGCGATTGGTCTTTCTTTTTTCATTTTCCAGGTTTTTCTTTCTTTTTTTACTATTACTGGATAGACTGGAGGACTCCAATATTAACCTCTCTCTTCTCTTTTATTAATTAGATTGCATTGGGTCCACAATATTAGGCACATCAATAATAACTCTTATTTATCAAAAGACGGAAAGAGATTTTCCAGCTTATTATTGTCCAATCTGTTTATTATTGTAGGTATCATCAGCAAACTGTACACCAAAACAAGGGTCTCCAAACCTTGACAACTTTAAGACTTGTGGACTTCAACTCCCAGAATTCCTCATCCAGCAAAACTTAAAGTTGCCCACAAGTCTTAAAGTTGCCAAGATTGGAGACACCTGCGCCCAGAAACTAAATACAAAATAGTTGGACAGATCGGAAACAGAACAAATTCTTGCAGGGAACAGGCTAGCTTTCGGGTTCATCGCTTCCCCCGCCCAAGATCATCTTTTTATCCTGCAACATCTGGCAGAGAAAAATATAGCAAGGGCAGGAGCTGTTTTATACAGTATGCTGCTTTTATTGACTTTAGGTCTACCTTTGATTTCATATTGAGAGTTAGGATGTGAAATAAATTCCCTGATATACAGGCATCTATTACTCTTGCCAATTCCATGATAGCTAGGTGCCTGTTACTCTTGAAATACAAGCTTCATGAAAAATTCAAAGTTGAAAATTC
The DNA here is from genome assembly GCF_964273705.1 of Natrix helvetica. Classification (NCBI taxonomy): domain Eukaryota; kingdom Metazoa; phylum Chordata; class Lepidosauria; order Squamata; family Natricidae; genus Natrix; species Natrix helvetica. The sequence goes on from NC_138549.1 coordinate 21,753,528, forward strand.
ATTTTACTCCACAAGGGCATTTAACTAAAGCAACCGGTTAAAGGCAATATTTCTGCCCATAGGGTTGACTGAGAATAGCAGATACTGTAGTTTGAGTGATATCCCCTTGAGAAGTTGCACTTTTTATAGGTTCTATGTGGAAGTTATCAAATTCCTTGGGTATGGATAGGTCAAAAAGATACAACTTTCTTGGTTATATGGTAGGAAGAGAACTACTCAGGGATGTTTCCTTAGTAACTGATCTTTGTCAGTCAGGCCTGTGGGATATTTAAATTGTCCAGAAAATATGTCTGACAAACATATATAGTGTGATTTGAAAATCTGCTAGAAGTATAGTGTTTAAAATTTACAGTGGAACAAGTAATAAACATTCCAGTAGGATTTTTGTTCAATACTGGTGATTAGTTGTTTTAATAAAAGTACTACATACATCAATAATCATAATCCAAGTGCAAATTATATGGGTATATTATAAGTGCATTTAATATTTTTTTTAGCAATCACTTAAATCATTAGGACTATACATCTTAATGAATTATTAAATCCCTGTAAATTGTACAGTTGTACACCGTAATACTATTTCACCTAAATTAAATTCTTCTTTGTGAGAAATAATGCAAGATTATACTGCAAACCTGTGTTCAGTTTGGATATTATTCACAACGAGATTTTTTTTTTCAATCTCTGGCTTAATTATTTTTTTAGTATCTCAATCTTTTCTTGAAAGGATAAATACGTGTACTGTTTCTATTGTGATATCCAACCATGTTCCAAGAACACCATCAATTGATGCAAGAAAAAGTCATCCCATATTTTTAGGTAGTCGTTTAATGTCTCTGCATTAAATTTTATAACAATGGGAGAGCTGACATTAAGAACAGGGCTTTTCTCGTGGTAGGGAGACCATCAATCAAATAAATAATCTTATTATTGGGGTCTTTAGGTTTAAAATGCTTGATTTTTTTTTACACCACCCAAAGAATTTTGTAGAGAGTAATCTAGAAACCTAATGAATAATTACTGGTTAAGTGGCAGATTGGGATACATAAGAAATTAACTCTACCCTCTCCCCCATTCCTTATCCAGAGAGCTCCTTCATTCCTCAAATATAGCAGTTTGCCACCCTAGAATTTACTCTGAAGTGCTCTCAGAGCCACTTAGTATGCAATGGCTGAAGCAGCTGGCATGTCCAAAACCATGTCCCCTTCATATAATATAAATGATCTAGCCAACCCTTCTTTCAAGTTTTATTTTGCTAGCAGCACATGCATGACTTTGTTTCAATTATCCAGTGGCCATTCTTCTGGTCCTTTGAACCAGTACCTACAAGTGCAGAGGGGTACATATGCATTCCCAAAGCTACCGTCCTCTCTTGCATTTTCCATTTGAGCCCTAGGGATATTAATGCTAAAATGCATTGAAATGAAGCGTCACGGAAGGCTTGTTTTGTGATGCCTCCCTAGGAGTTTGTCTCAGATCTGGACAATAGATGAGAATTCTCCAGTGAGTGATCCATACAGCATGGGAAAAGTTAATTGGCTGGGGGAAATTAATTCAAGCTGGAACAAGATGTAGTAGGAAGGAGTAATCAGGAAAACTCTGCAGTCTTGTTTGGATATTCTCGTACCAAGTCAGAATGACATGAGCGTTGAATCCAAGAAGACAGATTAGTAGCTATGAAGCAACATCTACCCCCCCCCAAAAAAAAATTAAGCCTGGTCTAAAATAAACTTGCCCACAAGTTTATACTATCTATATTTTCCTCCCTATTCTAACACAGCTCCAGAAATTTCTGGGAACTAGGAAATGTTTTCCGCTCCCACTTTGAGAATGTTGAGTGGTGAAGGAATAATGGCATGATTCTTCTTTTTTAGAAAACCCCAGAATAAGAGCAGTGTGTATTTGAATGCTAATTCTGCCCTCACTGTGCCTAGTTCTTAATAGAGAGGCCACCAGAGCATCTGCTGTCTTCAAACAAAAATAGACGAATCTTTTTAAGTTAAATGGTCTGGGCAGGAGTAACAAGAAAAATGAAGCTTTTGCTAGTAAACAGTGTGAGAATCATGTCTATTTACAGTCCTTCCTGCTACCCACAATCACTTGAAATGCTTTCCCGATTCATAGCCTGCAAAATGGATTTCTTAAGAGGAACATGCCATTTGGTCCTAAGTATGGCTGTTTGAGCTGAGCCGCTGCTTACAAGTCATTTACCTTTGGGGAATTTGAAGAGTCGTAGGATTGCTTCTTTTACCTTGAGAGAAACTTCTGTGTAAACCTAGCTTGAAAGCAGCTTTGGGCTCTTGCAAAAATGCTCTTTTCCAGCTTTCTCCACTGGAGTAGTAAAACAGAAATTAAATAGTACTGTTCTTCAGCAAATGGTAGCACGTGGCCAATCTTGGGTGACCTCAAAACAAACAAACAAACAAGAATAATAGCCAACCAAGGATGGCGTTTTTAGCATTTGGGTAGCAGATTAGCAGAAAATGCCAGGGATATGGCCTAGAGTGGGAAATTGAAATATCCCAAGAGAAAGGAATGGCAGATTGTTTTAAGGTGGTTGTCAAGACATCAACTTGGAGAGATGTCCCATAGGTGCCTTTTCAGGAGGCAACTGGACTTCCTTGTTTTTCCTTTTGAAGACATTTCGCTTCTCATCCAAGAAGCTTCTTCAGCTCTGACTGGATAGAAGCTTCTTGAGCTGAAGAAGCTTCTTGGATGAGAAGTGAAATGTCTTCAAAATAAAAAACAAGAAAGTCCAGTTGCCTCCTGTAGAAGCACCTTTGGGATAACCATGACCTGGATGACTGAGAATCTCTACAGACTTTTAACACAGAGAGATCTATATGATTCTTGCAAGCTGATCTCCGGTTAATAAATATTTTATCTCACATCGTACAACTTTCATTCTGAAATATTAAACTATTACTTTTTACCTTCGAGGAACATTATGAAGTTAGCAGGAGAGGACAGAGAAAGCATGTGGAAGCATCTCAGTCCATATAATAAGATGATCTCATCCAGCATGAAACTTGCTTGGTGCATTGGTGTGTAAGGGAGGAGATAGGCATAGCATGCTTTGCTAGCTTTAAAGGTAAAGGTTCCCCTCGTGCATACGTGCTAGTCGTTCCCGACTCTAGGGGGTGGTGCTCATCTCCATTTCAAAGCTAAAGAGCCAGCACTTTCCAAAGACGTCTCTGTTATCATATAGCCAGTATGACTTAATGTTGAAGGTGCATGGAATGCTGTTACCTTCCCACCAAAGGTGGTTCCTATTTTTCTACTTGCATTTTTACATGCTTTCGAACTGTTAGATTGGCAGAAGCTGGGACAAGTAACGGGAGCTCACTTCATTATGCGGCGCTAGGGATTCGAACCGTCGAACTGCTCATCTTTCTGATCGACAAGCTCAGCATCTTAGCCACTGAGCCACCATGTCCTTTTGTTAGCTTTATCCTATACTAATAATGAAGGCACGCTATAAATGCTATAAACAGAGGCCCACTTAACCTATGGAAATATTTTATTTGATTTGTAGTTATAGAATTTTTCAGCAATGAATTCAGTCTGCTTACTGTTTATTCTATTTATTCATAATGTAGATAATGTATCATATACACTCAAACAGTTGAAAAACTGTCATTCTAAGTCAGACTTTGCTTACTCATTAAACTTGTGCAAAGCCTCAGTATGGAGATTCAGTTTCAATTTTGAATCAACTTTTCAAATCATATCTTGAATCCAATGCTTCCAAAATCAATTTACCTTTCACAAAGAACTTTTACGTACTTGCATGTTTTCCAAATTGATTCAGAAAATCAGACCAGAGCATTTTGATATTCAGATGCATACTGTATCTAAAATTAATTCTGTTTTCCAAATGGATTCAAAACTGTGGTTCAGATTAATTGTTTGGAAGAAATCAACATAGATGCTCCTTATATTGATCATGATTTAACCTATAAACAATAATTTGCCTCAGTTTGTACAGTACAATATCATAAACTGTGGTTTAACAATGAAGGATATATACATCACATAAAGGCCCAATTAAAAAAAAACAATTAATTGTGTTACTCTATCAATATTTATTTGATTGTTTGCTTCATTGTTATATCACTTTCATCTGTTGTGTATGGCATACCATAACTCTCATTTCCAAGGGAATCTGAAATATCAATTAGAATTTCTCTTTTTTTAAAAGTACAGTATATACCCCATTGATTTTTCCATGCTAATTTTCCCGATTTGAATTAGTACTTCATTTACTTTGTCACACATCATCCAGGTATTCTTTCCCTCATAATAGGCTGCCAATCTTCTCCCTTAATGAAAAGTACACCAACACAAAGGTTATGTTCCATATGTCGAGGCATAAAGGTCAACCACCTAGCAATATGTATCCTTAATAGTTAAATGAATAATTCAGTATCAAACCAGTGGGGGCAACTTTTGTATGTTCATGAATATAGAACAGAATTCAGGCAGGCAGGCTATTTAAACCTGAAACTATTCCATTAACCTTATGTCCAGATCTGTGATTCATCATGGGATCTGCTGGTGATAAATTCATAAGGAGGAGCTGGTAGGTTATTTCACCCAGGTATTTCCATTACTCGACTTCTCAGTTCTGGATTGCTTGTCCAGCAGCTTTTCCAATCTGACATTTCCCACTTTGGGGGGGGGGGGATGAGCACAGGACCCTGCAGGATGGAGATTCTGGTCATTGTAGTACATATTTTGAGAGCAGGGGTGAAATTCAGTAGGTTCTGACAGGGTCTGGAGAACCGGTAGCAGAAATTTTGAGTAGTTCGGAAAAACGGAAAATACCACCTCGAGCTGGCCCTAGAGTGCGGGAGAGAATGGAGATTTTGCAATATCCTTCTCCCAGGAGTGGGGAGAGAATGGAGATTTTGCAATATCCTTCTCCCAGGAGTGGGGAGAGAATGGAGATTTTGCAATATCCTTCTCCCAGGAGTGGGGAGGGAATGGAGATTTTGCAATATCCTTCTCCCAGGAGTGGGGAGGGAATGGAGATTTTGCAATATCCTTCTCCAAGGAGTGGGGAGGGAATGGAGATTTTGCAATATCCTTCTCCAAGAAGTGGGAAGGGAATGGAGATTTTGCAATATCCTTCTCCCAGGAGTGGGGAGGGAATGGAGATTTTGCAGTATCCTTCCCCTGCCACACCACCAAGCCATGCCCGCAGAACTGGTAGTAAAGAAATTGAATTTCACCACTGTTTGAGAGCCTGTGGGAAATGCTGTGTATTGATATGGCACGTAGACAGGGAAACCAAAGTGTTCCAAAGCCCACTACTTGTACAATAATATACAGCAAAAGTTCTGCATGTGACAACCAAATAAATGTTGATTCAAGAATGTCATTTAAGTAGTTGAGGTGAAGTATGTCCAAAGCATTGAAGCTTTAGATGTTCACACAGTTGTTTCAAAAGCTGTTTCCGGCTGAATGTGCATACACTGCCATTGTATTTTGCTGGCACCCTTTTGAAGCATTGTCTGTATAGGCACACTTTGACCATCAGAAACAATATTTAAAAAACAGCTGCCTGGGCCTTCCAAAACATGGATTTGCTTAAACAGTTCACAGGGCCCTGTTGGAGATTTGCAAACCACCTGTATGCAACAGATAGCTAGACAGAGGTTAAAAATAATAAATACCAAGGTACCGTCATTGTCCAACAAGCCACGAGTACCAGCAAATTTAAAAAATACAAAAAGCCCACGCTTGCAGCCTGCAAATGACATTCAGTTATAATGAGGTCACTGATATATCCAATTTCATCCAGCCCATGGCTTTTACCATGCTCTGTTATGTACAATTGTATGTTCAGATGGAAGGCACTCCTTATCAACGTGTCTGATACATCAATTGTGTCTTTCTGGAAAATTGAGATCTCATCAGCAGAATAAACAGAAGATCTTCTTGAGACTGGAAGCAGTAACTGATTTTATCTGAGGCAGCCTTTTTCTAGGCTGCTGAAGCAAAGATTATCACGCATATGTAATAAATATGTGAGCCTGGAAACCATTTCTTGCAATTTCTAATCAGTCCCAGGAATTCCAGCCCTCCAAGCATGTAAAATGCTATTTTTCACTGTGTGGATTTGTCTTTGTGTGGAAGCATTCACTGAAATTTTCTGTAGAAGAACACTTCATAGGTCAGCCTATCCATTAATATAATGCCAGTATACAATCTCAGCCTCAGCATACTGTCGATGACTCTTGAAATGAAAAGACAAACATATGAACGCAACGTGCTTGAATAACTTTTATGCAGTGGAGTGCTAATGTAATCTGGTATCCAGCCTAGAAAACATTAGTAGAAGTAGTTATTTTATTGACCTAGCCAATTAAAAAGAATTGTTTCCAGGCTTTAGCTCCATGTGGAAAGAAATTCATTTATTGTTTATCTTACTGTAAATTCTCTTGCTGGATGTCCTGTACTGATTATGCTGGGTAACTCAAGTTTTCTGATGCAGAAGGCAATGGATGCCTGATTTGGCAGGAAAGAAACAATCAAGCTTGGGTGTAAACATAAACAGATCTACATTAATAGTAAAGGCAAACTGAGTCAAAGGCAAGCTTTCCAAGAATGTTTTTAAACTGAATGTTGGGGACAATGGTTAAATGTCTATCTAATTTCTATTAAATTATATTGAATTTTGATTCTACCAATTACCAAATAAATAATTATTCCACCTTGATCTGTCTGTTTTTATCTCTATCTCCCTCTTATAGACATGCGTGCATGCGCAAACACACACACACACACACACACACACACACACACACACTACTGGAATCCATGAAAGGATAACGAGTTTGCTATATCTTTTAAAACTTTCCTACTTCTTTGATCCCATTATTAGTACCATATCAAGCAGCTTCCAGGAAATTACAAGTTGGTTACCTTAATGCTCCTTCAGGGAAATTTATTGGAATGTTGTTAAAGATAAATCATTAGGTCTTTGAATAAATCCTACTAAAGGTGAATCAGTATGGCTTCTGCACTATATGACCTATCTTGATAACATTTTAACGTTCTCTGAGATACTCACAATAGCTAATCTAGCACACAATCATTTTTTGGGACTTTCAAAAGGCATTTGATCAACTTGTTTACCAAATACCCTTCAGTTTGCCTAGCAAGAGCTGAGGTCCCCCTAAGGATTGAGCCAATAAATGGTTGATAATGAAAGGAGTAAAAGTTAAGTATTATTAAAGATGTCTTCTGGGACTAGTGTTTTAAAGACTTGGATTTATAAATTATCTATAGTTCAGACAACAGAAGCTGGCACAAGGAATTTACCAGCATAGATATGACCAAAGGAAACCCTAGCAGGAGATTTGAAGGACCTTAGAAACCAGAAATGAAAGAGGGAGGCAAAGAAAGCTAATTAAATTTTTTCCTTAGGAAAAATTGACTTGCTGAAAATCAGAATTAGTCTAAAATAAATTAGTATTCATTCACTGTTCAAATTTAATCCTAGGCCAGATATTCAGCAAGGAAGGACATCTGATTAAATGGAAGAAAAAGCCGGTTGTTCATTTATCTATGTATAAGGGAATTCAGGGACACGGTAGCTCAGTGGGTAAGAAGCTGAGCTTGTCGATCAGAAAGGTCCGCAGTTCAGCGGTTTGAATCCCTAGCGCCGCGCAACAGAGTAAGCTCCCATTACTTGTCCCAGCTTCTTCCAACCTAGCAGTTTGAAAGCATGTAAAAAATGCAAGTAGAAAAATAGGAACCACCTTTGGTGGGAAGGTAACAGCGTTCCGTGCGCCTTCAGCATTTAGTCATGCTGGCCACATGACCACAGAGATGTCTTTGGACAGAGTTGGCTCTTCAGCTTTGAAATGGAAAGGAGCACCGCCCCCTAGGAACGACTAGCACATATGTGCAAGGGGAACCTTTACCTTTACCTTAAAGGAATTCACTGCAATAGCTTCAAGGATGAAGGGGAAAGCTCTTGAATCTACCAGGATAGCAATAGCATGTAGACTTATATACCACTTCATTGTGCTTGACAGCCCTCTCTAAGCAGTTTACAGAGTCATCATATTGCCCCCAACAATCTGGGTCTTCATTTTAACGACCTTGGAAGGATGGAAGACTGAGTCAAACTTGAGCCTGGTAAGATTCGATCTGCCAAACTGCAGGCAGCCAGAGATCAGCAGAAGTAGCCTGCAGTACTGCACTCTAACCAGTGTGCCACCACGGCTGTTCTGGATTCTGGATTGAAAAGAATCTGTGGAATCTACATTGAAAACCAACATTGACTGTTCCAAGGTATCTTCGTCTTTTGGATTCAATGAACTCATTGTGAGGAAGAGTCCAACCAATGCTACAATAACCAAGGCATGACACAATCAAGGCATGAGCCAAATAACGAGGAGCTGGCAGACTCCACAAGCATTCAATAAATAAAAAATGCATATTTGAAGAGGCTTTATTGTTTTAAATGAAAGGTTGGGCCTTAGATAATAAATAAGATGTCCAGTTCTCTCCTATTTATGTTCAATTTTAAGATGATTGGAGTTTGTTCAGTCTGCAAATTGGCTTAATTCAATTGGAAAGAGATGCCTATATTAGGAAGCTCAAAATAAGGACACATGAACAAATCCAAAAATTGTCTGCATGTATGTGTTTGGCAGCTGAAGTTGGAATATGATCTATACCATATTCAAAAGAAGACAGTACAAAGAGAATGCATTGATTTGTGCATACAATTTTCAGCTTAGCAAGGAATTATAAGCAAAATACTATGCAACGGTGGCCTTTTAGTAGAAAATATCGGTGATGTTGAAGATTGTTCTGCAGTACATGTACTGAGACTAAAAGTAAAGGGAAACGTTTAGACTTCTGCAGTCTACATTCCCACCTTTTCCCTTGTGAAAGCCAGCCATATTTCATCACAGAAGTGCTTTGACATTATCTTCCCTTGGGATTGTTTTCAACACTCAAGTCTAGGGCCAAGAAAGAGTCATGGGCTCAAAGTCATCCAGTTGGCTTTCATGTCTAAGGAAGAAGCTAGTCCAGCACCTAAACCATGACCCCATTCTGGCTCTTAAGATAGAATCATTTCAAGTCAGGAGCAGAGAAATATGGAGGATTCAGCTGTCACATAGATTATTTGTATGGAGGGGACTCAGTCAGGGGCATTCTGATGTTTCTGTAGCAGGAAAAAAGAGTCGTTTTTTGGAAGGGATCAATTTGTCTCAGGTAAGGAGAAAATATTTATTTATTCATTTACTATTAGAACTCTAGCAAACAGACTACAAAAGATTTTCAGAGGACGTATAGTGAAAATAATATAAAACTCTGCCAAAAAAAATGCTTTTTAAAGAATATCTCAGACATAACAGCAGGACTAAGAAAAAGCAAAGAAACAGACAATTGGAAAGCATCTACTGATCCTAAGCCTTGGGATGGCGTTTATCTATGTGAGCACTTTTTGAGAGATTCTTGTTCTACAGACCAATGCAAATGGCTGGCATTGTCTGGTTCTCTTTTCTGTCAAAAATGAATGATATCCAATCAAAGTGAAGCTGCATTTACTCCCATGTATTCCCATACTCCCATAGAAGGATTCATGGACATATTTAAATGTCTTCCATTGAAATCAATGACAATTCAAAATAGTCAACAATAGCATTTTGAATGCCCGATAACTGTTTATCTCCGACTTTACACTCAGAGTAGAAGAAGTATGAAATATTCTAAAAGTTTTAATGAAGAGTTTTGTGTGAAAGGCTAAGCCCTAACTATCTGCCCTATTATAATGCTAAAACTGGATAGCCTTATAGATGGAAATAGAGTAAAATCTATCCAATTAGATAATTAGTTTTTGATAGCAACTTGAAACTTTAAAAGAGGAGGAAAGGGTATCTGAGTATGTGCAAATGTTTGTTTAGGACCTAAATATTTGTATTTCAGAAACAATTGGTTTTTTTTAATGCCACATTGATACATAGTATTAAAACATTTTTTACTATCATGTTTTATTTACTAGGTATGTTGTTAATGCAATAATAATAATAATAATAATAATAATAATAATAATAATAATAATAATAATTTTATTTGATTAGCCGCAACCCTCTCCCGAAGGACTCGGGGCGGCGTACAATCAAAACGGATAAAAATACACATAAGACAAACATATATACAAAAAGAACAGAGACATATACATATGTGCGTGGAGGAGAGTTGACTTATAAGTGAAAGACACTTATTAAAACACAATTTAAAATCCCCTTAAATAAAATTACTAAATTAAAAAACCCATCAGGAGCGTTACGAAGTTATGGTTGAGCCAGGCCAGACCAATTACCTAGGTAAAGTATGTGCAACAATGTGACATACACACCTTGCTTTATTTTTAAAAAAATTGGGTGCACACAATTCAATAAACTAAAGAAATCACAGCTCAGTGTTTTGTCTGTGAGTAGTCACTACTTAGAGCAATTGTAAATTTAAATCAATATAAAACTCAGAGCAGAGAAATAAATATTAAACTATCTATGTAGAGCTGTTGTAAAGATAATATACGACTACACAAAATATACTACCTTCAGTTTTTCAGAAGCCTGTGGATTCCTAATGTAATAAAAAGAAAATCTTAAATTATCACTGTCTGATAGTGAGTAGTTTCTTTGCAGAATAGAATAGAATAGAATAGAGCAGAGCAGAGCAGAACAGAGCAGAATAGAATAGCAGGGAGGAGAAGTGTTAGGCAAACCCTAGTTTAAAATTAAAGCTTTATATAGTGGTTAAGGTATTAGGCTAGAAAGCAGGAGAATTTGAGATCTAGTTGAGCTTTGGACACAACTAGGTGAGTTACTTTGGGCCAGTTATTTTCTGTCAACCCTAGAAAAATGGAAATGGCAAGCCACTGCTGAAAAACCTTTTGTCAGGGTTCCAACAGAAGCCCTAATTAATCAATGAGCCTTGAGCCAAGTTTCAAAGGAAATACAGTAATTTATTAGGAGCAACATGTCAGCAGTTCCTGAGTGGAGTTAGCTCTGCCCCATATAATTTGTGGCCTAACCACGGCCCTGTTTCTCCCCTTCTCCAGAGTATGTCATAAATCACATTCTCCAATGGAGTACTTTCTTGGGCTGTAGAAACCCCGCCTCTCCAGCTGGCTCTAGTAACCTGGGATACAATCTGGAGAAAGGTGTGCATGGAATGTGCTTCTGGTCATGGCAGCTTCCCCCTCTTGCCTATGGCAACTCGAGAGCAGGCCAGGAGTGCTTTGTGAGTTGACACCTTGCCTGAAAACTGTAGTTACTTGCCCAAGTATTTTCTGAGAACTGGGCACACAAAAAACAAGTTTTAAATCACAAAGGAATATGATTTTAATAACTAAGTTCAATAAGTTAGAAAATTATTAAATATGTTCCCCTATTTTGTTACAAGGAAAACATTAAGTGGGCTTATTGTGTAAGTGGACATATACAAAGTTAGAAACAGATCATCATGACTTTATGTATGGTTGCTAAGAGTCAACAATAATCAGTCAACACTCTAGCTGAATGTTGGCTGCTCTATGAGTGTCACATGGCCCATCACTCTTCATGCTCCAACCCTTTTTCTAGCAAAGAATATGAAGTGTTCTCTAATCCACAATGCACAAATGTTGCTCACCTTGCATTCATCTTATATCAACCAATTATTACAGGTTTGGACCCAGATTGTTGGGGGCGATACACTGATTCTGCAAACTGCTTAGAGAGGGCTGTAAAGCACTATATAAGTGCTATTGCTATTGATTCATCAAACCGATCCAATAGCTACCTTCTCACATCATACTTTTGTTCCATTTTACTTATCATGATGTAAGACAAAAGCTGGTTTGATCTACTGATTAAGGCATCGGCTAGAAAGCGGGAGATCCTGAGTGATGAAAGCCAGCTGGATGACTTTGGGCCAATCACTTTTACTCAGTTCAACCCACCTCACAGGGTGGTGGTTGTGGGGAAAATAAGAGGAGGAGGAAGGTGTGTTGGATATGTTTGTAGCATTGAATTATTTGTAAAAATTATAAAAGTGGGAGGAGACCAATAAATGAATAAAATAAGACCCCGAGGAGTATAACATAGTACTATGTGAAAACCAAGCCATTCAGGTTCAACTTCATTTAAAATACCAAACTTAGCAGAATGCAGGTGTGTCAAACTGCAGCCCATGAGCCAGACGTATCACGCACAGGCCATGCCCACCCCAGTGCTGTGAAGGGAAAAAATATTATGTGACAGCAACAAGAAACTGCAAGTTTGACCCCCATGGCATAATACGTAAAGAAAGAAACAGAAGACCCATAGTATTACATGAAAAATAGCAAAGATTGAAATGTATTTGATTATAAGTACAATTATAAGCAAGATATATATATAACTATAACTAATATAAATATAACTATAAGTACTACAAATATAGCAGGGATTCTTTTTAAACTAAGTTGGGTGGCAGAATACATGAAAAATACTACACATACAATATAATGCATGCAACCTCCTCATGAAGATGCCTATATATGCAGCAAAATATTCATGCAATACACATATTCATTGTACAACACAGGTTACACAAAACAGAACACAGTGAGCAACAGAATATACACAACACAACATATTCTCCTCCACCCACCATGCAAAGCGATACATGCAATGCACAACACAAATGGAATAAACTATGATATCCTCACTCTGTCAAGGACCTAGGAGTATTCATCTCTAATGATCTAAGCCCCAGAGCTTACTGTAACAGCATTGCCAAAATGGCATTAAGAGTTGTTAACCTAATTTTGCGAAGCTTCTTCTCTGGTAACATTGTACTGCTACCTAAGGCATACAAAACCTTTGCAGACCAATCCTTGAATACAGCTCATCTGCCACACTGTATATTGGACATTAATACAATTGAGCAGGTCCAGAGGTATTTCATGAGAAGAATACTCCACTCTTCTGCTCACAATAGAATCTCTTATGCCAACAGGTTTGAAATTTTGGGCTTAGACAACCTTGAACTATGCCGCCAAAGTCTGACCTAAGCATAGTACACATAATTGTCTGCTACAATGACCTACCTATCAACGACTACTTCTGCTTCAACTGCAATAATAGACGGGCAAACAATAGATACAAACTCAAAGTAAAGCACTCCAAACTCGATTGTAGAAAATACTACTTCAGCCACAGAGTGGTCAACACCTGGGATGCTCTACCTGACTCTGTTATAACATCCTCAAACCCCCAAAGCTTCAACCTTAAACTGTCTACTGTGGACTTCACACCATTCCTAAGAGGTCTGTAAGGGGGTGTGCATAAGCACACCAGCATGCCTACCATCCCTGTCCTATTGTCCCCATTTATTCGTATTCATTTCCTTTATTCATGTTCATACTTATACCTGTTATCTCGTACATGTTTGACAAACTAAATAAAATAATATCCTGGAGGCTGGAAGCCCTTTGAAGTTAGATATGTATTCCCAGAGGAACAGAAACTGACTAAACCTTTCTTCAACCCTGCTTTCTCTTACATGAGGCTGCCATGTTGAATGTAATCCTGACTTCAAAAAAGATACATTCTACTTGTTGCTTCTCTTCTATAAATGTCCCCGATGATCTTTCCCATCCAAAGTGAATGTTACACGAGTTTGGAGCTTGTTGCCAGATAGCATGTTGTTTCTGCTTCTGTTGGCAGTTCTGACTAGCATGCTAATACTGAGATACGTGGAATATCTCTTGTTAGCACCATCTTTCAGTACTGCTGTTTGTAATGGATAATGATGGAGGTCTTCAGAAACAGGAAATGAAACATTTACAATCACTATAAAGTTGCGGGAATGAACAATGTGCAGCCAAGTATAAAATGGACTAACATGCTTCTTCCTTGCAGGGTTTACATTTACAGAAAATATTAAAAGAAATCTACAGGGGGTTTCAAAGATACATTCGGACTCGCATTGAGGAACAATCAGAGCAGAAATGAAACAAGTTTCTGGAAGTTTTTCCTGCTGGAAATGATAAGAATTGTTGCATTCTTTACATAAAAAGAAAATAAACTGATGCAGTACAATCCTTTCAGGTATAACATGAATTAAAGTTTTTAAAATCGGCCTCAACAAATAAAGCAATAACCATCCCCTTTGCCTCTGTTGTTAAGTTGTAAAGATATTTAGCTGATGTAAGCAAACATGAATGTTTTTTAACTCATTGGTGTTCCGTATTAACAACCTACCCTCTAAAGTTTGCTTTAACTTGATCAAACTCTTAAGCCAAAAGATATTTTGCTGAACGGCCATGCACACAAAATTTAATTCTAAATGTCAGCTCCATGGATACTAGTTAAAGGTAAAGGTTCCCCTCGCACATATGTGCTAGTCGTTCCCTACTCTAGGGAGTGGTGCTCTTCTCCATTTCAAAGCCGAAGAGAAAGCGCTGTCCGAAGACATCTCCATGGTCATGCGGCTAGCATGACTAAATGCCGAAGGCGCACGAAACGCTGTTACCTTCCCACCACAGCTGGCTCCTAATATTTTACTTGCATTTTTTATGTGTTTTCGAACTGCTAGGTTGGCAGAAGCTGGGACAAGTAATGGGAGCTAACTCCATTACGCGACACTAGGGATTTGAATCACAGAACTGCCGACCTTTCTGATTGACAAGCTGAGCTTCTTAACCACTGAACCACCATGTCCCTGGATACTAGTTAGGCATCTGTATAAAAGGATCAAGTCCAAAACTAGATTTAACTTCTAATCAAACATAAAACACCACAGCCAAAATCCTATCTTCAACTCTGAATAATTTAGACCTTAGGCAGTAAATCTTAGAAATTTGGATAGGCATACCTCTGGGAATGAGATAAATTATAGCATAAGCCAAGGAAGGTTCCAATGTATTGCACAAAGTCTTTACCTTTAAAGGCCCCTGGCATATAGGGCATTTTTGTTCAAGAAAAATGCAAGTATTGCAGTGACAACTGGGGCCTACAATTTACTAGGATCTGGAATCATGAAAAACAAGGCTTGGATATTTAAACTTCAGAGCTCTTCAATACGTACCGTTTTATAGATAAAGATTTTAGGTCTCTTAACAAAAACGTTTGATTTATGATAATTAGCTTCCCTCTTATTGTTAGAGTTCCACTGATGCACAATGTATTCTTAAAATCACTCTCCTGTTTTTATTTTAGGGACAAATGGTCCACAAAATCAGGATTTCCATTCTCCAAATTCTAATTTGGAGAATGGAAATCATCTCCTTTTTTCTTTCTATTAATCAGTTAATATTAAAATTGAAGTGTGATGGGCCGACCTGTAATCTGGTTTCACTTTTCTTAATATATTGGTACAGGAGCCATAAGTCACCCATTAATGCTGTGTCAAAGATATTTACAAAGGCAATTGTTCAAGGAAAATAAATACATCTCAAATGAGATTTCCCTCAATATTTCTTGCAGTTTAGTTCTGGACACTGAACTGAACAGGGTTTTAAAATCAGTGAAGACTATATAGAATACACTGTTGGATTTTGAAGTATACTTCCCAGTTAGGTATTTGAATAATTAAATAGTGGACAAGGAAATATTTCCCTTCACCAAAACTTGCTCACTCCTCCTGTTCACTTTCCCTCCTCATGAAAGTATAAAAAGAAAAGGTACAAAATTGAATGAATGAATGCACGCAGGGGTGGAGTTTAAAAATTTTATCAACTGATTCTCTGCCCGATTGCTGTGTGGGGGTGGCCATGGTGGGCATGGCCTACTCGGCCTCCTGCACCTTGGCACCACCTGCCCTCCTGGAAGCTTTCTTCGAGCCTCCGGGAGGGCGAAAATGGCCTCCCCCAGGCTCTAGAGGCCGTTCGGAGGCCAGAAATGGGCCCACTTCCAGGAGGCCCATTTTTCACCCTCCTGGAGCCTCTGTGTGGAATCTGCAATTATCTGGCATCCAAAAGGACAACCAGTCCTTGCAACTATGTAAAATTACAATCCTGTTCGTCCAAACTGGTCTGAACCAGCAGAATCCCACCTATCAATGCAAATTGATGATTTAAAATCCAATGTAAGAGGAGAGAGAGAAAATGGCTGAAACAATTTTAGATGAGAAGGGGAAAAAGGATTTCCCTCCCTTGACACATATAAATCTATTTACCAGAGTGTTCTTTTAAAAAAAAAAGAACATTGTGATAGTCCAATGGAATAGAATAATTTTGCTAATTATTAGCTATTAATTAATTAGCTATTAACTAAAATATTCACATTATTTTTTCAACAGATTTACAACAGAGTCTGACCAGCTGCTGCCTCTGGTTAGCAGAGTCATAGCAAATAAATATTGACAGAAATAGAAGGCTCTTATACGGTTTGAAGACCTAATCTGTAACACATGCTTGACAGGTATTCTCGGCTATATCATAATGCAAGTTCCTACAAGGAACCAATCAGAAAATATCCATCCCCTGTGATAATGTCAAAACAAGTTGCAAATTGCCAGGTAATTTCTGATTACTATTATCAGCAATGAGGGAAATTGTTGGGTAATGGAGCTCTTGAATAATGTATTGCCTATACCTGTAGGCTAAGAGTCGTATCTAGAATTTGATCATCACTGATAAGGCAGAAAGCAAGGCTTATATTTGAGCTTTAAGATGTACAGCCACAGGGAATAGGAAGATGTATTGATTTATACTTTGAGTTTCTAGGATTTTTTTTTCCTATTCTGGTTCTGGACTGAAAGAAGATGAAGTGAGTAGTGCTGAAATAGGAGTGTCTATAAGTTGATAAAATTTCAAGATCCTGAAAAATGCAAAGCAGGAATTATTGACAGATCTACTCTTGCTAGTAGGACATAGCCTCAACAAAGTTCTATGGATAATTGAGGCCTTCAGAAGACCGTCGTACTCTGATCATCCACTATTCCATCTTTGCTGAATGTTATTGATTCTCAGACAGATTTTGTCCATTACCCACAGCTTAGACTCCTCTAAAGGGAGAAATTCAGAATTCAAAGTTGAACATGTACTTATCTCCTTGCTTGGGAGAAACCCAGGATAAGATACTGGTCCTAAATAAATAGTACCAAATAGAGGTCAATTAAATAACCTCTTAAGTATCCTCTTGTCTGGGTAAAATGCATTAATCTCCCTCTATATATATATATTATAGTACCTACATTTTAGAGAATAGATTCTCCACCTCTTGGAGAAGCAATCACAAAGCTTTTCTTTCATTCTGCACTTGATGCTTCAGATTAAATCTAACATAACTCCCAAGCCAAGAAATTAAAAGATGCTTGCTCCTGGGGAGGAAAGCTATGCCAAATCTAGACTGCATACTAAAAACCCTGCCAACAAAAGTGTGCCTAGTCAAGGCTATGGTTTTCCCCGTTGCAATGTATGGCTGTGACAGTTGGACCATAAGGAAGGCTGAGCACCAAAGAATTGAGGCCTTTGAACTATGGTGCTGGAGAAGACTCCTGTGAGTCCCTTGGACTGCAAGGTAATCAAACTGGTCAGTCCTAG
Source organism: Natrix helvetica (assembly GCF_964273705.1). Taxonomy (NCBI): domain Eukaryota; kingdom Metazoa; phylum Chordata; class Lepidosauria; order Squamata; family Natricidae; genus Natrix; species Natrix helvetica. The sequence continues at coordinate 21,771,076 of NC_138549.1, forward strand.
AGGAGATCAACCCTGACTGCTCTTTAGAAGGCCAGATCCTGAAGATGAAATTCAAATACTTTGGCCACCTAATGAGAAGGAATAATTCACTGGAGAAGAGCCTAATACTGGGAAAGATTGAGGGCAAAAGAAGAAAGGGATGACAGAGAATGAGATGGCTGGATGGAGTCACTGAAGCAGTAGGTATGAGCTTAAATGGACCCAAGAGGTTGGTAGAAGATAGGAAGGCCTGGAGGAATGTTGTTCCTTGAGGTCATGATGAGTCGGACATGACTTCACAACTAACAACAACAAGAATCCCAAGTTTCACAGCAGCACCTGAGGACTGACAACAAAAGTATCCTGAACCATTTGAGCCTTCCTTACAACTCCAAATATAGAACAAGTTCTTCCATTGTGGATCTAGAGGCAAATGAAAAAAACAATCTCCTCTTTCTAACATTGGTTTCATCCTGGAAACCAGCTTACCAGACTTTTGGCAACCTTGTGTTTAGGTTTTGAATGCCAGGTCTCTCTTTCTTTGGTTTGAACATGGCTGAAAGGGCAAACCAGGCTTGCATAAATGAGACCTGCATGGAGGAGGAAAGGGTGGAAATGTGTCCATCCAGGGTTTACATCTGTCATCAGCTCTGTTTCCATGGCAAGGGAAGAAGGCTGGCGATTGTCATTTGGAAAGCTTTACAAATTGCCAGGTGGCACTATTCTGCACATAATTGGGTAGGAGTATATCAAACGTATTTCTACATGTTTCTTGCATCTGCAAATTGCCATCCCGTAGTATTGCTTAAATTACATTTACATATAGTCTGAAATTTTTGTAAATAACCAGCTTTGTAAAAGAGATGAAGAGGACATTATAGAGAGAGCTTCTTGAATCTACGGAATCTCTCTGTCTGTAATGTAAACTCTTAAACTCGCCATCCTGGGCCCAACATTTGGGAAGCCAGGGTCTGCCTGTCACAAGCCAGGACAAAGGGTGAGTGATGGAGGAGTAACACCTCCTTAAAAAATCTTGGTCCAGCTGGCCCGGCTGGTAGCACCTTGTAAGGGCCCCTTTCCAGGGTTACAGGAGAAGACGGCCAACGGTTTTGAAGGCGGAAGAGGGCTCTACGCCCCAATGGCAGATAAAGTGGCAGAACCATCTAGGAGAACGAAACTCTGATTACAAACCTCCACTGCATTGTCGCTATATCCACTATTGGAAAAGGCTTCAGGAGTCAACCTTGGGGCAAAATCCAGAGCTGGAGTCCCAGAAGCAGTTAGTGACTGTGTACAATCATGTTCTGGTAACTCCTGCGACGCAGGTGAACCAATCCTATTGGCTCTGCCATTCCATTGGACTATTTCAGCAACGTGGAGAGTGGGGATCTGTTGCTTGGGTAACAGTCTATCCTCCATATTAATCTACCCAGGCCTCGTGCTCTGGAGAGGACACTGCAGATTTGACCTCTTTCCAGAGCATGATACCTTTTGAGATAGTCTTTTGAGACTGAAGGATGCCAATGCAAATACTTACAGATAGCAATAGCACTTAGACTTATATACCACTTCATAGTGCTTTTACAGTCCTACAGGATGGAAGGCTAAGTCAACCTTGAGCCTGGTGAGACTCGAACTGCTGAACTGCAGCTAGCAGTCAGCTGAAGTAGCCAGCAGTACTATACTCTAACCACTGCACCACCTCAACTCTTTCCACGATGATGCCATCCTGACAGCAATGATGAGCAGAAGTAGGCTTTCCATAATTCTTTCTTCTTGTATCTAAGTTTAGCTGGATTGGGGCTTTCTTCTTCTATGATTTATAGGCAATTGGGATGTGATTATTTGACTTGGGCATTTACTTTAGCTTTCACAAATGAAAAACACAATTTTATACTGTGGCTATTCCATGCTGTGAATTAGAGCAGCCCTTAAAGCATAGGAACTTCAGTATCCAAGTGCACAGAAGGAATGTTTATTTATACATTTATAGACTAGCAGCTTTATATTACAACAATGATCTTTTATTATTAAAATTTAACAAAATTCTATTGAATCTTCACAGCTTTACTCACACATCCCTATGGAGGAATGAATGCAAGAGCAGTTATGAATCAAATATCATTCTGGCTACAATAAATATACTCAACCGAAGAGCCCTGAGAGTAGTTTCAACACAGCAATTTACTCTCTTTTTACTAGCTATAAAACAGTCTCAAGATCTTGTGATAACCTTATTGTTCTTCCTGAATCATTTGCATCATTTGTATTTAAAACTTATAATACTGTGTGTCATTCAAATCCAGGTACCTTTCATTAATCTGCAAAGATAATGAAGGCTGATATGTCTTTCTCTAAGTATTTCAAGATAACCTAAATCACCTCTAAGATTCTACTCTGTTTATCCTACATTTCAGGGTGGGTACAAAGCATTTCCCACTAAAGCAGTTCAATTTTGTCTTTTTATACTGATTAACACTGAATGAATACAAATTCTATTTTAAGATGGAAAGGAAGCTGAAATAATACATAGCCAATTATTTTTGTGATATTGACTTTTCCCCTTTCTTTTTTTCCAGGTTACTTTAGCCAATTAGAAGATCTAGACATCGTCAATAATTTCATTTAGGTGTGACAGTCAACGTAATTTAATAAACCGTATTTTTTTTTCCGACTCATCAGTCTTGTAATATTTAGTTTACAAACATTACAGCCTAACACAGAAACTGACAGCCTCTTCTAACCTTGTACAAGATTGGGGCATCTAGTTTGAGAATGACAAGATCCCATAAGATTTCAGTAAAACCTTATAATATTTTACCTCTTTTTTATTTAGAAGAGCTAGGAAAGCTGTAGGAAGCGTGGTGGGATTCCAGATCTTTTCCTACCGGTTCCATGAGATTGTGCTCCACACACATGTGTGCACAGCACTCAGAGACCGTCCTCAATGTCAGTGCTGGTGAGGTGAGCTGTTTTTTAGCTCAGCTGAGGCGTGGCAATCCACTCTGCCGTGCAAATCAGCTGAGGTAAAAAAAAACACAAAGGAATGTAGGACAGGAAACGACAGGAGCGGGAGGGCGGGGCCAACCAGAAGTGGTATTTGCTGGTTCTCCGAACTACTCAAAATTTCCGCTACCGGTTCGCGTGAACCGGTCTGAACCGGTCTGAATACGACCTCTGTGTAGGAAGTATATCATAGACCCTCATGCCCCAGAATGCCCCATTCTGGAACTCTAAACCAAAGCAAGCCAAATAACTGATTTGCATGATTATCGTATTACAAATACACTGCAATAAGGAGCTGTAATATTAACGATAGCTGTCTTCAAATATCTGAAGTTCACTCACATTGTGGAGGGTTCAAACGTGTTCTCTCTTGAGCCAAATGGTAAGGGTATACCTGATGGGATAAGGATTTAGATACAGATTAGACATTAGAGGAACTGCTTGACAGTAAGAGCTGTCTCAATTAGTGGAATAGGTTACCTCACACGATGGTTTCTGTCCTCTCACTGGAGGTTTTCAAACAGACGTGGATAGTCATTTATCAGGTGTGGTGTAGGGAATCTTGCAGGGATTAGAGTTGATGACCCTTAAATTTCTTCCATCTCTATTGTTCTGTAATTTTTTGTAATGGTTTCTAAAATGGCAACAAAAATACATCCTCCTGAATGTTTTCAATGGAATGGCATTGAGCTTCCAATTTCCTTCCAATATCAACCACTTGAGCCCCGAATGAAGGCTCTTATTGACTGCCTTTCTGCCATCTTAACTGATTTGTTTCTGTTGTTGCTGTTGAAGGAAAACATGCAGAGCATGTTGACTTATTTTCAACCCCTTTACGACAAGGGGATATATTGGAAATGTTTATATTTTTATCTATATAATTAATATGCTGTGTATATAGACTTTATAGAGTGTTCCCTTTGTGTGTGTATATCTATGTGGTTGAAGATCTAAACTGGATGAATACATATTTTTGCCCGTGGGGAAGAATATGCTCTATGCTCCCTTCTCATGTCACATCTGCTTAGTTTGAGCGTACACAAGTGCATTTGTGATAGTGCAATGTGTGTGCCCACACCATAATGCCATGGGCATGTGATCCCCTTGTGTACCCGGCCCCCTCTGTGGATGTGCACGCGACCCCCCATGCCCTGTTTTGGGCCTAGCAGGCCTCCTCAAAGCCTGCTGGAACCAAAAATGGGGTGCCCCCCATGCATGCCTGTGTAACCCCCCCTTCCCCCATGCATCTCCTGCATGTGCCTGCCCCATGCGCATGCACAACAGAGACCCAAAAATCAGCTGGCTGGAGGGAGGCGCGCACGCATGTGTGGTGGAGCTGAGCCTAGGGCGACGGCTCAGGTGCCCGCAGAGAGGGCTCCGCCTGCCACCTGTGGCGTGTGTGCCATAGATTTGCCATCACAAGTATATAGGCACTAGGAAATCCAGTGCAGAATGTATCTACTCTTTTCTTGACCAACTGAAGGAAAGGAATTCTGGCTTAGAATAAAATGGTCAGAGATATGTTAGCTGGGCTACAGTATTTGAGGGGCTGCCACAAAGATTGGGGGAGGACTATTTTCTAAAGCACCAGAAAGTAAGACAAGAACCAATGGATGGAAACTAATCAAGGAGAGAAGCAACCTAGAACCAAGGATGTCTATGGAGATTCTCAGTCATCCAGGTCATGGTTGTCCCAAAAGTGCTTTTTCAAAAGGCAGCTGGACTTCTTTTTTTCCCTTGAAGAAATTTTGCTTCTCATCCAAGAGACTCTTCATGAGACTCCCACTTTTTGGACTAGAACTAAAGAGAAATTTCCCAACAGTGAGAACAACCAACAGTGGAATGGCTTGCCTTCAGAAGCTGTGAGTTGCCCCATCACTGGAGGCTTTCAAGAAGAGACTGGACAGTCATTTGTATAGACTCTCTTTCTTCAGCAGTCGATTGGACTAGATGACCTCTTAGTCCCTACCAAGTATTCTATTCCATTCCATTCCATTCCATTCTATTCCATTCTATTCCATTCTATTCCATTCTATTCCATTCCATTCCTGCAAGCTCTGGTCAGATCTGAGCATATTCAAGTTCATTTCTCCTCCTCTTCCTCGTCCTTCCTGGCTTCTTCTCCCAGACCAAAGAAGACAAAGTCAGAATGATTTCATTCCATTCTGTCTAGTGCTCCCCACTCTTGGCAACTTTAAGTGTATGGACTTTGGAAGATGCCGGTTTATTGTGTTTGTATTGAAGTTTTACTCCTGTAAGCTACCTGGAGTCACTGTGAATGAGTTGGGCAATGATATGAATGTTCTTAATAAATAAATAATACTCTCAGAATTTTGCAGTCAACATACAGTCACAAAACCTTTACATAATTTATTCCCAATATTATGTTGGATTGGTGAGTAAACTCAAAAGAGTTGTAACTGAATATTTACTGCATTTGACTTATTTCCTTGGGGCTATAGAATTGATTAATAATAACAATAATAATAAATTTGAAAATATCCCACATTAGTAGACACCACTGCCCTTGCCCATAATTTAATTTGCAAAAGAAAAAAACATTTTCAATCATGTCTTGTTCCCAAACTCCAGTTAAATTTGTCCACTCTTTCATTACAAGTAGAACAACTTTTGAATGTTCACAAAATATGATTTATATTCTTCCCAGTTCCTCAGAATTAAATCTGTGCATTAGACTGAAAAGTAAAATTATGTCCTAAATGTGCAGATTAAATTTCATTGCTTTCCTACAATGATTATGGCAGATATTGGATTACACTCCAATATAAATCTGCAAACAAGAAGAAAGTTAATTCAAGGGCTCAATGTTAAACCACTACCTCTTTATTTCCTTGTGGCTGGCTCAGGTTTTCCGTAGATATTGGCCAGATAACCACAAGGTTTGCCTTATACAAAAAAGAAAAAAAATCAACCTTGTATCTCTCCCTAATCTTCTGACATATCTCTTCTTCACTCAATAATGCACTGATAAAAGCAGACACAAGATTTTGCGGGTTGTATCTAGGCCAGGAAGTAACTTACACTTCTTCTCGGTCTTTGCACTTCCTCGTGTGAGTTCATAGTAGAATGGCAAATTGTAACTCTGAAGTAAATCTATTTAAAAAGTGTTTGCTTACATATACTGACCTTATTCTTTTGATTCCAGCAACAAAGCCATTTCCTAACCTAATGAGTCAACGTTCATTGTTGTATCCCAGCAGCAAGCATCTCTAGAGTAGGCCTTAATACTGGAAAAGGTTGAGGAGATGAAGAGATGACCATCAGCAAAGTGCATTGAGCCAGTTACAATTATAGAACATATAATTGGAACACCTGGAAAACCAGATTAGGGATAGATGGAGAAAATGTATCTACGTGGAAACAATCACTTAATGGCACGTAATGAATCCATCAAACAGCAGCATGCAATTATGGATATCTTTTGCTGATCCTTTCTACAATTCTTCCTGACCCTCAAAAAATTTCTTTCTTAATCAATCAGAGGGTTCATACTATCATATGTGGTGGACTTGCCCAAAAGCTAAAAAATATTGGACAAAAATACATACTTGGTTTGAAAAAATGATAAAGCAGCATATAGACTTGAAGCCAGATATATTTTTGTTGGGCATCCTACCGGAAAATATGATAAAAACACTATACATCTGGTTTTACATATACTAACTTCAGCCAGAATTGTATTTGCACAACAATGGAAAAATGATGAGATTCTGTCAGATGAGAATGGAATTAAGAAAATGTTAGAATGCACAGAAATGGACAGACTAATGCTTACTATTAAGGATAAAGAAGAAACTGAATATTTTTTGATGTGGGATTTTTTTTAAATCAATGGTTAGACATTAGAAACAGAAGTTAGAAAGGGTGAGATATAAAAAGAAGAAATGTTAATGTGCAGAGAACTTGAAGATGATGTTACGTATTATTGTCGTTAGACTATTATCTAGTTATATTATTATTATTGTGATGAATTTAACAACAAATATGTGAATTATGACTGTTCAGATGATTGTGCCCAGTTCACACACTGTTTGATGGAAATGGAAAGTAATATAAATAAAATAAATAAAACATTGAAAAAGAATCTTTCTTATTGCCCTATTTCTTTCTCATTTCTCCCCAAACAGAGCAGAAACAAAGAAAGGGGGAACAAAGTGATTGCAAAGTAATCAGTTGAAGTGATAGTGGGAGTCTGTCTACCTACCACCCATTTCTGATCATTTTATCACTTTTGATATTGTGAAAACCTAAAAGATATAGGGATTTATTTCAACTTGAGCTCCAAAAAGTTGAGGTTTAAGATCCCACACAGCTGACTGGGAAGAGAGATAGTTTCACCTTATGACTTGCTCTGTCTATGACTAACACAGCCGGCTCTTTCCTGATGGTCTTGCAATGCAAAGATCGCTGATTTAATATACTATGGGGAAAGCACTGTCGTGTGTATTTCTGCCTTCTTCCCTATTCCTAGACAGCCCTTTGCTTTTAGTAACATGACTGTAGCTTCAACTGTCTCACTTTTTCAACTTGTGTTTTGCTACAGCACAAACAGCCAGCAGGGGAAAACAATCCCTCTGGGGGACATCATAATGCACCAATCTATCAGATACTAATTTTTCATTGTTCTTCACTGATTAAAACTATGTATTCGAAATGGACTGGCATCTCTGACCAACTGGCACAATGGTTAAAATGCAGTATTGCTGGGAAACTCTGCCCACAGCCTAGGGTTTGATTCTGACAGAGATCAAGGTTGACTCATCCTTCCATCCTTCTGAAGTCTGTAAAATGAGAATCAAGATTGTTGGGAACAATATGCAGTTAATGCTTTACATTGTAAACCTATCAGATTTACCGAGAATGTTGCAAATCCTGCTCCATGGTGCAGTGTAGTAATCTAAATGCTATTGCTTTTGTTTAAAAAAACAGTTATGCAGTTTGACCTCTATTAACTAACTTCAAAACCAACTGCATAATCATTAAATCCTCGATAGCCTCGATACATTTTTGTAGAATTCTTTTGCAGGTACTGATTTAATTTCTAGACCAATTCCTGCATGTACTGTTCTGAAACATTATCAGAACATCAGTCAAAGAGGAAACAGAATGAAAGGGAAGATATTTATGCAGGAGCATGTATTCCCCTGGTCACACTGGAGAAGGTTAATGTGGGATATCTACCCAGCCACAGAAGCATATGGATATGTGGTGTTATGAGCACAGGATGAGGAAAGCATGTGGAAACGAAATCTGTCTGCATCTGTAATGATGAAGAAATGTCTCAATGATGAAACATATATAGACAGGAAATGTCTCTGGGGTGTTAACAACAGATGTGAAAAAGTAGGAAATTGCTGTTTTTTTCCTCCATCAATTGCCCATTATCTCTGTTCTTGACTTTTTAAGGCACCATCTGTCCTTCAAAGCTAAGCTCACCTGAATTAATTTTTAGTTCTGTAAAACCAATAAAAAAGAGGTGATTCTAATGATAAGAATCTGTTGCCACCAAAGTTTTGGTGCTTCTTTTTGGGCAAACTGAAGAATGAATGTGAAATAGTAAAGACTGTGTCTTTTTAAATTGTTTGCATAGAACAGTACTCAAAAGTACTCAACGGTACTTATGACAGTACTCAGTTCAGGGGACTTCTTAAAAGCCACCATCTTCTTTCAATGAGAGGCAAGACAGTGGCATTTAGAACAAGAAAGTGTTGGTCAAATGTGGCTTCTAGGCAGATGTGGTTTTTAGCCAGTTTGGATTGGTTTGGGTGAACTGGTAGTAGAAATTTTGAGTAGTTTGGAGAACTGGCAAATACCAACTCTGGTTGGCCCTGCTCTCCTGCCCTCATTGTTCCCTGTCCTATATTCCCTTGTTTTTTAGATCAGCTGATTCACACGGCAGACCTAAAAACAAACCTCAGCTCACCAGGGTTGACACCGAGGGCGGTCTTTGAGTGCTGCGTGCACAAAGTGCTCTCTGATAAAATCAACAAGCCTTCTGGTAGTGGGGTAGAGTGAGAATTAATACAGCGGTGGAGTCAGAACCCTTCATGGAAAAACACAAGAACCTCCTAGATGAAACAAGAGACAGTGCACAAGACAGGAAGGGGGGAGGAGCCATGGCCAACAGACAGGGGAGAAGAGACAGCAATGAGACTTAGGTCACAGAAATGATTTAAAAACACATTGCAATTGTTAATACAATGAAATGGTTAGAAGTGATATAAAGTATGGTTGAAGATGTTAAAGAATTTGAAGTAAACCTAAACTGCTAATATGTATGTAATAATGATATATATATATATATATATATATATATATATATATATATATATATATATATATATATATATATATATATATATATATATATATATATATATATATATATATATATATATATATATATATATATATATATATAAAATAAGAGAGAGACGTAAGATCCCGGGGAAGTACCACCTTCCGTATGATGTAGCTGTCAAAATTTTTCTCCACATTTATGTACCCTTTTCCCCAAAATACTTGAAAAAACCAATAAAACTTTTTTTAAAAAGTGCTCTCTCATAGGGCTAGTAGGAAAAGATTTGGAATCCTACCACTGCTTCTAGGACATGTTTTTAAACATTTAGGCTAATCTTGCTGGTGGTAAGTGCCACCTATAAAACATTTTATACAAATTTTCCTTATATGTAGTTGCCATTGCCAATTTACAGTTTCTTACCCAGAGCTTTTGCCTATTATCTAATTCTATAGTATATCCAAAAAAAATTGCCCAAATTATCATTGTCTCTTTTACCTGTTCATTTTCCATTTTAGGCTTAATAGAAAATCATATATTTTCTTCATTATTTTTTAATCCACTGCTAACAGTATTTGATCAAATGTTGTTTGCTCTTTATAACAGCCATAAGTCTTAACATCTTTCTCATATTTCACTTGCATTTGCAGTTGTGGCCACCATGATAAATCAACACCCTGTTTCTGTAATTCTTGTTTAGTTTTTAGTTTCCCTTCAACGTTTAAGATATCTTTATATGTCAAAATTTTCTCCAGATTTACTAGATTTGGGTGAACTAATGCATCCATTGTTGAAAGCCATCCTGGTATTTTCAGATATGTTTTTGCTTTCACCTTTTCCTACTAAGGAATGCTCTACTAAAAATAGAGCATTCCTTACATAATGTCTTTGAAAATATTTATGAATTTTGTTCTTACCATACCATAAAAGAGCATGTCATCCTTACTGGAGATCATGACCTTCTAAATTCATGTCCGCTAAATGTTGGAAAAGTAATCAAACTCCGGGCACATATCACATGTGGTGGACATGTCCAAAAGCAAAAAAATAAAATGGACAAAAATACATATGTGGTTAGTAAAAATGTTAAGGCAGCATATTTTGTTAGGCATAATATCAGAGAAATATGATAAAAGGAATGTATATTTGATATTACATGTTTTGACAGCAGCAAGAATTGTATTTGTGCAACATTTAAAAAAACGAGGAAATAATAATAAGAAACAATTTAAAATATATATTAGACTGTGCAGAAATGGGTAGACTAAAACTGAAGATAAAAGAAAAAGACAGAATATTTTCGAACTTGGGACTTGTTTTATCAATGGTTGGATAACAGAGGTAGAACTAGGAGTTTAATATTGCTCTGTAAACAAATTGACTCAGAGAGTACACTGTTCAATAAGCACTTATTGTATATAAAAAGAAAATATATAAATAAACTTTTTTAAAAAATGTGGCTTCTAGGAAAGTGTTATGCTAAACCCTGATTATGCTACATGGATCATCTGATTTACTATTTATTTGAAATGTTTCAATTTAAAAGGATTCTCTGTTTAATTTCACAAGAGAGAAAATGAAGTGAGAAATCACACCTTCCCTTTTGTAGTTTGCTAATAAAAGAGTACTGAAGAACATTTTGATTGGGTAAGCAAAAGTAATCGCTCCAGTTATATCATAAGAATTAAAGCATCCACTAATTTGTGAGCATTTAGGATAGGAAAGAGCATTGTTTCCTGAAATAAAAATAAAACAAACTTTTTCAAGGAAAAAATGTCAGAATGGGTATGCGTAAGCTACATTCACAGTGTTTTCCCAATACTGGGATTCAATATTTGCTTTGTTCCTGGAGGCTTGAGAACTGTTGGAAACGTAACTATTTCATCCACAATGTATAGGCTTATGGCAACTTATTGGCAATATATTTGAAAAAGGCAAATTTAAAATACAAAAATACCCATGTTAACCAGTGCAACAGTACTACAAAACCCATATTGCAAGAGTTTCAAAGTCCATCCTACGTGGCCCTCAAAAGGCAAATGGAAGATCTTTTTTTTTTTCCTTTCCATCTTCTAGTCTGTGTTTTGGCTACTGAGAGTAAGGAAAAGAAAATTGTAACTGGGCCTGAATATGGGATTGAGAAATTTGACCAAAGGAGAACTGGGATGAGTAGGGAAAACTGTCAGGGTAAGCACAAGCAGATAACTGTTTCATGTCCTTCGGGAGTTTTACCTTTTCTGCCTCTCATTCTGTTTATATTTGGTTTTTTGATTAATGTGGCATCCACCCCACTCAATTCCTGACAAATAGATGGGGAAGAAATGGAGGTAGTGACAGATTTTATTTTCCTGGGCTCCAAGATCACTGCAGATGGGGACTACAGCTAAGAAATTAAAAGACGCTTGCTCCTGGGGAGGAAAGCTATGGCAAATCTAGACAGCATACTAAAAAGCAGAGACATCACCTTGCCAACGAAAGTACGTATAGTCAAGGCTATGGTTTTACCATTGCAATGTCTGGCTGTGAAAGTTGGACCATAAGAAAGGCTGAGCACCAAAGAATTGAGGCCTTTGAACTATGGTGCTGGAGAAGACTCCCGAGAGTCCCTTGGACTGCAAGGCGATCAAACCGGTCAGTCCTAGAGGAGATCAACCCTGACTGCTCTTTAGAGGGCCAGATCCTGAAGTGAAACTCAAATACTTTGGCCACCTAATGAGAAGGAAGGACTCACTGGAGAAGAGCCTAATGCTGGGAAAGATTGAGGGCAAAAGAAGAATGGGATGACAGAGAATAATGGAGTTACTGAAGCAATAGGCATGAGCTTAAATGAACTCCAGAGGATGGTAGAGGACAGGAAGGCCTGGAGGAATGTTGTCCATGGGGTCCCGATGGGCCGGACACGACTTCGCAACTAATAACAACAGCACATAAAGATTTAGAAAACTTACGTTTAGCTGTCTTTTTCCTTGAGCTTGTTGCATTTATTAAAATAAAACTCCTTCATCCATTATTAATCCAGTTCAGTATTAGTACTGCACACTCCAAAGCCATTTGGTCTTGGTTGTCTTTATGAGCCTCAGAGTAGGAGAGTGCAGTGACTGTCTTGAAAGTAGGCCGCAGCTATTACAAAAGTATCAACTTAGCCCTGAAAGACAGGAAAGAGCAAGGAAGAAACTCAAGACTGGCCCACCTTGAATCACTTGTGTATAAGAGGAAGGAAAAGAGAAACTCTGTCAGGCTTTCAAGATTCTGTTATTATACCTACATTAATGATTTTAATATTTCTTGCAATGTCTGCTTCCTGATCTGGCTTCCCTTGAAGAGCTGACATTTCGGTTAAAAGGGGAAAGTGGACCTGTTTATTTAAAAATATAGTTGTGTAGAAGGGAAATTTCCTGTTCTACCTCACCAAAGTTATATTATTTCAAAGAAAGATTATAAATTAATAGTGCTAAGAATACAATGGAATATTTTTCAACTAGTTTTAAAAAACTGTTATGTGAATTTGTGACTCGTTTAATTCCCTGTAAATGCATTCCTAAAATGCTACAGTACTCATATTTTTTTTAAATACATTTATCTGTATCTCTATCTTTAATACACTTATCTGTATGTTTCAGAAAATTGTAGAAAAATGAAGGGTTTGATCTAAAAGGACTGTGTCAATGGCAGAACAATCTCCTCTTTTCAGTCACCTCTAGACAAGTACAAATAGCTGTATCTGAGTGCCAATTAGTGTATAAAGCTATGACTTATTATACTTGAAGTTGTTACTCTGAGGCTCATAAAAACAAATTAAAGCAATCCCAGTGCATTCTATGAAAGTAAATCCCATAAAAATAAACAATGATGTTCATAAAGCAGGCGAATTTATTGGGACGGAAGATGAAAAACTCTGTGTACATATGTGAAGCTTACATAAGAGATAAATGAAAAGTAATATCTCCAAAGCTATAAGTGATCTGTTCCCAGCGGTGGTATTTAGTCGGTTCTCTCTAGTTTGGGCGAACCAGTAGCTGCAGCTGCGGGAGGCTCTGCTCCCCACACCCCCGCCATGACATAACGCTAAGAAGGCAGTGCGCATGCACAGATGTGGTGCGTGTGAGTGAAGCAAGTGCACATACCAGACTGATTCAGCTGAGTTGGTAGTAACTCGGCCTGCCATGCCCCCAAACCAGTTCTCTCGTTTTTTAAAAAAATATTGTGCCCGCAGTTATCCCTGAGCGAACCTTCAGTAGCAGCAGCTGGAACCAACCCCTGGTGCACAGGCTCATATTTGTGAACCGGTAGGGAAGGTAAGTGAATCCCACTGCTGTCTGTTCCTTCACATTTGTTCTTCATCTTAAATTGATAGAAAACTAGTATATGAAAAGTTTGCTATTGTGAATAAAATGGCAGCCTGCACTGAAAGATTGAATATTTTATTGCAAAGAAAAACATTCCCTCTAACTGAAATTTGCTATCAATTACAGGTTGGTGTTGGTGATGTCTGTTAACTTTAATACTGTCCATTCCTGGGTGAAAAATATCAAAAAGCTGATCTATATGATCAAGAACAAGTAGATGACCAGCGAGAGCAATCAGTAAGTTTTAAATTGAAAGAGTGTTGAACCAATTAAGGACAATTGGTAGCTCACTGAAAGGAAACGGTTCAAGTTTCATATTATTAATGTTTTTTTTAATATCAGGTTGGTGCAAGATAAGTTCCTTGCCTGCTGATGGCAGGGATCAAATGTCAACAATTGAAATTTGCCAGTAATTGCTGTCACAAGACTAAAAATGTGGAATTCTATCACAGTGTCATGACAGCCTATGCAATATAGGCTCCTTGTCATGACCCAGAAAGATAGAGTAAGTCTATGGAATATTTAAAAATATCAGATCCCAAGTTTCAGCAAAAAAAGGGGTCTGCTCACAAACTTTTCCTTGAAGTTAGCTCCATTACCAACTCCGAGCATTGCCTTGCAACACTCAAAACTTTCAGATGATGGTTAAGCAGAGTTTGGAAGCAAGAGAAGGAAATTTTTACTGCAACAATTCAATGTTAGGCTTCAGACTTCATGAACCATCCAAGAGGCAATTGTGAGTTGGTTCTCACCATCTTTTCTCATCCACCTTGCAGTCCTGCCCTGGCACCACATGGCATTTTCATTTCCCCAAATAGAAAAATAAAAAGTTGGTGTGCATTTGTTTGATTCAAATGTGCATCAGGATCTCTTACTTTCCTTAATTCTGCCCAGGTTGTACATGCTGACAAATTAGGGGTGCTTTGATTAAACAGGGACATCTATCAGGATTCAGGACATTGGAATGAGATTCCTCTATAAGTCATGTGGCCCCCATCCTGTTGGCATTCTCTAAATCCTGGGAACCTGTTCTGTTGAGTCAGGGTGGATAGGCGTGCCTTTATTAGTTTTGTTTCTATCTATCTATCTATCTATCTATCTATCTATCTATCTATCTATCTATCGACTGGATCCCATCTTACTTTATTTGTATCAAACTGTTTATGACAATATATTGTGAATAGCCCAGACTCAGAGTTTGGCAGTGCCTAAATGGAATTGATCAATTAAGACAGGGGTGTCAAACTCAAGGACCAGGAGCCAGATCCATCCCATGGGGTGCTTAGATCTGGCCTGTGGGGTTGCCCTGGAAACAGAGAAGGACTGGCCTGCGGTGCTTCGGCCAGCAAAAACAGAGCATGCAAGGGCCAAGGTCGGCCCTCTTGACTTCGGTTTTCACTGGCCTCTGCAACCCTCTGGTTGCAGGAGGCCGTTGCAGGCAAAAACGGAGCCCATTTTCACTGGCAGAGCATTTGGGACACCACAGGCACCCTGACATGAGTGACATTGAGCTGGCCATACCCCCTTGCGATCTCAGTTCAAACACAAGCCTAATGTGACCCTCAATGAAATTGAGTTTGACACCCCTGAATTAAGATATGTTAAGAGCTATCAGGATCTGATTGAAGAGATAGTTTGGAGTTCTTCCATGATGGTTTCAAGGACCTTGGCCATTATAAAGGGTAATCAAAAAAATCTTCCATACTCAAAACTCACACAAAGTCACACAAACAAGAACCATTATGTCTCCTCCAGAACTTCATTTACTAATCAAACAAGAAAGCATAGCAAAGGCTTTCCATCAATAGAATCAAGAAAAAGACTCTCTCACTAACACCTTTTTGCTTTCCTAATTGAATGAAAGCAACAGCTTTCTTCTCTGACCTTGATTGAATCAATGCAAGGCCTAATAATACAAGTACAATGTTAATTAAAAATATCCACTGTAATTCTTTGAAGTTAATTGTTGAGTTGAAAAAAACCCTTGACCAATTTCTTTTTTTTTAGGAATTGTCAAAACAACAATCCGTTGACATAAAAGGCCATTAAACAGACAAGCAACTGTTATTTGTACCAGGAGTTCAATTTTCTATATAAATGTACCTTTTTACTGTAACAATGCTTTCCCTGCCATATGGAATTGGATGGTAGTTTTAAGTTTTTAGTTTTCCTTCTCAATGTTGTTCTCAACTTTTCTTCTCTCATAACATCTATCGTTGGTAGAAGTGTGTCGAATTATGGTGATTATGTGGATAAATAAATAAAGGTAAAATAAGAGCACATTTCAGAGGTTAATTTTCTATTTGATTTATTAACAGAGGTGGGGTGTTATTTTACCTCTGTATCATAATATGCACACATATAGATGCTTAGAGTTGATTAGGGCAGAAAATTGAGAGTTCACGAAAATAATTATTCCATGTTTATCTTTGAAACAGCATCTTAACTGGATCAGGGCAAGAAACCTCTTGTTAGTGTGTAGAGCAATTAGTAGTTGCAAATCAAATTTAGGTGGAAATGCAACTATCTCTGCTATAGTTATATCAGCAGTTCCTTTAAGAGAGGGAAAAATCCTGGAATGCTGCTTTTTACTGTCTCTTGGAATCAAATCTTTCAAATCCTTAAATGTACCTCACAAACCCACATTCATAGGCACTAAGGAGAAATGAAAAAGTAAAAATAAAGGTCAGCTCACAGAGGTTGATTGAAATAAATCAGTGTTGACCAGCTTTACAAGCATATGGGTTTGAATGCAGAATGTTGCTTAAAACATGAAGAAGAAGAAAATGCTGTTGCTTAGCTCCTGCCAAATTTACCCCTTCTCTTGAGCCCTTGCATAAGCACATATCTTCTAAAATCAGTTGCCAAAGGTTAGTACTGAAAACAAGGAAATTATAGCAGCATCTCCCTTTTTCTTGTTTTCAAAACTGTCCTGTCCACACTACACATTAGTCTGTGTGCAGCTCGATATGTAGTTAAACCCACCTATCCTCCAATAAAGCACACCATGTGCATCAGTGGTAGTTTGCAGGCGGTACGCCCCGGTACATGTGTACCGGAGACAAACCTGGAGCACCAGATACCGTTTTGGTACGGTGCTCCGGAGGGCCCACCCGCCCGAGCTCCTTACCAGTGTTTAAAGGCTTCTGCGCTTCTGCGCAGGCGCATGGCACATACAGCCCCAGCGTGACACTCCACAGTGCGGTTGGAACAGGATTTGAAACCCACCACTGATGTGCATAGATCTGAATGCTTTATTGAAAGAACAGGATATGGTGAAACTGGGGAAAATAGGAATACATACAATGAGAACCAAATACAAGATAGATAGTATTGAGTTACTGCTGAACATAACAATAAATACAGTAATTTAAATCTCATCAGCAATGCTCTGTGTGTGGGATTTGGGTTTCTCCTTGGATGAACATGTGCCACAGATTAAGATGGATTCTTCTTTATGCTTCTGTCTCCTCCAAATGCTAAAGGAAAATGGTGTCTAACTTTCCATCGTGCACTTGTTTTGAGAGTGTGGTCTGATGGGTAATGGGGTTGGGTCAGCTTCAAAACAATATAATTGGTATTTGTCCCTCCTGTCACTAGATAGAGAGCAACAACAGTATACAAAGATTATATATTGGGGCATGACAAAAACTCTGGTGAAACATATAAGCCTACACATTTTTCTATAGAAGGGAATTCTCCTACCTTTCTTTCTCCTTTCCCCTCTCTTCGTTCCACTCTTCTTTAGGCTCAATTTAAATAAAATTAATTCTGGGTCAGCAAAATAAGCAGTTGTCTATTTTGTGAATGGATATTTTTAACTTACATAAGTGTTAGTTAAGAATTGACTGCAGCCTAAGAAGAGTGTGTTTGTATGCATGAATCTGCATGTATGTTTGTATTCTCTAATTGGAATGGCATTATTACAGCTTCATAATCAAATCCTCTGTAAAGTAGAGCAATTTCTTGTATTTATTTGCATGTTTGTATTTATTACACAAAGGTATGGTGGTTGCTATGATTTGTCATATTTTGCCTTCCTGTAAAGCAAAAATGGAAGGGGATTTTTTTTTGTAATGAAACTATAAAAAGCTAGCTATTTGGAATGAAAATTCTTTAAAATTCCTTCAATTTGTCAATTAATTAAGAAGGCAGAGATAGACGTAAGCTGAAATATCCAGTATTTAGTTATCCTAAATGCACCAGAATATATTATATAAATTGTATGAGGCTTGCTAAGCAGTCTTCTTTTATCTAATGTCTACATGCACTTAGAAAGGTAGTTCCCCTCGAACATATGTGCTAGTCATTCCCGACTCTAGGGGGAGGTGCTCATCTCTGTTTCAAAGCTGAAGAGCCAGCGTTGTCCGAAGACGTCTCCATGGTCATGTGGCCAGCATAACTAAATGTCGAAGGCGCACAGAACACTGTTACCTTCCCACCAAAGGTGGTTCTTATTTTTCTACTTGCATTTTTACATACTTTCGAACTGCTAGGTTGACAGAAGCTGGGACAAGTAACGGAAGCTCACTCTGTTACATGGCGCTAGGGATTCGAACTGCCAAACTGCCAACCTTTCTGATCGACAAGCTCAGCGTCTTAGCCACTGAGCCGCCGCATCCCACACAAAAAAGTACATTATTACCAAGAACCAATGCTGGCTTGTCAAGAGCAAATTGCACCAAAGTAAATTCTTTTTGTGACTGTGAGAAGTTTGGTAGACTAAGGGAATATTTCAGGGGTAGAATACATTGATTGCAGTAGAGCATTCAACAAACTCTGAAATAATATCCTTGTGGTCACAATGGGATAGAGACAATGGCAGCCTAATAGATTTGCCACAGACTGAAGAGCAAATATGAAATGGTCCTGCAGTCTCCTGGAGGGAAGTGTTATAGGATTCTCCCAGACCAGCACTTATTGGGTATCATTATACATTGCCCAGAGCATCCTCTAGGTAATGGAAAGGATGTTCATCTGATTTTCGGATGACACCTTCAATGGCAAAATCAGTTTCAAAATGATGTTAGCCTATATTAGAAAGAGGATGTTCTATGGTGAAAAATGCACATTTTTTTTTTACATTTGAATAGAGCAACTAAAACAAAGAGACCCATATGGTGTAGTGGTTAAGACATCAGGCTAGAAACTGGGTGAGGGTGAGTTCTAGTCTTATTTTAGGTGTAAAGCCAGTTGGGTGACTTTGGGCCAGTCACTTTCTCCCAGCCCTAGGAAGGAGACAAAGGCAAACCACACCAAAAACTTCCCATAAAATCTGCAGATTCTAGTCCAGCCAATTGCCAGGAGTCAAAAATGATCCATAGACAGAGAGACAGAGACAGAAAGAGAGAGAAAATATTAACAAAATCAAACACATAGATATAAGAATGAGAAGCCGTAGCTTAATAACATTGCTTGCGGGAAGATCTAGTGGCTCAAGTGAACCAGAAGCTAAATATGAGCAAACATCTAAATTAGCCAGTTCAGTCTTTTTTTAAAAGAAGATCAAAGGACAATATGATATTCAGCAAATACTTAGAAGGCTCTAATGTACAAGAGTAGGTGGACCTATTCATTATGAAACCCAAATGCAAAAATGAAAACCAACAGACTGAAAAGAAAGGAGATTTAGGGCAAATATCCAGGCACCTTTTCCTCATGGTAATAGATGTTAGCAATGAAATAGTCTTAAAGAAGTGGATTTAATGTTTTCAAATGGGCCTGGATGTTGATTTGTTGGGGATGGCTTAAAGCAGCATTTCTCAACCTGAAGATATGAACTCCCAGAACTCCCTAATAGCATCTCTGGCTGAGGAATTCTGGGAATTGAAGTCCACACATCTTCAAAATACCAAACTCGAGAAATACTTGAATAAAAGTCTATGGCGATTCTCAGTTATCCTGGTCATGGTTGTCCCAAAGGTGCTTTTTTCAAGAGGCAACTGGACTTTCTGGTTTTTCTTTGAAGATGCTTCACTTCTCATCCAAGAAGCTTCTTAAGCTCTGACTGGAGGGTGAGGAATGGATGGTAAGTGGGAATGGATGGAATTCCTCACCCTCCAGTCAGAGCTGAAGAAGCTTCTTGGATGAGAAGCAGTTTGGTTTTTCAAAGAAAAACCAGAAAGTCAGTTAACTCTTGAAAAACAAAATCACCTTTGGGACTTCAATAAAAGATTCAAGTAAAATATTCCTGTACTGATTGGTCTTGATGGCCTATAACTTCTTTTCCAACTCATGCAGACATAGACAGAAAGTATGTATTATAGAAATTATGAATCATTCAAGAGTCTGTTAGTCAGCAAAGAAAGATCAGCATAGAAAGCAATATACAAACCCCCTGTTGTTCCGATTCGTTTCCTTCTACCATTACCAATGAGATGGGACTTTTTTTTTTTGGCCAAGCACTGTATCAGCACTTGTTAGGTTGTCAAATGAATTAGGTTAGCATTCTACCTATTTGGCCTAACAGGGCTTCCTGGATATAGAAACTGCAGCTGCTCTTCTCAACTTCTATTGATCCAGATGCATCCTGACAGTTGACCATATGCTTAATCTGCCAGAGTCAGCAGGAGCCTCTTCTTTCAGAAACATCTGGAGATACACCAAAGTTTAGCAAGAGACCTTGGGACAACTTGGTTTGCTAAAGCACGCAGAATGTACATCCAAAATTGAAAGGGATTTCAAGGATGTCCGATATATTTCTACTTAAAATGCAAATTCTGGATTATCCAGAGATTCTATGGAGGACTCCCCAGAATAGGATTTCAAAATTATTTAGGTTTTGCAAAGCTTTTATGGGACTAGAGCTACAAGTTTCACTAATAATGTTAATAGTTATAGTTAACAGCAACTTTTTAGCTGCAGCGCAAAAATGAAGAATCAGACATTTCCATTTATATTAGTAAGGATCTTCCTTTAAAAATAAAAAGGTTTTGTCCCCAATGACAAGAACCAATTGCAACCAATGACAAGAAATTATCTAGCTATTCACCATCTCTCCATACTGGTTTAAACTCTATTCACCATCTCTCCATACTTGTTTAAACTGGTTTAAACTGGTTTAAATTCTGGTTTAAACTTTGAAATAAGGACTTTCATGATTGTACATATCATGGGTGTGTCTTGTAATATTAACTTAAAGTCCTTCCTTTTGCAGAGCTCCAATGCTGATGACTGGGTCTGTGGATTTTTGTTTCCACTGATACACTAAATGTAGAGGGCATAGCCTGGATTATCTGCATTACTTCTCTGAGTGCCCCCATTTGTGCTCATCCGGGTTCAACACCAGTCCCTTGCAACCACCACAATGCCAGGAGGCCTTTCTGTAACTGAATCAATCACAGAATTCTATTCAGCACAGAGGTCTCCAACCCTGGCCCTTTTAAGACTTGTGGACTTCAACTCCCAGAATTCCCCAGTCAGCATAGCTGGCTGAAGAATTCTAGAAGTCAAAGTCCACAAGTCTTAAAGCATCCAAAGTTGGAGACCCCTGATTTAGAGCACAAGGTTGGTTGGTGGCTTGCCATTGGTTGGAATTCTCGCCTTGTCTTCTTCTCTGCTCTGCCCATTCTCTAAAACCCTGATGTGCTACTTTGCCATTGTACCAAAGGGTAGTTGGGCAAAGGAAGGAACGGGATGGAGGAGAACTTCTTCCCAGCTGGTGGGAGTATTGGTTAAGCTCACCAGGGAAACTTCTAGCAGGAGTAGGAATAGCAGCAAAGGAAAGCAAAGGCAGTACAAAAGTGCATCTCAGCATATCAGACTTCATTGTTGGCTATATAGGAGCCCCTCTATAGTATCTGTTTTCCAGAAGGGGAAGACTCTTTTTGAAGGCTATTTTGAGTAGCTATGATGGCACAGTGGCTAGAATGCAATATTGCAGGCTAACTCTGCCTGCTGCCAGGAGTTCAATGCTGATAGGGCTGAAGTTGACTCAGCCTTCCATCCTTCCGAGGTCAGTAAAATGAGGGAATTGTTAGAAATAATAAGCTGACATTGGAAGCCACTCAGAGAGTATTGTAAAGCACTATGGAGTGGTGGCTCAGTGGCTAAGACACTGAGCTTGTCAATCAGAAAGGTCGGCTGTTCAATGGTTCGAATCCCTAACGCCGTGGAACAGAGTGAGCTCCCGTTACTTGTCCCAGCTTCTGCCAACCTAGCAGTTGAAAGCATGTAAAAATGCAAGTAGAAAAAAATAGGAACCACCTCTGGTGGGAAGGTAACAGCACTCTGTGCATCTTCAGCGTAAGTCTAAATACTATTGCTATTGGTATTATTTATCGTGAAGAAAGACTTGAACTTCAGTTAGAAGAAACTCTAAGGTGAGTCATACAAAGCCCAAGTTGTATTTAATCTTAAAGTTCCAGAAAAAAGAAGGATTAATATGATCTCTTTTATGCATATGTTTTATTGCTTTTTCATTAGTAACAAAAGAGACAAAAATGGCCATAATAGTGATGGAGATACATACAATTATCAAACATTAGTTTTTTTTTAAAAAAAAACCCACATAAAAAGGCTGTAACAGAAAAGGGAAATAAGTATCACAAAGGGAAAAAAAACTTAATATAAAATATCATAACAATACCATTGTTACTACTTACAATTCTATATTTACTAGTCAAATATAACTATTATTCAGATAGGCATGTTTCTTTTATATTAATAAATAAGTTGTTTAACCTACAATATTTTTTATAAATGTGTCCCATATTTCATTCGACTTGTTTATACAAAATCTACATCTATAGGCAATCGGTTCGTAAGTAACAAATGCAATCAGCTCTTCAATTTGTTGAATAAATGATCCATATATTTATCTTTTCAATGCTGGAATATTGGTCTTTTAGCTATGGGAAAATCACAGAGCATCCAAGAATTTCTCTATTTCTGATATCCTTGCCTTATAGCTTTAATTGAGAGATTGAAAAAATAGTGAAAGGTGGTTTTTTTTTTTCATTTCAAAAGACCCACTTAAAATTCAGATGGTTGTTCAATTAAGCCCCCCCCCCCCAAATGCTTTGACAATCGGGACTCAAAAGAAAAGACTCTATAAGCAATATTTAGAATGTTTCTGGCCTCCAGAGGGCCTCCAGAGTCTGGGGAAGCCGTTTTTGCCCTCCCAGAGGCTTGAGGAAAGCCTCCGGAGCCTGAGGAGGGCAAAAATGCCCCCACCATGATGTAGGAGGCCAACTAGGCCATGCACACCATCGCCACACCCACCCAGCAACTGGGTAGAGAACCTCTTGCTAAAAATTTTGAAGCCCACCCCTGACTAGGATTATGTAATTTATGCTTCTCTGTCCAGGAAGAAAGGCAGACAGAAGTGACCTCAGATTATTAAACTCGGGAAATAAGTAGGCAAAGTGATAGGCAAAGAAGAAGCAAAGAAACTATAAGTTTCTGACTACATCATATTCACTCCTTGCGGTCAGTAAGTTAGATGCACTGAAGACTTGGTGCTATTAGATTTGGATCTCCAATACACTGACTTTGGCATTCTCTAGATATGTGGACTTCAGATCTCTTAGTAATGGCCAATGCAAGATGGGATTTATGAAGATCTCTGGCCATTGAGTACATTATAATACAGTCAAGTATGTGTTCATTTAGAAATGAATTTCAACATAGGAGAGTAGCTTTCATGGCTTACCTAAACTCTAAACTAGGGATTTGAAACTCTAAAATAATGTTTTTATACTTGGGCTACAACTATATTCTGGCAGAGAGGGAAATTAGATATTGTTTGGGAAGAAAAATAGAACCTATCCTCCAGAGATAGGGGATAGGCAGAGACAGACGGAGCCAGTCATTATCTGCTATGGTTGTTGTTGATGATGTTGCTGTTGTTGTTATTGCTGTTGTTATTATTATGTGGTTTATCTTTGGTGAGATTCAGAGGCTTTGGGGCTGGTTGGTAGCTCAGCAGCTCAAATCCTAACCAAGGACCTAGGAACTGTTAAGGTAACATCGGAGGATATAAGTTGTTTTATTGTTGTTGTTGTTATTGTTGTTGTTGTTATTATTATTATTATTATTATTATTATTATTATTATTATTATGTTAATCTGCTATGGTTGTTGTTGATGATGTTGCTGTTGTTATTGCTGTTGTTATTATTATGTGGTTTATCTTTGGTGAGATTCAGAGGCTTTGGGGCTGGTTGGTAGCTCAACAGCTCGAGTCCTAACCAAGGACCTAGGAACTGTTAAGGTAACGTCGGAGGATATAAGTTGTTCCAAGTAGGATGGTTTTTGTAGAGTCAGAATGTTCAAGTCAGGTAAATTTAGAATTTTCAAATAGTGAGGTAGACCTTTAGGTATTGCTCCAAGGGCTCCAATTACAATGGCCTCTTTAACCTTTAAACCTTTAAATCCTTCCGTTCCCCACCATCCAGTCAGAGCTAAAGAAGCTTCTTGGATGAAAAGCGAAATGTCTTCAAAGAAAAACCAGAAAGTCCAGTTGCCTCTTGAAAAAAAAAGCACCTTTGGGACAGAGTACCCAAATTTCTTCGTGACAGATTCAGCGTCATTAAGCCAATTGTTCCACCAATTCGCCTGACTAGATAAATGTGAATATATAAAGTTCTATGCTTCCGTTTCTGGGGATCATGTCACAAAATGCACACGTCCTTATGTAACAAAAACAATGTAACTGTGAATTAAGGTAAAGATAAAAGTTTCCCTCACACAAATGTGCTAGTCGTTCCCAAGTCTAGGGGGCGGGGCTCGTCCCCATTTCAAAGCCGAAGAGCCACCACTGTCCAAAGACGTCTCCATGGCCATGTGGCCGGCATGACTAAATGCTGAAGGGACACAGAACGCTGTTACCTTCCCACCAAAGGTGGTTCCTATTTTTCTACTCGCATTTTTTATGTGCTTTCGAACTGCTAGGTTGGCAGAAAACTGTGAATTACTATATCTTTTTTTTTCCTGCTGCTAATAAGTTTTCTATAAACTTTGAAAAACTGAAGAAAAAAATCAGACTTCACTTTTCGGGAAGAACTTACGTATGAAGGAACCTTTAAAATTTATTAACTTTTATACATTCCCTTTCATTCTTAATGAATCCCCTTTTTAGTTTTTTGGCACTCAAAAGAAATCTTATTCCTATATTAGGAATAAGTAATGAAATATCATCATAGAGATTCCGCTCCTTTTGAAGCCTGATTATTGTCAGCACTGAGTTCCTTGCTACTTGCTGATACCGCCATGAAATTTCAGTTGATACAAATCAGCCTGCAACCAATTAGATCACATCTCTGGATTTCTGCAGTTCCCAAGCTTCTTACACATTCAATTAAGAAACAAAAATTAAATGAGAAAGAAAAGCAGAGTTTTAGGCAAATGAGTGACTGGGACTCTAATAGTAGGGTCTGCTTAGAAAATTGGAACTACTTTGAGTCTTATATGCTGCATATAGCTTGCAATTGTGCAATACGTATGTGCAATATCTACAGTACAGATAATCACATCTTCAAACATTTTATAGATGTCAATTGAAGCACAGATGTAAAACATTTAATATTCTATCAACATTTACTGCTCAATTTCTTCCATTCTCATCGCCAGAGAAATTGAAGAAATGGTTTTCTTATCAAGCAAAATGAAATAATCCACTAACATAGACTCCATCACAGTACAAATAGCTAGGCAATTCACACACACACACATATTACCATCCATCTTCAAATATTTCTTGGTTCAGAAATTATATACATAAACTTATATGCAACTAAAACTTCAATTGAATGCAACATCGATTATACCCAGATGTGCCTTAAATCTGCATTTATATTATTTGCCTCAGTTGACATCATTTGCATAATGATGATGTAAATTACAGAAATGATGTTAATGTATGTAAATAGTCTGAACTACTTTGGGTACGTCTAAAGTACATCTAAAATACATCCATTTTAAGTTAATATCTGTAAGAATTTTTTTTCCCCTCACCATATTCAAACCCACTAAGAGGGAGCCTTTTAAATCAAGGCCTTATTGTATTTGAAGAAGTTATGGGCCAAAATAAATGCAACAGCAAACCATTGGTTGGCTTAATGACTGCCATTAAAAAAAAGTCATAAAATCAGGTTGGAGTCCAGATGAATCCAACGTATCTGACAATAATGATGACATCGGTTGGTGGGAGTTGAAATAATAATAATAACAACACTTTTGAACAACAGCATTTGCTGGATTTAAACATGCCAAATTCACTTTAAACATCTGGCTAACAGTGTGGTCAGCCATAATAATTATTCAAGATCTGAAAACTGAAGCTGAAAGAGAAATGCATAAATCAGATGTACCGCCAACCCAATGGGTGGCACTGCCTTATTGCTTGGATTTGCACATATACTATACTGATACAACAACTAAGATTCTTGGGAACAATTCAGTGCCTATGAAAGCCAACACCAGCTAAAAAACTGGCAGCTGTAATTTTACATTGTTGTGCATTTAATCATTATTTATTAAGCTTGCATCAGGGGTGGGTTCCTGCCTGTTCTAACCTCTTCTATAGAAGAGGTTCCACAAATCTACCATGCCATTTAGAACCGGTTCCAGCTCCCTCCCCCCACCCATCCACACCACACTTGCCCTGCCCGCCACTCACTGATTGGCTGGCTCACCAATCACCCCGCCTACCTCTAAGAGTCCTACCTAAACCTTAAAGTCTTAAAGCTGTCAAGTTTGAACACCCCTGGGGGTTTTTTTCTAAAGGGTTGAAGGTGCAAGGGTCTTGTACCTTGACAGCTTTAAGACTTGCACACTTCAATGGCAGAGTTCCTGAGCCAACATGAATGGAGGAGGAATTCTGGGAGTTGAAGTCCACAAGTCTTAAAGCTATCAAGTTTGAACACCCCTGGTTTTTTTTTTCTAAAGGGCTAGGGGGGCAAGGGTCTTGTAACTTGACAACTTTAAGACTTGTGTGCTTCAAATGCCAGAGTTTCTGAGCCAACATTTTGGTTGCTAAGCAAGAGCGTTGTTAAATGAGTTTCATCACATTTTACAAGTTGGCCACGCCCACCCAGTCACATGACTGCCAAGCCTCTCCCCCCTGGTCGCATGGCTGGCAAGCCACTCCTACAAAGCAGGTCACACCTACAGAAAAGGTTCTTAAAAATTTTGAAACCCACCACTGGCTTGCATCTAATAACATTCTGTACCCAGATCTAGCATAATGGTAATTTAATGAAGCACTTCCAAAGTTTTACTTATTTGGTAAGCCTGGGAAGAAAAAGTATACCCACCAATCCTTATTGCAGGGTGGAGGGTGGAGGGATGTGTTAATGTTTAAGAGGCATGACGGTAACCTTCTAGCATTCACTTATTGGTTGATGTGTGGAGATAATTTAAAATTCTTAGGATAGTAACTGTTAGGGGAAGTTGAGTTGGGCTTTGCAATCCACAGCAATACTGTTGAGAAGTTAAATGGCATACAAGAAAAAAATCTGTACCATGAAAAGCCAAGAGATGATTCACAATGAAACAGAATATCATCTGGGCTCCTTTTGTAAATTATGTGCATGACAAGGTCAGTTGCACAATTGCATTGTATAATATGTAAAAATAACTAATTATACAGTATGATGGAATGCTGACAGTTTTTAATTTACTCTAATTTTTATTTGTTAACACCAGAGGTGGTATTCGGCAGGTTCTGACCAGATATGGAGAACCGGTAGCGGAAATTTTGAGTAGTTTGGAGAACGGGTAAATGCCACCTCTGACTGGCCCCGCCCCATCTATTCTCTGCCTCCTGAGTCCCAGCTGATTGGGAGGGAATGGGGATTTTACAGTATCCTTCCCTTGCCATGCTCACCAAGCCACCCCCACCAAGCCACCCCACCCCCACCAAGCCATGCTGACAGAACCGGCAGTAAAAAAAATTGAATACCACCTCTGGTTTATACCTTAATGATTTTACTGCAATTGTGTTTCCCTTCACTTCAAGAAGTCTTACAAATGATTGTGAGATCAAAAGGTCATAAATGAATAAATAGCTCTGGGCGTACACTTTATGGTTGTATGCTCTGCCAGCAGCTGGCCCACAATCATAGAGCGTATGCCCAGAGCAGCCACTGCCAGAAGACTAAGTTTGGAAGCCGCAGAAAAAGCCATGCGGCGGCGGCAGCAGAAGTGCCCTGGCTCTGCGGGGAGAGCTGGACCAGAGCATCGTGAGGCTGGGAGACGCGTGAGCGAGAGGGGAACAGCTGCTCCAGTAAACCCCCCCCCCTATCTAGCCATGGAGAGCGCCATTCACTGGCATTTCGAAGGTGCCAAGCCCCGGGAGCTGGGCAGTGCCGAAAAGGCACTCACGCAGCTTGGTGATACCCCTAGGTCAGTGAATGGTGCTGTGCCTGGCTGAAAAGGGGGTTTGCTGGGTGGCTGCTCGTGAGCGTGGTCTCCCCATGGCTGCTGTGTTGTGCTGCTGTGACAGCACAACACAGCCATTCACCCATGAGGCTGTGCCCGGCTCTTTGGGCAGCTGCCTGGCAACCCCAAAACAATAAGCCCTCCCCTCATAATATGGCCCAAGCCATATTTTGTGGATAAAAATAAAACAAGGTAATTTAGATAGCAATTGGAGGAAATTTCCTTTAAGAAACGCAGGGAAAAGCCAGGTGGGATATGAGTTGGATAGCTTGAGTGCACTGTAGCCAGGGGTGGGATTCTACCAGTTCAGGCGAATCAGTAGCTCTGAAGATCAGCTTGGAGAGAACTGATTTCCTCCAACCAGCAAGTCGGCCCACCTGCCCTTGTGTGCTTTACCTACCTCTATCTTCTCAGCTTATTCACGCGGTAGAGTGGATTGCTGCACATCAGCTGTTTTCCTTCCCAAGCAGTAATCCAGAAGGTACGTCTTCTCTAAACTGGACACACATGTGCAGCAAACCAGTCGTTAAACGGGTATGATCACGCCACTGACCGTAGCTATACAATTCTGAACCTCATTTATTTCGTAGTACCTAAGGAGACCTGAGAAATCCAGGCTGAATACTATGAATATTAACTTAATTGAATAGAGTCCAAAATTTAGTTAATTCTTTTAAATCATCTGAGATACCCACCCCTGTTCTCTTCATTAATGTTGCATATTAATTGCTTTTGACACAGAGTGTATGAAAAGACTTCTAGTCGGTAAATTACAGATATAACTTCCAGTAGTATCATCTTGTGTGGGCTTAAAATTCTTAATTTTGGAGTTTACTGATCAGGGAGGGAGGGTGAAGAGATAAGAATGGTTATCTAAGATGATTTGTAATAGTAAAATAACTAAACACTCTTCTGCAACCAGGAATGTTAGGTAATTAACCTGAGGGAAGAATACTGCATACATGGCAACAGAATTAAAAATTAGAAACTATCTTCTGTGTAGTTAAGTGCTTTTACATCATGGTGTTTTGAATCATCTCTCTGTCCACTTCACAAAATAATTACATACCTAACATTCTTAGGAAGGACAACATTTGTTATAGAATGCATTTTATGTATAAGTAGAATGCATTTTTAAAGAGAAGTGTAAAAGTAGGATGGTATTCAAAAGGACCTGAATTTAGCACCAGACACATCTTAAAACTAGGGACACTGTGGCTCAGTGGCTAAGACACTGATCTTGTCCATCAGAAAGATCAGCAGTTTGGTGGTTCGAATCCCTAGCGCTGTGTAATGGAGTGAGTTCCCATTACGTGTCTCAGCCTCTGCCAATCTAGCAATTTGGAAGCATGTAAAAAATGCAAGTAGAAAAATAGGGATCACCTTTGGTGGGAAGGTAACAGTGTTCTGTGCGCCTTCAACATTTAGTCATGCTGGTCACATGACCACGGAGACATCTTCGGACAGTGTTGGCTCTTCAGCTTTGAAATGGAGATGAACACCGCCGCCTAGAGTCGGGAACGCATATGCGAGGAGAACCTTTACCTTTACATCTTAAAAACAAAATAAATCCTATTGTTCTCACAGTACTTGGATGTTTAATTGTCACAGAATCTTTTGTTGTTTCCCACAAAGAGAGGGGAAAATTAGGGATGAGGGGGAAAATTAGAGGAGCATTCAAAGGACATTCATTCGTACTTCCAGGTAAGATACTTATCTCATCTATAAAAATATGGTTCTTCACTACTTTTAAACACCTATAAATAAAACAAGTTTTTTTTTTTTTAAAAGGGAAGAAGCAGGGGACAAAAATAAGAATTCTGATTTTCATAGCATTTGAAAAATCAAGCTTCTGGCAATATGCCTGGCTTTTGTATTAGAATTCTAAGCTGTAGTGGAAACTTAATATATGGTTCAGAGGACTGTATCTAATTCAGCAAATCACTGGCTTTGGAAAAATCAGACTTAGCATCTCATGTGTCTGGTTTTGCTTTTAAGGGGTTTTTCTTTTATATTCTTTTTGCATCTCGCACATGGTTTTGGAGCACTCTAGAGGATGTCACTCCATGTGCTTTGCAATACAATGTGATTGATTTTCTTTTGAGGTTGCAAAAGGAATAATCAAGCATGGGAGTTAAAAGTAGCCCAAAATCATCTTTTTTGTAATACTTCATAGAACATAGGAAAAATAAAAGCAATCAGCAAGATAGAAGTTACGGTAAAGAATATTAATTCTGGAAGAAATGGGGGGGGGGGATGAGGGAAGTTATGAACAACTACTCTGTAGGCATAACAAAGTCTAAATGCTTTTAGTCCTTTTGCTAGCTCTCACTTTTAAACATCCTAGCCTTGCCTCTGGCCAATCTCAGTAAAGTGTTGACGATTCTGGTGACTGAAATTTATGGGCACTTTATACCTTGATCAGAACTAGAAATTAAGAAAAAAAAATGTCAATATAAGCCACGGATGGAATCAGGCTATTCATGACTTGCAACTTGAAGAAGTGCAAAGGGAATCTAAAATCAAAGCAACTCTTGCCTAAATTGGTTGCAGATCTTGATCTGCATCACAGAATGATCAGGATTAAGTCACAGTCTATATTTCTGACTGAACAAAAGCAAAGTTGTAAAGAAAGGGAGACTTTACATTTTGAAAGACTGTACCGCATAGAAACCATATTACGTTTTGCAGTCAACAATGATATTTTCTGATTAATTGACCATTTATCTGAGTCATGGTGGTGCAGTGGTTAGAGTGCAGTACTGCAGGCTACTTCTGTTGATCACCGGCTGCCAGTAATTTGGCAGATCGAATCTCACCAGGCTCAAGGTTGACTCAGCCTTCCATTTTTCCGAGGTGGGTAAAATGAGGACCCAGATTGTTGGGGGCAATATGCTGACACTGTAAACTACTTAGAGACAGCTGTAAAGGATTATGAAGTGGTGTCTAAGTGCTATTGCTATTGCTATTTGGGTTAGGGTTCTCCTGCTCAGAGGATCAAGTAAGATTTCCAATGATTGATATTATGACTTCTGTCCTCCATATAATTATTCATTAAATGGGCCCTCCAGTAGTACATGCAGAACAGATTCAGTTCTGTGTCAGCAGAACATGTGCTGAACATCAACAAAATGTGAGCTTTTTATGGTGGATACTGATGTACAGTATCTTCCAGTTGTTGTCTTTATAGGCCTATCAGAGATTTGGCCAAGATGAAGAGTCTTCTTTGTGAAATAGGTGTAGTGTAATAAAAAAATATACATAGGAATGAAGCAAGGGAAGGTGATTACTAAGTTGTATTGGAAGTGGAAAAACCTGGTTTGAAGCCTCAGATCTTCCTCTGGAACCTAATTCTAGCCAGATAAGGAAGTCTCGTTGTGGGGTTTTTTCTGATATGTCTGTGGTTAGAATTTGATTGCTTTTGAGTAAAGGTTCTCTTTGCACTTATGTGTTAGTTGTTCCTGACTCTACCGGGCGGTGCCCATCTCTGTTTCAAAGCCGAAGAGCCAGCGCTGTCCAAAGATGTCTCCGTGGTCATGTGGCCAGCATGACTAAACACCAAAGGCACACAGAATGCTGTTACCTTCCCCAAAAGTGGTTCCTATTTTTCTATTTTTCTACTTGCATTTTTACATGCTTTTGAACTGCTAGGTTGACACAAGCTGGGGCAAGTAATGGAAGCTCACTCTGTTACACAGTGTTAGGGATTCAAACCACCGAACTGCCAACCTTGTGATTGACAAGCTCAGTGTCTTAGCCACTGAGCTACAGTGTCCCTTTTGAGTACTATTTTTGTATACTACTGGGCTATTGTACGTTTGTTGTACATACATACATACATACATACATACATACATACATACATACATACATACAGTACATGCATACATACATAAAAGTAATATATATCCCGTTGTTCTTTAATCTTGTGCTTGCCCCGAGTGACAACTACAAGATGGGTAGCTATAGAAGTCAAATAAATAAATAAATAAATGCTGCCCATGAAGGCCCCCAGTTTAATCTTTGATATATTTATTAAAAAGAGAGAAGAAAGTCTTGGGAAAGAGTCATGGGTTAGAACCAGCTATAAATAGGGCAGAACAGGCAGGAATAAATGTATTGCAATTATACAGCAGCGCCATAGAAACAGTACTTCATTTCAGGACTCCCGCAAACATATTTCATCACACCCAATATTATCACATATGCTGGCTGTAGTAGGTTGCATTAACTCAGCTGACTCTATTTAATCATAGAAAACTGAGCATGGCTTAGCATAAGTGAACCGGATCCATTGCAAAATCAGTGCTCAAATAAAAGACACATATATCAACCACACCACATGTATCATATTAGGGCTTTTTACTGGCATGTATTTCTCATCCAATCAGCAACCAGGGACAGGACAGTGCTTTGAAGTCAAAAGAGATGATTTTGAAAGCTTTTCTCCTACAAAGATGATCAAGCAAAGCAAACCCTGAGTAACAAAATCATGTGGTTGTTGTCTTTTTTAAGGGTGCTATTTCTGCATATATATTTATTTACTTGTTGTTTTTTTCAAGCAGGAAAAATAACTTGTTAGTATGATTGGATAAGAATGCAGTTGTTAATTATTACTAAACAGGCAGTGAAACAAGCTGCTAATCAGATGCTTAATATCTGGTTGAGTGTAACCTTTGTAACAGCATTGGAAAACCAACCCATATTTCCAGCCAAATAGAAACAGGATGTCATTTAGTATATTGAACAGGATTTTCCCATTGTCATGACTAACATTTCTTAGAACAGGAAATTGTTCTGTATGTCCGAGAAATACATAGAGGACATAGGACACCAGTGGAACATACCTCTGGTGTCTTGCCATGGTCAAACAGGAATAGGTTCTAAGGTTGCCCAAATGGTTCTACTTGGACTTTTGCTATGAGCACAAATTTCCATCTTTCCTAACTTTTAATCCCCAAATGAATTAAGGGCAATTTTCACCTCTCAGAAACAGCCAGATTAAGTAAGTAGAGGTAGCTCCACCGTAACATTCCTGTATAATTTGAGAAAGGTGTGTGTGTGTGTGTGTGAGAGAGAGAGAGAGAGAGAGGGAGGGAGGGAGGGAGGGAGGGAGAGGGAGAGAGAGAGAGAGAGAGAGAGAGAGAGAGAGAGAGAGAGAGAGAGAGAGAGAGAAACAGACCAACAGATAGACAAACAGACAGAGACAGAGAGACAGACCTCTATTTTTTTAGATCTGCAATATATGTTCTGCTAATCTTTCCAATAGAGGTGCGGTGGCTCAGTGGCTAAGCCGCTGAGATTATCGACTCGGTGGTTTGAATCCCTAGTGACCCTTAGCTCCTGTTACTTGTCCCAGCTTCTGCCAACCTAGCAGTTTGAAAGCACATAAAAATGCAAGTAGAAAAATAGGGACCACTTTGGTGGGAAGGTAAGAGCGTTCCGTGTGCCTTTGGCATTTAGTCATACCAGTCACATGATCACGGTGATGTCTTCGGACAGCGCTGGCTCTTCGGCTTTGAAATGGAGATGAGCTAGTCATTCCCTAGAGTCAGGAAGGACATATGTGCGAGGGGGACTTTTACCTTTACCTTACCGCTCCTTCCGTTCAAAACTCAAGACCCACCTTTTTCAACTAGCAGGCCTGGCTCAACCATAGTTCCATTTTACTCCTCCTGGCAATTTTTAAACTTGCAATCTCCATTGGGGTATTTAATTTTAACTTATTTTAATATTTCTATGTTATTATAATGATTGCATTGTGTTTTTATACCTCCTCCGTACAATGTGTAATTTTATAATATGTGTTTTTATTTATTGTACGCCGCCCCGAGTCCCTTTGTGGAGAGGGAGCGGCTAACAAATTTAATAAATAAATAAAATATAAACCTTTAATCTTTCCAAAATTTGTTTAAATTGCCTCAAAATCTTTTTTTTCACAGATAAGTCTAAATGTGCTTGGAACTTTGGAGAGGAAAATAATAACCCTATCTCTGCCTGATATCACATTCATGTTGCTTCTTTGGAGAAACTTGGATTTCCAGATCTGGATGGATCCCTGCTGTCTGTTGCATTCCATCCTCCTTCTCTGGCACAAAACAAGCCGGGAACACATAAATATTCACTAAAAGCCAGAGAGAAGTAATGAATGGGGGTGTGACTTACAATATGTGTTAATACCGAACTGTGAGCAGCTGGCTTTAGAATAACACTCTGAGGCATGTTTTGTGTAAAAACATGTCTGATTGTTTCCTTCTTTTAAATACAGTCAGACTTCATGTCTATGTGCCATGATGTTTTATTATGAATCATTATGACTGACTTTCTGTAAAAAGTACTCAGCATCACTTCGTGAACAGAACACATGTGAATTGTTTTTACTAAAAGCTGCTATCTCAAAGCTGTTGTCACAGGCTGGATTAAAATTTGAATTGGGCTGCAGTCCAAGCAAAGCCCATTTTTTAAAAGTCAGCCAGAAGACAGAAGTCATTTTTTTGGGCTACTTTTAATCATATGTTTTTGTTCTTTCTTTCTTTCTTTCTTTCTTTCTTTCTTTCTTTCTTTCTTTCTTTCTTTCTTTCTTCCTTCCTTCCTTCCTTCCTTCCCTCCCTCCCTCCCTCCCTCCCTCCTTCCTTCCTTCCTTCCTTCCTTCCTTCCTTCCTTCCTTCCTTCCTTCCTTCCTTCCTTTTTGCTTTATCTCATTTGGTGGAGAAAAGGGAGTTTGCAGGATTTTATCTACATATTCTCCATTCAAAACCACCAATGTGGCTCAGCATCTGAAATGAGATGCATAAGGAAATTTCATTCAAGAGAACCAATTGGGTGAAGACAATGGACCCATGAGGACGAACCTATGGCACAAGTGACACACAGAGCTCTCTTTGCAGGCACACAACCCGTCGCCCCAGCTCACCTCCACCACGCATGTGCACACGACTCCTACCAGCCAGCTGATTTTCGGGTCTCTGCCCTGTATGCACAGGGAGCTGGGATCATGTGGGAGATGTGTGTGCATGTGCCGGGGCATGGGTGGCGGAAGTGTGTGTGTGTGGGTGTCTCACACACACACGAGCAGGGGGTGGGGCACGCATGGGGTGTCACATATGCATTGCATTATGGGTGCTGGCATGTGTTCATGCATACTGTCCCCCGCGCATGCACTTTCAGCGCGTGACAACAAAAAGGTTAGCCCTCACTGCAACAGACAAAAAAAAAAAAACAGGCGAAGGTCAGTTCTAGGCCCATCTTAGGTATGAAAGCTGGCTTGGTGACTTTGCATCAGCCACTGTCCCTCAACTCAACTCACCTCCCAGGAATGTTGTCGTTGGAAAAAAGCAGGAGAAATATTTAATGGACGTTCCCTGCCTTGAATTACTTATAAAAATAATAAAGGTGGGATATAAATAAGTAAATAAAAATAATCAGTCCTGTACTTGACAGATGGGATGAGGAAGAAGCACTGTATTTGTGTCTTTGTCGATGAAACTGCTGGTTGTTATTTTTCCTAGAGTTCTGTAGAAATGGAGATCTGATGAACAGCTCCATCAAGCGACGGAATTCTTGAATGTGGTACTTACCTTTGCAAATGGATAGCACCACTCCAGAAACCCTGTTGCAGAATTTCCCAGTCTCCCCAAAGAAGTTTGGTACAACAGTATCCTTAAATTATTTATCCATAAATTATGGACAATAATTGATATCCTAACAAGGTTTGGAAATTGTCATATACACAATATTTAAGAGGTCAAGTGGTAGGGTTTTTTTTTTCTGGAGGTTTCTTAGACATGTATTAATTTATTATTCTGATTTCTATTGCTGCCAGAATCATATAAATGAGATAAATGTCTATACAAATCAGAATAATAATAGATACATAATTAAAAAAAAAAACCTCACCTCCAAATATTGCAAATATTTCACTTCATTTTCCAGCATAGGATATTTTTTCGCATTCTTTATTGTTCATCAGCACAGAACAGAAAAGAGAAATCCACATTTACCTCACAAACACTATTCTGCAAAATGCTGAATAGCAGTCTGTTATTCCTGTTAAATAAAAAAAATGTAAATTCTAAAGCAATGGAAGGAGCACACTTAGCCTGTGAAGGTTATGGTTTCATT
Source organism: Natrix helvetica (assembly GCF_964273705.1). Taxonomy (NCBI): domain Eukaryota; kingdom Metazoa; phylum Chordata; class Lepidosauria; order Squamata; family Natricidae; genus Natrix; species Natrix helvetica. Next base: position 21,807,228 of record NC_138549.1, read on the forward strand.
TGCCTTTCAACTCTTCAATAAGGGTATTATCCTACAGTATATTATCCATGAATAAGTGAATTTGGTTATTATACCAATAATTGCAAGCAGAGTAGGAGTTCATCCGTAATGCTTAGAGTACACCCAGAGTAATCAGCCAGACATTTTTTGTAGCTTTTTTCAGTACAAGTTATGTGTAACTTATTTTTATTTTTATTTATTCATTATTTTCCTGCCTTCATTTTTTTTATAAATAACTCAAGGTGGCAAACATAGATAAAAATCCTTCCTCTATATACTGTCTTTTGTTATACAATAATACAATACAATAATAAAATAATAAAACAAAACCATACTAATCAGAGGTGGTATTCAGCAGGTTCTGACCAGTTTTGGAGAACCGGTAGCGGAAATTTTGAGTAGTTCGGAGAACCGGTAAATACCACCTCTGACTGGCCCCGCCCGCAGCTATTCTCTGCTTCCCAAGTCCCAGATGATCCGGAGGGAATGGGGATTTTGCAGTATCCTTCCCCTGCCACGCCCACCAAGTTATGACCTACCAAGCCATGCCACGCCCACCAAGCCATGCCGTGCCCACCAGGTCATGCCCACAGAACCAGTAGTAATTTTTTTTGAATCCCACCACTGATACTCAGGTACATTTTAAATTTTATTTAATAATTCTATAATTTAAAAAAAATAATCTTAAATTAATTTTAATTTTTAACGTCCATTGTATACATTGTTTATATATTGATTATATTGAACACCAGCCAGAGCCTCTCTGAGGAGCACGGGCAGTTTAGAAATAAGAAATCTAAATAAATAAATAATCTCTCCCAAGTATTCAGCCTTAATGGCTTCACACATTTTAATTAAATTCTAAGAGTAGATTTGAGGAGACAACTGCTCCCATTAGGATCCATGTGTCTATGTATGGAGTCTTTAGGTGTGAATGGTTTGTGTGAGCATATTCCAATAGCATGCAATTAGTTTGAATTTAATTAAAATAATATGCTTTCTTCCCATGCTATTTATTATTAATTAAAATAATATTAATATTATTTCTTTGCAATGACAATGCCCTTCCGTCAAATATACAGATGTGCTTTACACAGAGATACATACAGATAAAGAGGGCGGGATGGCTCAGTGGTTAAAGATGCTGAGTTTGCCAGCTGGAGAGCTAACAGCCCAGGTTCAAGACCCAAGCTTCATGCAGTGGGGTGAGTTCCTGTTAATTGCCCTAGCTCCTGCTCAGCTAGCAGTTCGGAAGCATGAAAATGTGAGTAGATGAATAGGTACTACTTCAGTGGGAAGGTAACAATGTTCCGTATGCCTTTAGTGTATAGCCATGTTGGCTACATGACAACGGAAATTGTCTTCGGACAACACTGGCTCCCTTGGCCAAGAATCGAACATGAGCCCTAGAGTTAGATACAACTGAAAGAGAAACCTTTACATAGAGATACACCAAGGCAGAAATCTTGAGTAAAAAAAAAAGGCTCCAAGATTGTTTTCACCAAAGTTGAGAATTCTAGGTGAGCAAAGTGGCTAAGCTGGGCAGTACAGATATATATATATTTTCCAAAGAAGCTTTACATAATCTTGCATTCATGATTTTCTTCTTTTCAGGTAAATACCATACTCCTGTACATTTCAAGGTACCTACTGTCTTGTAATTCTTAAAGCTGTGTCAAGTTGATGACATTAAAAGTAAAATAGATAATATTATTGGGAATGAGATCATTTAGCCTCTCCATATTCTACTTCAATAAATTGGTACTTTCTATTCATACTCTTCTAATAGCCTTTTTTCCTATCTATTTTAAGGCTTAGTCCTCTAGACAAGCTGCTGATAAGGCAAGAATTGCTGGACAATTTCCTCAAATTATCATATCATGTGATCATGAAGTAAGAAAATATAGAAATATGTTGGAATAGTGTGAATTTCAGAACAGGTGAAAAAAAAGGTGTGTTTTCTTTCATTCTAGAGAAAGAATGATCTTAAGTAAAATAATGTTTTTCTTTCCTGTTACGGGAAAGAAGATTCCATTTCAGTCTTATGAGAACATTCTAATAATAAGAGAATTTAGGATGTTAAATGAAGAGAGTGGCATGGTGGCTTAGTGGTAAAGGTACTTGCCTCCCACTCGGAAGGTTGAGAGTTCAATCCTAGGTAGCAGCACATGTTACTCTCCTAGGGAGCAAAGAAAAAGTATCTGCTGCAAACTCCAAATAGGAGTCAGGAAGGGCATCTGGACAGTAAATGCTCAGCTCTGTCCAGTTACCCTGACTCTACCCCGAATTAAGGGATTACGGGTTCATAAAAAGAGAGTAAGATGTTACATAAAGAGGCTGAAACAGGAATACTTTGCATTAATGGACTGAACATGAGTTTTAATGTGATGCCCTATATAACTGTTTCCAACTCTTGATTCCATGAACTACATTCAGTATCATTATTCCTAATTATGTACTTGAATTTTTTAACAATAATGCTGACCACTACGTTTGATTAGTATTACACCAATTAGCACAGAACAGTATTTTTTTTTGCTCATTCCTTTTCCTACTTGTTTAATTTGAAAAAAAGGATTGAAACAACGGAGGGCTGCTGAGAGGACTCTCTCTCTTTGAGAACATGGAGGCTGCTGGGTGGAATTTGCTGTAGGTAAGATGAGTACCTACTGTTTCTGCAATCAGATGGCAAGAGGATGCTTAATTGCTGCCCCTGCCTATCCAGTCCTGTTTCTCTTGCAGATGTTTGAAGATCAGCAATCCAGTCTTTAATCATGATAGATCTCGACTGGGTATTGAATAACACTTTGGACTCATTTGCACATTTCTGTCTGCTCCACATGTCATCACTGAAGGAGATATACCTGGTATACCTATTTAATTGCTGAAAAGATGAGCTTGTTGTTCATAGTCTGGTAGGAAAAGCTGCTTGTCTTGTATCGATCTGAAAGAATTCTTTAATATCTATAAAGCAGCTTCCAGTAGCGAGATGCTTTGAATCTTGATGCAGATGGTTGGTTGGTTGGTTGTTAGGTTGTTTTTTTAATACTACTATATGGTTAAATTTCAATTGTATGCCAATTTAAAAGGACAATAAAATCAAAGGGTTCTGATGTGGCCTGCCAGTGGAGCTGGCAGCAGATTCGGACAGTGAGGAAGTTGGGGAGGGACATGAGCCAGTCCTGGAGTCTGGGGAAGGCTCTGATGAAGGCTCTGTGTCGGAGGCAGAGAGGGGGGTAGAGCGTATGCCAGTTATCAGCTGCCTTCAGAGTCAGACATCAGTGAGGTAGACGAACAGCTGGAGCCTGGTCCCAATGTGCGCATGTGCAGCGTTGCCAGACAAAGGGAACAACTAAAGAACAGGGGTCGACTTGGGAGTAAGGCCACAGGTGGATGATGAATGGCCCCTCCCAGAGGAAATGAAAGAGCAAAAGCAGAGTGGAGTTTGCAGGAAACAATTAGTTCATTTAATTGGTTTGTGACTCTCTGAGATTCCTTGCCAGGTTTTGCAGATATCGGCCTGGCAGCTCTCCAAGCCAGATAAGGTCTGTGACCATAAATCCTCCTTTGAAAGACTTTACTGGGTGTGAATGAGCAGAATTCACAGTAAATTAATAAAGGGTTTTCTTGTCAGGACAAGAACTTTGCTTCATGCTCTTGGGAAGCCTAGGTCAGAACAGGTCCATGAATGGGCAAACTGAGGCCAGTAGGCTACATATCACCTACAGAATAATTTCAAAAGTTTTCTTTTGCCCATAGAAAAGATCAGGTAAGCTCAGATAAGAACAATCTGTCATTTGCTTGTAATGCATTCAGGAGAGAAAAAAAGTGGAGAGAGATGGAATATCAGAAAAAGATAGGAGAGTATCCTAGAGTAAAAATCAATGTTACCACTCATTTTGGGCTTTAGATCTACTCATTTGTTCCTCAGCCCAACCTAGGGATTACTCATGAAGAAAGGAACAAGGGAGCCTTTCCTGCATTATAACAACACTTGCAATTGCTGGGGCAACTTAATGGTGTGATATAAGCGGATGTGTCAGACTGAACAAAACTATGTGTCAAAAGAATCAGTTAAACCTTTTTGCAAAAGGAACAGTAAGACTGGTGCATAAATCAGCTAATCAGAATGAAGTCGTCTGCTGAATTTCTTTCTGATCCTTGCTGTAAATCATCAAAACCAACACATATAGTACATGGATTTCTCATCCAATATAATTATAATTGCTAGACGTTTTGTTATTCACAGCCTGAATTTAGTTCTGTTTCATTCTAACTTGAATCGCCACTTCAAATATATTATTTACTTAAGGAATGGGGAAGGAAAATCAGAACCGTTTACTGAAATCGACAAACAACTACAATAACACTTTCTTGTATAAACAATCCACTTAGGAGATAATTAATTTTAAATCTGTAAGGCCAGTAATGCTAAATTACTTCTGAGAGCATGGCAGTACTTAAAGGTAAAGGTAAAGGTTTCCCTTGCACATATGTGCTAGTCGTTCCTGACTCTATGGCAATACTTATGTAGTGCCAAAAAGAGGTACATAGCATTTCCATAATTTAAATGGAAATATAGCATGTATAGCACCATTATGCAGTGGCGCAATGGCTAAGACACTGAGTTTGTTGATCAGAGAGGTCGGCAGTTTGGGGGTTCAAATCCCTAGCGCTGCGTAACGGAGCGAGCTCCCGTTACTTGTCCGAGTTTCTGCCAACCTAGCAGTTCGAAATCATGTAAAGAGGCAAGTAGAAAAATAGGGACCACCGTTAGTGGGAAGGTAACAGCATTCAGTGCACCTTTGGTGTTTAGTCATGCCTGCCACATGACCATGGAGACATCCTCGGACAGCGCTGTCTCTTTGGCTTTGAAATGGAGATGATCACCACACCCTTGAGTCAGAAAAGACTAGCACATATGTGCGAGGATAACCTTTACCTTATGCATGTTTAACTGTTCTTAAAGTAAATTTTTCCAACTTGAACATCGAGTCCAGCAAAACAGAACTGATTGGATTTCTGTATTTAATAATTTTTACAACACATATAATTTTTTTTTTAAAGTGTGAAGAAATTTGGTATTCCTGTATACATCAGAGGTTATAATTGGCTCTAATGTATGAAAAATTCCTCTCTTTCATTATGGGTCTATATTTCAATAATTGCTGTATAAGTTGTTTAAAAGATCCACCTTGAAAGGCATTAGTTGTGCCCGCGTTAAATGTCTGGGAAAAAAAAGATGGATTGCATGAATTATTCATGAAATTCAATTTAATAAGACTTCTGAACCATTTTGATTATTAGGCGCCTTTGAAAATGATCACAGGAGATCATTTTCTGACAACAGAACACTCGAAATTAGGAGCTGACATTTGCTAAATTGAGATCCTAACAAAACCAAAAGGTGTTATTCTGAAAAGTAAAGAAAAATACATACAGATGTGAGGAAAAAAACCATCTTACAATAGTTCTTAGGTTTTAGGAGTCATTGTTGTGCTATAATGAACTTGCTATCCCTTTCAACTGTGAGCTTTGCAATAAAGCTTTCAGAATTAATGTATCCACACAACTTATATTAATGTAGTTGTTTAAAATTTTAACAAGCCCTCTGGTTGACTCCGCTAGAAAATTGCCACCCTCGCTAATTTCTAGCATTTTCCTTCTAATTGCAGGAACAGATAAAGCAGGAGGATGGATTATCTATATTTGATAATAGTTTCAAAAAATTCTCATTTCCCCTTGAAAATGGATCTACAGAAGGTATTCAAGAGGACCATTTTTTTAACCAGAATGCTGACTGGTTAAAAATAGAAAAGAATGAAAGATTTTTTTAAGGGCAATAATCTCAGTAGAGGACAGTAGAGGTTGTTCTTGTCCTACATTCATTTCAGAGGTGGCATTCAGCAGGTTCTGACCAGTTCTGGAGAACCAGTAGTGGAAATTTTGAGCAGTTCGGAGAACCGGCAAATACCACCTCTGACTGGCCCCACCCCCATCTATTCTCTGCCTCTCGAGTCCCAGCTGATCGGGAGGAAATAAGGATTTTGCAGTAACCTTCCCCTGGAGTGGGTGGGAATGGAGATTTTACAGTATCCTTCCCCTGCCATGCCCCAAGCCACGCCCACCAAGCCATGCCACACCCACCAAGCCACACCCACAGAACTGGTAGTAAAAAAAAAATGAATCCCACCACTGTTCCATTTGTAACATGGGAGGACTTGGGTGGTTTTTCTGCAAATTTTGCTACAGAAAACCTATTTCTATCATAGCACTGAGTTTAATTTAGATACCATCAGGATTCCAGCTGACAGTGAAAAAGGGGTGGGGGTTGCCATTCATTACAACCTCCAACATTGATAGAATTTGAGTTCTGGGGTGGGGGGGAGATCTTTAGGTCATAGGGAATAGCTCAATGAAGATGTTAACTTAGTGTGTGGCAGTTGGGGGAAAAATGCAAATTCCATGCCATGGATCATTATGAAAGTGACTGAAAAATGAGCTGCCAATATTGTAATGCTATTATGCAAAGTCACGGTAGGTCTGCATCTAAGAAATTCTGGCTGGCACATTTTACAATAGATATTATAGACCTGGAAGATGTGCTGAAGTGGTGATCGAAATGAAGATGACACAAATACCTTCTGTGCAGGAAAAGGCAAGGATGTTTGAGACTCCAGCTGAAAAACAGTTAGCTGAGGAAAAACAAGATGAAGGTGTATAAAATAAAGGTAGTGTCCCTTTCTCAAAATACTGGAGTTATGTGTTAGCCTCTGCTTCGCTTGCTTGCTTTCGGCTGCCATGGAAACGGGGGGGGGCATGGTATTTGGGACGGGGAAAATTGCTACAGGAGGGTTAGTCAAAAAGGGAGTTTTATTCTCACCATTTTCTGCCCATGCTGATGGCCGATGTTTAGACCTGGTCAAGGCCAACCGCCCTGCATACCAACCTGATGATGCTTCTTGGAGATGCAACCCACATGACACCTAAGAAAGTTGCAGATTGGGCAATGGGGTGGGGATTGTTGGAGGGAGGGGGCTGGGAAACTAACTTGCATAAAATAATATCTTTTATTTTATAATACAATACAATACAATACAATACAATAGTAGAGTTGGAAGGGACCTTGGAGGTCTTCTAGTCCAACCCCCTGCCTAGGCAGGAAACCCTATACCATTTTAGACAAATGGCTATCCAGCATCTTCTTAAAGATTTCCAGTGTTGGGGCATTCACAACTTCTGGAGGCAAGCTGTTCCACTGATTAATTGTTCTAACTGTCAAGAAATTGCTCCTCAATTCTAAATTGCTTCTCTCCTTGATTAGTTTCCACCCATTGCTTCTTGTTCTACCCTCAGGTGCCTTGGAGAATAGTTTGACTCCCTCTTCTTTGTGGCAACCCCTGAGATATTGGAACACTGCTATCATGTCTCCCCTAGTCCTTCTTTCTCTTAAGCTAAACATACCCAGTTCCTGCAACCGTTCTTCATATGTTTTAGTCTCCAGTCCCCTAATCATCTTTGTTGCTCTTCTCTGCACTCTTTCTAGAGTCTCCACATCTTTTCTACATCGTGGCGACCAGGTATGTCTTTTAGTATGTCTATTCAAGTGCAAAGGAGGACTAGGGGTGACATGATATCATTCTTCTAATATTTGAGGGACTGCCACAAAGAAGAGGGAGTGAAGTTATTCTCCAAAGCACCTGGGGGGGGGGGGGGGACAAGAAGCAATGGATGGAAACTAATCAAGGAGAGAAGTAACCTAGAATTAAGGAGAAATTTCCTAACAGTGAGAACAATGAATCAGTGGAATGACTTACCTTCAGAGGTTGTGGGTGCTCCATAATTGGATGCTTTTAAGAAGAGACTGGACAGGCCCATGTCTGGAATGGTATAGGGTCTCCTCCTTGAGGGGTTGGACTAGAACGTGCCTTCCAATTCTGTTATTCTGTTAAGAGTGGATATATTCATGGAGAGCAGATTTATTTCTTTGTTTGTTCAATTTCTATGGCCGTCCATCTCAATCAATGGCTCTGAGGGCTAGTAAGTCTTGACAATGAATATCAGCTTTAGTTTGGGGACAGCACACCTCCAAAATGCTAATGGCAGAAGAGATATATAGCTATTTGTCTGAAACCGTATAGGGTTTCCTGCCTAGGCAGGGGGTTGGACTAGAAGACCTCCAAGGTCCCTTCCAACTCTACTATTGTATTATTACTTCTATTTCCTATTGGAGCAGCAGCTGCCAGCCTTTTGGGCACTAGGAAGGGGATGTGCTTCAGTATGCTGCCTGTATCTCAAGGATAGGGTATTGTGCGGCCTAGTTTATGGAATGCCCAGAGGTGGAATTCTACTAGTTTGGACCAGTTTTGGCGAACTGGTAGCTCCGACGATCATCTGGGAGCAAACCAGTTCGCTCAAATGATCAGCTGGGCCCGCCCGCTCGCCCCTACACTTTACTGGCCTATATCTTCTCAGCTGATTCGTGCAGCAGAGCAGATTCCCGTGCCTCAGCTGTGTTACTCCCCAGTAGTAGCGCGGATGGTAAGTTTTCTTAAAACTACGCATGCATGCAAAGCGTGCGATCACTGAACCGGCTATTAAACAGGGAGGATCCCACCGCATGCCATGTACTGTACATGAACTAGGGATTGGGGACCCCTGCCCTATGTGCATATATGGCTGGCCCAAAAATGTGCTGGATCATGTTAGGCCTTGGCCTGATCTATTAGAGTTGTTCTTACATTCTTAAGAAAATATGCCTAGACATTTTTCGTACTGCCTATTGACAAGGACGTTCAAGATCAAAATCCACCATCAATGACGTCATCACTGGGGAGAAAAAACTATGTGTTCCCTACAACTTAATTTTACTGACTTCTCATTTAATCATCTAATACCACCTGCATTTGTAATTTGAAAAGAACCCTTCCATCCCACTGCCCAAGGCTTTAAAAGCCACCTACCTCTTGTAAAGCAGCCATTCAGTTCAACTCCTTAATTCTAATCCTTAACAACAGCAGCAAGAACCACAAGAACAAAGGAATTTATTCTACCCTCCAGAAAGCTATGGTGAGAATAGTTAAGATGCTTATAGCTTTACTGCTGAGCCGGATTTCCTATGGAAGCAGCAATTTAAGGAAAGGGTACGTTTACCTTTCACACCATAAAAACAGTAAACACGGCCTATAACATAAAATTGCACTAATCCTTTGGATTCATTCGCGATTCTGTGTCACGGGAAGACTTGCTTAGAAGTCAGATTTAAGAATGAAAGAGATCACCTGCTATTGTTTCTTATGATCTGATAGATACCAAGTAGGGGTTTAATCAACTTGCCAGCAGCAAAAACTTTACGAAGTTATGAACAAATTCGAACTTAAAATTTCCCATGAATTATGAGAAAGGAATGATAAATTTACGACAGCAGTAGCTTACAAAGAAAACTTCTATAAAATGTTTTATAGATGGCATTTGCCCCCAGCGAGATTGGCCATAATGTACCCAAATTTATCCCCCAAATGTTGGAGATGTAGCCACAAGTCTGGAACATTTTACCATATGTGGTGGATGTGCCCCATCACAAAGAAATACTGGTGCAAAATTCGGAAATGGTTGGAAGAAATTACGGAGCAAAAAATAGAACTGAAACCAGAAGCATTCTTATTAGCACTATTAGATCAAAAAATGGATAAACAACTTCAATACATAATAATACAAATACTCAATGCAGCTAGGATTGCTTTCACACAAAACTGGGGAAAAAATCAATACACCCGCAGATGAAACAATAATTAGAAAAGTACTTGATTGTGCAGAGATGGACAAAATGACAATAGAACTAAAAGAAAGAGAAGAATCGGGTTTCTATGAAACATGGAATAGAATTTATAAGTGGCTAGAAAACAGAAGCCAAAACAGAAAATAGAGAATGTAAATATAAAGGTGATATAAATAATTAATATTATTATGTTACTACTACTGTTGTTATATTATAGGACAAAGCAATAGGAAGGCAATGCAGAATGGAGAACTAGAAAGGCTAAATATGAAATCCGATACAGAAGGCTGTATTAAAACAAAACATTATTATATTTTGTTTTTTCTTCTTGTGTTTATCTTTCTGTTTTTAAAGATTAAAATGTTCAATAAAAACTATTTTTTTTAAAAAAAGAACTTAAAATTCTTTGAAAATCAAGGAAAACTCTTTAAACAGAAAATGAGATATAACTCTAGTAAGCAAGCACATATACATATCTGGCCTAACATACTGCACCAATTTTCTGTGCAGAGAAATCAGAGAGAAAATCAAATATTTTTCATAACTGCAGGAATGTATTTCCTTTGTCCCCAGAAAAAGGAATGCCCCTCCTTGCAAGCTCTATAAGGCTTTGGTGCGATTGCAACCAAGAAGAGAAGAGAACAAAGTGTCTCATTAGTCAAGGCGAGCAGTGGAAAGAACAGAGGACCTTAATCCAGAAGAACAGGAAGCATTAATAAAGGAGAATATTTGTACATCAGGTTGACATGAGGGCTCCTAGGTAACTCAATCAGTGTTAGTGAACAGGAGGCATTGTAGTCATGAGATTTATCACAAGGGAAAAAGGATGAAAGAACTTCATTTCCCCAATAGCAGCAGATCTTATTCAAACAATATGGTGTATGCCACGGGTGGCACACAGAGCCCTCTCTGCAGGCACACCAGCCATCGTCCCAGCCCAGCTCCACTGCGCATGTGCTTATGCCTCCTCTCAGCCAGCTGGTCTTTAGGTCACTGCTGTGCATGCGTAGGAGCAGTGACGTGCGGTGAGGTTTATGGTTGGTGAGGCACTGACACAGTGGTGGGTTTCAAATATTTTTAGATTTGTGGACTTCAACTCCCAGAATTCTACAGCCAGGCATGCTCAGTTCCAATTTAAAACGACAGCATTGTTTTTCTCCTTTGAGAAATAAGTTTGCTTTCTCATTTTCTTTTTCTTCTCCCTTCCCCTCCTTCCTCCCTCTCTCCCTTCCTCCCCCTCACTTAAACACACATACACACACACACACACACACGTTGGATTGAACTATCTCTCCTACCCCCTTCCCTCTCTCACTCACTCTCAAACAAACCCCCACACACACAAAAGTTGGATTGGATATCTTTTCCAGTGGCTTGAAAGCAGCTCCTCTGCCATTCCCCCCCCCCCATTCCCCTGCTGCCTTCCCCAAAAACCTCCACCATTGCAAATGCGGCCTGCTGTCTGGGTGGGAAATGCCTGGAACGCAATAAAGCCCACCCACTCATCTCCTGCTAGCAGGCTGGGGTGAGAGGAGAGGTAGAGAAGCCGGAGGGGAACCAATCCGAGCCTTCCAAAAGAAAGAGGCTGGGGGAAAGTGTTTGTGGTACAGCATGGCTCTTTGCCTGGCTTCCTTGGATGACTCTGCTTAACTGTTAAAAAAAGCCTCTAAAAAAGTGCCCTCTACTATGAGGCAGGAGAACTGTGCGCCTTACCTACGTCAGGAATTTTTAGGCTTTTAACCCTTGCTTAACTCTGCTCGAGTGATCATCAAACACCTAAAGTCAGACTAGATGAGGCATGCAGTTCTCCTGCCTCATAGTAGAGGGCGCTTTTTAAAGGCTTTTTAACAGTTAAGCAGAGTCATCCATGGTGAGGCAGCAACTAGCTCAGCTTTTTCCTTTTACATGTTTTTTATTTTCATGATGAGAGCAGTGAGGCTGTGCCTCACTTGCCTCACCTAACTGCACATCACTGGGTAGGAGTGGAGCACATGCAGGGGATGTACACATGCATGTGTGGAGGGTAAGGTGCATGGAACACAGAATAATGTCCATGCCACTCCATTCTGAAGCAGTTGTAACATCCAGGTGGTCTTTAAGGGAGACCAATTCCCACTTTGCAGCAATCCAAATTGAAAGTGACCAAGGTATGGGTGACCATAAGGAAGGCCTCCTGAACCAGGAAGGGCATCATGGGTGCACAAGATGCAGTTAATGAAGTCAGGTGATTTTTCATGTATCAAACAATGTCTGCCTCCTTTGTTGTCTTTTGTCTTATTGGGGCCTTGCTTTGAGACACAAGAAAAGAGCATGCCAAATGTGATGGACAGGGAGAATATGGTGCCAGTAATTGGAATTTAGGAGAGATCAGGGCCATTGTCTGGAAGATCTCCAATCGGCCAAGCCACGCAGGTACCACTAGGAAGTCCAATCAGTTTCCCCCATCAGTCAGCAGATCAGCCAATTCAACTTGCAGTGAGGGATCCGATCCCAATTTTCCCACTGCTGGTAGTGATGGGAAACCAGTGGTGTGCATGATAGTCAACAGGAACAAGAGAAACAAACACTTACCAAGTTCACTGAAATTGTCTGTGCCAGTGGTGGGATTCAAAAAAACTTTACTACTGGTTCTATGGATGTGACTTGGTAGGCATGGTGTGGCTTGGTGGGCGTGGCAGGGGAAGGTTACTATAAAATCTCCATTCCCACCCTATCAGCTGGGACTCGGGAAGCAGAGAATACATGGGGGGGGGGGGCAGTCAGAGGTGGTATTTACCGGTTCTCCGAACTACTCAAAATTTCCCACTACCTGTTCTCCAGAACTGGTCAGAACCTGCTGAATACCACCTCTGGTCTCTGTGTGGTGATGGACGTGGGTGTTGTGTAAATGAATGGGAACATGCATGAGCAATGGGGGTAAAAAGTTTGGTCAGGTTTACCACTGATGAAAACTTCAAAGCATTCCAATATGTTTGACATCCTTTGTGTTCCTTGGAGAAAGCTCTTCATTAATTCTTCACAATAACAAGGCATAAGATGACAAGAAAACAGATGTTTTGGATGTTAGACTGAGTGAAAAAAGAAGGGGGGAAAATATTGGTGCAGCCTGATTCTTGTATGTTTGTGAATGGAAATGAGCTATGTATCTCTGAAGATCATTTGGAAATGATCCCTCATTGCATTTCTTTTTTTTTCCTGAAAGAACTGAGGTATCAAGCGCCTGCTTGATAGTTGAAATGGCCAGTTAAAAATTATTATTATTCTGCTGAAGCTCCCTGTAAACTAGTGACCCATTTGAGAGACCGTAGTGACATGCTCCACAGGTGATCAAGCTTAATGTTCCTCTCAAGGGCTTTTAATAGGTAAGCACAGTCTGACTGCAGCCGCAGAGAAAAATGGGCCAAGCAATCAGGTCGCCATCTTCTTTTACCTGAGAAGAATCCAGGGGGGGGGGGGGAACAGCCATCTCCACTGAAAGACTACCGGAACTTTACTTTTTATCTCTTTTCTTTGTTAGGTTAGTTAACAGGACAAAATAAAAGAACCTAAAGGCTTCAGATAATAAGAATCTTCATAGAAAAATAATCCATTATCATACCGAAGTCTGCAGACAAAAAAAAGGAAAAGAATTTGGACCCTGACATGAAAGATTTGCTGTGTTCTTCTACAAAAAAAAAACATGAAAAGATCTCCCAAAGTCTTTGGGCATTTTATGATAGAACTCATACAGAGAACACCTTAAAACCTTAATAATGCTTGCTTGCTTCCCTTATACTCCTTTTTGATAATTTAGCATTAGCGTCTGACTAACAGGGTTTTAAAAAAAAAAAAAAACCTAGAATTTGAATTATTTAAAAATTGAGGTTTAGGGGGAAATACTTACATCAATGGTGGACAAAGTTCCACACTACACACATATACATTGCACAAGTCCATATATATTTTCTCTGTATTTAGTTTCCAAATCAATTTTTAAAATTAATTCATTAATCCATCCATCCACCCATTCATACATTCATTCATTTTCATTCATTATCACCAAATGCCCTACCAACTGTGCTCTTAATTTTTGGCAGCATTAATGATAGAAATCATCAATTTCAACATTTTGAGTAGAAAATATATGTAAATGGTAATGCAAGCCAAAAAAAGGCATATGAAAGTTTTAAAGAGGAAGGCATTATGCCAGTTTTCATTAAACAAGCGAATAAATAAAAAATTGAAAAATTCTGGTGCTGTTATCTTGGCATCATCACTCATTCCCTGTAGCAATGACTGCACTACCAGCCCCCCAAATTAAATCTAGCCCCCGGGCACCATTCCTGAAACATTGCTCCTAACCTGCAGGAAGTTACTTGTTGCATCACAGAATAATTTTATCCTTCCTTTCATTCTAGTGTCCCAATAAAAACTGGTCAAATATACATTTCCAAGAGGAAAAAATATATTCATTGGTGCCATTAAAATATTTCTTTTTAGGATCAACTAGCTGATAACCCGGCATTGCCTAGGTATTTATTTATAGGAGGGAAATGTCCGGACCAAACGTAATTTTCTAATTTTGGATTTTCCCCCTTACCAGAGGAAGCCCCCTTGTGGAATACTGTGAAGCCGTTACCATGACAACTCCACTACACTGTACAGTAGAAGCCATTTTACGGCAGTTCGGTAGAAGCTATTTTAATCCCAAGGGGTGGGATTACCCCTACAGTATTTGTTTCCAGAGAGTAAGTCATCTGTGTACTGAGTTTGGTTGAAATTGCTCAAGTTCTAGAGTTATGCTGGAACACACACACACACACACACACACACACACACACACACAGCCATAGATAGATAGATAGATAGATAGATAGATAGATAGATAGATAGATAGATAGATAGATAGATAGATGATAGATAGATAGATAGATAGATAGATAGATAGATAGATGATAGATAGATAGATAGATAGATAGATAGATAGATAGATGATAGATAGATAGATAGATAGATGATAGATAGATAGATAGATAGATAGATAGATAGATAGATAGATAGATAGATGATAGATAGATAGATAGATAGATGATAGATAGATAGATAGATAGATAGATAGATAGATGATAGATAGATAGATAGATAGATGATAGATAGATAGATAGATAGATAGATGATAGATAGATAGATAGATAGATGATAGATAGATAGATAGATGATAGATAGATAGATAGATAGATAGATAGATAGATAGATGATAGATAGATAGATGATAGATAGATAGATAGATGATAGATAGATAGATAGATAGATAGATAGATAGATGATAGATAGATAGATAGATAGATAGATGATAGATAGATAGATAGATAGATAGATAGATAGATAGATGATAGATAGATAGATAGATAGATAGATAGATAGATAGATGATAGATAGATAGATAGATAGATAGATAGATAGATGATAGATAGATAGATAGATAGATAGATAGATAGATGATAGATAGATAGATAGATAGATAGATAGATAGATAGATAGATAGATAGATAGATAGATGATAGATAGATGATAGATAGATAGATAGATATGGCAGGGAAGGCTTCTTGAAATGACTATGATATGAAGAAAAGAATTCTCTCTTCTTTCTCACATTGAAAAAAACACCCCTCCATGCCTGCTATTAGCAACTGAAAACCAAATGATACGGAAAAAAGTGACACATTCAGCACAATATCCCGTTCGGTGTTGACACCTGATCCCGGCCTCTTCATTGTAATATGGTTACAATAAAAGTCAAGGAACCCAGTGAAAAAGTTGACAAAATTAATTCTAAAGGAGACCAATCGAATGGCAACAGGTACAGTCACCAGCCTTAGAATTCACAATCAAGATACGGAAGTGGTAATAGCTTCTATTTTTTATGATCAACCATCAACAACAAGCAATCAAGAAATTCAATGCAGACTGTCCCTTGGTAGAGCAGCTATGAAAACCTTGGGAAAGATATTCAAACACCATGAAGAGCCAGGTCTTACAACTCACCTAAATAACAACAGACGGGATCCCAGAGGAAGCTCGTTCTGGAGGGCAGGTGCTATGACAGAGACAGCACATGTCAATGGAACCTGATGGATGACATTGTTTAATCAAAGGAACCCCAAGGGCAGCAACCCTTCCAGATCAATTTGGCCAGGCAGCCACTATGGGAGACTGGCAGTCCCTCAAGTAAGCAGGCCATGTACTGCTTTACAGATAACAACCAGCGTCTTGAATTACACATGGAAGCAAAGTGTGAACCAGTGTGTGAACTCAAAGAACTCAAAATGTGTGAACCAAAGTGTGAACTCAAAGAAGATCAACTAAGATGATTAAAGGCCTGGAGACAAAAACATATGAACACTTCTGGGATTCGGAATGGCCAATCTAGAGAAAAGAAGGACTAGGGGTGACATGATATCAGTATTCCAGTATTTGAGGGGTTGCCACAAAGAAGGAGGGGGTCAAATCATTTTCCAAAGCACCAGAAGGCAGGACAAGAAACAATGGATTTAAACTAATCAAGAAGAGAAGTAACCTGGAAGTAGGGACAAAGTTCCTATCAATGAGGAGAATTAACCAGTGGAACAGCTTGCCTCCAGAAGTTGTATGTGCTTGATCACTGGAGGTTTTTAAGAAAACAATTGACCGTCACTTCTCTGAAATGTATAGAGTCTCCTGCTTGGGGGTTGGACTAGAACAACTCAAGGTCCCTTCAAATTCTTTTCTGATTCTAATTCAGTGCAGCTCATGAAGCAGAGGTATTGCATGGACATACAAGCCAATCACTGCTTGTGCTGCTGTATTCTGGTTCACTTGATGTTTCCAAGTAGTGTTCTAGGGCAGCCCTATGTAAAGTGTATTGGAATGGTCAAGTCATAAGGTGACTATGTCTTATATTACTGTGATGATATTTTCTGTATTGCTCTTTGGAAGCAATAGTTGGACTTTGAAGGAGCAAAGTCTCTCTCTCTCTCTCTCTCTCTCTCTCTCTCTCTCTCTCTCTCTCTCTCTCTCTCTCTTTCTCTCTCTCTCTCTCTCTAACACACACACACACACATACCTTTCTCAAGTTATATAAAAATGTAAGGGTGGAGCTACCTCTACTTACTAAATCTGGCTGTTTCTGAGAAATGAAAATTGCCCTTAATTCATTTGGGGATTAAAAGTTGGGAAAGATGGAAACTTGTGCTCAAACTCCAAATGAAGTCCAAAATGTGCTTTTAACTGAAGCTTCTACCTTCA
Organism: Natrix helvetica; assembly: GCF_964273705.1. Classification (NCBI taxonomy): domain Eukaryota; kingdom Metazoa; phylum Chordata; class Lepidosauria; order Squamata; family Natricidae; genus Natrix; species Natrix helvetica. The sequence continues at coordinate 21,824,269 of NC_138549.1, forward strand.
AGCTAAAATGTACAAAAATATGATGAAACACCATAAAAATCCAACTGCGCTTTCCACCTAATTATTGCTTCCATCCTACCATGCTGCATGCACAATATTTGCATGATAAAAATACATACCATTGATTCTGCCCAAGTGAACCTTTAAAATATTCAGGTAGCTCTGTGGTATACAAGCTACATAAATTGTGAGCACCCACTCCTTTTTGCATTAATACAGCTTGAAGGCTAGAAGATGAAGTTAAACTGTTGCATCCTGCAGGTCAAAAAAAAATCAAAATCAATTTCAGAGTATTGTACCCACAAAAGCATATCTATTTATAATCCAGGCCGTGGATTATTATAATGCAAGGCTCAGCCTCAGTGGTTTGCCATTGGTCTAGCAACAAATAAATGGTTCTGTGGGATACAAAGGCTCTTTTACGTTTCCACGTTGTTATTTTATTATCATTTTGAATCATTCAATTATCTGGGCTATTTTAATGCACACCATACAATTTCCCAGATGTAAAGTAAAAAAAATAAAAATAAAATAAAAGCAGATTGGTACTAATTGCAGTGGATGGAGTGGCTTAGCTGGAACGGCGTAGCTTGGGTTTGCAACCTCGGTGTGCTTTAAAAGTTACATAAATACTTAGCACTATAAAAAGAAACTTCAGACTTCGGTATTGCTCAGCACTCAACTGCAAAGTAGGAAGGAGAGAGGTTGCTAGCTAATAGGTGAAATAGAACTGGATGCTTTTGGCATGTATGTTAGCTGCTGTCTTAGCCTCATATGGAAAGTTTGTCCATATCCATGAAAACATTCGTTTTTGTTCTTGTACCTGCTACAAATGCAGGCTACATGTCCATAGCTTGAGTCATATCTCCAAGGAGTTTAGATCTGGGACCCGGCTCATGTTCAGAAGATCTTATTATTATTCCTATTGCAATTCTCTGTGCTGCAGACACAATTCAAACCATCTCAGCTAGATTTTTCAGCAACACGCAGTGATGTGGTATGAAAAAGAGACGTATTTGGCACATTGAATGCATGATATGGTGACTTCCCATACCGGAACTATATTGCCTTTAAATTTGGGAGCAAAAGAGATGAAGAATGTAAAGTGATCAGTGTAAAGGCTGATACGTGTATAACAGTGACGTGCGGTGAGGTTTATGGCTGGTGAGGCTGGTGACGTCATCAGGAAGGCGGGGAATGGGACCACGTGTGCTGGAGGCTGAGGCTGCCTCAGCCTCCAGCACACGTGATCCCATTCTCTGCCTTCTTGAGCGTGCTCCGCCGGCTTGCGCTCCGCAGTCCTCGAAAGCGACTGGGGAATGACGAGAACCTTCCTGCCTCAGCTGGACTTTGTGCGCTCCTCGCGACTGCAATAGACATCCAGAAGTGGCAGGGCCTGTTGGGCTGGAAGCCCAAACCCCATTAGCCACAAAAGCCACTTCTGGACGTATATTGCAGTCGCGAGGAGCGCACAAAGTCCAGCTGAGGCAGGAAGGTTCTCGTCATTCCCCAGTCGCTTTCGTGGCTTCGTCATCCAGGAGCGCCGACAACATTTCTGCCTCCGCAGCTCGCGGGTGCGGATGGACGGAGGTAGCCAGAGTGGCGCCGAGGCAGCGACTGAGGATCAGGCTATCTGATCCTCCATCGCTTGCTCGCTCGCTCTTTCGTCTGCCCGGACCGCCTCGGCGTCGCTCTGGCTACATCCGGCCGGCCGCGCCCGGGAGCTGCGGAGGCAGAAATGTTGTCGGTGCTCCCGGATGACGAAGCCACGAAAGCGACTGGGGAACGACAAGAACCTTCCCCCAGTCGCTTTCGTGGCTTCGTCATCCGGGAGCGCCGACAACATTTCTGCCTCCGCAGCTCCCGGGCGCGGCCAACGGATGTATATAATATTATATATATATATATATATATATATATATATATATATATATATATATATATATATATATATATATATATATATATATATAATATTATATACTATTATTTCATGAAGAGAGGTGAGGCTCTGCCTCCCTTGCCTCCCCTGACCGCACGTCCCTGGTGTATAAACTGTTGTGCTTTCTTAAAGATTTGAAGGTAAACTAGAAGGTCACCAGTTCTGCTGCAGTTTGGTCCAAGAATATTTTGGGACTAGACAGGCAGTTGTCTTTCTCTCAATTCTAAAGGGGCACAAGAAATGCCCAGAATAATATTAATATTTTTCCTTTATTTGGTGATACGGGAATTGACGATTTAAGATGAAAAATTAAAACTTTTGTATGTGGCCGGGAACCGTATGTAATGCACATTCTAAAACACTGCATAGGTCTATCTTGCTTTAGCATAGTGATTATCGTGTTTTCCAGAAAATAAGACAGGGTCTTATTTTCTTTTGACTCCCGAAATAAGCACTTGGCTTTATTTTCCAGGAGGTCTTATTATTTTTGAAGTGCAGGAGGCAATGAGTGTGGTCACCTCATGGCTGCTGCTGTATTGCAATATTTTTGGTGAGGACTTATTTTCAGGGGAGGCCTTATTTTAGAGCATGCACTCAAAAGCCCAATTGGCCTTATTATCTGGGAAGGTCTTATTTTCGGGAAAACAAGGTAGTACATCAGGTTAGTAAACAAGAAACTGTGATCTCGGGTCCTGTCTTAGGTAGAGAGCTAGCTTGAATGAGTTGAATCAGCCATTATCTCTCAGTCCGAGGAATAAGATGGAAATGACAAACCATTTCCAAAAATGCTGACACTTGCAGCATTAACTCCAGGAGTTAAGACTGACTTGAAGGCATCAAAAAACACTTGCCGCATGAATTTCATCTACTACGACTTGAAGAGGTAAGAGCAAAGCACACCTTCAGAATCTTCAGAACAATGTACCACCTTGGCATTCCCTTTATTTTGTATAGGATTTTAAAACAAAAACAAAAAAATGTTTCGGCAACCTGGAAAAAGGCTGGCATCCTGTTGTGATGATTTATTATCTTTATTATGGTAGCTTTATATTGTTTTTATCTTGTTGTATAACTTCATTACTATGGCTTTATCTTGTTGTATATCAATTCAGATAGAAAAGTTTTCCTTATGCAACAATCAGTGCAGGCAGTTTGACTAGTTTAGCTGAAGGATCCCATGTTTACAAAATCTTTATTCCAATCAATGTTTATTAAAAGGGCCCCCAAATAATAAACTAAGTTATAAACCCTGAATGCTAAATTAAAACATCCATTTTCTGGTGCCCTATATCTGTATCTTTTAATATTAGCTACAGAAGTTAAACAACAGAACTGATTCTTAAAATTCTCCGAAGAAAAGTAGCTTTTGATCATCATGTTGGGTTAGTATTAGTGCATGGAATTAGAAACCAGAATTTTGGTGTTAGGTCAATGGTGCAAAAATTTTGTCATAATGTCTTAAGCATGCCCTGGAAGAATTCATTTCTAGGAATAAAGTTAAATGTTCTGTTATCCCAGCGTTTTATAGCATTCCATATGTCGCAAATGGACATAGTAAGCATTTTAATTATCAGTATTGTAGGGATAAGGGGTTGAGCTATATTTTTCCTTCTTTCGTTTCATAAGAACAGTCTTTTCCAGCCAGATACCTGCAGGTATGCTGAGATTTTGAAATCTAGAACTTAAGAGTTACAGTTTTAATATTAGAGAGATATTAGATAGTCAATATTAGGCAGATATTAAATCCGGCAAGGCTGATTAGAATTGAAGGGCCTTTACAGTAATTGGTGATCCAGTTCAGAAATGCCTGCTGATGGATGCAGCTTAGCCTACAGTCGGACTTCACCGTAGTACACATAATTATCCACTAAAACATCTTACCGGTCAATGACTACTTCCGCTTCAACCACAATAATACAAGAGCACACAACAGATACAAAGTCAATGTAAACCACTCCAAACTTGATTGTAGAAAATACAATTTCAGCAACAGAGTGGTCAATGCCTGGAGTGCACTACCTGACTTTGTGGTTACATCTTCAACTCCCCAAAACTTTAACTTTAAACTGTCTACTATTGACCTCACCCCATTCCTAAGAGGTCTGTAAGGAGTGTGCATAAGCGCCTATCATCCTTGTTCTAGTGTCCCCATTTATTCGTCCCCATTTCATTCATTCTCATGTTTATTCTTATACCTATTATCTTGTAAACGATTGGCAAATCAAATAAATAAATAAAAATAAATAGTTCTGCTAGTTAAACAAAACTTTCCCAGGCTGCTAAAAATTTCTACCTGGGTATTGTTGGAAATAGAGCACAAATCTCTTGGGTCTAATGCAGCTGGTGTTTTTCTTCTTCTTGAGTGTCTTAACTTAGGAACCTGGTATTCAATTTCAGTAAGATGTTGACATGAACTGAATGTCAAAGGCTTAATGTTGGTTGATTGTACTATAGATTATGAGGCATCTAACTTAGTATATTTATAAAGGGATTGATCCAAAATTCCCCTCTCCAGATCTGCCATCTTCCAGGCATTCATTACTTGCCCTAAGAAAACTATTTCTGAGCTTTTATTTAATAGTTATTAATAGTATCATCAGATTCTCCTGGCAACCCCAGCTTCATTATCTATTCCGATGGCACTGGCTTTGTTCCCTTCTCAAGATTTACATAGCCTTATCTGCTGTCTTCTCTACTGCAAAACACCATCCCACTGCAAAATAGACAGCAAGGAATCGGGACAATTCATCATTATAGTGGCAGCTCTTTATATTGCCTAAGCAAGAAACACTTTACTAATGTTTATTTGTATGGAGAGACTTTTAGCTCCTTGGTCTTAAACAGAGGTAATAATGAATATCGCCTGGCCTCATGCGATTTTAAGATTTGCTTTTAAATTGCACACATGAAAAACAAGGGCTATTTGAAAGCAGAATACAAAGCAAATTTGCGGATATTATTGAAATTGATTGTTAATGTTATTACCAATTACCAATAAGCAATTCTTCCATTTTTAAAACAGTCCTTTGATTCTGATTGCTGGATTTCCCCTATCTTTTGGCAAAGGGACATGTTTCTACATATTAAATTAGGTATTTTTAAAAACTTAGTGTAGAAAATGAGCATCCATCCCTCTCCCAGAAGAATGAAATATTTTGAGAAATATTAAAAAGGCAGAATATTATATTTCCCTGGATGAGAAATTGAGAAACATGCTCTTTGAGACAGAAAGCAGCCCCACTTTTCTTGATGGCCCTCAGCAGATGCCAGCACTTAAGAGATAATGAGTTTATCGAGATCTAGGTAGCTCTATTCGTAAGCAAATTCCCTGCAGTGAGGTCTGAATAAAGGTGCAATTAACCCTCAGCCATAATAGGAATCACCCAACAAGCCCCTTCATTGCATCAGCAGACCAAGCTTCAACCAAGTTTGGCTCAGACCAGTGGCAGATTAAAGCTCACTGGTGCCCTAAGTCCAAATCTTGCTGCCCACCTCCTTTGTACATACTGTAGAAATCTTCCTTGGTTTTTTTTTTCTTTCTCAAATTTGTCGTACCCCTTTTGGCCTGGTACCCTAAGCACGTGCTTAGTATGCTTAATGGTTAATACACCAGTGGCTCAGACAACCTACAGAGCCAGCTATAACCCCTACAACAGCCAATAGAATACATGTTCTTGCACAGGAACAGGAAGTTCAAATGCAAAGCCCAAGGGAAAATATAAAGACCCCCCCCCTCGACTCCATTTGGTCAGCTGCCCAGAAACCATGAGGTTCTGGGTCATTAAACCATCTTTCCAATCAGCCTCCATGTTTCCAGTATCCTCCTCCCGGCTTGGAACTGAACCAGATGGATATTTCTTCCAACATTAGCATACATATTTTAAAAATGGTTTCAAATCATAAAATATGGCCCTCTTTAAGGCATATATTGACCTACTGGGTAGGTTAGCCACTATGGATTTTTAAAGGAATGGGTCCCTTTCTGTGCCTATGCTCAAAATTATTATTCTATGTAGACATGCTTGTACATGAGTGGAAATAGACAAAGGGGTAAAAAGAGAGTTTGAAAAGATCTATAAACATTTAGCCCAATGATCTGAAACCTTCTGTAAACACCCTTGGCTGATGCTGCTTATTTGCCTTTCTATGGCCAGGTACTCTATTCTTCACTGCAGGTGCTGAATTCCACCCTTTGGACAGGAGAGTAAGCTGCTAATGCTAGAGGGAACACATTGATTTATTTGTACTTTTATGTGACTTCAATAATGGGTTTTTAAGAGGCTTACAACATAAACACAATAGCTTACAATAACTGAATTATTATTATTATTATTTTGCAAAATAATAAATGTTATTAACTCTGGTACTATAATAAAAATTGATTGATAAATATTATTAACATAAATGAACAATAATTGCCTTATGATATATACCATAATATCTTATAACAAATTCATCACAACTCAGGTATAGACAGTCCTAGACTTGCAATAGTTAATTTAGTGACCGTTCAAACTTGCATTCATTGTTTCTTGTCTTGCCTACTGGTGCTTTGGAAAATATGTTGAGCCCCACTTCTTTGTGGCAGCCCCACAAATACTGGGACACTGCTATCATGTCACCCCTAGTCCTTTTTTTTCTCTAGACTAGCCATACCCAGTTCCTGCAGCCCTTCTTCAGATGTTTCTGTTGTTCTTTTTTGCATTTTTTCTGAAGTCTCAACATCTTTCTTGTAATGTGGTGACCAGAACTGGATGCAATATTCCAGGTGTGGTCTTTTCCAATTGAGACCACCAATCAGTCATTTTCAGTTGAATCCTGACCTGCCATTGAACTCAAGTTGGCCCCTGGGTGACACATATTGGCCTGATCCCTTCCAGGCCCCTGCCTTAAAATAGCCTTATCTACAGGGTTTAATGGCTAAGACACTGAGCTTGTCAATCAGAAAGGTTGGCAGTTCAGTGGTTTGAATCCCTAGCACCGTGTAATGGAGTGAGCTCCCATTACTTGTCCCAGCTTCTGCCAACCTAGCAGTTCAAAAGCACATTAAAAATGCAAGTAGAAAAATAGGAAACATTTTTGGTAGGAAGGTAACAGCGTTCCCCTTCAGCATTTAGTCATGCTGGCCACATGACCACGGAGATGTCTTCAGCAGTGCTGGCTCTTCAGCTTTGAAACGGAGATGAGCATTGCCCCCTAGAGTCAGGAACGACTAGCATATATGTGCAAAGGAAACCTTTACCTTTTTACAGGTAAATAGCAGCACCATATACACATCACTGACCTCTAATAATCTTGAGTCTCAACCTGTTTTTCAGATTTTATAACCTCCAGGCATCAGGAAAATACAGTTTGGAGAGGAGGTGTATAATTGGGTTTTGTTGGCATATTTATTTCTGTTTCCTTTTCTATCCTGACAAGAGTAAAAAGTACCCCAAATCTGGCTGAGTTATCACTCCCTGATTTTCATTCACATATTTTGTGTGTGGCAGAAGCAATATTTTAAATGAAAAGGCTTTGGAGAGATAACAAGTAGAATAGTTTTCAAGGAAGGTCACTTTTATTTCATAAACTGAAAATGTCAATAAATGAAGTTTGAATTTTGGAACAACAGCTTAGTCTTTGAGGTGATAGCAGATGAAATGGAAAAATTGTCCTTATTCTTCTCAAAGAGATTCATATATTCTAACATTATTTATTCATATTTTTAAGCATGAAAAAATATAATATTGAAATGAATAATTAGGTAAACAAAAATTTATTACGGCTTTTAATGTTCCACGAACAATTTGAACTAAGAACTTTAATTTTAAAAATACCTAGTTTATTTGTCTAATACTGTCCTTAATCTGTCTAAGTATGAAACACAAGCAGATCTAAGACAGTTTTGTTAATCAAAGTGTCTAAAGCACGTAAAATATTTTCATGATTTAAAAGTAGCAATGTGCAATTAAATTTTAAGAAGCTGCTCCAAAAATAACTTTGTAGGGCCAGGGGTGAACAAACTTCAATAAACCCTCTGCACTTCTTTTCAAAAGGGAACAATGAAATGTAACTGATAAAGATCTAATATTGAGGTTAGAAAAGGTTGGTTAGACTCATTATTATCAACACTGATTTCTAACAGTCTGGCTTTTTCTGAATTTTTTGTTCCATGTCCTATGGTTAATATGGTCCCCTGTAAATGAATTGGAGAAATATAACCAAGGTTATCTCAGCATTTTCTGGGTACTGAATCCCTAAAAGTTTATATTTCTCTCTCTCTCTTTCTTTCTCTCTTTCTATCTATCTATCTATCTATCTATCTATCTATCTATCTATCTATCTATCTATCTACCTACCTACCTACCTACCTACCTACCTACCTACCTACCTACCTACCTACCTACCTAATATATATATATATGTTCCTAAATTTTCACGGGTGTAGGTATGCTGGTCTTGTTCTATTCGAGTCTTTTCCCGTGTAAGATTGAGATTGTCTTGGCAATGTTTACATGGGAAAAGACCCGAATACATGTTGCAGCATAACTCTGAAACACCTCGAGCAATTTCAACCAAACTTGGTACACAGATGATTTACTCTCTGGAAACAAATAAAGTGGGGGTAAGACACCCATCGGTGAGGGGGGGGTTGCCCTTGTGTGTGTGTGTTCCAGCATAACTCCGGAACGCCTGGGCCGCTGAAATGAAAAGAACTGAATTATATCTATAGTGTCAAGTACTTTTGACAGAGATAGTTTGCATTTTGGATTCAAATTCTGCTAAAATACAGCCTGTTGTGCCATAAAATGGCTTCTACTATAGAGCACAGTGGAGTTGCCATGGTAACGGCTTCACAGTACTCCACAAGAGGGGTCCCTCTAATACAGGTTGGGATAAATACATACCCCTAAGCCAGGTTATCAGCTAGTATTCAATAAAGCATCAAATTAGCCTCCATGTTTAAATTTGCAAAACTGCCAAAAAATCATCCCTTGTATCTATTTGTAATATATCAAGAGATGCTATCTGCTTTTTAAAACAATTAGTTTCCACTGTGAAAAATTATTTAATAAATCCTTCCCCCCCCCCCCCGTATTAAACACCTGCCACATTTAGACAAGACAATGTAAGGTAATAGAGTCTGCATGTTTGCTGCACTTCTGGTTAAACATGGATTTCCTCCCCCCCCCCCAAAAAAAAACAACCTAACAATAATTCTGTAGTAGTTACATGTTTTGCATAATGACACTTTTCTGCACTGTAGATCAAGAATATGGTTATTCCCAGGCTCCAACCTTTAGGAGCTGCTGAGTTTTTCTTAGCATCTTGAATACGATAGTTTCTTCTTTAATAGAATTATATCATAATTCTTCCTGAATTACACCAGAACCAGAACTGTGTAACTTGTTTGCAATGCTAAGTTGAAGAACGTGTTCATCAATTCCTGAATTGACAAGTAGCCCCATATTCTATTAAAAGGCCATCATCTACAAGTTAAATGTTCAGATCATCTCTCATTTTCAAAAAATGATCAATACGATCCATGCGCAGTGCTCAGTTTTATTTAAGATTGAGAGATAGACCAAGTCAATGAATATCCTCCCAAACAGCATCTGATTCTCCAAAAGGTTCCTTTTTCCCTCCGTCCACTTAAAACTGCTGTTTCATTTGCGGTAAATAATTGAATTTAAACATTTGCAGACAGTAGGACGTCTTTGACTAAAGCCTATTAGCATTCCTTGTTGCTAACAAATTGAAGGGGATGAATCTTCATTTCATGGGCTTGTTTACTTCAGATCCACTCAGATGCTCATTTTGATCTTATTTCTCAAATGATGCAGTCTTTGTTGTTGGGTAGGTTTTAAAAATGAAAATAAAAAGAAAGACAGCCTGTCCATGGTGATTGCTTTAGATGTAAGCTGGTGGAAGAAAAGAGCTTTTCTGTTTGAAAGATCTGATAAGTATACTTGGGTTCTTGTGATTAAACCAATATGTTTGTCATTTCCAGCTTTCAAGGGAAGATCTTCTTAATTATGTTACATGCCTATATAACATCCTCCATTTTGTATGTGATTCCATAACCGGCCTCACTACTATGTTACCCAAAGGTTTTCCTCAGGGATCCTTTCAGAAAGACATTAAAATACAGTGATATTTTCACCCTACTTTTCTATCTCACTGCTGATACAAACGTGTAATAGGTATTTTTTTTTATTCATCAGTAAATGTTAAGGCGATGCTTTGAAGAGCATGCTTTTAACTCTGCAGATTTGGTCTTTAAGGAAAAGTAACTTTCAGATATTAATAAGTGAATAAAGAAAAGATTATTTTTACTTAAACTATTTAATTTTAAAATCTTCTTTCATGTTTGGACCCATTTTTAGAATTGAAGTACTACTATTGACCCAGGTACCATTTATCTTGTACCAATGAATTTGGTATTTTGCTAAGTGCAGAACCTTATATATATATTTTGCAGTTGAACTGCATGTTGTTGGATAGCATGTAGTTTGAATCTTGAGAGTGTCTTCTGAAGTGTTAGAAATTCCTCTCCCCTTCTCCATGAGCTCGCATGCTCCTTATCCCCAGAGGTGGGCTGCTGCCAGTTTGGACTGGTTTGGGTGAACTGGTAGTTCTGACCACCGGCTGAGCCTGCCCACTCACCCCAGTCCTAGCCTGTCTTATTTATCTCACCCTCTGGCTTTGTTCCCTGCTCATGAAGCCCATCTGACTGCCACTCCTCACCTGCTCTACTCACCGTGGCTCATGGGTGGGTTGCTGCTGGTTTTACCACCGGTTCGCAACTCGCGCAGACATGTGCCAGACACATCCTACATGCGCATGCGCTGTTCAATGTCAATTGTTCTTCACACATGCACAGAACAATTTACAGTGAACTGCGCATGCGCAATCACTAAAATCCAAAATGGTGGTGGCCCACCAGCAGTGAGGGAACTGGTTCTGGGGCGGGGTAGACCTGGGTCGCTGCCGGTTCTGCGACCCAGGCCTGAATTCCACTACCGGTTTGGCCAAACTGGGAGCAACCCATATCTGCTGCAGCTGCCTAAAAAGATTTGCTGTGTGTTTGAAGCCACGTGAAAGCGCATTCATATTTCCCGCGAACCAGTTGTTAACATATGTACAGCCCAGCTCTTCCTAACCCCCTCTTACTAAAGACATTTGAGAACATGTTGAAGAACATTTAAATTAGTACTAGGATAGAATCCTGAGAAGCCCATTCTATATCAATCACTAATAGAACCATTGAGGCTCTTATGTGGATAGTCAAATCGCTACACATCCATTTGGTAGTAGAACCACCCATCACATATTATTCCATTTTATTTATTTTTTATTCATTTTATTTATTTATTTCATCAAGCATGAATTAGACCACAGTTATAAGTATGAACATGATTATGAATACATGAAATGAATATGAATACAAGGAATACTAGGACAGGGACAGTAGGCACCCTGGTGCGCCTTTGCATACCCCTTAAAGACCTCTTAGGAATGGGGTGAGATCAACAGTATACAGTCTAAGGTTAAAATTTTGGGGGTTTGGGGAAGAAACCACACTGTCACATTTTATCAAGAAAGAGGCTACGGTCAACGTAGTCAAAAAAAGTAATTTTCCTTTGGTCAACTAATAATAATAAATTAATAAATTTTTATTTGTTAGCCACACCCTCTCCCGGAGGACTCGGGGCGGCGTACAAAAAAAACACATAAAATATACAAGTAAACAATACATATACAAATAAAAATAAACACATACACATACGTACACATATACATATACATGGAGGAGGTATCGAATATATAAAATAGAATTTAAAATTGACAATTTAAAACTAATCTGGTTATTTTGTGAAGAAACCTAATAAGATATTAATGTCAATCTGACAAATCTGTAGTTTAAATCCAAAAGCTATTGCTGTTTTTCTTAGAAGTTTCTTTCTTTTTCAGTCTCCAGATACTTCCTCGGCATTCCAGAGACTTAAGCTCACTCAAAGTAGCTTGATGTTCTCTTACCAATTCTTTACTTATTTTGACCTGAATTTCTGTTCTACGTCCTTTTGTATTCTGAAAGGTTGGGCTTTAACAAAAAAAGACAAATGCAAAATAAGAACTGAGCAGTACAACCTCGGTCAGTGATGGTGAACCTTTTTGGCACCAAGTGCCCAAACCACAACATGTGTCTGTTTGCATGTGTGTACACCGGAGCACTGGAAACCCAAAGACTAGCTGGCCAGCACACACACGCCTGTTTTTTTGGCTGTTTTCAGGCTGGTTTTGGGCCATTTTTGGACTGCTTCAGCCTTTTATGGGCTGTTTTGGGGGCACAAAAATGGCCCCCAAACAGCCTGGAAACAGTCCAAAAAACAGCCTGGAAATGGCCCAAAACTAGTCTGGAAACGGCATGGAAAGCGGCCCCCAAAACAGCCTGTTTTTATGGCCATTTTTCAGGCCATTTTCCAGCATTCTGGTGACCACGAGGACCAGCTGGTAATGGCATGCATGCCCACAGAGAGGGCTCTGTGTGCCATGTCTGGCACACGTGGCATAGGTTAGCCATCATGGACCTAGGTCCTGTTGAAAATCTCACCTTCTTCTTCAGCCAGCAAATGAACCATTTCCTTGAGTTCTCTCTTTGGCAGCCTCTGCTTCACTTGCTTGCTTTCGGCTGCCATAGAAATGGGGAGGGTGGGGGCATGGTATTGGGAAAGGGAGTTTTGTTCTCACCATCCTCTGTGCATGCTGATGGTTGATGCTTGGACTTGGTCAAGACCAACCGTCTCGCCTACCAACCTGATGAGGCCCTTTGAAGATGCACCCCACATGACACCTTAGGGAGTTGCAGATTGGACACTGGGCTGGGGTAACTGGAGGGAGGGGGTTGGGCAATCATTTGATATGTATGTGTTCACACCTTTCTGGCTCAGATCTTGCTTTCCTTTTTGCTGCTTTCAATTCATATCTAGTAAAAGTACTTTATCTCTATTCAAATGGAGTTGAGGTTTTTCTTTCTTGGATATTGAAGGAGGCATGCCTGACACTCTTATTCTGCACATATTTAAGATACTTCTATTGTTTTTTTAAAAAGAATTTTATTAGTCTTTAAACATTTTTGGGGAAAGGTAAGAGGGTACATAGAAAATTTTGGCAGCTTCCACGCTAGTGGTAGAAATCCCTCCAAATCTCACAATTTTTACAATATTAAAAACAACATGTAAAAGATAAACAAAAAACAGAATCTTATTCTACATTGTATCAAATCATGTGTTCAATCATCTTTTCCTTTGTCACTTTCTAGTATATCAACAATTACAAATATTTCAAATACATTTATTTTTGTGACCTGAGCCTTTTCAATATTGCTCCTTCCTCCCTGTCCCCAGGTGGAGCCACAGCCCCCCCTCCTTCATATCTTGCACCTTGCTATCCTTTTCACTACCTTCCCTATGTTCGTCCTCTAGAAGAGAAAAGTGTTTTTTAATGAAGGCTTCAGCCTTCTGCACTGTATTAATTCTAATTCTATTTCCCTCCCAAAAAATCAACATTCCCTATGGTAATAGCCATCTAAACCAAACTCCTTTATTGTATAATTTATTTGATAAAGAGGAATACTTCCTCCTTCCTTCTCTTATCTTTTTCGGAATTTGCTTAAGAATGGTGATTTCTTCATCTTTATATTTTAGTGGTCCCTCCCTTTGGGCCCCTAGCACCTCATCCCTTGTGGTCCTCCTGAGAAATTTAACATGTACCTCCCTTGGAACATTATGACTTCTAGCATATACTGAATTAATCCTGTAAACCAGATCCATATCCCACCACAACTGCTCTTTATTTCTCTTAATGTATTCTGCTAAAATTGTGCTCATAATATCCTTAAGGTCTTCATTTTCTGTCTCTGGTAGGTTCTGGAATCTGAGAAAAAAGGACATTCTTTCAAATTCTATTTTTGCCATAAAGTTTTCCAGGTCTACATTTCCCTTCTGGACTGCCTTAACTTTCTCCCCCAGCCCAGCCGCTCCCTCCTCCAACACCACAATTCTCGGTTTGTTATCTGAAATATGATGTTTAACATCTCTGAGTTCATCTTTGAGATCTGTCACCTCTTTTTTCAACTCATTTTGACCCCTCATTATTTCTTGAAACATTTGGGTAACAGATAGTTCTTTTGAGCTCTCTCCAGACCCTTCTTGTTGTAGCAATGAAGTAATTTTTGTTTGCTGCATGCTTGGACTGGAGGTGGCAGATGCAGGAGCCGGAGATGACTTGCCCATTGGTGATTTCTTAGGCCCCATTTGTCTGAGTTCAGAGATGGTATAAGTCTTTTACAAAGAAAATGGCGTCAGCGGAGTGCGCAGCTGTGCCGATCCAAGGAGGCAGGCAAGTCCAAATGGGAGAGGTTAATTCTCCTTCACAGTTCCAAGGCACCAAGGCACAGCAGAAAGGAGAAAGTCAAATAATCAAAGTCCAGGAAGACCACGTAACAGGAGAGGTCCAGGTTTCCCTCAGAGAGGGTAATAAAACAATACCAGAGGGTTTTTCCCCCCGAAGGTAGTTTCAAAAGGCAGACTTCATTTGTAAGTGCAAAATCAAAGATGGAAGGGAGCCCTCTTGGCTCCTCCTTTCACAGAGAGAAAAACGGAGATCTCCATAAAGTTTTTTTTAAAAAGAACAGCTCAGCAATCATCTCTTGCAATTATGATTCTTTCTCACATAGTTAGTTCAAGTGATGAGTCAGCCTTTATTCTCTCTCCATTCCAATATAGATAGAGCTAATTCAAATGCTGCTTAATCCGAGGGGGAGGGTAAAGAGAAGAAACACCCCCCTCTAATCTTCAGTTTCAAATAAGTTGAACACGAACTTACAATAGTCTGCTGCTTATCCTTTAATGACAGTTAAGGAGATCAGGATGGCTCCCCAACCACCAGCATTCAGCCGCTCTTCCTTGGATTAATTCCTTCCTCCCAGAGCCCATTCCTCAAAAGGGCAGACAGCCCAAAGCTGTACCATGCCCCCCCCTCCGCTCCCCAGCTCCTGGGGCGAGGCTGAAAAACACCCCCGCCGGCGGCTGCCAAGTCCGGGTGGTTCCAGCGAGCCGCCCTGTGGCAGGAGACCCCTCCAAGGCCCCCTGTGCCCACTGAGGAGACGAGTGGCAGACAGCGCGTCCGTCGCCTGCAGGAACCGGAAGTGATCAAAAAACTTCTATTGTTGATGGTGGTGGTAGTACCCTTTTGCCCTGAAAATAAGCCCTCACCGGATAATAAGCCCAATCGGGTTTTTGAGCACATGCACTAAAATAAGCCCTTCCCCGAAAATAAGCCCTCCCCAAAATATTGCAACACAGCAGCAGCCATGAGGTGACCCCGCTCGCTGCCTCCTACACCTCAAAAATAATAAAACCTCCCCAAAAATAAGGCCAAGTACTTATTTTGGGGATCAAAAGAAAATAAGACCCTGTCTTATTTTCAGGAAAACACAGTAGCGTGCATCTTAGCGCTCTGATTCAGAGCTTTTGGCTTCATAAATCCATTCTTTCATATTAAGATTATTCTCTGATATTCTGCTTTGTTATATGTTCCTTTTTAAATATATATTTTAATTATATATATATATAATATTTTTCACCCCATCAGAAAGCTGCAGCTACAACAGTTTCATTAGATGTCCCATTTTTCTTTCTCTTTCATATCACTTCTGTTGGGTCTTAATTATCTTATTTTGTTTTTACTCATTATATCATTACTCATTATTATTATTATCCTTTCTCCTCATGACAGATGCCTGAGGAGCACTGTTGCTGGTTTAGAAAAAAACATTGACGTGTTCCTGAAACACTTTTTCCTATTATCTTGCCTGTAGTAGAAAGAGATATACTGCAATACTACCACAACCAAAGAGACATGATCTCAATAAGCTCATTTCAAAAGGAAACAAAATTTCAAGATCATTTAAGTCAAAGCCTTTTTGATCACAAAATCAAAGGCTTGTTGAATTCAGCATTAAGCAACCACAGATAATATCCACATACATTTTCTATTCTTATGGTTTTTTTGTTCTTTTTAAGTTCACTAGCTGCACTTTAATTTTTATGTTAAATGTCGATGCCTGTAAAAATATTGATGTCCACATCTTCACTTTAGAAAGTGTGTTAAATAAGTGGAGAGAGAATAAGTGGGGAGAGAAAGAGAGAGAGAGAGAGAGAGAGAGAGAGAGAGAGAGAGAGAGAGAGAGAGAGAGAGAGAGAGAGAGATTAATCACTCACTATAGATGAGTTATTGAACCAAGAAACTAAAGCTTTACATATTCCCACTTCAATTCTCTTCAGCCAATTGGAGGTCAAGAAATCAATAGAACCATGATATAGCCAGAGTATGTGTTTAAAAAATTGATTCATTTTCAATACATCTCACATTATGTTTTAAGGTAGGGTGTTTCCCCCTTCCCCCAGAGTTTATGTCAAGTGGTATCTCAAAATCACTGCTTCAACAGACTTCAGGTGCCATGAAATTTGACCTTGAATTGATCCTTGAGTTAAGCCATCCAATCTCTCACAATTTCCCACAATAGAACATTCTAGTTAATAGCAGGGATTGAAAATCAATAGCCGAAAGACTTTTCTAAAGAAATTAAGGGAACATTTCGCTCACTTTCTTAAACCACTATAAAACTCATTTCCCACTTCACTTTGTAATACAAAGGGTAGCTATTGTTTAAGGAAGGGAAAATCAAACAAACCTCTCTAGACTCATCAGAGTAGGACAGGCCCATTCTGCACTGGAAAGTGGCAATTGAATCTTGAGGACTCTTATTTTTAACTTTCCACTATATGTATAAGAAGTGCCTGAAAATACTTTCTATAAAATGAAGATTTTTTTCCCCATACATCACTTAGAAATGTGATTTCCCCCAATTTCAGCCTCAATTAATATATTCCATTTTTACCAACTCTTTCTGTTGCACCATTTTTCTTACCTTTATAGTGTTAAGAGTTGTGATTTTTCAGAATGCACATTGTGAGAGCTTTTCGTTCTTTATTTTTCAGTTACCATGCTATTGGTTCAGATAACGTCAAGAGGTATGCTTTTGTGGCATCAGGATTTTTTAAAAAATTCTGCAGAACAAAGATTTTGCAGATTGTTCTGCAGATTTTAAAAGAAATCCTGATTCCAGCTTTGTAAAAATGTTCTGGGTTTCTAGGCTGAGTTAGGGTTTGATCATTTCCAACTCTAACCAGTTCTGATACAGGTATAAGTCATATCTAGATATATGGATATATTGGGTTCACCAGATCTGGATTGCAACAATCCAGATTGCCACTAGAAGTAGAAGGCAACAAAGAGTTGTATCCTGCTCTAGGGAGTAGTACTCATCTTCTTTTTCTAGCCAAGGAAGCCAGAGTTATCCAAAGAAGCTTCTGTGCTCATGTGCCTGGCATGTCTATGTGCTGAAGTACACAGAATGCTGTTTCCTTCCCACCAAAGTAGTGCCTATTTATCTACTTGAGCTGCGGTGGCGCAGTGATTAGACTAGAGTGCAGTACTGCAGGCTACTTCTGCTGAGTGACTGCTGACTGCAATTTGACAGTTCATAACTAACCAGGTTCAAGGTTGACTCAACCTTGTATCCTTCTGAGGTGGGTAAAATGAGAACCCACATTGTTGGGGGCAATATGCCGACTCTGTAAACCACTTAAAGTGGAATTGCTATTGCTACTTGCATCTACATGCTTTTGAACTGCTAGGTGGGCAAGAGCTGGAGCAAGAAGAGGAACTTATCCCATCACCCGGTATTTGGGATCTTGAAAACTGCCAACCTTCTAGTTGACAAGCCCAGGATCCAACGGATCTCCTATCCATTACGAGTAATAAAGGCTTGCTGTCATCTAATGGTTCTCCAGATTTTTGCAATACAAATGTAGTAACCCATGTTTCTATGAACAAATTGAAATATTTATAGCACCCTTCTTCTTCTTTTCTTAACACCTGTCTCTGGAACAGTTGCAGTCTGTCACCAAGCTGAGAACTGGTGTTCATATTGTTGTATATTTTGCTGAATTATAAGATAAATCATTTTTTTTCCTGTGGGAACAGATGTTACAGTTGGTAAATACATCTACTGAAGAAGAATTTGATATTGAATATCCTCTGTATTATTGTGGAGTGATTATGGGTATGATTGTTTTGATGTGGTTATTTATATGATTATTAAAGTACAGACAATTTTGTCATGAAGTCCAGAACTATGCAGTTCATAATTTATTGTAACTACTAGCTGTACCCGGCCACACATTGCTGTGGCCAAGTCTGGTTAAATGGAAAAGAAAGAAAAGAGAAAGCTCAAGTCCCCCGGCAGAGGCATCCCCACATGGAAGTGAGCCACGGTGACCCCTGCAAGAGCCGCCACGGAGGACGCTCCCACAGGCCCCTGCCTGGCCGAGCTGAGGAGGAGAGGAGGTGTGACATCTATATAATATACGTATATAAAAACATGCACATAATCGAATGCAACGTTGTGTCAAAATTTCAAAGCAATCAGTGAAGAACTTTCGGAGATTTGAGATTTTGAACAAACAAACATTACATTTTTATTTATATAGATTTCAGATTTGGGGGTGGGGGCACTGTGATGATTTTTCTCTTTCAATTTGATGGAAAAATAAGCTATTTTCTATTTTTCCCCTCCAAGAAATGAGTAATTTCAGTGACTTTCTCCTGAATAGGATCTGAAGTTATCTCTAAAGATAAGTATCCATCTAGGACAAGTAGGAAGAAGGTGGAGGAATATATACTTCAGGAAGAATGAGGAAAAAATACTGAAGCCATTTGCAGAAAAATAAGGAGAAAAAATATTCTCCCACTTATGACTGCATGACTGTAACTTTGTTGCTTGTATCCTTATGATTTACATTGATAGTTTCCTGATTGCTTATTTGGACCCTATGACTATCATTAAGTAA
Organism: Natrix helvetica; assembly: GCF_964273705.1. NCBI lineage: Eukaryota > Metazoa > Chordata > Lepidosauria > Squamata > Natricidae > Natrix > Natrix helvetica. Next base: position 21,843,172 of record NC_138549.1, read on the forward strand.
TGTGCCTTATGATTCTTGGCGAATGTATCTTGTCTTTTCATGTACACTGAGAGCATATGCACCAAAGACAAATTCCAATCACACTTGGCCAATAAAGAATGCTATTCAATTCAATTCAATTCAATTCAATTCTATTCTATTCTATTCTATTCTATTCTAAACACTTACCATACCTGTAAGCATGGTAAATAGGACGACATATTTGTTACCTATATATTCATGCATTCTCAAGTAAATGTACAGATACACGTATACAGTACATAAATATTATCCAGTGATTTCACCCTTTTCTCCTAGAATCAAGAGCCTCAGAAAAACCCCTACAATATCGAATTTTAACAGCGGACATCAACTGTTTTTCTCAAATGTTACCATATTTTTTTTAAAGTCTTTTGAATTATGCAAACATCCAAACCACAAAATGATATTTGCCCTTTTCTAGCTTTTTGAAATATCTGGCTACGTTGGCTAGAGTGTGCAATGATATTTTTAGCACTTTGTGGTTTCATAGCTGACTATGATATTTAGCAGCTGTCGACACTTGGTGCATGATGCTTAATGATATTTAGAAGCTGTATTTGACAGTTTATGATACTCCATTTCTGATGCTTACCAACAGATTAGATAACCAAAGCATACACATTGTGAATGCTGAGGGGAAATGTCCCAATTCAGAGTGCAAATTTTATTGGCAAAGGGGGCAGATTTGAACTGTTACTTGAGAAAGATGTTTAACTGGTTGGGATGTCACTTGGTCTCATATTGGTGCTAGGCACTCAAAGCATATAGGGCAGGTCCTAGGAATTATATGAAAACAGCAGAGTTATCTTCCTCAACTCCCTTACTCTCTTTTGCAACAATGTAGAACTAAATGATTGTCTGTTATGGGTCTCTTGTTTTGCCACAATTGACAATGGAGCATAGAGCATAGAACAATATGGTTGGAAGGGACCTTGGAGGTCTTCTAGGCAAACCCCCTGCTTGAGCAGGAGGCCCTACACAAGAGCGTGTCTCAACCTTGGCTTGGGGAGCCACGGGGAGCTACACTGGCTGGGGAATTCTGGGAGTTGAAGTCCACAGGACTTAAAAGTCACTAAGGTTGAGAAACACTGCCCTACACCATTCCAAACAAATGCTTGCTCAATCTCTTCATGAAAACCCCAATGATGGAGCACCCACAACTTCTGAAAGTGAGCCAATCCACGGATTGTTCCCACTGTCAGAAAATTTCTCCTTAGTTCTAGGCTGCATCCCTCTTTAATGATCTGTCAGCAATTACTTCTTATCCTGCATTGTGCTATGAAGCATGGAAGTAGTTTTGTTTATTTTTGGCAAAATTTGGCAGAAAGTGTAGGCATATCAGCTATATTGGAAACATGGATAGGATCTGCCTGGCCTCACCACTGATTTGAGCATTGTCCAATGAATACTGGGCTGGTATAATGATGATGTGTTTGGCCTTAATATTGTCCACTGTCAGTGGTGAAATTCAAATATTTTTACTACTGGTTCTGTGGACGTGGCTTGGTGTGCGTGGCAGGGGAAGGATATTGCAAAATCCCCATTCCTACCCCACTGTGTGGCCAGCCTGAGGTGGTATTTGCTGGTTCTCCAAACTACTCAAAATTTATGCTACTGGTTCTCCAGAACCTGTCAGAACCTGCTGAATTTCACCCCTGTTACCAACACATCTGAGCCCAAAACTTACATTACTAAGCAAGACAGTTGTTAAGTGAGTTTTGCCCCATTTTATGATTTTTCTTGACACAGTTGTTAAACGAATCACAGCAGGTGTTAAATTAGTAACACTGTTGTTAAATGAATCTGGCTTCCCCATTGGTCACAAAAGGTGGTCCCATTACCCCAAGAAACTGCAACTATCATAAATATGAGTCAGTTGACAAGTCTCTGAGTTTTGCTCATCTGATCATGAGGATCATGAGGTCTTCCAAGGCATTATAAAGTGGTACTAGCACTTCATGTGCTCTAGATTGTATTCCCTGTTAGTGCAGCCTGTGTTGAATTAAACATGTACCAAATAAAAGCATTACTAAATTCTAAAAAGAAAGCCACTCAGTTTCCTGTTTAATATGGGAAAGTCCAAGAGATAATATCAACCCAATCTTTCTGGGCTGAGGACCAGGTTCAATCTTGGATGGTAGGCAGAGGTCCATGCTCAGTACACATGGCTACAGATGAAAACACAGGATGTAAATTAAATTAAATTCATACCCTTAATTTAAATTAATTCACATCCTGTATTTTCTTTTCTTGTCATGCCCACTATTTGAGGTTTACCTACATACATGTTATCCATTACATCTAGCATTATACATCCCAAATATTTTTTTTTGTAAACAACTTTTTCTAATCTTTACTTCCTAACACTAACCAGTGCTATAAAAAGTTCCCATCAACTGTTTGTGTCAAACCACCCTGCCAAAGCTTTGGGGTGAAGTAATTGATAAATGAAAGGAAAAACTCTGGGCATCATACAAGGCCTCAAAGGAACCAAATGTGTCCTATGAATTTCACATCCCTGATTTCATTTGTAGAGGACTTGATGCAATACTTTCATTTTTAGTAGAACAGTATAACATCCTGCTGGCATTTGCTTAATATTCTGCTAAATAAAGTATTTTCTTTAAATTACAGCTTATTTTAAAATTATTGAACCAAAATCTAAGGCTGATCAAAAGCATTGTGAAACAAAATCACTATTTGGGGGGAAAAAAATAGAAGATAGTTGATTAAGCATGCAATATAATTTATTTAATGTGGAAAGCAAGCAATTATGTTCCCTTTTAGCAGGACTCTGGTAACATTTATCCTTTATGAATTAATCAAATTATGAATTACTTCCTCCTCCCCCTCTTCTCTGTCTCCTAATTATACAACAAGATTCAGTATCAGAATACTAAAGCAATTTCTTTTTTAAGTGTATTTAACAATATAACAGTTTTGCAAATTAATATTAATGTTTGCAAGGAGATACATTTTTGTTTTTAAGATATTGTTATCTTGCATTTAGGTCCTAATAACAAACCACCTTGTCTTATTTTTAACTGAAGGATTAATAACTTGGCAAATGGATCAGAGATATCCTTTTTATACAATGTGTGGACTGCTGACATTAATTAAATAGAAGCTCTCTGAACAAGATGATTTTCTTGAACATAAATGGACAGTTAAAATTAAAAAGAAAATGGTCCACCAGAAGCACGACAACAATGGAGAAGGCTATAAAACTGAACCATGTGATTAGTCATTCTGAAAAGAACATCTATAATCCCTTAGACTTAGGTTCAGTGTTTTAATAAAATGTTCAGACATAAATTTGCCAGTCCAGTTCAAGGATATACTGTATTTTTCAGAGTATAAGACGCACCTTTTCACCCCCTAAAAGACAGTGGAAATGTTGATGCGTCTTATACGCCAAATACAGCCATTTTTGGCCTCCCAAAGCCTCACTCCTACATCCCATTTTTGTGAAAAATGGCCCATTTTTGGCCTATTTTTCACCAAACTGGGGGTGTTTTTGCCTTCTCTCACTCCCCAGAAGCACTCTGCAGGCTTCAGCAGAGCTGGGGGAAGGGGGAAATGCCCCCGTTTTGGTGAAAAATAGGCAAAAAATGGGCCGTTTTTCACAAAAATGGGGGGTGTTTTTGCCTTCCCCCCCCCAGAAGCACTCTGCGGGTTTCAGCAGGGCTGGGGGAAGGGAAAAAATGCCCCCTTTTTGATGAAAAATGGGGGCGTTTTTGCCTTACCTCAGCCTTGCTGAAGCCTGCAAAGTGCTCCAGGGAACACAAAACCTTTTTTTTTCTTACTTACCTCTTTGAAATCTTGGTGCATCTTATAGACGAGTGCATCTTATAGTCCGAAAAATATGGTACTTTCTTCAGAAAATGTATGAAATAGAAGGGGCTCTCAGTTCTTGTCTTGTTTTCACAGCTAAAAATAGCTTGAGCACTCAGTGTGGTCCTCTCCGTAGTATTCAACTGGTCTGATGGTAGAATTGAAACAGGGCAGAAAAATCCATATTGTGGTATATAACTAATGTGAGCATTGTTTTGTGAGGCCCACCCTGCATAGGTCTCACTGGCTGCAGACATTCTGAATTCACATGTTTAGAGTTGGAAAAAAGATGCTTCCGGTAGAATGTCTTCTCCTTTTCTTCCAGAAAAACAAAAAGCAAGGCCAGCTAAAATAAATGGACTAAATAAAAGTAAAACAGAAAGTTACATCTGGCTCAAATAATTGTTGCTTGGATAGACAGACATAAAATGTCTAGTTAACATTGCAGTATGTTTATTCCTGATTTTCTGAGTTCATCGCAGTTAATGTTTTGCCTCAGATAGCTTCAATGCAGGTGGAATTTAATATTTCTACACAAGCTCATTGACTGCATTTTATGCAAATTGGAATCTCTCTCCAGCAAAATGCTTCTAAAGAACAGCAAATCTATATCACCTCTGAGTTCGCTCAGAATCATTTGTATTTTCCTATATAGTTTCCTCCAAATTATTGTCCATAATATTATCAGCAATGCATTTTTATCTCCTTCAGAATGATAGTTTTTGCATGGGATTGTTTAAAGGTCCTTTTAAAAAAAAAAGCTCACTTATCTAAGGTGGGAGTAATTTAAACTCCAAAGAGTGTTCAAGTGACATACCTCAAAAAGCTAGGAAGCTAGGCTAGAAAGTAGCAATAGAATTTATTCCATTTTCACATACTCTTCTTTCTTATTTCCCCAACTGAAACACATCATTATTTTGCGGGGAAAGGATGCCAAGTATCTCTCCAGGCTATACTCAGCAGGAACTATCCCCAAACCTGTAAGAAGGTAAGAAAGGGAGATAAAGGTAAAGGTTACCTTTGCACATATGCGTTAGTTGTTCCTGACTTTAGGGGGCGGTGCTCATCTCCGTTTCAAAGCCAAAGAGCCAGCGCTGGCCGAAGACGTCTCTGTGGTCATGTGGCCGGCATGATTAAATACCAAAGGTGCACGGAACGCTGTTACCTTCCCAACGAAGGTGGTTCCTATTTTCCTACTTGCATTTTTACATGTTTTTGAACTGCTAGGTTGGCAGAAGCTGGGACAAGTAATGGGAGCTCACTCCATTATGCAGAACTAGGGATTCGAACCGCCGAACTTTCTGATTGACAAGCTCAGCGTCTTTGCCATTGAGCCACCGTGTTAATGCTTAGAAAGAGAAAAATAGGGCAGAAAGCCTATTGTCCTTTTTAAATAATGATACACTTGAGTATTACTCATTTAAAACATTATCCCCAAGAAAGTTACATTTCTTATGTACAGTAGGGCTGTCATTCATTTGGATTAGATCAATGAAACCCTGAGTGCCATCAATTATCGACTCAGATCTTTGCCAGCTTCAGCACTCTGTGAATGGGAGGGGTGAATGTCGAGCTGACCCCTTTGAGGATCAGAAAAATGTCCTTTCCTTGCATATCACCTCCTCTAATTCCTCACAACTCTGAAGGGAAACATTCCCTGACTATTATTTTTGATCTGGTTGGTTGTTGTTTTTTTAAAACGATGGCAGAAACTAGCCTTTCCTTCAAAACGAAATCACATTTTTATTTTATTTATTATTTTATTTTACTCTTTCATGTAAAATGAATTTTACATCGGGCAAAAGCAAACCCAGGAACATTTACTGATTCATTTTGTACTATACAAAGTAAATCTGACAAGAGCTGCTTTTTAGCCAAGGCATAAGTGGAAACAGATTGGTATGATGGGGAGAAAAATAGATCATTTTATCTTTTCTTCCCTTGCTTTTAAAACCTTTTTAAAAATGCTCCCAACAATCCATTCATTTAAATAGTTTGATTTGGGAAACATCCCAATAGTGCTTTTATTTTAAAAAAATGCTTATGCTCGGGTGGGCTTATAGAGGTTCCCACCACTAACTATTTAGAAAAAAAAACATGTCACATTCTGTTGCTTTGATAAGATGCTTAGCAGATGACAAGAGCTTAGCTTTCTGTTGTGGTTTTTTCCTCTGTTTACATCTGGAAAATGTTTAGGTTTCAAAACGTTTTTTTCACAGAATGAAAAGGAAATGGCAATTTGCCATTGGAACAATCATAATAAGGGCATGGGAGGGAGACATAATATGTCTCTCATTAGAGACATACTGTGGTTGATACTTGCAAAAAAAAGTGGCACTCACCTCTGCAATCAGGTGGGAATATTCTGTGCATATTAAGAACAACCTGATGCCTCCTGATCTCCATCGTGTGTGCAAGCTGATTGAATTTCTTATTGAAATATCCCAGTTTTAATCAGAAAGGTTAGATTGTGTGACCTCTTGAGCTGATGGATACTCATCAGGACACATCTGGAAGGCATCCCCTCCGTTTCATGAAGGAGCTGAAATAGATCTAAATAATAGGTTATTCATATCCATTAGAACCAGCTTGATGTCTGGGGGAGATAACCAATCACCAAGGAACATGGGACAACATTTATATGCTAACTTCCCTTGAAAGACATAAGATTGTCCAGTGGTCAAATTCACACCCATGTCACACATTACTCCAGAGAGGGGGAAATATCCTTGGGGTTGCAACTGAGTGGACACCCAATAACAGTGGACATTAGTGTAATGTTTAATTTCTAGACAGACAAAATGCCGAAGTTCATGTTTGTTTCAAAGCAACAGTCATGGAAATGAAAGCCCTTCACCTCAAATATGGCAAGCTGTGGGTGTGCAGGGCATGGCCAAAATAGTCCATACAGTGACTGCAATCGTGTGACTGAAAATCTGTGGAATTTTGATTGTGCTACTGCAGTCATGTTTTTCACTTTTCTGATTGTACTCTGCAGAACTCTTCTCTGCAGTTAGGCAAAGAATACAGTCATGCACAACCTCTTCAGGAGATCCTGTGTGTGTGTGTGTGTGTGTGTGTGTGTGTGTGTGTATTTGTGTAACAACTCCTGGTATGCCCAAATATGGGAGGTAACTCACTACTCCCCCTTTCTGCCTTCTGCTCACTACAGGAGACCATCCAGCAGAAAACCATATTTTTATTTTTAATGTTGCCTTTGCTATGTTTGTGTTGTATTTGTGCTGATAAATAAATAAATATTTATTTATCAACACAAATGCAACACAAATGTAACAAGCCCCCCAAAAATGGCTTTCTGCCTGGATGGCTCCTAGGGTGAGCCGATAGACAGAAAAGGAAAGCAGTATGCTCCCTCCCATATTTGGGCATACCAGGGGTTGTGACACAATACATGCATACATGCATACATACATACTCGTAGATTTTCACAGGGTCTTAATGTATTTGGGTCTTTTCCCGTGTAAGATTGTATATATATATGGCTCTGTGTGTGTGTGTTTGTGTGCATGTTTGTTTGTGTGTGTGTGTGTGTGCACACGCATGCCTATGTGTGTATATGTTCCAGCATAACTCTGGAACGCCTCGAGCAATTTCAACCAAACTTGGTACACAGGTTACTTACCCTCTGGAAACAAATACTGTAGGAGTAAGGCACCCCAACACCCCTTGGGGTGTGTGTACTGTTAAGATACAGCCTGTTGTGCCTTAAAAAGTCTTCTACTGTACAGGGCTGTGGAGTTGCCATGGTAATGGCTTCACAGTACTCCACAAGGGGGCTCCCTCTTGTAAGGGGGAAAATCTAACACTAGAAATTATGGCAATGTTCATGGAAGGAGGGTTGGGATAAATAAATATCCGGGTAGCGCCGGGCTATCAGCTATATTTAATAAATTAGAGAGCTCACACATTAACAGATGCATACTCCTACCAGATATCCTTCGCCCAAGTTAATTGAATGGAGAGAAACTGCTATTGATCATACATTTTTGGGAGGTCCAGGAGTCTGAAGTAAGAAAGCTCTGTTTTTCCATGTTAATGTTAATACCATGGATCGGCCTTGAGCTGATCCTTTTCCATGTTCACTTTGCAGGAACATTTAAAGACATAGTTGTTCAGGAGAACCTTTTGTTGATTTTTAACAAACCATCTATACTTTCTATTTTTATTTACCTGTAGCTTTTGTTTGCGTAGATGAGTTTCATTGGTTGATATTGGTATTGATGTTTTGTTTGGAGTTGTAAGCTGCTAATAAGAGTCTCCAAATTGTGGTGGGGTAGAAATGTGGACAATAAATAAATATAAATTAATAAACTGATGACAGCTTTGTCCCAAAGGTGTTTTTTTCAAGAGGCAACTGGACTTTCTAGTTTTTCTTTGAAGATGTTCTGCTTCTCATCCGAGAAGCTTCTTCAGCTCTGACTGGATGGTGTGGAGTATATATCCTTCCCATTCCCCACCATCCTGTCAGAGCTGAAGAAGCTTCTTGCATGAGAAGTGAAACGTCTTCAAAGAAAACCCAGAAAGTTCAGCTGCCTCTTGAAAAAGCACCTTTGGGATAACCATGACCTGGATGATTGAGAATCTCCATAGACATTTGACTACAGCCTTGTGCTTAATAAACACTTGTGATGAGTACAGAATGGCTTCTGTATATGGTACAAATAAGCACATTTAAACTTTATATTTATAATCAGATGTGCCATTTTTAGCTATATCCCTAAAAGAAAATGAATTGATGCAATGGTGAAATTCATTTTTTTTTACTACCGATTCTGTGGCCGTGGCTTGGTGGGCATGGCAGGGGAAGGATACTGCAAAATCTCCATTCCCACCCCACTCCTGGGGGGAGGATATTGCAAAATGTCCATTCCTACCCTACTCTGGGGCCAACCAGAGGTGGTATTTCCCCAAACTCAAAATTTCTGCTACTGGTTCTCCAGAACCTGTCAGAACCTACTGAATTTCACCCCTGAATTGATGCTTCTACATGGTGGTGGCATAGATATTTTTAATTTCAATTGTGCCTATTGAGGTTTCCAGTCTACCTTTCCGATATGTATTTGTGAAAGAGTATATACCTTCGTCCTGGAAATGAAAACATGGCCTACCTTTTGTATTATTGTACTTCCATTCATAGGTGTGTATATGGCTTGAAGGAAAAATCCAAGGACATACACTCACTTTTAGTATGTGCTCTCTAAAAGAAATGTATTACAGTTAATAGTGTTCATTCAACTAGAAATATGTGAGAAACAATACATCTGACATTTACTGAAAGTTAACTGTCTGTAATAATAGATCTATCCAGGTCATTTATAACCCACTGCATTATCCAATTGAGTCAAATAACTCACTCTGCTAGAAATGAGTAAGTTTAGGTGGGATGAGGTCTATTATACGTGTGCGACTGGATAGATTGTGGGAGAGCTATCAAAGAGTGATAGCTTAACCCAAGTAGTTGGTTTGGAAGAGTCCTGCATTAATGAAAAGGTTACTCGTTTTAATTTAATCAATACATTAATAGTGGAAGCAATGTAGAAGATTTTTTTTAATTTCAGAATTTAATTTTAATTTCAGAGGGGGGTCAGGATTTTTCAGGTAAACCACGAAAGAATGTTTTCTGAAGTGCAAAACAGCTAGGGAAACATCATGCCATAAAATGCTAACAATGATTTTAAGAGCCACAGGTGAGAAATGTTAGGCAGGTGAAGAAAAAAGGAAGTTTGTGTAAAAACAGCCCTTTGACTAGCAATAGCACTTAGACTTATTCACTGCCCCGTAGTGCTTTACAGCACTTTCTGGATGGCTTACAATGCCAGCATATTGCCCCCAACAATCTGGTTCTCATTTTACCAATCTTGGAAGGATAGAATGCAGAGTCAATCTTGAGCCAGTCAGGGTCAAACTCCAGGCTGTTAGCAGAGTTTGCCTGCAATTGTTCTGACCTAGGCTTCCCAAGAGCATGAAGCAAACTCCTTATCCAGACAAAAACCCCTTTTATTAATTTACTGTGAATTCTGCTCATTCACATCCAGCAAAGTCTTTCAAGGCAGGATTTACTGGCACAGACCTTATCTGGCTTGGAGAGCTGACAGGCTGATATCTGCAAAACTTGGCAAGGAGTCTTGGAAAGTCACAAACCAATTAAGCGAACTAATTATCTCCTGCAGATTCCACTCCCCTTCCACTCCTCTTTTATTTCCTGTGGGAGGGCCATTCATTGTCCACCTGTGGCCTTACTTCCAAGTCAACCCCTGTTCTTTAGCTGTTCCCTTTGTCTGGCAACTCTGTGCATGCACACACTGGGAACAGGCTCCAGCTGTTCATCTGCCTCACTGATGTCTGACTCTGAAGGCATCTGATAACTGGCATACGGCTCTGGCCCCATCTCTGCCTCCAATGGACAGCACTCGTCAGAGCCTTCCCCAGACTCCAGGACTGGCCCATGCTCCTCCCCAACCTCCTCACTGTCTGACTCTGCTGTCACTGGTCACTGAGAGGCTACAACAGCAATACTGCATTCTAACCACTATGTCACCAGGGCTGAATGCCACAATTGATCAGGTTCAGATCAGATGCTAAGCCATTAGAAATAAAACAATACCTTCCTACAGCCTTAGTGTCCCTCATGGCCCTCAAGTACCACAGATGCTCTCTGCAAGTTGTTTTCTCTGACAAGCTGATCTTTCACTTCTCTGGGGGTGATTATATCCTTTGTCAACAGGTATGTCTGGTTTGTCCTAAGCCGATCAGTTTGAGAAAACAACCTGAACATCTCAAGTGTTTGCTCAGTGCCTTGTGTGCAAAAGGCTCTGATTCAACTCCTGATATTGAGGAGATAGGAAAAATGTTCAACCTGAAAAGCTGGAGATTAATGGCCAACCACTCAGGATTCAGGTCAAAAGCATAAAGGTCAAAACTGGAATAAAATGAAACTTCAAAGGAAAGAGTGTTCTATTCAGAATAAACATTGTCAAAAAATTCAACGTATAGGTAATTGAGAAGAGTAAAATCATATTCCATGCTGGGCTTATAAATTCCTTCTTTTGACTTTGTATTATGTGAGATCTATGCTCACTCTCTTCCTTCAACAGCTTCTTTGCAGCATCACTAGCAGACAAATACAGATCAACCTCTTTGAGGCCAATGGTTTTTCTAGACAAATCCGGAAGTTTCACCTTGTAAAAATGAGCTGTGCTCAATCACTTATATAAGACAATTGAGACTCTAGAAAAAGTGCAGAGAAGAGCTACCAGGATGATTAGGGGACTGGAGCAGTGGTGGGTTCCTACAAGTTTGGACCAGTTCAGCTGAACCAGTAGTGGTTTGGTGGCCTGGGTTGCTGGAACCGGCAGCGACCCAGGCCTGCCACGCCCCCGAACCAATTCTCCTCGGGGGCACCTATGGCACCGCCATCTTGGTTTTTTGCTTCTGCGCATGCACAGAGCAATTTCTATTGCACTGTGCATGCTCGAGAGTGCACATCAAGCGCATTTGGCCACGAGCGAACCAGCAGTAGTGATTGCCGGAACCTACCACTGGATTGGAGACTAAAACATAGGATGAACAGTTACAGGAACTGGGCATAGCTAGTCTAGTGAAGAAAAGGACCAGGGGAGACATGATAGCAGTGTTTCAATATTTGAAGGGCTGCCACAGAATCAAGCTATTTTCCAAGACACCTAAAGGCCAGACACAGAATAATGGATGGAAACTGATCAAGGAGAAATTCAACCTAGAAATAAGGAGGAATTTTCTGATAGTGAGAACAATTAACCAATGGAAACAGCTTGCCTTTGGAAGTTGTGGCAGCTTCATCACTGGAGGCTTTCAAGAAGAGATTGGACTGCCATTTGTCAGCAATGGTATAGGGTCTTCTGCTTGGGCGAGGGAGTTGGACTAGATGACCTACAAGGTCCCTTCCAACTCGGTTAATCTAACTGGCATTAAAGTTCCCAATGAGTGGTAGACAACTAGATTGCATTTCAGATGCTGTAAGCACTTCTACACACTCTGAAGCACCTTCTTGCCTTTCAGTGTGAAACTGCATTGTGTATTTTAATTTGTAGTTGAAATCTAGGTCAAAATGTTGGAAGAATTAAGGCTAGAATGCCATAAACATTGCAATAAAAACACTTCTTCAAGTCAGTTTTGACTACAGGTTTCTCTCTCTCTCTCTCTCTCTCTCTCTCTCTCTCTCTCTCTCTCTCTCTCTCCCTCCATCCTTCCGTCCTTCCCTCCATCCCCCTCTCCCCCTCTCCCTCCCCCTTTCCCTCTTCCTCTATTTCTTTGTTGGATTCAATTCCAATAAGATGTTCTAATGAAGAGGATGAGCACAAAATATACTTGAGCTCAGCTCAAGAGAAGAGATGAAAGTGTTTTTCTGAATGGTTCTGTGGTCAGAGAGAGGAAGATCCTACTGCTCTGAAGGAATTGGTTCTTCCATCCCTCATGCTGCCTAAATTTGATCAATACTTCCAATGTTTTTGGAGGTCCATCTCACTGGCCTATGTCCTCTGAACGCAAGCAACTGACTATTGAGATCTATAATAGAGCCTTCTTTGCAATGTTGCACCTTCTGAATTATCTTTACTGGAGTGCTTTCCTAGTAGAGGTTCTACTAAAGCAACTCGTTAAAAACAATTTAATATATCTGTGCATTTAATGGAATGGTTGGCTGACTTCTAAATTTACTATAGTGCTTCATTTCTCACATGACTTATTTTATGTTACTTACAGAATATCTACTTTTTATCTGAAAGTCTCTGATTCCACACACACACCCAAATAATAATAAGAAATACAAATTAATGTAATTGCTGTTTGGTTAGGCTGGCTTATTGCTCATTGTTCTATGAAATTGAGAAATAATTAATCTGAGTGAATATTTAAAGGTTAGCTAGTCCTTTGTCTCAACTAGAAATATACAGATGATCACAAGGTGGCAGTAGTGAGATTCAGAACACGCTCTTTCTTGCCATCTAATGGTTATCTGAATTTTGGTACCACAGAATGGACATCGCAGACCATGGTTTGGCTACTATCATATTATGCTCCTCTATGGCCCCCATTGTAATTCATTTCAGAACTCAGCAACCAGGTTGGTGTTTAAACTCAAACAGGCCACCTTATACCAGTGCTAAATACATTATTAACTTTATTACTTTAAAGCCATCTACAATTTGAGTCCTGGGATTTCTTCATTATTTTCCCACATTCAAGGAAATTTGCCTACAGCTGCCATGGGCTGTTGCCATGACAACCCGAGATTCTTCCATCTTGGCAGCCAACCCAAGTGTTTCCTTCTGAGTTCAGTGGACTGACCTCTTTCTTTTTCTTTTCATTACCTTTTTAAGGCCCTCTATTGTACTTTCCCTTGTTGGTTTTAATTTTTAATTGTTGGCTTCAATATATCTGGTTTTATGTTCAACTATATGTTGCTAACCTGATGACATGACAAGTTTAATATGCATATTAAATTTGTGCGCTCTTCCAAAATTTTGCAATATTATGTCTTCATCTATTTTCTGTAACGTTATACTGACACTCCTATTATGCCCTCTCTCACATGCAAAGCCTTGAAAGCCTGCCGGAGAGTGAAAGTCTAAGAAACTAATTTTAGCAGACCAGTACATCTTCTCTGTCAATGCCAAACACAATAGTGCAAACAGAACTATGTGAGAATTACGTTATCTTTGCTGAAAATGCATTACTGCAATGCTCATTATTCATAGTTATGTCTATATGATAAAAGCTCCTTAGGGCTAAATCTCTGTCTAGCATCTCAAGGAAATGAGAAGGGATCCTTCACAAGAACAACTTGGAGAATTGATGAATAGCAGAGTGCAATACCATTCAAGTGTATGACATGGGCAGAATGAAAACTGCTATGAAAGTTTGGATATGGGGGGGAAAGTGCATTTTGCCATTCCATCAACCATGGACTTGTTACAAGGCTATTTTGAACAGAGATTTCCCAACACAGATGGTCAGCTGGGCCATTCAAGGACAACTTCACTATTATCACACTCTCCTAGAAGATAAGCTTGGATTGTCCCTGGTTCAGTTCTTAACCCCCTGTGCTTTTACGCTTGGTGTTGTGGCCGGCTGGTGGCCAGCAGATCTGGCAGCAGAGTTGGACAGTGAGGAGGTTGGGGAGGAACATTGTCCAGTCCTGTGGGCTGAGGAAAGTTCAGACGAGGGCTTTGCATCAGAGGCAGAGAGGGAGTTAGACAGCAGTGAGGCAGAGGAACAGATGGAGCCTGTTCCCAATGTGCTCATATGCAAAGCTGCCAGAAGATAAGAACAGCTAAGAAAGCAGGGTTGACTTAGGAGTAAAGCCACCCCTTGAAGGTGATTGGCTCTTCCCATAGGAAACAAAGAGAAGCAAACAGGGAGTTGGCTTTTGCAGAAAACAATTCGTTCATTCAATCGTTTCAAGAGTGAAAAGTTCTGTTTGTGACTATAACAGACTCTGTGCCAAGTTTTGCCTTGCCCTGCATTTGGAAACTTGTTATTTCGCAGCTTGCTAAACAAGATAAGGTTCATGTTGATAAACATTCCTCTGAAAGACTGTTTGCTAAGTCTTGCAGACTTGAATGAAATGAATTCTCAGTGGTGAAAATAAAAGAGGTTTTGCCAGGACCAAGACTACTCCTTGCTTTTTAAGGACACTTGCGTCAGAACACTTGGATAATCCACTACTTTACCCTACAGTCAACATTAATGAGAAGGTAAATTGGAGCCTATGTGGTAGCAGGAGCTCCATTATTGTCCCATGAGGTCCCAATAAACTAAGACTTTGGTAAATAGTGCTGTGGAGAAGCTATAGGCACAGAAGCTCCATCTGTTTATATACAAAGCCTTTCAGAGTATCTGAGTCAGAGAATAGGAGCTTATGGTGTATTTGTGCATTAGCACCTATACAGAGCAGCTCAGCTGAACATCCCTTAAGGAGCAAGGCAAGATTTAATCAAAGATCCAGTATTTTTATGGCAAATAATGTATTCTGAATCAGTTCAATCTGCTGTTATTTAAGGTGTCCCCTCTTTTTGAAAAGGGGAGAAAGGCATTGAAGGTACCTGGCATTTTGAGAATATGTCGTCAAACATGCAAACAAAAATGGCTTTTATGCTCACACAATGGATGCCATGCTGAAAATGGACATTCACAAAACATTAATGTATCTGGCACTAATCTTAACTGATACTGTAGCTACCAATCTCCCTCTCATTAACTTTTATTTTCTTTCAGAGCAATTAGACACATTTGTAGAGAAAGCCATATGTTTACCTATGAAGCTTATGTGCAAAAAAAAAAGATCTTTCTAATCCAGTTGACCCCCATTGTTTCTGTCCATCCTGCCACATTTAGCATGAAGATCTCTTCTATCAAATGATGCCATCTTGTTGGACCCTTCTCTGTTGCAATACCTGCCCTGTGGAGCAACATTGCCCCAGAGACCTGGATGATCATGGTCTCTATCCTGTTCGCTTTTCATAAGACTCTAAAGATTTGTTTGTCAACCCGGACACTTGGGTCAGGAGGTTAGGTGAGGTCTGCTGACTTTTTATTTGGGGGTTGTTCATATCTCTGAGACACTGTTTTGAGATAGAAGGCTCTATAAAATCAAATCAAGTCGCTCAATCCGTCAATCAATAACCATCAATCAATAAACTTATGAATAGTGGAATTTTACTTTGCAGAAGATCAAAAATGAAATGAAAGCAGGGTCTCCTGTTTGAGCAGGGGTTTGAACCAGTAGGCCTCCAAGATCCCTTCCAGCTCTGTTATTCTATAAATATTTGAAACAAATCTGCCTCTGCCTCCCAGCAATTTACCTCCTTGCAGCAAATGGGGAAAATGGGGCTTGCGGAAGTGGCAATACACTATGGCAATCCCCACAGCCTGAAACAGCTGATCATCAGGAGGCTGTGCTGAAACTGAAATTGAAAGTGAAACAAGCTGTTTTCTGTTTGCTGCAAGGAGGCAAATTGCTGAGAGGCACAGGCAGATTTTTTTTCTTGTGCTAATCATGCTGAACTGAAACAGGCTGTTTACTGTTTGCTGAAAGGAGGTAAGTCAATAACTATAAATGCCTATAGAATGTTCAAATTATTAGACTTTAAAGACATCTTTATTATTGTTCTAGACAACTTAACAAAATGAAGCTTTTTAAAATAAATGCTTGATCTGAAGAGGCCCAGTGCTATTGTATCTTCTTTTAAATAGCAGAAAAATGTATATTTCCAGAAAGCCACATCAATTTTAATAGCATCTGTATAAGTGTAGTCTGAAATGTAACACCACACACAGTGCATATTGTCTTTATTGTTTGCTGTTTGCTGCAAGGAGGCAAATTGCTGGGAAGCAGAGGCAGATTTTCCCCCCTTGTTTTCCTCCCCAAAAGCTAGGTGCATCTTATACTTCAGAGCGTCTTATACTCCGAAAAATATGGTATTTTGAAACACTGAAGTTATACCAGTACATTTTATAGTTCACAAAATTTGTTGATAAGACCTGAATAATTATTGAAATCTCAATAAAGATCCCTTTAAGCATAAAAGGTTTGGCATGTGTATAGTTTAAAGTCCTAGGAATCATTGGTGAATGTAACAAAACAGAAAATGGAATAAAAGGGAGTATCCTATATAGGTTAAATTCCAGGAAATATTGCTGAATCCCGGAGATGTTTCAACTGTTTATGGGAACAGTTGTAACCAAAGTAAAATCAAACTTCTTGTAAGGCGTTCTTTATTCTGCTTGTAAGAACATTAGGATCTGACAGAAAGTACTTCATGCACTAACTGAGGAATACAATAAATTAGATATTGTGGTATCTGTCACATTGCACCTGTTTGGAGAAAAAAGGAATGAGGCAGCTGTTTCCTGCACAGGTATAAAAGTAATATTCACATGTAGCTATCAAAGAATGCATTATGACATTTAGATTCTTCAGTGTCATCTTGACATTTCAACATTATGTTACAGCTATTCAAAAATTGCAACACGGGCACTGAAGCAATTGTAACACTTTGCAAAGGACTTTCTGTTTGTGTCAATTGTAACTGAAGTACATAAAACATCTCAGCTGCCTTCAATCTCAAGCTACCAACCTGCTATGGAAAATTACAGATATAAGATTGCAGAGTGCTTCTAACATAGTGAGCTTGAGCGTTGAAAACCGTTGTATACCTTGTTTTGGAGTCTCTTGGAACTGCCCTTGCAAAAATAATTGGCTCTCTGGTAATTGGAATTTCTACTTTTTAAATCAACAAAATTCAAAGCATGGGGGTGTGAAGGGAAAGCTTGTTGGCCAAAACATCAGACATATTTTAAAAGAAAATCATTGTTTTGATAAGACCAGCAATGTCCTTCGTGGGAGTTCTTCAGATTTTCAACAATGGTGGGTTTTTTTCCAATATGTACACTGAAATAGTTTAAGCATCTCTTCTCAGCTGAAGTTTCTGAGAAAATTTTAAAGAGGCCAAAAGAGCTTCAAGAAGGTCAACAGAATCTCTCATAGTTCATTTGTGCTCATTTCATGTAGAGTAACCACTGGCCTAGTCAGCTGCCTATATTCTCAGACTACAAGAAAAGATGCCATGAAAGATATAATGACATCTTTATCTTAGTGTGTTATTGTATGATAAGGACATCATAATTATGTCCCATATTTCTCCAATTAAACATTTGTGTATTGTAGTGGGAATGAACCACTTAGAAACCATATTGCTGAGTTAATGTTCATTATTTTCTCTCCAACAATTGTCTCATGGTGGTAAATAATCCCATGATAAAAGGTTCATGTCAAGATGGGGTGGGATTCAACCAGTTTGGACTGGTTTGGGCAAACTGGTAGCTCCAACGATCAGCTGGGGAGCAACGATTAGGTGGGCCCGCCTGCTCCTGAGCTTTACTTACCTATATCCTCTCAGCTGATCCATGTGGCAGAGTGGATTGCTGCGCCTCAGCTGTGCTACTCCCCAGAAGAAACATGGGAGGTAAGTTAAGTTAAAACTGTGCATGTGCCCAGAGCACACAATCACTAAACTGGTTGTTAAACCGGCAGGATCCCACCACTGCTATGAAGCACAGGAAATCAATAATGAAGGCATTTTAAATGAATACAGTTTTATTGCATCTTACACTCTCTACAAGAATCTGAACTACTAACAGTCAAAGCAAATTGGGGGAATCAATCAATGATAAGGTCAATGGAATTCAAGGTGAACTTCGATCTCTTGTGGGCACAAAGCGACTTGAGACTGATGATGCAGCTGACCCCGCCCTCGCACTCAGTCTGGTCATTGTTTACAGTCTCTATTTAAAGAAGGGAAATGCATTGTGGGAAAAGGCATGATTCTGCAAGGCATTTAAATTCCCCTCTCTCTTTTCCTGATTTGGAGGTTTGCTGATCATTATGTCAGGGATGGGACAACATTTTTAAGTCCAGGACAACTACATTTTTCTCAGGAATAGTTGGAAGAACAAAATAAACAAAGGGAGGTTTTTTTTTTTTTAAACAATCCTGCTTTGGTTTCTGCTTTGTCTCTCTTTGTCAAGGAAACTAGAGCAGAAAAGTCTCAGAATGCAAGAGACTTACATTTATTTCTTATGAAGACACTTTGAATTAATAGAACTACAAGAGACTAAGCCAATAACTATGAGTTGCTCATCGCTTCTAATTATTACATTTCTGTTACGGTTGAATACAATAGACTTCATTGCTAGCTTATTTCAGTCGTAGTAAGATCTTAATAACACAGAAAAACATGACTTATTTTCCCTGCAAAACTTTTCAGAATGGTTCTGATTTTGTCAGGCCCAAGGAAACAAGAACAACAGTTCAGAGTAGTTTTACTGTTCCTTGTGTCAGTGTTCCAGAAGAACCTACCATATTTTTCGGAGTATAAGACACACCTTTTTCCCTCAAAAAATCTGGGTGCGTCTTATACACTGAATACAATATTTTTTGCCTCCTGAAACCCCACCCCCTTCACCAAAATGGCCGTGCATAGCTTGTAAGAGGCTTTCAGAGAGTTCCTGGGGGCTGGGGAGAGCAGAAATGAGTATAAAATGGGTCGTTTGTTGCTTACCTTTGCTCCCCCCAGCCCCCAGGAGCACTCTATAAGCTTCCTAATGCCCCCTTTTTTTGACAGAAATGGGCTCGTTTTTGAAAAAAAAAATGGGCTTTTTTTTTCTCGCTTTTGCCCCCCTGCCCCCCCCCAGGAACACTCTAGAAGCCTCCTAAGGGCTATTCATGCCCTTTTTTTGGAAAAAAAACATCCCATTTTCGCAAAAAATGGGTTGTTTTGGGAGGTTTGCAGAGTGCAAAAACTTTTTTTTAATTTGCCTCTTCAAAACCTTGGTGTGTCTTATACTCCGGTGCATCTTATACTCCGAAAAATATGGTAACTCCAATTAAAAACTCCCAGACAGGCATTTTCTCAAAGTTTCCTTTTATTAGAGTAGTTATACTGATACATCTGGGGAAAACCCCGAATCTGAGAGTCCCAAGTTTTCCCTCAGTAAATCAAAAGTGCAAACCCAGCCCTTGCACCCATCAGTCCATCACATGGTCCAGTTACAATTCGTCTCATCTCGAGACATCACTTCAACCACTCCTCCTCCAGGTGCAGGAATACCTTGACCTTGACCGAAAAGAAGAATGCTATTATGTCTAACTATATTTCCTCTACTAAATCGACCCTCCTAATTTTCCAAGCACAAGAATGTGGCAGTGTGGAAACTTCCAGTATTAATATGGCTTCCAAAGCTGACAGCTTGCTTGGAGACAGAAATCTTGCCAGACTAATGCACTTATCTGCATAACGATTAGATGAACCCTTTATATATTGTAGTATGCACTTCATATGTTAGATATATAAAGAGTTGGGGGGACACATTCACTCTTTTCCTTCATACCAAAGATTCCAAGCTCGTTTCTGCTCCCCAGGAAAGAGCCCCTCCCGCACGCAACTTTGAGCTACATTCCACCACAGATTAAGGGTTGTGATTGAGATTAGCTATAGCTGTAGAACTGATAATATTATACAATACGCTGGGCTCTCTTTTTATCATTTAAAGGGTTTACTATACATTAAAGCTAAATCTTCCACCAAAGAACTTATTTGACAATGATTCTATCATTCCTTTATTCAGACTTCATACCATAGCTAGAATTTTTTCTGGCTTGCACACAACTAACCAAATCATAGTGCAATCTATGCCTGGAGATTAAGAAGTGAATAAGCTGAATGAAACATTTGAGCTGTTTCGAACTGGAATAGCACACTTGGAACATTGAATCCAGTTTGGGTCACCACATTATAAAAAGATGCTGAGACTCTAGAAGGAGTGCAGAAAAGAGCAGCAAAGATGATTAGGGGGCTGGAGGCAAAAACATATGAAGACTGGTTGCAAGAATTGGGTACATCTAGTCTAGAGAAAAGAAGGACTAGGGGTGACATGATAGTAATGTTCCAATATTTGAGATGCTGTCACAAAGAAGAGGAGCTCAACTTACCATATTTTTCGGAGTATAAGACACACTTTTTTCTCTCAAAAAAGAGACTGAAAATCTGGGTGCGTTTTATACACTAAATGCAGCATTTCTTGCCTCCTGAAACCCCACCCGCTTCACCAAAATGGCCGTGCATAGCCTTTAGGGGGCTTTCAGAGTGCTCCTGGGGGCTGGGGAAGGCAGAAATGAGAGAAAAACAGGCTGTTTTTTGCTCAATTTTGCCCCCCCCCCAGCCCCCAGGAGCACTTTATCTTTATGCACTTCTTAAAGGCTCTGCATGCCCTTTTTTGACAAAAATATGGGCCCGTTTTTGCAAAATACTGCTGTTTTTTGCTCATTTTTGACACCCCCCCCCATCCTCCAGGAGCATTTTACAAGCCTCCTAAAGGCTATGCATGCCCTTTTTTGGGGGAAAAAAAAAGAGGCCCATTCTCGAGAAAAACAGGCCATTTTTGGGAGGTCTGCAGAGTGCAAAACCTTTTTTTTAATTTGACTCTTCAAAACCTTGGTGCATCTTATACTCTGGAGCGCCTTATACTCCGAAAAATATGGTAGTTTCCAAAGCACCCGAAGGCAGAAAAGGAAGCAAGAAGAGTAGCAACCTAGAACTAAGGAGAAATTTCCTAAAAAGTGAGAACAATTAATTGGTGGAATGGCTTGCTTTTAGAAGTTGTGGCTGCTCCATCATGGGAGGTTTTTAAGAAGAGATTGGATAGCCATTTGTCTGAAATAGATATTGGGTCTCCTGGTTGAGCAGAGGATTGGACAAGAAGACCTCCAAAGTCCCTTTCAGCTCTGTTATTTTGTTATTCTATTTGGACCTTGATGTAGTTATATAGAGATTAAATATACTGAATTCATTGGAATTTAGGCATAATTCATTTCCTATTTATTTTAAAAAGATTAATTCAGATGTGACCAAGTTTGCATTAAGTGGTTCAGGATTTCTAAACCACGCATTCTTTCTTCAAACAATATTTGCTTTTTATTCTCTGGAAAAAGAATTAGAAAAGGACTTTGGGGAATACTGAAAAAAAAATATTTTTTTAAAAAAACAAACAAACAGGTCTTTGAAATCATAAAACATAGTTTTGTTTTTATTCCAGTGGAAGCCTTTGATCTTCTTTGTTTGCTGTGCCTTAAACAATTTGAAACAGATTTGCTGAATCAATGGATCTTGAGCAGTTTTGCCCAGCAACAACTATTTCATGACAACTTTGAATCCTTCTCTTTTCTTTGGGATAGTTTTGTGGTTTGAATGCCATTGGAGCAGGGATGGGTTCTGGAAGTCTCTACTGCCGGTTCGCTCATGGATGCGCAGCATGCACCCTTTGCGTTGCTTGATGTGCACTGTGCGTGCATGCGCAGAGCAATAACAATTGCTCTGAGCATGCGCAGAAGCAAAGAACAAGATGGTGCCGCCTATGGTGCTGCTGGTCACCAAACCAGTAGGAACCCACCACTGCACTGGAGGCTTATTACAAAACACAGGCTAGAATTAGACACTGTTGCTGTGCATTAGATAATATCAGTAGTGTTTCTCTTGAACTCTTTCCAAAAAGCTTTTCAAATGACCTTTTGTTTCACCTTAAAACTAAAGTATTAAGCCAATTATAAATGTAAGTAATTGTCTATTTTAAACTTTAAAGCCATTGGGAAACCAAGTCATGGGCCAAAACCTAAAAAAAGGTTCTGTAATTGCCTTTTGTTCAGTTTTACAATTCCATACTCTATTTAAAAGTTGCAAATAAAAAAGCATCAATTAGTCAAAAAAGCACATGAAATAGAAATGTTTGTGAAAGCGCACTATATTGCATTTCGATTTTTAAAAAATCCTACAGATGTATACGTGTTGGAAGAAATTTTGTAGTGAGGGAATATTTTAATCCCGTGTGATCTTATTTTAAATGTGGGAACTGATTGAAAAATGGATTAGAGTGAATTTAAAGGTTTTTATAACCCACAAAATCAGTTAAGATCGACATTTGCATGTTTTTTTTTTTCAGTCCAAACATTTTACATTTCTTGAATGTTTTGGAACGTAAGTAATTCCTGTGGTTGAGAAAAATATATGGCCATTCTCTCACAGTTCTATATTTAAACCCAAAAAATGTTTAAAGTACTTTCTGGTTCAAATATTGTTTAGAGTTTTTTAGTACACACAGTGATATCTATTTTCTCCTTGCAAGCTCCTGTGAGCTTCTCAAATGCTTTAGATATACTATAGAATAGTTTCAGCTGGCATCCAGCACAGAGAGTAGAAAAGAGAGGATACACCTATAGTGTTTCTGTGTCAGAAAAATAAATAAATAAATAAATAGCAGCTGTATGCCATACTTACACACTGGTCACATCTAAGTCTAAAGCTAAAATATCATACATTTAGGCTGCTGGGTGTTTTCAAAGTGCTATTGTAACTTGGATGTTCCAGAAAGGGCCTGAAATAGCAAAAGTGATGAAAGAATACAAAAATGTAAGAATGTTGTGTTCGGTCACACTGGTTTAAACCCACAGAAAGATTAATGATCAGTCTCAACTCTACCGATGTTTGTACATCTGTTCTAACAGACATACATCTATCTATTCGTAAATCTGAATGGAACCTATAGAAATAGGTTCATTAAAAGTATCCTAAACAGAAGCATTTATGTTTACACCATGGTGCAAAGCAAGATGTTGAGACTGTAGAAAAGACTGCAGAGAAGACCAACGAAGATGGTGAGGGGTCTTGAGGCTAAACCATACGATGAACGATTGAGAGAACTAGGTATGTCTAGCCTAACGAAGAGAAGGACTAGGGCTGATATGATAGCAGTCCTCCAGTATTTGAGGGGCTGTCACAGCCCCTCAAATACTGGAGAAGAAGGGAATGACTTATTCCCCACAGAAGAAGGGAATGATCTATTCCCCAAAGCCCTTGAAGGCAGATCAGAAGTAATGGGTGGATGATCATTAAAGAGAGCTCCAACCTAGAACTAAGGAGACATTTCCTGGCAATGAGAACAATCAATAAGTGGAATGGGTTGCCTTGAGAAGTTGTGGATGTTCCATCACTGGAAGGTTTCAAGAAAAGACTGGACAGCCATTTGTCTGAAATGGTATAGAGCTGTGATGGCAAACCTATGGCACACATGCCACAGGTGGCACACAGCACCCTCTCTGTGGGACGCGAGCCATAGCCCCAGTTCAGCTCTGCCGTGCGTGCGTGCGTGCCTCCAGCTATCCAGTGGGTCTTCGGATCTCTGTTGAGCATAAGGGGGAGGGGCACATGCAGGGGCACATGCGTGCATTCCCAGAGGGTGGGGCATGCAGGTGGTGCACACATGCATGGGGGGTAGGGCAAGTGCAGGGGGCCACACATGCATGCAGGGGGCAGGTGCGGGGATGCCTGCACATTGCATTTGGGAGGTTCGTGTACATGCATGTACATTCACATGCCCACACTTAGTCCGGAAACAGATATTCATCACTGGTAAAGGGTCTTGTGCTTAAGCAGGGGAACATAAAAACATAGAAATTAAATTGAATTAAAAGACCTCCAATATCCTTGGAGAGCCTTCAACCGATCATTCTATGTTTTCAACAGCTCAGTTTAGACCAGGGGTGGGGAACCTATGGTCTTCCAGATATTCTTGAGCTACAATGACCACCGTTTCTCACTATTGACCACTCTAGCTGGAGAAGCAGACATCTGCAGATGTAACAAAATCCAACTGAAAGGGCAATAGCTTGTTTTTGTAATGAATTTGGGATAATCTTGACAGAGCCTAGTGATTTTACATTACATTACACATACCTAGTCTTCCCATTGAAAGTCTTGAGCCTTAAAGGGGCAGACTTGTTAAATGGAGATAATATTTTAAGGGGTGAAAGGAATCTTTATTATAAATTTGCAATGACTACAATGTTTAAAAAAAACCTTTTTCAAATTAGTAAAAACATGAAACCTCTGACACTGGGACAATTTTACACTTCCCTTTCTTAATTATCAGGCAGCTAAATTTCAGAGGCAAAGAAGGAAGATCAATAAACATATTAATAAAGTATATTCCACCCCAGTCCAATCCAAACCAGTATTAAGTTGTGTAAAAAAGTAAAAAAAAAATACTCAACATTACAAAAATCAATACACACAAAGATAAACTTACAATCCCCATAAAAATAACATAGAAATAAAAAATAATCCTATACTTTAAAATCTGACATTTGCTATCTGACATTGCTATTAAAATTTATAACAGTATAGCCTACTATTTAATTTTACTAACTGCAATCTACAACATCTACTGATGCATTTAAAAGAGATTCCCAAACTGAGAGTGAGATTGCTACCACTTGTGCTCTACACCAGTGGTGGGATTCAATTTTTTTTACTACCAGTTCTGTGGGCGTGGCTTGGTGGGCGTGGCAGAATACTGTAAAATCCCCATTCCCACCCCACTCCAGGGGAAGGTTACTGCAAAATCCCCATTCCCTCCCAATCAGCTGGGACTTGGAAGGCAGAGAATAGATGGGGGCGGGGCCAGTCAGAGGTGGTATTTACCGGTTCTCTGAACTACTCAAGAGTTCCGCTACCCATTCTCCAGAACTGGTCAGAACCTGCCGAATACCACCTCTGCTCTATACAGTATTACTGGGAAATGGTGGGACTCCTATCTTTATGCTGTAAACTGCAGGAGTGTTTTTGAATAAGTGGTTTGTAGACTGTAGTTAGAGAAATAAACCTGGTAAAATAAATAAACAGGACAGTAGACAGCAGCTACTGGAAGGCAGGGTTTCAGTAATTCTGTGGTGCTTTAAGGCTGTGACACTAATAAAACACCTTTAGAAAAATCATTCCCCCCCCCCCCCAAAGTGTAATATCTTTCTTGAGCATTTTTTGGTGCAGAGAGCAGAATGCTACGTATGAAAAACAGTACTTGAATACAAAGTGCTGGAAACAGATCAAGATATAAAAGACAATGGAGTTGCATTTTACTTGAGAGCTTTCACTGCAGCACACAAAAACCATTTATTCCACTTTAAATGGTCACTCCAAACTGGCCAAGTTGTTCATTTTTCCAGTTCTTTAGCTAAGATTCTGCCAGTGTTTTGATTTGGTTTTGGATTCCTTCGAAATAAGCAAGGTCATTCATGGTCAATAGTATGTATTATATTTGTACTTATCTTTTTCAAAACTGAATAAATTTCTGGCTAGGTAATCTTACAATTTCATAAAGAACATTCTATAAGTTCCAGGCATTAAAAAAAAAACAATAAAATATGAATGTCAAACATCGCAAAGTGACCAATCCCATTTCAGTGTCTTTATTACATGGTTTAAGTTGAAGGAAGTTTTCTACATATATAGTTATCCTTACACAGATATCAATCTTCTGATTTGGGAATAGAGAAAATGGCCTCCAGATCAGAGGTGGGTTGCTCCCGGTTTGGCCCGGATCAGTTGAACCAGTAGTGGTGGCAGTGGGAGGCTCTACTGACACCTGCCCAGATGCTTCAGTGCATGCACAGAAGCATTGCACGCAAGCCCGCACGTGAGCATGAGCGAACTGATAGCGTTGGGATTTGAAACCCACCTCTGCTCCAGATACAGTTGCCTTACAATTCCCAGCAGCTCCAACCAGTAGGGTCAATAATGATGAATGCTGGGAAATGTAGTTCAACAACCGCCACATATATGTTCCAAAGGTGCTTTTCCAAAAGGCAACTGGACTTTCTTGGGCTTTTCCTTGGAAAGGTTTCTAACTGAACTAAAGAAAAGAGCTTTTGGGGCAATCATGACCTGGATGATTGAGAATCATCACGATTCGGATAAACCACGGCACAGACTTAATGGGTACGGCTTTGATCTTAATTTAAAATTTCCATCACTTCAATCATTCTTCACAGCTGATAAAAAATATTATTCAGAATCTGCTCCCTGCAGAAAGATGTACATGTTGAATTCAGGGATGGGCTTCAAAAGTTTCAGAAAATGGGTTCTCTGCCCAGTTGCTGGGTGGGCGTGGCTTAGTCAGCCTCCTGCACCATGGCAGGGGTGTTTTCGCCCTCCCCAGGCTTTGGAGGCTTCCCTTGAGCCTCTGGGAAGGCAAAAACTACCTCCCCTGTGCCCTGGAAGCCCTCCAGAGGCCAGAAACAAGTCAGTTTCCAGACTTCTGGAACTTCCAGGAGGCTCATTTCCCCCCCCTACCCGAGTATCTGCACGAGCCTTGCACTTACCTTGCATTCAAAATGGGCCACATGGAGACTCCTGGAAGGGGAGGGGAGGATGGGGCGAGGCAAGGCATGTGGGGTGGGCGGGGCCAGCCAGGGGTAGGATTTAGAGGTCTCCGAACTGGCCATAACATTAGCTACGGGTTCTCCCGAACCTGGGCGAACCCATAGCAGCCCACTCCTGGGTGTGTTCCTTTTCAACATACATTCTTCCTCTCTCCTTAACTTGAATGGACCGGTTACAAGGCAATACACAAGCCATATGCAATTTTTTTTCTTTCTTTCAAGATAACATAACACAGAGATAGTATACAGAATACACAACTGAGTGTTTTTCTTTAATGCATCCTATTTATTTACGACCTTAGAAATCTAATTTGGAAAATGGTTTTCCAAATAGTTCACACCCGGAGGGAGGAACCCTTGTGACCATAAAAGGATTATATAGTTAGAACTCCTCTTCATTTTCCAAACATCTATAAAAGGGAGAGAAACTATCTTTGCTTCATTACCTATATATCAGTCATTGGTTTCAAGCATTATAAACGTGACACCTTTTTTGTCCTTGAAAAACAGCCGCATTGTTTCTGCATCTGTCCCAGATGGTATTAAATGACAAGGAGAGAAATGCAGGTGCAGTTTAAGAAAGCTGCTAAAATCTCAACAGACACATCCTGTTTGTTGTACATAGATGTTTCTACCATATTAGAATTCCAGGTAACCCAAAAGGTTTTCCAGCACTTTCATTTTCTTCTCTTTACATGCTTAACAACAATAAGCTTTTCTGGGTTTTTTTCCTTCTTCCCCACAAGCTTATATTTAAATATTAACTACCGTATTTTTCAGAGTATAAGATGCACCTTTTTCCCTCAAAAAAGAGGCTGAAAATCTGGGTGCATCTTATACATGGAATACAGCATTTTTGCCTCCTGAAGCCCCGCCCCCTTCATCAAAATGGCCGTGCATAGCCTTTAGGAGGCTTCCAGAGTGCTCCTGGAGGCTGGAGAGGGCACAAGTAAGTGACCCAAAAATGGGCCATTTTTTGCTCAATTTTGCCCCCCAGCCCCCAGGAGCACTCTATAAGCCTCCTAAAGGTTATGCATGCCCTTTTTTGACAAAATATGGGCCCGTGTTTGTGAAACAAAGGGCGTGTTTTGCTCACTTTTTGTTCACAGACACCCCAGGAGCACTCTACAAGCCTCCTAAAGGCTGTTCATGCCCTTTTTTGAAAAAAAACAGGCCCGTTCTCAAGAAAAACGGGCCATTTTTGGTAGGTTTACAGAGTGCAAAAACTTTTCTTTTAATTTGCCTCTTCAAAATCTTGGTGCATCTTGTACTCCGGTGCATCTTATACTCCGAAAAATACGGTATATACTTTGTAGCTCAATGAACTAATCAGGAATAGAGGCAGAACTGGTGGTCTGAAAGATAGAGCTATCGAGGGAATGTACAAGGATTGGGCAGCTGAATTATTACTTGAACAAAAGAAAAAACCAAGCCAAGTGTCTATACTGTAAATATGATGGAAATAGTAGAATTCCTTCCTTCATATGATATCTAGAGGGTAGAAGAAACAGTAAATCGCCTTCACATTGTGCTGAACTCCTGTGACAGTATTGATACATTCATATAGTTTTCCTGACAACAATTTAATAGAATAACAGGATTGGAAGGAACCTTGGAGGTCTTCTAGTCCAACCACTGCTCAAGCAGGAGACCCAATACCATTCTGGGCAAATGGCTGTCCAGTCTCTTCTTTAAAACCTACAGTATTGAAGCCCTCACAACTTTGGAAGGCAAGCCATTCCACTGGTCAATTGTTCTCACTGTCAGGAAATTTCTCCTTAGTTCTAGGTCAGCGGTCGGCAACCTTAAACACTCCATTAAACAGCCATTTGGACCCATTTCCCACAGAAAAGAAAACACCGGGTGTCACAAAATCCTTCCCGTGCCTGACTATTCCCTGAGCGGCCACAAAAGTAGCATATGTAGTTGAATTAAATGTTCTGTTTTCTTGGATTTATCCATGGTTGGCCTACTGGGGATCGAAAAGCTCAATAAGTCGCATGCTGGCGGGTGTCACATATTAGCGGTTGTGATGCATATTTTCAGTGACAGGGAGCCACAGCAGAGGGATGAAAGAGCCACATGTGACTCCAGAGTCGCAAGTTGCTGATCCCTGTTCTAGGTACTTTCTGTCCTTAATTAGTCTCTATCCATTGTTTCTTGTCCTTCTTGTTCTGGTGCTTTTGAAAATTGATTGACCCCCTTCATCTTGCTAAGAGCCCCTCAAATATTGGAACATTGTATCATGTCTCCCTGAGTCCTTATTTTCATTAGACTAGACTTACCCATCTCCTGCAACCACTCTTCATATGTTTTAGCCTCCAGCTCCTAATCATCTTTGTTGCTCTTTTCTGCAACCTTTCCAGAGTCTCAGCATCTTTGGAAAATGCCTTACCATTATTTTTTTCCTGAATTTACTTTTTTACTTCCAATATATATTACAACTCTGTTTTGTTTGTTTTGTTTTAGTGATCTACCACCCAAGTACCACTGGGGATCTGGCTTTGTTTTTTCTTCAAGATCAGTCAAGGTCAGGTAGATGTTTTCACCCAGCTTGGCTAAAGTTGCAGGGATACTACTAGTTATTTGCAGTAATGAGGCTGAATTGTACGCCAAAGAGCATAAAATGGAGGAGCCTTTGGCTTTCTAGATAGTGCAAAATTGGATCTCTCAGCAATCCTTTCCAACGTTCATCAGACGAGGGGGGTTCTGAATTCCTGACCCAAGAAGCAAGCTTATCAAACACCCCAAACCTGCCACAGGATACAAGCAATTTATTTGGACTGTTTAAAATGGCCATACTGCAGAATTCATGTCACTAGTGGCATGTTTAGGCATGTTAGAAGTCACAATGCAAAACCCCTGCTTGAGTGCCAATAGATTTGTGACAATGACTTATGGCAGAGAAAGGTAACTCATGCCCCCAGGGCACGTAACCCAAGTTTTTAACTCCCAGAACATCAATAGCTTCTTCGATTTCTGACTTTGGAAAAGTAGCAGTGAGTTCTGACCCAAGTCACACTACAACAATAGATGTGAGTAGGGTATGTTTATAGCACCACTCTGCTTGTTATAGCAATAGCCTCAAAAATCACAAACTACACTCCCAAGCAGTTCAGTTAATAAGTCCAAGCACACACACACATACACACCTGAAGTAGTAAGTCCTAAAGCAAAGACACTCCCCAAGGAAACTCCCCAAGGCAAGTCTGAATCCAGATACAAATCCAAGTCTAAATCTTTGTCCAAATTCAAGTTCAGATTTAGGAAAAGCCAACAAGACAAACCCAAGGATCACAGCCCAAAATCAGGATACAGGAAGCATGGACCTGAAGATGATGCACAAGAAAAGGAATGGCCAACCATTTATTCCCATGTGCCTGACTAAGTAGGTCACATCCTGGTGGTCCTCATTAGTAGGGATGAGGCTGCTTCCTCATGAGCAACTTTGCTGACCTCCTTTGAGCTTCCCCTCTCTCGCTCTTCACGCCATGCAGGGGTGGCACCTCTTCCTCATCAGAGGCAGCCTGTTGCTGATTGTCAGTGTTAACTGGCAGCACTGAGCCTCTCCTTCCTCTTCTTGAGGGGCAGCTGTCCATCTGGTTTATTGAGCCCTCGGATGCCTGAAAAACCTAGGACTGTGTCTTTCTCCATCCCTTGGCTCTCTGGACACTTCTGGGGATGTTAGGTCCCTGTGCTGATGGCCCCAGCTCTGTCTCATCCTCCTCGTCTAAGTCAGCAACCGATGGAACCATCACACAATTTGTTGTTCATTGTTGGGTCGAGAAAAACAGATAAACTATAATACAATGATTCAAAACAGACTTAGACTTAAATTGGGTTTTTGTGAAAAAATCTTCAAAAGGCCACTTCACAGATCCAAGGGGGAAAAAATGTTCCTCCCACATGTGTGATGCAGGCTTACTTGTACTGTTTTTACCCTAAACACTACATCCCACGATGGCTAACCTTTTTTTTTTCATAAACAAAATTGTATTGGTTTTAAGAAAAATAATCAAGGAAAGGGATGGTGGATAAAGTTACAAATTTTGACAGTTAGATTATGCAGGAAATGGCCCTCCCCCCATTCTCATAACTTTCATTTATTAATACATTAAATTGTTGCTGCTTAGTAGTATTTTGTCAGCATATAACCTTTTATCTTCAAATAATTTCAATCATTTTATGTCAAACAGATTTTCTAGTTCATTTTTGTGATCTGAGTTTTCTCGATGTTGCCTCTTCTCCCCCCTCCAGCAGAGCTCCGGCACCTCCCATGTCCTGTATGTCCCGTGTAGTGTCATCAAGTTTATCTAGGAGAACTTTGTTTTTTTCCATGAAGGCCTCAGCCTCCATAGTTTTATTGATTCTAACTCTCGTGTCCTCCCAAAATATTAGCATACCTTCTGGCATAAGCCATCTGAACCACACCCCTTTCTGGTATAATTTCTTCGCTAGAAGCGAATAATTTTTTCTTTTATCTCTAACTTTCTTCGATGGCTAACCTTTTTGTCCTCGCGTGCCAAAATCATGTGTGCGCACCCACATCCACAGTGCAATGTGCCCCGACCCCTGTGCATGGGGGCACAAAAAACCCCTTCCCCATGTGGCCTACTCAGCCTCCTGCACCATGCCAGGGTGGGGGTTCCGGAGGCTTTTCTCAAGCCTCCAGATGGGCGAAAACAGTCTCCCCCTTGCTTTGGAGGCCCTCCCTGAAGCCTTCTGTGACAAAAAAATGGAGTGCAGGGGGGTGCCACACACCCCATGCTTTCCCTTCCCTCCGCCCATGCACATATGACCTATGCGCCCCCTGCACATGCGCACCCGTCTCCTGGCAGAGGCCTGAAAATCAGCTGGCCGGCGGGATTGCACAGTGGAGCTGACCTGGATGATGGCGGCCCTCAGAGAGATGGCCATAGGTCCATGCAACCCTCCTGAACTCAAATGCAACTCTTGGCTGAAACAATGTGCTCATCTCCACAGGATCAGGTCCCGTTGAAGCCTGTCAATTCTGATTTTGTCAGAAAGCAGGAGGAAGCAGATTGCTTGGCTATTTTAAAGTCCAACCAATTTTTATGGGGAATCACATACGGGGAAGGATTAGTTAAAAACCTTAGGAAAAAAAATCTTCACGTATAAAACTTATGGGAAGAATGTTTTGCTTCTTCGTTTTCTCAGGCCTTTCTGAGTTCACCAGCCTGCCATTCTGACATTATATCTTGCTCAGAAGGGGTTTTTTCACCCCATTATCTGTATCATCCTTGTGGAATTAAAAAAAACACCTGATCAAAAGCAAATATGCCCGCAGCTAAACTTTTATGGCGAAGACGAAGCACAGTTTCATTCTTTTAATTGCTGTCATCCAGATGGTCATTCTGGGCCAAATGTTGCTTCTTCCACACCTCCATATGGATATCCTTCATAAAGGTTTTAAGACTCTGAGCCATGCCTTAGTTTTAATTTATGCATGCGTTTTAATTTGATGGGCACAACAGCAAGCAGTTCAGTTGCATGTGTAAAATAGTCTTCATAGATCAACAGTTCAAACATTGCAGACCTCGAACCCAGAGGCACTCAAAGAAGGCCAATCCAACCATCTGTTTTTGGCTATTTTGGGCATTTGCAGTGTGTGGGGTGGGGGGTCAAAAGAAAAAGTGTTATTACTAAGACTATACACTTAACGTTTTTCACTCTATCCCACGAAGAGCAAAATTTATAACACTGTGACTCTGGAATGAATCAGTATATTGCGAAAGATATATGATAATAAAATAATACATCCAATCTGGCTTGGTCACTGGAACAGAGGTTGAATCTTCTGAAATTTTGAACTCATTCTGGAGCTCATACTCAGGGAATTTCTCTCTATCAGAATGTGTGCTTTGGGCTATTCTATGCATAGAATATATGTGGTGCAGTGGCGGGTTGTAGGTGGTACGTTCCTGGTACAGCCTGGTACGGGTGTATCAGTGCCTGCCCGGAGCACCGGGTACCATTCTGCTAGGATGCTCCAGAGGGCCCATCCGCCCGCGCTCCTTACCTGTATTTGAGCTCTTCAGCGTCTGCGTGACACTCCACCGAGCAGCTGGAGCATCGCGGAGGCATCACAAGAGGTAAGGATGCATGCGCACGTTCTGCGCACAATCATGTGGTGGACTCTGTTGCAACTGTACCGGTTGCAATGGGATCCAGAACCAACCACTGTTGTGGTGCCTGGTTGTGTATGGCTTTTTAGTTAATAGAATAAAAGAGTTGGAAGGGACCTTAGAGGACTTCTAGTCAAGCTCCCTGCTCAGGCAGGAAACCCTATACCATTTCAGACAAATAGTTGTCCAATCTCTTCTTCTGGAAGTAAGTTGTTCCACTGATTCATTGTTCTAACTGTCTGGAAATTTCTCCTTAGTTCTAGGTTGCTTCTCTCCTTGATTAGTTTCCACCTGTTGCTTCTTGTCCTTCCCTCAGGTGCTTTGGAGAATAGCTTGATTCCCTTTTCTTTGTGGGATATTGAGATATTGGAACACTGCTATCATGGCACCCTGGTCCTTCTTTGCATTAAACTAGACATACCCAATTCCAGCAGCCATTCTTTATATGTTTTACCCCACAGCCCTCTAATCATCTTTGTTGCTCTTCTCTAGTTGTTGATTGGAGTGTTGATGGATGGCTATTAAGTCATGGGCTTTTGTTATCTTGTGTTCCCAGGTCGTCTGCTCCTAAGGGCTTAATAAGCTGGTGGAAAATCAGCAGTCCTGTTGACTGACAAGGAGCCTGCTTTCCAGGCTTCAATCATTTGTTACAGAATAGCCCCAAATGCACCTTCTGGCCCAGATAGGTTCTCTAAGGATGGGCTCCAGTGTGAATCTGAAAGCTCAGAAGACTAAACTACATGAGCCGATGAACGAAAAATATTGGATTCTGCAACATTATCCTGAGACTTCATTCGTAAAATAATAAATGTTTACCATTTTGCTGGAATATTTGGCTGAATTACATTACTATATACTATAGCTGTGATAGCAAACCTATGGCACGCATAGGTGGCACATGGAGCCATTTGTTAGGGCACATGAGGCATTCCCCTGTCATCTCCAGCGCACTGGCACACGAGCACTGGCCAGCTGACTTCAGTCTTCTTTTTTGGCCATTTTTTGCCCTCTGGAGGCTTCCCTGAAGCTTCCGGAGTGCGAAAAACGGCCCTATGGGCAAACCAGAAGTCCGTTCCCAAACTTCTGGTTTGTCTGTAGGGCTAGTTTTTGCGCTCCAGAGGCTTTAGGGAAGCCTCCTGAAGGCTCCAGAGGGCCTCCGGGGGGGGGCAGTGGAGGCTGTTTTCGCCCTCCCCAGGCTCCTAAAAAGCCTCTGTAGCCTGGGGAAGGTGAAAAATGGTCCATTGTGCACCAAAAGCAGGGGGAGGGCGAGTCATGCACATAGCATTATGGGTATGGCCCGCACACGACCCCCCCTACGCCCTGCCTGCTTTTGGCACACAATCCGAAAACCCAGCACTGCACTATAGTATTATCTACTACATTATATACTACTAAAGCTCTCCTTTAACTGGGTTCCTATCCTGTTCATGTTGGAGGCACCAGGTTGAAACCAGTTTTTTTTCTGCAAAGAACATCAGGTATTGTAAGCTTCTGGTATTGCTGATATTAGATCTGTAGATTACGCATTGTTTTATAGCAAACAAAAAAAAAGCATGATGGAACAGCTTACACAGAAAAATGATTGAATGACTTACCTAGATAAATATAGCTCCACTGATTGCCTTTATTGCTTTGTAGTGGGAAACTTGATGTATTGCTCCCATGTAAATAAACAAATGCATTTTGTCTTATTGTTATGACCCATAGCTATAGAAAAGGCAATCCTTAATCTCTGAATGTTGAGTGCATCTGCAGGTTTTATTAAATTTGAGCCTTCAGCAGTGTTCATGGTCTTTTAGAATAATGAACAACTAGGAGAATACTGTGAATAACTGAAGATAAATTGCACAAGAAAGCAGTGAATTAACATACCCTTTTTTAAATCCAAAGTATGCTTCCTGCTTTGTTCATATCACTGGACTAAAACTCCCATAAGTCTTCTAAGCAGCCATGCTGGCTGTAACTGAATGGAGCTGAAGTCTAAAAGCTCACTATTTTATTTTTTTGTCCCATTCAGCTTTTGTCCATCACTGAGATTCTAAGTTGAAAAGCAATGAATATCTAGGAAGAGTCATATAATTCCTTTCAACTTTATGAACAGAACAGAACTGTATAACAGAATTGGAAGGGACCTTGGAAGTCTTCTATCATGGAAGTCTTCTATCCAAGCGGGACACCCTATACCATTTCAGAGAAATGACTGATCAGCTTTTCTTAAAAGTCTCCGGTGATGGACCATCACACCTTCTGAAGGCAAGCCATTCTACTGGTTAATTGTTCTCCATGTTATGAAATTTCTCCTTAGTCCTAGGTTACTTCTCTCCTTGATTAGCTTCTATCCATTGTTTCAGTTCTTGCAACAGTTCTTCATAAATTTTAGTCAACAGACTTTTAACCATCTTTGTTGCTGTTTTTTCTTTTCTGTGACTTCCGGTTTGCTCGGAGGGTCGTTTTAAGCATTCCGAAGGCTTCAGGGAAGCCTCCGGATGGTCCCTGAAGCCTCCGGAGGGCCTCCGGGGGCGGGGGAGGCTCTTTTCGCCCTCCCCAGGCTCCTATAAAGCCTCTGGAGCCTGGGGAGGGCAAAAAATGGCTTTTAAAAAGGTGAAAGACCTCGCGTGCCCTGACAAATGGCTCCGCGTGCCACCTGTGGCAGGCGTGCCATAGGTTCGCCATCACTGGGTTACAACCTTCTTTAGCTAGGCTGTCGGTCATGTGATTTAGGTAAACTAACTGTGAATAGGATTGCAGCCATACAAAATGTATATTTCTGCATTTAATCCATCCTGTTCAAAATAAGGACTTTCACTCAGTTCATATCCTCTCTACCTAGTCCTCTGAACTGGAAAGTTTCTTTTACAATCCAATCAAAAATTTTCAATTGAAATGCTGCCTTTAAAATGTAAATATCATACTTGGGTGTTTTTTATGCACTACATATTTTACTGCTTATTAGATCAGCAGGAATCCTTTCCAAAATGAAGTATCAAAAGATGGCACTAGCTAAATCCTAATTGCTATCACAGCAAGAATATCCTATTAAATAATCATTGATTATAATTAGAATGTTCTACATTGCGCTACAGTAAAAAATAAAATAAAAAGTATCATCCATAATTTTATGGTATAATTTTATAGTATTGCCATCCTGACTGAAATGAAAAGGGGTGTGTCCCTCAAGTCAAGCTTAATTAGTTTTCTTGGTTTAAGTCAGGGGTGTCCAAACTTGAGAACTTTAAGACTTGTGGACTTCAATTCCCAGAATTCCCCAGCCAGCATGGCTGGCTGGGGAATTCTGGGAGTTGAAGTCCACAAGTCTTAAAGTTCTCAAGTTTGGACACCCCTGGTTTAAGTGGTATATTGCTACCTTTTTCTGGGGTGCTTTACCAATTTTCCAGGAATCCTGCTGTTAATAATCCAGTTGTTAACATTTCTTAACTTTTTTTTTGATCAGTTAATGCTTTTTGAGACAAAACAATGTTTCCTCTGTTTATATGCAGACAGTCATAGATTTACACATTTAAAATTGCACTGTAAAATTACACTACTGCACACCGCATTTGACCATCTTTGACCAGGTTCTGGGCATGCAGTACAATGGAATGGCTCAAAAATTGTCTCCGTTGGAGACGATCAAGAAATCCATGTTTACAATTGTCCCTTCTAAGAATTCTGCTTGCAACATCTACGGTGTCGATTGTCCGAAAGTATTTTGATACCTTTTTAAAAAAAAAAAAAAATCAGTCAAGAAAAATCTTATAGATGGAAATCTGAAAATTATTTAGGTGGGAATTTTGCTATTTTTTAAATTATTATTTTAAAGCTAAATAAACCTTTGCTGTGGGGGGGGGGAGGGATTTGCACTACAGTAGATAGAACTGTGTAAGAATTACAGTGAATCTAAGGGGCCTGTTTAGAAATGATGCATGAGGTTGAACTATCCACATATCCTGAAGTAATTTGGGGAATTGAATTGTTAGGGGCGCACAATCCTAACATTTGGTAAATACAGTCAATGGAAGGGCAATTTCCACAAAATTCGGACTGAACTGCCTGTAGAAATTTGCAAATCCAAGGAAGCTTTGTAGTTGTCTGCAAGTACTTGGAGTCTAATACAGCTTTCGCTTTTCCTGGATCCATTTCTATCCCCTCGTTGGAGATGCGAAGATTGGGCTTTCCTCCCAGCACATGGATGGCAGAGCCACTGGGCAACATGGGAAAAGCCTCCAAGCCTGGCTTTGGCTTTTTCTATTAGAAATGGTTTGGCCACTGCCCAGTTATCTGCCATGGTTCCACTTGCTGAGGGAGGGCAGGTGCCCACTGGCATCCCTTCCATCCATGACCTGGGGTTAAGACTCATCCTGGGGGTTCCTGATTCACAGGTTGCAGTTCAACCAACAATGGCTTGCAGGGAGGGGTTGTGTGCCACTCGTTGTAGTAGTCCAGAGGACTTCTCCGCCAGTGGTTTCATCGTTGCGCAAGTAGCACAGCTTTTCTGCCTTACTAGGCATTCTTAATCTTATTCGTCACCTTAAATATTTTTGGAATGCTGACAATTTCTTTGCATTGTAGCTTTCCTTGATTCTGCTCTAGACATTGATTTCAAGAAATCCTCGACCTTCTATGACTGTTGAGATTTTAGAAAATATCACTACTTTGTTTGACCAGGTCTCTGTAATAATGAAAGCTAGAAATCTGAATTCTAACAGTCTGTTTTGAAGTTTCTCAATGCAGGTGAAAATGCACATCTGTTCTTCTGGAAGCAAACCGTGCATCTCAATGAAAAATGTTGAGTCTCTATTTACAGACTGGAGCACTAGCACAGATAATACATTCCTGAACCAGCTTATTCTTCTCTGGGATATCAACATAAAATAAATTTCCTCAAGAAAGACTGTATATGCAGGGGTGGGATTCAAAATTTTTAGCAACCAGTTCTCTGCCCAGTTGCTGGGTGGGTGTGGCCATGGTGGGCATGGCCTACTTGGCCTCCTACACCAGAGTATTTTTGCCCTCCGCTTTCCTTGAGCCTCTGGGAGGGCAAAAACAGCCTCCTCCAGAGGCTCTCCGGGAGGCCTGTTTTTTGCCCTCTCCAGGCTTCAGAGGCTTTCCCCAAGCCTCTAGGAAGGCTAAAACAGCCTCCCCCAGGCTCTGGAGGCCAAAAACGGGTCTGTTTCCAGACTTCCAGAACTTCCAGGAGGCCTGTTTTTTTGCTCTCCCAGAGCCTCCGGGTGGGCCTTGCACTTACCTGGCATCCAAACCAGGCCATGTGAAGACTCCTGGGAGGGGTGGGCAGGGGTGGGCAGGGCTAACCAGTCCTTGCAACTACTAGTTTGGTGAACCAGATGTAAAGTTAGCATCTGGTTCACCCAAACTGGTTCAAACCAGCTGAATTCCACCCCTGCTTATATGTGTAGACAGGCCAGGAAAGCATATAAGCAACCACTGACATTGTGATGCTCAAATCAGTTGTAACTGCTTATTTCCATGCATTTCTTTTATTTTCAATCTGCCTTTTACAAACTGAAATATATCACCTTACATAGCTGCCATGAATGATGAATAAAGACAAAGCGTTGAAAATATATTTAATTTAGATGATGAAACCCATGTGTTTCACACAGTAATTGATTTTTTCCCCCTTAAATAGGAAAGTCACTTCTATGCGCAAATTCCCAAAGCTTCTTTGGAACAGATCTTGAATTTTTTAGAATTCTCAGGGCTCTGAGGATTAGCTACTTAATTTGCTCTTCATTAATAAAGGAAGTCCCAATTCCATTTAACAGTAGTTCAATTTCTTCATTTCTTTCTGAGCGCAGGGATGGTACATCATGTTGTAAAATGAAGTCCTCTTGGGTGTTTCTTTTTAAATATCAGATTTTCAGGCTTGCCATAGTTACAGTTTCATCTGTTTGGCAGAGCTTCACCTACCATTGAGCTGAGTGAGATGCTGGGAAGAAAGGATTTAATTAAAATTAAGCTTTTGATTAAAAGAGCTGTGTAGGCACCCCATTAGCTGACTGCCCTTAGGCACAGAGAATAATGCTATTCTGTTCCTAGATAAAAGAAGATTCAAGTATTAGTGAAGTGAACTTTTACATGTGAAGGAACTCT
Source organism: Natrix helvetica (assembly GCF_964273705.1). Taxonomy (NCBI): domain Eukaryota; kingdom Metazoa; phylum Chordata; class Lepidosauria; order Squamata; family Natricidae; genus Natrix; species Natrix helvetica. The sequence goes on from NC_138549.1 coordinate 21,882,109, forward strand.
TCATGATAGAAACCATAGTTTCTGAAGGGATGACTCTTCCAGTGTAAGAAGGGAGGGAGGGAGGGAGCAAGGGAGGGAGGAAGGAAGGAAATATCTGAAGGGATGACTCTTCCAGTGTAAGAAGGAAATATCTGAAGGGATGACTCTTCCAGTGTAAGAAGGAAGGAAGGAAGGAAGGAAGGAAGGAAGGAAGGAAGGAAGGAAGGAAGGAAGGAAGGAAGGAAATATCTGAAGGGATGACTCTTCCAGTGTAGGTAGGAAGGAAGGAAGGAAGGAAGGAAGGAAGGAAGGAAGGAAGGAAGGAAGGAAATATCTGAAAGGATGACTCTTCTGGTGTATATTTACAATATATCAGAGCAATGGAATCATCTAAGGGAGTCCTGCTGAAAAACATTTCAATGTAACACCAAGGCTGGCTGGGGAATTCTGGGAGTTGAAAGTAGCCAAGAACATAAAGTTGCCAACATTGAGAAATATGAGACTGAGAAAAATGATACATATTTTTTACAACTTTCTTATAAGAATTGCTTATTCCAAACTGTAGTGCCTGTGGCTTAGTGGCTAATACATCTGCCTAATATGTAATACAGCCCAGGTTTGAATCCCAGTAAGGGTATGGCTAGATGATGAGAGCTAAATAGCTTGAAATAGATCTATACTAGTCTCCCTTTATTTATTTATCAGCACAAATACAACACAAATGTAAAAAGGCAACATTAAAAATATGGCTTTCTGCCTGGATGGTCTCCTGCAGTGAGCCAATAGACAGAAAGGGGGAGTAGTGAGCTCCCTCCCATATTTGGGCATACCAGGGGTTGTAAAACAAATACATACATATATACATATATACATATGTATAGGTATGTATTTTTGTTACAACCCCTGGTATGCCCAAATATGGGAGGGAGCTCACTACTCCCCCTTTCTGTCCTTCGGCTCATTACAGAGGACCATCCAGGCAGAAAACCATATTTTTATTTTTAATGTTGCCTTTTTATATTTGTGTTGTATTTGTGCTGATAAATAAATAAAGGGAGATTAGTATAGATCTATTTCAACCTATTTAGGTCTCATCAGCTAGCCATATCCTTACTGGGAATCGAACCTCTGTAATGAGCCGAAGGACAGAAAGGGGGAGTAGTGAGCTCCCTCCCATATTTGGGCATACCAGGGGTTGTAACACAAATACATACCTATTTCCCTGGCCTAGATGATAAGGAAGAGAGCCTGTGGTTTAGTGGTAATTACATTGGCCTAATATGCAATTACTGTTTCGATTCCCAGTAAGAGTATGGCTAGCTGATGAGAGCTAAATAGTTAGATCTATACTAGTCTGCCTGGATGGAGCTAAATAGCTTGAAATAGATCTATACTAGTCTCCCTTTATTTATTTAACAGCACAAATACAACACAAGTATAAAAAGGCAACATTAAAAATAAAAATATGGTTTTCTGCCTGGATGGTCCTCTGTAATGAGCCAAAGGACAGAAAGGGGGAGTAGTGACCTTCCTCCCATATTTGGGAATACCAGGGGTTGTAACACAAACATACATACGTACATACATACATACATACATACATACATACATACATACACACACACACATACACACAAAGGGGATTGATTATCATAAGAGCAAGAAGTAGATTATTTTAATGCTTTGCTTGACTGTTCTGTCCTAATTGTAGCTTTCTGCCTTAATTCCTTCCCATTCATTCTACCACCAGGTTTCAAGATGTGTGAAGTAAGAGGGTTAATCCCTGAACCTTTGCAATGAACAAGCAAAAGAAGTATTGATAAATCAGAGTATACCAATAGGTCCTGGTGTAGTAAACTAGATCAGTTGGAGTTGTGAGATTATTGAAAAGTGATCAATTGACGTAAACTAACCCCAAAGTATTTACATTTAGTTCAAGGCTTAAACTAAAGCCTTCATCTGATAAACCAGCTTTCCTTGGATTCTTAGCAGAGGGATAACTATCTCTGCCATCATTCATGGTCAGGAAAATGTCCTAAAGCAACCTTCTAACACAGGGCTTCCCTAAGCATTCCATCACTGTGAACTTTTCAAATGTCATGTATGCAATGGGGAAAATGTGATGTTCTAAATCCAGAATAATCCATCTGGTCCCAGAAGTTCAGGACCCAGGCCATGGTTTGGCAAAAATAAAACCCAGAATGTTAGGTTGGTTGAGTTATTCTGGTTTTCGGCAAAACAAGTCTTTAGTAGGTGAATCCAAGGTCCCTTCCAACTCTACTATTAATCTACTTCTCATCATTCCTATCACCCATCTCCTCTCACTTATGATTGTATGACTGTAATTTTGTTCTTGTATCCTCGTGATTTATATTGATTGTTTCCTAGTATGATTTGATTGCTTATTTGTACCCTATGACTATCATTAAATGCTGTACCATATGATTTGTGATGAATGTGTCTTGTCTTTTTATGTACACTGAGAGCATATACACCAAAGACAAATTCCTTGTGTTTCCGATCACACTTGGCCAATAAAGAATTCTATTCTGTTCTGTTCTATTCTGTGCTGTTCTATTCTATTCGTCTGCATTCTATTCTGCATAGGGCAGGCTGCTTTGCATTAAGCTCTCTCCACCCTTCACATTTGCCAGAAACGTACTGTATATTTCGGATTATAAAATGCACTGGTGTATAAGAAACACCAAGATTTCGAAGAGGTAAGTAAGAAAAAAAGGTTTTTGTCCTCCCCAGCCCCCAGGAACACTCTTCAGGCTTCAGCAGGACTGGGGAAAGGCAAAAACAAATTTGCCTTCCCCCAGCCCTGCTGAAGCCTGCAGAGTGCTGCTGGGGGCTGGAGGATGGCGAAAATGCCTTTGGTTTTGCAAAAAAGCTGCCCGCTTTTTGAAAAAATTGGGGCATTTTTGCCTTCTCTCAGCCCTGCTGAAGCCTGCAGAGTTCTGCTGAGGGCTAGGGGAAGTCAAAAATACCTTTGTTTTGCAAAAAACGGTCTGTTTTTCACCCATTTTTCACAAAAATAGGATGCAGGGCGGGGCTACGGGAGGCCAAAAATGGCAGTATTCGGTGTATAAGATGCACCAATACTCTTTTAGGGGGGGAAGGTGCGTTTTATACTCTGAAAAATACATTATATACTAGCCTATCGACTGTATCTTCCCAGCACATTTGCCTCCCTTGGTTGCTGATGTTCTTGGCTGTTTTTTCTGCTCCCCAAACCTTCTAACTTCATGCCATGCATGGGCCAATCAACCAGATCTTCCACGTTTAGCTTCAAGGATCTTCAAGCACACAACTGTTCATATACAAAGAATATATTGGAATCTCTAGTCCCTCCATTGGTCCCTAGAGACCTGTCGGAGAAAATATAAAAGGAGCAGAACAAGATGGTGATAGATAACTCCCCCTTCAATTTGTCTAAAGTAAAGCCAAACCCAGTTGTGTCACTGCAGATGTTTTACATTTTCAGAAGGGAACAAGACTATAAGAGGGTTGCCACCTCTCTGGTAAGCCACTTCAGATTAATTCTCTACATCCTTTTGTGTCCTCAGTTGCCCTACAGAAATAAATCAAATTCAGGACTAGGCAACAATATCCACTGACAGTCAGCCAGTTCTTCTCATGTGTGTCAAATATATCCATCACTTTTCCATATATGGGAACAGCTCTTAGAAGTGAGTATTAAGTAGTGGCATATTAAACGCTGCCTGTCATTAACTCACTGATGCACAAATCTCTCTTTCTCTCTCACACTCCTGCCAAATCCCTAGTGCTGCTAGATTGTTCTGCTGAGATCTTAGGCTGTGTTTGTTAATTATGGTAAAAAGGTCCTTGAAACAGATACAACTGGGAAACCACTTGGTAAAAGCACTCTTTTCCAGAAGCACCTTATGAAAAAGCGGCACTTTTTGGGGTTAGCAAAGTGTTGCAATAACAGCTACGTTTCCACCCTTTCTCTGGGCCAATTATGCATCAATAAGGTGAACTACCGGAAAGTTCAAAAAGTGACTGCTGGAACAGATGATGATTAAACTTCAAGAGAGAGTTTTTTCCCATTATCCCATAACCCCACTGACCTGTCTATTACCAGGGAGGGAAAGCACATATCTGAAGCAGCTTTCGTCAACCTCCTATTTCGGGTTATTATTAATTCTTTGTGTAAATGTTGCAGTTGTATTCATTCTTGGGAACCACACTGTAGCCAGAGGAATAAACCATAATGTGTAAATGCTAGGAAGTACAACTTTTACTGTGGTTTTGTACCAATGGTGGATTCCGGATCCCGTTGCAACTGATATGCTGCAACGGGGCTGGGCGTCCACCACATGCATGCGCACTGGGCGTGCATGCACACCCACCACCCACACCACTCCAGCTGTTCAGTGGAGTGTTGCGCAGCCGCCGTACAATCCATGCACGTGCGCAAATGGCCCGCCACTGTTTTGTGCTGTGGAAATCGCTGATACCCAATTCTAATCCACCTGGAAAATGTATAAGACCTCTTGAATGAATATGTATTCCTGGACCTGATTTGGAGATTATGATATGAATCCAGACTGAGTTATATTTGGGATAGAGATATAAATATCACTACAACTTAAGACAGTGAGACGGTTTTAGCCCGGCTGATTTTAATGGACTGACTCTAAATCTGACCCAAATCTATTCTGTAGATTCAACAATGTACAAAATTCAGGGGTGGGATTCAAATTTTTTCACTACCGGTTCTGTGGGCGTGGCTTGGTGGGCGTGGTGTGGTTTGGTGGGCGCAGCAGGGGAAGGATACTGCAAAATCCACATTCCCTCCTCACCCCACTAACCTGCTTTCCATCTCCGTTCTCCTGTTCAGGGCAAAAAAAGATCAGCGGTGAGGCGGGGAGTCAGCGAGGGGGTGGCCAGCCTATTTGCCAGTTCTCCAAACCACTCAAAATTCCTCTTACCTGTTCTCCAGAACATGTCAGAACTGGCTGAATACCACCTCTGGTGGTATTCACTTACCTTCCCTACCGGTTCGCAAATGTGAGAGCGTGCTCAGCCTTTCGTGCATGTGCTTTTGGGCTAAAAAGGGGCCTAAATGGGATGCCATATCGCCAGGGTGGCGTGATTTCCACTACCGGTTCGGGAGAACCAGTCTGAACCGGTAGAATATCACCTCTGACACAATTTTATTTTAACCTATTACTTTGTGCACATCTTTCCGCTCTTCACATGAAGCTCTGGTGCTTTGTCCATTTCTCCATTCAGTACACATAAGCCTCAGCCCGATTCAATTATCTCAATTTTTCAGAGTGATAGAGGGCTGGAGAGATGCTGCTGTGAAACTTTTGATTCCAAAGATGCTCTTTGTTTCTCTCATATACCTTGCCTCCATTTATCCAAGGGAAGACCCAGGTCAAGGGCTCTTTTAATCTCTTTTTCGGCAGTGAGAGGCCTTGGCAGGGCTCTTCCTCTTGATATACACTTAGACCACTCACTTGAAAAGCACTTCGTTTCTTGTAGAATCCATGCCTACGTGTGAAGTAGGAGAAGGGCCTGGGAACGCATCCACCGATATTCAGATTGGAAAGGAAGGAGCAAAACAGCACTTTTCACTCAGCTCCAGGGGACGGAGCAATTTGGTGACCCTTTATCCATGCTCATTTGAGGTGGAAATGTTAAAAATAAAAGTGGATTTATTTATTTAGAAAATGATTTCTAAATGGTGCTTTTACTTCCTTAGCAATGCTATATATTTTCAATGAAGCAAGCTGCAAGCTGGAAAAGGGTGCTACTGTTCTGAAGACTTTGTGAAGCACTGCGATACTTCTTTTTTTTAAGATTAGCAAAGTAGTCAAAAATTGTGCCAGTCTTTTTAAAGTGTAAAGAAAAGTCTAAGAGCTCAAGCAATGTCTCAAAGTAACTCACCAGATTTCCATTATCTTCTTATGTGTGCATGCACCCTCCACGTTTATTCATCTTTGAAAGGTAATTTAAACATCCAAAGAAGAGAAAAGGAAAAAAAATGCAAAGATACAGACTCTAAAATCAATATGCCAGCTTAGAACTGCGCTTCCCTTTAATGTGTCTGTTGCAGTATATTAAAGTTTACCTTTTGAATCACATATGTATTGACTTAATTACATAAATATTGACTTAGCTTTATATGAAGCTCTTTTCAGGCTCGATATAACCACAATGTCAATATTTGTTGCATGTAGCAATGCTGAACTTCAATGCTAATTTTGACTGATATTATTACTCACTGAATATATAATACAGAGCAAAATCTGAAGTGACATCCTGACTGTAAAAAAAATGCATCTAATTAGGAATTACTGAAGAAGCCATTTGCTGAATCACTGACTGCCATTTGCTTGGATTATCATTCTACTATTTCTGGTTTAAGGCACGTTATTCTTAATATCTAAAAGAAATAGTTTGGGGGGGGGGAATAAAACAGGTTGAATAGGTTGCCGTGTGTTTTAGATGACAGGCCTATATTTTATTTGGTTTGTAGTCCAAAAGGCAACTGGATTTTCTTGGTGTGTTCCTTGCAAATGTTTCACTTCTCATCCAAGAAGCATCTTCAGTTCTAAACTGAATGGCAGGGTGCCAGTGCACTAGATGAGACAATGTCTCCCTTCATTTTTGGTATCCTGATAAATAGTAGGTAGAACAGAGGAACAGGATAGGCTTTTCCCCATCTTAACTCTTTCTTCTGTCCTCGCAAGCAAAGAACATTGCCCAACCATACCATGAAGAAAAGGCAAAAAATAAACCATGAATATATCACATATAATCATATGAACAAGTATTTTTGAAATACAGAATAAGCACAGCAGATCAGCAAATGTGTTAGAAAATGGTATTGGTGTTTTACGAGATCTTCTGAACTTATTCAAATTTATATCTTAACCTCCAGTGAGATCAGTTTGATCTGTCTTTTTCCCTTTTCTTATAAAGTTTTGTAAAGACTAGCATGTGGGAAAAGGCAAAGGAAAAAATATCATAGTTATGGTTGATCAGCAGAGATGAGCTTCAGAGTTTCGAAGACATACCAAATCTGAAGAGGGTCACACTCCCTTCTGGTATACAATTTGAGAGTCCTCTTGGATCTACTACTGATGATCAATAACTAGAAAGGCACTTTTATCAATTTTGTTTAATTAGCGGTTCCATTTCAGAAGGACAGAAATGTGGAAACAGTAAGGAATGTTTGAATGATCTAAAATTGCATTACAATACTCTATTCTTCTTAGGGCATCTTTTGAAGATACTCTGGAAACTCCAAATAATCCAGAATTAAGGACTATGGGTGATGGATTGCACATCTAATAAATGCATTGTCATCTCTGGTAACAGCTTTCTTAATTACCAGATGATTTCTGGGTACAATTCAAGTTCCTCGAATGGGCTATCTTAGGGGACCAGATAACATTAAAAACCCATTACCCCATATTCTTCTCCCTATATGTTTCAAGCTTAGCAGGTCTCATTATGGATATTGCTTAACTATTACTGCTATTTCCCTTTTGGGATCTTGACTATGAAGCTGTCCTTTTTAAAACTTCTTCTTAGTATAGTAATTAATATAATAATTAATATAACACTACATTTAAATTTTGCATCCAGTTTGGTCACCACGATATAAAAGAAGATGTTGAGACTCGAGAAAGAGGATAGAGAAGAGCAACCAAGATAATTAGGGGGTTGAATGCTAAAACATATGAAGAATGGTTGCAGGAATTGGGTATGGCTAATTTAGAGAAGCAAAGGAGTAGGGGTGACATAATATTCTAATATTTGGGGGACTGCCAAAAAGAAGAGGAGGTCAACTTATTTTCCAAAGCACCCGATGACAGGACAAGAAGCAGGATGGAAACCAATCAAGGAGAGAAGCAATCTAGAACTAAGGGAAAATTTCCCGACAGTGAGAAATATTAACCAGTGGAACAGCTTGCCTCTGGAAGTTATGGGTGGTCTGCACTGGAGATTTTTAAAGAAGAAAATGGATAGCCATTTGTCTGGAATGGAATAGGGTCTCCTGCTTGAGCAGGGATTTGGATTAGAACACCTCCAAAGTCCCTTTCAGCTCTGCTATTTTGTTATTCTCTTTGGACCTTCAAGATCCCTTCAATTCTGTTACTCTAATATACAAAGAAAAAAAATGAAAAAAAGAAAAGAAAAACAACGCATTCTATGACACACACACGAAATCATTTACCTTGGTTTTTAAGAACATAATTAAACCTAACAACATTGAAACATGTCATTCATTTCAATGCAATGGTAAAGACCAGTGATGGCTAACCTTTTTTGGCTCAGGTGCCGAAATCGTGTGTGCCCAACCAATAATCCAATGCCCCCTGCTCCCCACGCATGCATGCATGATCCCCCCACACTGCCCCAACCCTGTGCCCTGTTTTGGGCCCAGAGGGCCTCACTGAAACCTCCGGAGGTCGGAAAGGTCCCATAGGTAGATCTGGTAGGCCCGTTTTTCAACCTCCCCAGGCTCTGGAGGCTTTCCTGGAGCCTGGGAAGGACAGAAACGGCTTCCAGAGGCCCTTGAAGGCTGAAAATCAGCTGGCCTAGGGCAACAGCTCATGTGCCCACAGAGATGGTTCCATGTGCCACCTGTGGCACATGTGCCATGGGTTTGTCATTACGGAGCTAGACCATAAACAGAAAGTGAACACATATCTAGGCCTATATATCTGGGACAGCTCTATCTTCCCAACTTAGAACAGTGATCTTCTAAACGTTTGCCAGATCTAATAAATCCATAATTATATAAAGAATTATGAAATATTTTCCTGCTAGAACTGAGATTGGGCCTTCCTTTGTTATAGTTTACAGTACTTTCATCTAGGAGGTCTTTCAGTTTTTAAAGAGCTTTTAGCTCTTTAATGGTTTTTACTTTACATAAATATTTATGTACTTCAGAAAAGCATGAAATGGGAAGGATACATGAAATGGAGAGTGTACAAAAAAAACATTGTTTAAAAATAAATAAAACGAAGATGCTTTACCGTTCCCTTAAAACACTGGGTGGGAAGAATACCCAATTAAAGCTTTCTTTATGAGTAGAAAACAGACTTTCCAGTTATTCAATTATTCCCCTCTCTTTGTCATAGACTGATAACTGGTAGTTTTGCATTTTGGAGACTAACCTCTTGTCTTTCTAAAGTCTTCCCAAGAACAAAATGAAACCTCAGCAATATCTAGATCAGAAATATGTAGCCAATAGCCCAGGATGATATGTACCTTCTCAGATACTATCTCTGTCCCCCTGAAGTCCTCTATTTTGCAAGAACTTTGGTGGCAGATTTTCAGGTGACTCTCACCCATCGTTCTGCTTGCAATCTGCCTAAGAAGGAAAGGCTTGCTGTTTCCACAACTTGTGACTTTCTGATGGCTTCTCCATTGACTTTGTTTGTTGGAAGCCTGCAGAAGTCACAAGTCATGGTCCTGTGAGGTCCTCACTTGACAACCCACAGTTCTCATTTAATGATAGCTATGGGAACTGCAGGGATTGCCATCTCTAAATAGTACAGTTGTGTGACATTGCATTTACAACTGTGATGGAAATTCCAATCCCTATTACCATAATAACCTTGGAAATTAAAACCTGTACGAGCAACTTCTGATTTGAGTAATCTTTGGTCCCTTCCTTTCCTCTGAGTAAGGCTTTCTAATGTGAGAAACCAGTTAACGCCAGATGCCAACAAAGAGAAGCCTGCAGAGAAAACACTTTATAGTGTGGGAAGTAAAATCCACTTGGTTCAGTTCCAAGCTGGGAGAAAGACACTGCAATAACATGGGAGGTGATTGGAAGGAAAGACTATATTTATTGGTGAGCAGAACCAACACACACAGAGCAAGCAGTTCTAGGGCAGTTGACCAAATGGTTGAATGAATGGATGGATCTTTATAGGTTTCTGGGACTTGGAAGTTTGAACTGTTCTGGGGATTGTGCAATGAAGGGGCTTGTGCCTTTTGGTAAATGGTGGTGGATTAATCCTATTACGTTCCAAAAGGTCATGTCCTACCCTTCCTAATCCCATCACCCTGGAGTTGAAGATATTTTGCTTATGAATAGATTGGCCCGGATTTCTTAATGGCCCCCAAATCTCCATCTCTAAAGATTTCTGCTGGAAGCTGTTTTACTATGCAGGAAATTGAGGCTGGAGCATATTTCTCTAATGAGCAATGAGCTAAGTTTCAGCCAGATAGCATAAAAGAGGTGGAGCAGTTCATTTACTGTGTATAGGCTGAAAAGGATACCTGATGTGTTTTCTCTGTAAGCTTCTTTTTGTTGTCATCTGGCATGCCCGTCAACCTTCTTCTCCAACCTTCTCATTCTTTGTTTTCAAAGGGCAGTTTATGCTTAGCAAGCACTTGAATCTGCAACCACATAATTCAACATAAATAATAAAGTATATATTCACATATACAAAAAAAAAATGAGTTGTGCTTAACTTTATCTCGTGTACAGATTGTGTCAGCTTCTGTTAAGTAAGCTGAAATATATCATTTGAGTAAAGGTAAATGTTCCCTGACACACATGTGCTAGTCGTTCATGATTCTAGGGGGCGGTGCTCATCTCCATTTTAAAGCTGAAGAGCCAGCGCTGTCTGAAGACATCATTGTGGTCATGTGGCCGGCATGACTAAATGCTGAAGGTACACGGAACGCTGTTAGCTTTCCACCAAAGATGGTTCCTATTTTTCTACTTGCATTTTTACATGCTTTTGATTGGTTGGCAGAAGCTGGGACAAGTAACAGGAGCTCACTCCATTACGCAGAGTTAGGGATTCGAACCACCGAACTGCTGACCTTTCTGATCAACAAGTTCAGCGTCTTAGCCACTGAGCCACCGTGTCCCTTCTATCACTTGAGTATTTGAGTACCTAAATTTCCATACAGGTGGAAATTTCCAAGAGGATATTGCCCCCCCCCCTCCAGAAAAAGTCCCATCAACCCCAATCATTCATAACCCTGGCTGAGTCTAGAAGACCACATTTTCTTACCCCTGTATTTTTGTTCCTTTAAATGTTCTTCATGTCTAGGCTTGATGATTATTAGATTAAGGCTAGATAAGTAGTTTTCATCCCTCTGATCATTTTAACATGTATTAAGTACTCTAATTAATGTATGAAAATCATCAGCACATGTGGTTCGCTACTGATTTTAAACAGCTTTAAGGAAAGATTAGGGATAAAAAGCATTAGCAATTAGGTGCCAGGGTTATTAGCCAGAATAAATTGTTGTCTCTACATCCAAGTTCTTTGCCACTGGGTGTATGAAAAGCAAAGCAAGGCTCTTTGGCCTTGACATGAAGGCATCTCTTTGATCATGATGGAAAGGAGGAAGCTGACCTCTAAATTCCTTTAATCTCTGCAACAAAATTACTACGTGCTCAAAGTGGAAAGCTCTGATACTATCCACAACAGAAGAATGTTAGTGAAGATGATGGAACTTTCACAAATTGACATCTCTGATTAGAAAAAAGACAATAGCTACATTTAGGCAGTGGTGAGATTCAGCTGGTTTGCACTGGTTCAGGCTGTTAAATTACCCTCCCAACCCCCCGCTATCAAAGTGGATCCTGGGTACTGCGCTGCAGCGGAGAAACTGGCAACCGAGCAGCTGATGCGGGGGAAGGAGAAGGTGCCTTTCTCTCTTTCTTCTGCCTGCTCCTCTTCCTTGGGGCTGGTATAATTTAACCACCGGTTTTCCAAGGGTGGGGTTTCCATCACGAACCAGTTGTTAAATTATTCGAATCCCACCACTGCATTTATGGCTAACTGGAAGCCCCTTGTAGAATTTTTGCATGAAACGGGAAAAGGTACTCGTGATTTGTGGGTTTGATTGTTAGAAAAATAATTAGGCAATTGAAAAAAATGAACTATTTTTATGTAAACATAGAGTAAGAGATAATTTCCTAAATGTACTTGCATTTGTTGCAAAGGAAATTGGAAGCTTCCTCTATTCGTTTTTCTTTTTTCTTTTCCCTGGATTTTGGTCTTTATCTTTCTTTTCTCTCTTTCTTTCCTTAATTCTGCACTGGTGTTAGTTAGGTTTAATAAATAAAGTTTGTTTAAAAAGTGTTCCTTTCATCCGATTCTCCTGTATTCATCTTATGTTCTTATGAATCCTCATCTCACCTCTTTCTCACACACACATAGACACATTGCATGATAACTACAATTCTTTATTCAGTTTAGAATTGCTCTTTCTCATTTATTCACTCAAAAGTAAGTAATTGAAGCATTCTTGGCTCCAGTTATACATATTTTTTGGAACTCATGGGTTCTTTTAATATCTTAGAAGACATTAGATTCAAATTAATGTTACTCAACATTTTGTCAAAGAGATTGGCTGTAATTGCTCAGAATATAACAAGGTGGACTAAGGATAATGGCATATTTCAGTTTAAATTAGAGGATGGCAAAGAGGGAAAAATGAGACACTAGAAAAGGTGCTGAAGTTCACGGAATAAAATTTAAAGAATCAGAAGAATAATATGTCACATTAAGGAGCAGTTCTGGCAAAAGTGATTATAAAGATAATCACTTTTGAGACAGCTACCACCAATACTGTGGTTATATGTGGTGGCCATTCCTATTAACCAGTATGATTTTATGAAAAAACAGTTAAAGGCTTTAGATTCTGGCTTAAACCACTGTAAATTTTCTGTAATATACTGTTTTAAGATGCATCATTTTCAGCTCCAGATTTCTTTATGATAATGTCCAAACAAGCAGATTAAACTCGGTGAGCTCAGATTGCAACAGCCTTTAATTGGTTCAGAAGTCAACAATTCACTACAATAAAAGTAATATCATATATTTGGACAACAAGCCATTTTTGTGCACAGCAACCCCCAACATGTTTCTTCAGATATGTCTGAGCCAAAAATTGCATCCCTGTCTCTTGATGGCATGAACTAAATGTAGCATTCAAAGTAGAGTTGATCACATAAACATTCAGAAAACTCCTGACCATATCCTGTAGACGCCCTTGGTTCAAAAATGTAACACTTTTTTTACATCTGCCACCTGCAAGACTGGCGAAAATGTTTAGTAACCTGTCCTCTAAATGTTGGAAATGCAGTCAGACCCCAGGTACTTGTTACCACATGTGGTGGACGTGTAGTAAAGCAAGAGAATATTGGGGGGAAATACAAAACTGTCTGGAAATGATAATCAAACAGAATATTGAGTTGAAACCGGAAACATGTCTCCTAGGTATACTACTAGAGGGCTATGATAAAGGGGCCACATCAGTGGTGGGTTCCAGATCCCGTCACAACCGGTACGCTGTGACGGGGCCAAGCATCCACCTCGGGCATGCCCACTGCACATGCATGTGCATGCCACTGCCCTGCAATGCCCCAGATGCTTGGCGGAGGTTGCCCAGGCACCGTACGCTGTACACGTGTACACAATTGACCCGTTTCCCTCAAAAAGCGGTAAGGAACGTGGGCGGGTGGGTGGGCCCAATGAAACACCATTCCGGTATGGTGGCCACTGCTCCCAGCTGCCACCGGTTTGCCCGGAACCCACCACTGGGCCACATACTTAGTTTTACATATATTGACATCAGCAAGGATCATATATGCTAAATATTGGAAAAATGTGAATATCCCACCAGAGAAGGCTGTAATTCAAAAAAAAAATTGATTGCGCCAAAATGGTTAGATTAGCCTTTAAAAATAAAGATCAGAAAGATACAGACTATTATAAGATTTGGAATAAATTCTATGAATGGAAAGAAGCAAAAGATAGGAATTAGAGAAAAGTAAGATCATAAATGTTAGAACTGAAAATAAGAAGGTAAATAATGACAATACTTTAATGTAATAAGAAACCTAGCTAAAAGCTTTTTGGTTATATTATTACTATTGTTACTATATCGTTATTATTGTTATTAGCTTGTATGTCAATGTTTAACATCACTCTTCCTTTTTGGTCTTTTTTATTTGTAAATGATATACCCTGACAGGTGACTTAGTGGCTAAAATGCTGAGCTTGTCAATCAAAAAGGTCGGCAGTTTGGCAGTTTGAATCCCTAGTGCTGCGTAACAGAGTGAGCTTCTGTTACTTGTCCCAGCTTCTGCCAACCTAGCAGTTCGAAAGCAGGTAAAAAATGCAAGTAGAAAAATAGGAACCACTTTGGTGGGAAGGTAACAGCATTTCATGCACCATGACAGCCATATGACCATGGAGATGTCTTTGGACAGCACTGGCTCTTCGGCTTTGAAACGGAGATGAGCACTGCCCCCTAGAGTCGGGAACAACTAGCACATATGTGCGAGGGGAATCTTTATCTTTATCTTTACCTTATACCCTGACAATGCACTGTTTTTCAAAAAAGTGTTTATGAATAAAATTTATACATACATACATACATATACTTTTATTCTCAAAACCTCATTGAGCATTTGTTATCAGTCACTTTTCGTAATCTTTTCCTTTGCATGGATGATATTTCTATTTATTTCAATTGAATTTTCATTCCAAGAAGTGTGCTTTGGACCAAAGGCTTTATCTTATAATCCATTAGGTAGTGATTGTAATGCGGTGGTCCTTTTTTAAAGAGATTCCTGTCTTGTATAAGCTCCTTTCTATGCTTTTAAAGATTTTTTCCCCTACCTTGTGACTTACTCCTAAGTGCTCCCTGCCATTACATGACCCCATGAAGCGAGGAGTGCTTACCATGCAATGCTTTGAAGCTTAAAGCACATCTAAATCTTGTTAAGGTTATTTAGAGAAGATATTGATACAGTCGAAAACTCTACAAAATATTGCTATTACAACTTAGAGTGCAAAGGCTTTTCATGTATTACAAGGCAATAAACCTATCTTTGCCCATGACTGAACATTTAATGAGATGACTATTCCTTGCTCCTTATACTTTTATGGCATGTATTTTTGAGCACTTGTTGATTTCATGCTTGCAATTTTAGTGTCAATATGACTGAACAATTCTTTCAATAGAATCACCAGAAACCTTTTATATGCTTGAAGGGTCGCATTACAACCTTGTAGCCATATTAGAAGTGAAAATTACCAATTAATGGCCTATGTATCTAAAAAAGAAAATGTAACTCTAACGCAACAAAGAGTAAATAATATATTGGTCTCTGTTTTTCTCTTTTGGATGGATTTTTGTTATTTCCTAATTCTGACTATTTGGGGAAGCATTATAGACTAAGTTCAGCTAACAATACTGAACCATGTAGAACAATTATAAAACACATTCCATATTCTGCGTACAAAATATCAGAGATCCAGTTCAATGGCTTTTGTAAATGGAAAAAAAATATTGGTACAGCTTTCAGTTCAATTGTTCAAGCAACTGTAGCTATAACTTCATTTATTTATATTTAAAATTTATCAAACTAAACACCACTTGGCTATCTCCCCATCTTCAGGGAAACCAAGAGAATTCTTTATGATTGTTCATCTACATCAGGGATAGTCAGATGTGTTACTCATGAACAGCAGCAGAGTCCTTCCAGGTCTTTCAACTTTCTATCTGAGTTCCATCTAGATGAGGCAAAATATGAAGCCTTCCTCCTCCCAGGAATAAGATTTGAAATTAATGGCTCATTTTCTCCTTGGAAACAGAGTTGTGTAGCCTATGACTTTAGAGACATTAGAAAATCCAGAGAAACAAAAGAGGGGGATACTAGTTTAAGAAGGACAACAAAGGAAAAACTCAGAAAATGATGGTACTATCTACCTTACATTGTTTTATCTTATTAACAAGTAGTCTGTGGTCAACTTTATCAAATGCTTTATTGTAGTTCAAGTATACTTATATCCACAGCATTTCCTTGATTCACTAATTTAGTCACATTATCAAAGAAGACAATAAGGTTTGTTTGGCATGCCCTGCTTTTAAGAAGCACATGCTGGCTTCTAAAAATCAAGTAGTTCATTTCTAGGTGTTCAGAAATCCACTAGTAATGTTTTCCAGGATTTTCCAAGATATTGATGTCAGGTTGATTGATCTATAGTTTCCCGGATCCACTTTTTTTTACCTTTTTGAAGATTGGAACCATATCAGCTCCTTTCTAGTCCTCTGGCAATTACCCATGCTCCATGAGCTCTGGAAGTTTTCATTCAGTGGTTCCGAGATTGCCAGATTCTTCAACAAAGAAGAAGAGTCAACTGAATTTCCTAAGGAAAAAAAGATCTATGGTGATGATTGGTGACTCACTTCTCAAAGGAACAGAATCCTCAATTTTAAGACCACACAACCTATCAAGGGAGGTATGCGGTTTCCTTATTGTAAAAATCAAAGATGTGACAGAGAGGCTTACACAAATAATCAAGTCCACCAATTATTATCCCTTTCTCCTCTTTTATGTTGGGACAAATGATACAATAAGGCATCTAAAAACAATATCAATGGACTAGAAACAGATAGGCAGGAAGGGGAAATTGTGAGGTGCACAGCTAGGGTTTTCATCTATACTTCTGACAGAAGGTCAACACCCAAAGGATCTTAGAAGTAAGTCACTGGCTCACGGGATGTGCTATGAAGAGAATTTTGGATTTCTGAACCATGGTTTACTAAAGCTATTGAATTTTGCAAAAGCAGTACTAAAATATAATAAATGTGATACATTGCCTTCTAACATTACTGGAATCTCAGGCAAGGGTTGAGGGTTGAGTTATAGACCTGGTCAACTGAAATATGTTTCATTCCTAATTGGCTCCTTTATAGATTTCTAGCCAAAACTATCCAGAAATAAAGAATCTCCAACTTTCTCTCCTTTGAATTCTACTTTTATTTGGAAGAGGACAATATTTATTGAATATCCAGAGAAGCCAACTGCAGAGTAGATCATCCACTTAAGGATCACCAGCTAGCATATAGGATTGTAGATGTAGTACAGTATCCTTAGTTGTACTTTGAAGAAGTTTCCTAAAACTTTGATTTAGTTGAAAGCTCTTTAAACTTTTTAGGTGACCTGCCAATGACATGCCCTTTTCAGTGCCTGTGTTTATTGAGCCTGGCTGGTTATTTGATTGCTTCTTTCAAATTGATCTAATTTTCAGTTAAGAAATTATTTTCTCCTAAGGAAAGACTTGAGGTGCAGGCTGTGTGCTTTAGAAGTCATTATTTGGTAGGATTTAGCGTCTTCATCTACCTGATTATATAGGAGTTGAGGATTCAAACTCAGCAAAGCAAACTTTAAAAGCAATAGCTCTAAGAGGCTGGACCAACTGTAATATAAACTATAGATGGCTTCCAATTACTTTAGGCAACCACTGAGAAAACATCTTTTCATCGCTGCTCTAAGGAGGACAGCTTCAATCAGCAGAGCTTACCTACCGCTGGTTGTGACATCTGTTGTCTGTGGTCATGACTTCTGCTAAAAGCAATTTACTTACTGTTCTATAACAACTTACTTGAGATTAAACCCCATTCAATACATTTGGCAGTTCTAGTTCACAGATGCATTTTGGTATGCACATTTTCTGTTTCTGTGAGATTTTCTGAGTGCAGTTTTGATTGAAGGGAGTGAATTAAAAAATGAAGGCAAATACCAATAGCAAAGTCTATTTGCATATGGATTTTTAAAATCATAACAGCTCCAAAGAAGATTTGAACCCAAGAAATCTCTCCCTACCCTTTGTAAGATGTTCCACAATCATAAAACAAAATTGCTAATAATTAAATTTTACAGATCCATTAACAATATGAAATATGTCCACTCAGCTAGTAACAAAAGCTATAGGAACAGTTGGAATTTGTGAAAACAGTACTTAGCTGGGCTCTGCTGGAATTTTACATAAACATGTCTTTCTTGGGCTTCATATTAAAGGTGATGGACACATCCCACTTTTTGCACCCAGTGAATTTTCTGCATATTTTTAATGCATCAGCCAGATCCAAACTGACACCTCTATCTCTGAGAAATAGACATGGATCCCCATTTGTTTCTGATGTAAAATTACTATGTAGTTATTTGCAAAACTGATTTTTCTGTTTTTTTAACTGGAATGGGACAATTCACCAAGCCAACTTACTCTGGCCAACTCACCATGGCCAACTCACAGGGGGACAATTTAACATTTAAATTTTTGTCATTTCATTCTGTCCCCCTTTTATATCCTTTATTTCATGGTTCTATTCCACCATTTCTTTGATATTGGTAAAACTCTTGTCCTGCAGCAATTTGTCCTGAGATGAGCTGGCCATGGCAAGTTGGCCGTGGCATGTTAGCCATGGTGAGTCGGCTGTGACATGTTGGCTGGGGTGAATTGACCTAAATTGTGGCATTGTGATTAAGATGTTAACCTTGGGACACCCAAGTTGTGCCATGAAAATTCGTGGGTGACAACTCTCCCTTTGCCAAATTCATCCACATGAGGTCGTTCTGAAAATCAAAAGAAGAGAGATTACCATGTAAATTCCCCTAAGCTCTTGGAGGAAAAGAGGAATATTGGTTCCAGTGGTTCATGCCTGGACAACAACAACAACAACAACAACAATATCTGAAGACAGTAGAAGAAAAGAGAAAGAACTGGAGAAAAATCACAAAATAGAAAGCAAAACAAAGCAGAGATAGTATCTATAATAATAGGAACCTTACATGCAACCAGAGCACCATTTAAGCACCACTGACACTGATAAAACCACCATCAGTTACCAAGAGGCAGCTTTACTTGAAACATATCCTGTGATGATACCTTTAACACAATCAAATAACAACTTCTACCTATCCTAGATCCTTGGGAAAGGCTTGATAGGTAAATAGAACTGCCTGATAACAGTAGAATGGTAGAACAGAATAGAACAGATCTCAGGAGGGATCTTGTTCCAGAGGGCATACATGCATTTGATCAATATCTGGCCAAACCAGGCTTGCTTTGCAGTAAACACGGATTAAAATGCAGAAGTGTTGGGGATGAAACGCGGGGGGCGGGGGGGGCGGGGAGACAAGTTGTGAAATGGAGAGAAGAGAAGGCACTGACAACATCTGGAGACCCATGAGCTATTGAATTATGCCATGCTAGGAAGTGCTCATGAGGAGGAAACCAGGCTGACTTTTGTTTCAATTAAAAAGTGAGACAAAACAATTTTGAGTTTTTGCTTCTACCAGTCTGTAGCCAATCCAGAACGGTTTGGCATAATTCCCAGAATGAGGAATTGTTGGTTTCAAACCAAAACTCATTTCCCGTTTCATGCAGAGACAGACACCTTCCCCCTGGGATATAAATCTGACAGACCAATTGCTGAATACCACAAATGTCTAACACTGCTCCCCAGGAAGGAATTAAAACTTCTGTTAAGGTTTACTAACTTCTCTTTTAATTGATGGGCTTCATCTTTATCCTGGGAGATTCTCTTTCATTCGTCTCATCGACTGTAAATCATGGCCTCTCTTTTACAGAGGTTAAGGCAATATGTTATTCAATCTGATTCAGCTTTGCCTTGTAACTGGTTCTCATTTTAAGAGATCCTAGCACGCAACAAGCAGATGAATGTAAAGGCTACCACAAAAAGGATGCAGTTGGTGGATTTTATGAGCCAAGGACTCCTTTTACAAGAACAGAGAGCTTTAAACAGGGGATGTTCCCCAAGCACGCAATATAAGAATGATTACTTTCTGAATAGGCTCTAGCAGGAAACGTGTTCTCTCAAACACTGAAATCGAATCTACGCTTTTGTGGCAGCACAAAAGATGTTTCCTAAATCCACATTTTCACAAACTAAAATTTTGGATTTTGTCTATTATTAAAATCCCTTTATTTTGTATGTGTATTCACAGCATAGATTAATTTAAAAAAAGGTATGTGCATTCACAGCAAGTTTCACCTGCAAATACATATATTTGTAAACCCAGTCTGCAGTGTTATGTGAGTTTCTAAAAGTGCTTAAGGTAGAAAATGAAATGAGTCCTTTCATTGCATTTGTAGAAAATGCAAAGCAGTGTACGAAGGAGCAATAGGAAAGATTTGGAGAAAAAAGATTATTCTTTTTTTTTCTTTATTCCACTATTCCGATAGCAATAGCAATAGCACTTAGATTATATACTGCTTTATAGTGATTTTACAGCCCTCTCTAAGTGGTTTACAGAGACAGCATATTGCCCCCAACAATCTGGGTCCTCATTTTACCCACCTTGGAAGAATGGAAGGCTGAGTCAACCTTGAGTTGGTGAGATTTGAACTGCCGAACTGCAGCTAGCAGTCAGCTGAAGTAGCCTGCAGTGCTGCAGTCTAACCACTGTGCCACTTTGGCTTTTACTGTGCCAAGGTGACACAGAGGTTAGAGTGCAGCACTGCAGGCTACTTCTGCTGCCTGCCGACTGCCTGCAATTCGGCAGTTTAATTCTCACCAGACTCAAAGTTGACTCAGCCTTCCATTCTTCCAAGGTGGGTAAAATGAGGACCCAGATTGTTGGGGGTAAAATACGCTGACTTTGTAAAATGCTTAGAGAGGGCTGTAAAGCACTGCAAAGTGATATGCAAGTCTAAGTGCTATTGCTATTACTGATATGTCTTATGATTCTAGATAACTTAAATGTCAAAAAACAAAGCTAGAAATATTTAGGGTCAGATTTACCCTGTGGCTTGACTAGCAGCTGAGTTACCATATTTTTCAGACAATAAGATGCATTGGACTATAAGATGCACCATGATTTTGAAGAGGTAATTTTTTTTAAAAAAAAATGCACTCTGCAGGCCTCCTAAACCCTCTGCACGCCTCATTTTTTGCACAAAAAAGGGCATGCAGAGCTTTGGGAGGCTTGTAGAGTGCTCCTGGGGGCTGGGGGGACAAAAATGAGCAAAAATGGTCCATTTTTTGCTTGATTTTGCCCTCCCCAGCCCCCAGTAGCACTCTGGAAGTCTCCTATAGGCTATGCACGTATATTTTTGCAAAGGGGGCAGGGTTACAATAGGCCAAAAATGCTGTATTCAGTGTATAAGACACACTCAGATTTTCACCCTCTTTTTTGGGGGGGAAAGGTGCGTCTTATACTCCGAAAAATATGGTAGTACTTGGATGGGAGCCAAGGTTTTATTCTAGAACCAAAGCTAATTCCTTCTTCCTGAGCTAGAAATCCTCAATTATAGGCTGCATTAGAGAGTCAAAACACTTCAATATTATTTCCAATAAAATTGCTTAAACTTGAATCAGGAATTTAGGGACATTTTTACATTTTTATTTAAGTATATGCAAAAAACCCTTCACTGATGGAGAGACAGTAATATACTTGGAATATTTGATAATAGATGCAAACCATACAGACTTTATAAATGCAACCTTCATAAAGCCAAGATAATTAAGCATATTTCCTACTATTTGATAGCCCTATCCATTAACTTATTTAAGCACTTTCCTTACCAATTTTAGCTCTGACAATATAAATCCATCTCATAAAAGCTTTAGCACTAAATTAAAAATATACAATGCTATTCAACATTTAAGCTTAAAAAGAGCTGCCAAACAATTCAGTACAGTACAATTCAGTAATGAGAATATGCATAGAACCAGCATGAGCTGACCTCATGTTTAAAAACAGAGAGGTAAATTTCAGATTTAGAAGATTAGGAAGATCTGATTTCAAATCTCAGGTACAAGAAAAGGACACACTAACTAGTTCAGATTATGAACACCTTCAAGTAGTGGGATATCAACAAGACTTATTTGTTCAGACTTGTTATGGGTACTTCAGAATCATAGAATCATAGAGCTGGAAAGAACCTTTGAGGTCTTCTCATACAAACCTAAGGCAGGAGAACATTTCAGCCATCTTTCTTTAGCAACGAGACCCATATGACTAAGATATTAAATTAAAATGTTGGATATTAGGAGACCCAGGTTCAGTGTCTACCATTAGCCACAGAAACTCCTGGCTGACATTAGGTTACTCAACATCTCTCAGCCCAGGGGTGGGTTCTCGCAGGCACTACTGCCAGTTTGCTCCTGGGTGCGCTGCGCGCGCATGTGCAATACAATAAAAATTGTTCTCCGCATGCACAGAAGTGAAAAACAAGATGGCAATGCTTACGGCGGCACCTCGAGAACCAGTTTGGGGGCATGGCAGGCCTGGGTCGCTGCTGTTTCCAGTGACTCAGGCTGCCAAACCACTACCAGTTCAGCTGAACCAGTTCAAACCGGTAGGAACCTACCACTGTCCCAGCCCAAATATCTCAAAGGAGTATCATGGAGGAGAAGGTTATTTATGCAAACTGAACTCCTGGGAGGGTGGGATGATGGGGTATAAATCTAACAAATACATAAATAATACTTTCCCAGGAAACTAGTGAATGACTTCATATTTATTTAGAGAGAGGACATTGTGTCACATTGATGTCAGAGGTACCTGCTCCAAAAATAATTAAGTGCAGCCAATGCAGCAAGTCAGGGTCGTATTCTAGAACCAAAACGAATTCCTTCTTCTTGAGCTAGAAAAAGGCCACCTCTAAGTCCTTTAGGGGAATATGAAGCACAAGCACCATCGCCTCCATGGACAAATCATTTTAATTGCCCTTCATCTCTGCAAGGATTGCTGAGTCTCATAACCCCGAATTTTAATAGGCAATGAAAGGACTTGCATGAGCAAATTCTAGGCAGCAGAGATGTTTAACTCACCTGCTGCTTCTCTCCAGCCCAGCATGAAATGTCTCCTTTCCTCATATTTCATCCTTGCTTTGATGGTACTTAGGAATGCAGTCTAGCCCTTGCATTTAATTTTATTATGCAGAAATTATAAATACACATAACCAGATCAGTTATAGACCGAAACAACCAAACTTGCAGAACTTGTTAAACTCCACTAAGGTTAGTAGAGGTTCATTTCTATTTATTTGTGTTTTATTATTTTACATGTATTCAGCTCATTTAGCTGATTCAATACACAACAGTCTACCTTCAACATAAATACAGAAAATGGCTGTTAATTCAATAATTGGGATAAATGTGTTGTTTAAATACAGCTGCAAAGTAATACTTTAAGCTCATAATAACTTTTTTGTCACAGACAAAAGCCAGCCCTGGACTTGATTCTGAGTAGGTAAACATAAGAAGGGCTTTTATTTAATTGTTTGCTTGCTTGCCTTATTTGTTTTAAGATTTTGCTCCTTAAATAAACAAAAGAACCTTTTTTTAAATAAATGCAACTTGCCTTTATTCAGAACATATATTTTACATATTCTGAATATTTACATATTTAATGCTGGGTGTTTGAAAATACTCTGGTTTTGTTTTCCAACCCCTAAATATTGTATAATGAAGCTGGCAGAAATAGCTGTTTCTTCCATGCAGTATTTTATCTATGGAGGTTTCCAACTCAGAAAGCATTTTTAAAAAGGAGCCTAATCTAACTTCTTGTAGATCTTTTATGGATATTAAAGGAGGAGAAAGAGGAATTTTTCAGGACCCATTTAAATTTCATTTTACCTAAATAACCTTTGATACAAATAAGATGCGTACAACTCCATCATCCAGCGGAGTCATAGATAAGGGATATCACAGAGGTTATCAGGTTTAAAACATTATTCTGAGGAGTGGAGATTTTTTAAGACCTTTCTCTGAACCAATTCAGGCTCAGAAAACTCCTCACACCAGGTATATGGGTGCATCAGTGGGACAGCACATTCCCTGATTTTTTTTACCATTATTGAAAAATGCCGATCATATGGTGCATTGCCTCCATGATATCACTTGGAAAAAAAATCCTCCTCTTACTGGATTTTTGCCTTCAAGATTTTTGCTTCCCCAAAGCCAATAGCATAGCATAGCCTTTTCCATCTATTACTGCTGAGAGTATCTCAGCCACATCTGAAGGTTATTCTTGGTGTAGGTCTTCAGGAATGATAACAGTCAGACCAGAGGTGGGATTCACTTACCTTCCCTACTGGTTCACAAATGTGAGTATGCTTGCATGCTAACACAGATCGAGGGACATGTTCGTTGGCTTCGGAGATATATGGGAAGGTGCAGACTGAGTCAGACCAGGGCCTTTTAGGATTGGCAGGGTGGAATGGGGGCAGGATGACCAAGAGAGGCTAAGCAGTGAACATGAGAGGCAGAGCTCAGGTGATGAGCAAGGACCACCTCCTCCTGATCCTTGAGCACAGAGAGTGGAGAGAAGGCGGGAACAGTGCAGGCTGACCTGAATACTCGGGAGGAGAGCACCCTGTCCTTTTCCATAAGGCACGCCTGAGGACTGAGACTTAAGGAGATGCTGTGGGGAGATGCTTTGTCAGGAACAAAAGCTGAATTCATGGAGTGTTGTGTGCCATTGCCAACGTTGGACATTTTCTGGACTTCTCGTTTTATTGCTTGCTTCCTGGATTAATTGCCTTGTTCCTTTGATTCCCTTGTCCTGCTGGATTTCTTGCAGCCGTTGTCCTCACAGTGTGGTTCTGGACTACTTGTAGCCACAGGCTGTTAGAAGGGGATATGTGGGTGTGTGGGTGTGAGTGATCACTTTGCTCTGGGACCTGCCAGAAATGTGGCATTGTTTGGGGAAATTTGGAGCACTAAAGGGGCAGTTTGAACTATCAAGAGTTGCCTCTATGCTATGCTCTGGATCATCAAAGTGCCTTTCCTATTCAACCTAGTGGGACAGTCCAAGGTAGCCTCAAGAAAGGGTGGTCCTGAGTAACCTAGACTTATGCCATATAGGTCTTTAAAGGTCTTAACCAGCACCTTGAATTGCACCCAGAAGGAAACTGGAAGCCAGTTCAGCTTGCACTGTATCAAACCTACAGGTGCCCAACATTGTGGATGCTGCTATATTTTGGATGAGTTGTAACTTCTGGATGGTCTTGTGGTGCATGTAGTCATAATCTACAGGACAAGTAATTAAAGCATGAATGACCATGAACAAGGCCTTAGTTTGTAGCCACTTGCGATTCTGTTCTCTGCAACTATGTAAAAATGAAAGAGAGAGGAGGGGAAGGAAAGAATCATTTTCTGTTCTATTTCTACTGAATATGCTCACTACTTTGAAAAAAATAATCATTTTGCCAGATAAGCTCTCAAACAAAGTCCATTTCATTTGGAGTAAAAGCCCCTGGACTTGTACCACATCTAAGCTGTAAAAATATGGATGGCCTTTAAGGGGCAGAAAAGTGTTAGAGGTTCCCTAGAAAATCAAAACTACGATGAGCTTATCATATGCAGAGCTGGGCAATGAGCACCTGTTTCCTGAACAATATTCAACATACAAGCACTTCAGAGGTGATATTCAGCCAGTTCTGACCGGTTCTGGAGAACTGGTAGCGGAAATTTTGAGTAGTTTGGAGAAACGGTAAATACCACCTCTGACTGGCCCTGCCCCCCATCTATTCTCTGCCTCCAGAGTCCCAGCTGATCAGCTAGGTCTTCTTCTGTTTCCCTGCACAGGAGAATGAAGCTAGAAATCAGGTTAGTGGGGCGGGGATGGAATGGGGATTTTACAGTATCCTTGCCCTGGAGTGGGGTAGAAATGGAGGTTTTGCAGTATCCGTCCCCTGCCATGTCCACCAAGCTAAACCCATCAAGACATAGTACTCCAACCAAGACATGCCATGTCCACCAAGCCATACCACGCCACAGAACTGGTAGTGAAAAATTTTGAGTCCCACCACTGAAGCACTTGACTGGACATTTGCAGATAACTGGGGGATGGCTGGGTGGAGGAGGAAACTTTCATTTGTGTTGTTTGCATGGGAAAAACCAAGGTTCAGTTTACGCTCCTTCTGTATCCATTTAAGCTTCAGGAAAGTGTAAAATTGCCAAAACAAATGGCCAGGAGTCTTTCTTTACTAGATGACTGAATAGGATGGTTGACAGTTGAGAAATAGCTACCTTGCCCTCTGTCAGGCATTTCAAACCTGACAAACTGTAAATCTATCCAGAATCACTTGGAGTGACTGCACATCCGTGCAGTCTACAAGAATAAGTTGTAACAAGAAACCGTTTAAAACAAACATTTGCAATATAAACATGGGAGTTATTGGGAGAAGGAGGATAGCGGAAAAACAAGAGAAGGCAACAATTCTGAATGTAGCATAGGAAGTTAAAATTCACCCCTCTCCTGGAAAATGAAATATTTTAGGAAATATTAAAAGGGCAGAATATTTCCCCTAAAAGGGAGGCAAAAACTCAGCCCCCACGACACCTTTGTCAATGGGCCATTAAGGCCTGAGCCAGTCTATTCTACATAACAAACCCCCTTCAGGCAGACCCATCTAGCAAACAGAAACTCACCACATGGCACCTGGGAAGATTACATCACCCACAAGGCAAACAAGCTTGGGTCTCAGGACAGCCTACAAAGTTAGCTAAGATTCCCCTCCCCCACCGCCCCTGGGAGTCTGACAACCAATCAGAATAAATTTCTTACACAGGGACAGGAACAGGAAGTGGGGCCCAGGAGAAGGTATAAAACTCTGGGACTCTCAGCATCTCAGCCATTTTTTTTTCTCTTCACCCTTCCTCTTCTCTGCTCAGGAACACAAGCCACATGATCCTGTCCACCATTAAATCATCTTTCCAAGCAACCTCCATGTTTCCAGTGTCTTTTTCCCCACTTGGGACTGAACCCAGATGGACATTTCTTCCAACAGTAGAATTCCCAATTAAATATAGTAGAAATCAGTCTAAGTGTCCACCCTCTTGCTTAAAATCATGGATTGCAGAGTATATTCAGAGTTCATTGCAGAATTCCAGTTCAAATGTTACCCAAACAAAAAGGCCATCAACTTTTTTGTTCTCTCCCCCCCCACCCCCAATTGTTGGAGAAAGAGAAGGAGAAGCCAACTTCCAGCAGGAAAACCTGGGAGATGAAGTCCCCGTAACTTAATGTTGCTGAGATTGAGGAAGGAAGAATTTCTCATATCTACCAGGTGAAAGAAATTTTTATGGATGCTTTCAATAAACCATTTTGACAGAGGTAGATGACCACTTGGGGAATTTGACCTGATGAGAGAGGATATAAAATGAGAGTGTTGGTCAGTGGAGAAAAAGGAAGATGAACTGACTCAAAAGCAGATTTGATTAGTGAATAAATATTAACCCCCTGAGTCAGAAATCACAAGGATAGCAGAGTGGAATTATTTTCACATTCTCTTTAAGGTAAAGGTAAAGGTTCCCCTCGCACATATGTGCTACTTGTTCCCAACTCTAGGGGGCGGTGCTCATTTCAGTTTCAAAGCCAAAGAGACAGAACTGTCCGAAGACATCTCCATGGTCATGTGGCCGGCATGACTAAACACCAAAAGCGCACTGAACACTGTCACCTTCCCACAAAGGTGGTCCCTATTTTTCTACTTGCATTTCGAACTGCTAGGTTGACAGAAGCTGGAACAAGTAACGGGAGTTCACTCCGTTATGTGGTGCTAGGGGTTCGAACCGCCAAACTGCTGACATTTCTGATTGACAAGCTCAGCATCTTAGCCACTGAGCCACTTATTCTCTTTAGTCTGACTGATTATTTATTCCATTCCGGATCTTCCTGCATTCCTTATTCTTGTTTGGTTCAATATTTTAATTTTAATAAGCTTTTTAATCTGTATACGTAAGTTACAGTTGTGTTTCCCTTTAAAAATTATTTCTGTATTTGTTCTTGATGCTCTATGCTTCATATTTTTGTTTTAATACTTTCATACTGTTCTGCCCTTTCATTAGGATCTTGTTTCATATCGTTTCTTGATATTCAGGGCTGTTTTAGATGTATTAGGGTTAGTTTTATACATTGTAAAAATGTCATTTCAATATTTTTTTTCCCTGTCTCCTGACCAAAGAGGTATTCCTTCACAATGAATTGGGATTTTTGCTACAATAAAACATCCCTTTTTTTTTCCATCAGAATTCCCCCCCCCCCTTATCTTGCAGCATTGGGGTGAGATTTCTCCAGCTCTTTCTATGTTCAACATGCCCCTTGGAAATTAAAATGTTAAGCTGCTTAATTTGTGTTTGTCAGGCTGTTTTTAAAGACAGTGGAGGTGAATGAGAAGCAGATGGCAGCCTTACTTACAGGAGATGCCAAATTTCACTTGTTCCTGCTGAGCTTTTGAAGAAGAGAGCAAAGGGAGGAATTTCCTTCACAATTAAGCATCATTCAAAATTATTCCTGCTCCGTAACCAACCCGGCTTGTTCAAAGGAAGTATAAAGGAATTATTCTTATTGCTGGCTTCTTGATTAATGATCCCATTCTCTTTTGGTAAACAAGCCTGATTGGCTGGATGAGTTTTGATTATAGAGTGTTACGCCAAAATGCCTGCTGAGCCAAATACGAAAAACATGGGCCCAGCTAGCCTAAAGAGGAACTAATGTGTAAATATAGATCTTACATCTACACTGCAGGTCTTTCAGGCCCAGTTAGAATTATCAGTGGGTAGCCAGAAGATCAGATGGATAATTTCAATAATCTCATTTTAAGGGAATAGCTGCAAGACACGTGAAGAAGAATCTGCAGTTGCTTTATTAAATAAACAGTCTTTCCCTTTGTGGGAAGACACCAGTACCTAGCTATATTTTTTCCACATTTTTTAGATAAATACAATATTAATGTTATTGTAGCTAATCCTCAATTTACAACAGTTCATTTAATGAATGTTCAAAGTTACAATGGCACTGAAAAAGTGACTTATGACCATTTTTCACACTTATGACCATTGCAGCATCACCATGATCATAGAATAGAATAGAATAGAACAGAACAGAACATAATAGAACAGAATAGAATAGAATAGAATAGAATAGAATAGAATAGAATAGAGTAGAATAGAATAGAATAGAATTCTTTATTGGCCAAGTGTGGATTGGACACACAAGGAATTTGTCTTTGGTGTACATAAAAGAAAGGATGCATTTTTCAAGAATCATAAGATACAACACTTAATGATAATCGTAGGTTACTAATAAGCAATCAAATTATACTAGGAAATAAATAAAACCATATAAATTTTAAAGATACAAGCAACATGGTTATAGTCATAAGTGGGAAGAGATAGGTACTAGGAGGGAAGAGAAGAATAATAGTAATACAGTCTTAATAGGTAATATGACAGTGTTGTGGGAATTAGTTGTTAAACAGAGTGATGGCATTCAGGAAAAAAAAACTGTCCTTGTGTCTAGTTGTTCTGATGTGCAGTGACCTATAGCATCATTGTGAGGGTAGAAGTTGAAATAATTTATGTCCAGGATGTGTGTGTGGGGAGGGGGGATCTATAGTTATTTTCACAGCCCTCTTTTTGACTCGTGCAGTGTACAAGTCCTCAATAGAAGGCAGGTTGGTAGTAATTGTTTTTTCTGAAGTTCTGATTATCCTCTGAAGTGTCTCTCTCTGTCTTGTTGGGTTGCAGAGCCAAACCAGACAGTTATAGAGGTGCAGATGACAGACTCAATAGTTCCTCCGTAGAACAGAATCAGCAGCTCTTTGGGCAGTTTGAAATTTCTGAGTTGGTGCAGAAACAATATTCTTTATTGTGCTTTTTTGATGACATTTTTGATGTTAGGTGTCCATTTTAAGTCTTGAGATAGGATAGAACCTAGAAACTTGAAGGTCTCTACTGTTGATACTGTGTTGTCTAGTATTGTAAGAGGTGATAGTATAGGAGGGTTTCTCCTAAAATCTACCACCATTTCTATCGTTTTGAGTGTATTTAGTTGAAGATTGTTCTGGTTGCACCACAAGGCTAGTTATTCAACATCCCATCTATATGCAGATTCATTGTTGTCTCGAATGAGACCAATCACTGTTGTATCATCTGCAAACTTGTGATCAAAATTCAGATGCTTTGCAATTGGTTCATATTTATGACCATTGCTTTGTCCCAAGGTCACGTGATCACTTTTTGTGACCTTCTGACAAGCAAAGTCAAAGGGGAAGCCAGATTCACTTAACAGCTGGGTTACTAAATTATCAACTGCAGTGATTCACTTAACAACTGTGGTAAGAAAGGTTGTAAATGGGGGCAAAAGTCACTCAACAGATGTTTCACTTAACAACAGAAAAAATTGTCTCACTTGTGGCCGTAAGTCGAGAACTACCTGTATATCAACCCTAAAGTGTCCAATTAGAACATAGGAACATTTTGTGAGTCTTGGAAAGTCAACATTTCAAAAACGGGTTAAACCATATTTTTATTTGGTTCCAAATGCTGCATTTTTAAAAAAAGACATTTGCAATTTGGAGTGTTTGGAGAGGAGAGCAAGCAAGAAGTTAAGGGGCCTGGGGAAAAAAGAAAGTTATAAACAACATTTGGATTGTTGAACCTGGACAAATAATGAATTGTGGGAAAATACTATAATTTTCTTTACCTAAAAACCGTCATATAAAAGATGGAGCAGAAGTGTTCAGAAGTGTTCCAGAAGATAGGGAGTTGGATTTTGATTGGAGATCAGGAAAAAATTCAAAAGAGCTATTTAACAATGTTATAAGTTGCCTCAAGATGTGTTGGACTCATCTTCATTGGACATATTGAAATGAACATGTCCAACGGTTATCAATTCTAGAATATGATATTTCTGCCATGGATAAGGGGTTCAGTGAGATGATCTCTGAAGTCTTTCCCAACCTTTACAAGCCACGATTCTTCCACAATCTGAAAGACATGCAAATTGGAGATGTCTGATTTATGTGTCTAGGGTTTTTAGGAACATCTATCCTATGGAAAGAGGAGATCGCTTTACCAGAGTTGAAATTATCTCAAAATAAATTAATGCAATCACAATAAAGCAAGACCCATACATTCTGAAGTCCTTGTCACAGAATAATTAATGTCACTTGGCTCGAGACGAAACACTGGGCTGGAGCCATGTTCTAAGAAGCTCTTTGCCTTCTTCACCCTTTCTCTCTAATTTGTTCCCATAAGTACTTGGCACCAATGAACTATTTGTAACACACACACACACACACAC
Organism: Natrix helvetica; assembly: GCF_964273705.1. Lineage (NCBI taxonomy): Eukaryota > Metazoa > Chordata > Lepidosauria > Squamata > Natricidae > Natrix > Natrix helvetica. The sequence goes on from NC_138549.1 coordinate 21,912,974, forward strand.
ACACACACACACACACACAGAGAGAGAGAGAGAGAGAGAGAGAGAGAGAGAGAGAGAGAGAGAGAGATTTTCAGTAAATTTGAATCTTCTTTGTCCTCCCATCGTGTTTATTTAAATGTGCACAAAATTTGGATTGGAACATGTGTTTTGCAATATTTAGATTCCATCCAGCCATCTCTGATCAGAAAAAGGGATGTATGATATCAAAGTCTCCTTCTGTTGCTCTGATGCTTCAACAATTGGCTGTTTCTAACATTAGAACATTCAAATATCAGAATCTAATCAAAAGGAATAGTTCTTAATGGTCAATTAATGTCTGGAGAATTCCTGGACTTATCTGAACAAGATCAGAGGAATCAAAGAATGTAAACGAGCAGTTATCACCTTCTCCTTGATAGAGCTTTGCTAAAAGAGCACAAGCAATTGATTGCCGTACCTATAAACTATCATATTGTTGTGGCCCGTCAGCAGCCAATGGAGCTGTTGGCAGATTCAGACAGTGAGGAGGTTGGGGAGGAACATGGGCCATTCTGGAGTCTGGGGAAAGCTCTGATGAGTGCTCTGCATCAGAGGCAGAGATGGGGCCAGGGCCGTCCAACAGTTATCAGCTGCCTTCAGAGTCAAATACAGCTGGAGCCTGTTCCAGCTGTATGCACAAAGCTGCCAGGAGAAGGGAATAGTTAAGGAACAAGGGCCGACTCAGGAGTAAAGGCACAGGTGGATGGTGAATGGTCCCTCCCATAGAGAATAAAGAGGAGCAAAAGGGGAGGGGAGTTTGCAGGAGACAATTAGTTCAATTCATTAGGGTGAAGATCTGTTTCTGCCAAGTAATTGCTGATACAGCATGGCATTTGAAAGATATCGGCCTGGCAACTCTCCAAGCCTGATAAAGGTATGTAGTTGTGAAATCTCATGAAAGACTGTTTGCTGGGACTTTGCTGGAGAGGAATTCCCTTTAATCTAGATAAAAGAAGTTTTATCGGGACAAGGAGTCTGCTTCATGATCTTGGAAAGCCTAGAACACATATTCTGAATTCTGAAATGCAATAAAGTTATAATTTGAGGCTATGTCATCCTTGCACCGTAGAAGGTTGTAATAACCATGGGAAGAGATTTCACCATAGACTTCTCTGCTCTTTCAACCTCCAACCTAACACCAGATAGAGCTTGACTGTTACAGTGGTTGAAATATGTATTTTTCCAGTGTGATTAATGGCATAATTTTAAAAAGAACACAAAAGAACAAAACCAGAAATCAGCAAGATTTGCTGTTCGTTTCTGTCATGCTGAGAGGACAGCTAAAGGCAGCTTACCCTGAATCACCTAATTGCTCTGTCCAACTGTCAAGAATGATGTCTCAACATTTGAACACTACTAAATAGATTGGATGGCTAAACTCCCATATGCACCTTTGTTGATTTAGACAAGTCTATCCCACCCTCCCTGGGACCTATTTGCTTGAAAAGGTGGAACTAAGGAACTTGATGTTTAAGGAATATGTTTGAGGAATATTCAGAACAACAATAAAGTGAGAACAATTAATCATCGGAACGGCTGATTCAATTGTGTGTACTCCATCACTGAAGGTTTTTAAGAAGAGATTAGATAGTCATTTGTCTTCAACTTGAGCAAGGGGTTGGACTGGAAGACCTCCAAGGTTCCTTCCCACTCTGTTATTGGTATTTGGGGGGTGGGGTGACATGAGTTAAAAATCCTAATCTACATAAACTGGGATGAAGGGCTAATTTAATTTTTTTAATGTTTTCCAAACCTCTGATTCCTGTTGAGTTATATTCCATTTTGTTTTCCAAAATTGTTTTTAAACTGTTTTGAGTTTTCCAGTATTTAACTGAAAGTGAGGAATAAAATCTTATAATTCCACATACCGGTAGTTATTGCACAAACTAGTAGCCCACTCTATGTATCACATCCTACAGCCACTGCTCCTTCTTTTAGGGTAGCTAGTGAAACTACAATATTACAGGAAGCATTTAAACCTTGGCTATATTAGTATTTAGACTGTGAGATTGTTAAAAAAAATCTTCCCAGATGCATGGGAAACCTATTCCCTGTGCTACCTAGATAGAGCCCCAAATTTATCCAAGGTGGAGCTCAATTCAAAAAAGGCTTTCTGAGAAATATCTGGGAGATGTCCCCTGTGTAGCAGAGTTCATCAGGGTACAAATTAGGTGGATTGGGGTACCTGAAAACCATGTCAAAAAGTCAGGAGAGTCATGCAGGTGTGATTGAAGCTGTTTCTTTGTAATATGCAATCATAGGTAGAGCTTCTTGATTTTTTAAAACAAATTATACTTTGCAAACTACTGAATGGATGCCAACTAGTCCTCTCTCACTACATCCTGGCCTTACTCCTTTTTGGTTCTTTCTCTGTTGGAATTCTGGTGACATCACATCATCTTGTTACTTTTGCTCAAAGGTGGTCCAAAGGGAGCTGTCAGTCCTGAAGCCATTTTTTATGATGGAGCCATTTTAGGAGCATCTTCAGGGCTGCCACAGCCAGGCCGGTTGAAGCTGTGAGAACTAAAGAGAGAGATATCTGGGGATGTGTAGCAAAAACATTCTTTTCCGTGGGAGCCCAGGTGTTGGAGAGGTGGACCAAAGCCAGCCAAGATGATGGCTGTGACCTGGTTGGACCATGTGATGAACGTGCAACCTGGGGGGAAAGAACTTTGGGGTTTGATTTGGGTGGAGAAAACCTAGAGTCCTCCAGAGTCATGCTTTACCCAGATGTGCCAATGTGACATGCCTAATAAATCTATACTTTGAGGAAGATGTTTGCCTTGGAGTTGATTCCATTGGGTGCATTAACTGGAACCCTTACAGGAGCTTTCAATTCCCAGGGGAATCCAAAACAGGGTCAGATCACCATAAGATAGCAGTAAGATGTTTAGGCATTCCATTGTAACAGGCAGGGGACCCTCCTGAAATTAAGTCCATCAAAATGACGTGGTGGTTTTTTTTTAACCAAAGCCTTCATTAAAGAAAAGGGGGTGAAAAGCTGATAGAAATAAAGCAGTCTAAGGATTAAATCCAACCACAATGTCTTGCCCCAAGGAGTAATTGACAATTTATTGACTTAATGTAGACCAGGCCCTCCAAACTAAGTAGAGGAGGACTCCAAGGGACAATAAAAGAATAAAGCTGAAGCAGCTGCTCACTACCTGACAGAAGGGCTGGCCTCCTGCTTGAGGCTGCTGAAAAGCTTGATTAAAGTGAGAGAACACAAAGCCAGCTCAAGTTGTCATGGCAGCCCCACCAGCCTGGATGAAACTGGATGAAGGTGGAAGAGAATCTTGTCAATTTACTTCAATCTATTATTCAGGATGGGTTTCATAATCTGGCATTTCCATGTAATAGTCTACAGTGGCTGTATCTATCCTACTACTTTTAAAAAATTTTTAGATCTGAAACACTTAGAAATACTAAGCAAAGAATCACAAAGCAAAGCAAAGATTTGATTTGAGGGATGATGAAGGACTAGTTGACGGTGGTATTCAGTTGAAGAGGTCTTGAGGAAATATGGTTAAGAGTGTTTTTTAAAAAAATCACTGCACACAGTTTCTAAAACAGAAATCTTAAGGAGCTCTTCACACAGCTGGAAGAACACTCATTGCATCAAACAGGAAACTAATGAGCCAAACACAAACTAAAAATGAATTATGCATTAACTGGGTCAGGATGCCAATGAGAGTTATGTTTCTATGCTGTTGTTTGAAGGACAGTGCATGATCTGAAATGAAAAGCTTTGTTAGCTCACCCCAAATGTCTTCCCCTATGCTTGCTTTTAAAGATGAAACACCATAAACAATATTGCCTACTTTCATAGAAACATGCACCAAAAAAAATGAATTATATGTCTGACTATTATCATTCCTGAAGCCATACACCAGGAATAGCCTCCAGATGTGGCTGAAATACTCAGCAATAATGGGTGGAAAAGGCTATGCTATGCTACTGGCTTTGGGGAAGCAAAAATCTTGAAGGCAAAAATCGAGTAAGAGGAGGAAATTTTTTCAAGTGGTATCATGGAAGCAATGCACCATATGATCAGCATTTTTCAATAATGTGTTGTGGCCCACTGGCGGCCAGCGGAGCTGGCATCAGAGTCGGACAGTGAGGAGGTTGGGGAGGAACGTAGGCTAAACCTATGGGTCGAGGAAAGCTCAGACGAGGGCTCTGCATCAGAGGCAGAGAGAGAGATAGACAGCAGCAAGGCAGAAGAACAGCTGGAGCCTGTTCCCAGTGGACGCATGCACAGAACTGTCAGAAGACAAGAACAACTAAGAAAGCAGGTTCAACTTAAGAGTAAAGCCACATCTTGGAGGTGATTGGCTCCTCCCAGAGGAAACAAAAGAGGAGCAAACAGGGAGTGGGCTTTTGCAGGAAACAATTCGTTCATTTCGGCCTGTTTGGGATTATAAGAAACTCTGTGCCAAGTTTTATTTTGCCCTGTGTTTGAAAGCTAGTTATCTGGCAGCGCTCTAAACGACTTAAGGTGCGTGGTTATAAACATTCATCTGAAAAACTGTTTGTTAAAGCCTTGCTGATTGTGAATGACAGGAATTCACAGTTGTGTAAATAGAAGAGGTTTGTTGGGACCAAAACTGGCATAAGGTATTCTTTTGTGAGCAGCAGAGTGGAGGACTCTTCTCGTGAAATATCTCTGGACTTGTTGATTGTATTTATGTCTGATATATAGTGCGGGTTCCAGACAGATGACATGTATTCAAGAATTGGTCTATCAAAAGTTTTGAATGCTCTAGTTTGCAGTTCAATATTACCAGAGAAGAAGCTACGCAAGATTAGGTTAACAAGTCTTAATGCCTTTTTGGCCATGCTGTTGCAGTGAGCTCTGGCACTTAAATCATTTGAGATGAGTACTCCAAGGTCCTTGACAGTATGGGGGTCATCTACGAGGTCACATCCGCTCAGCTTGTATTTTGTGCTCTGTTTTTTCTGTCAATGTGTAAGACCAAGAATTTGTTGGTTGAGATTTGGAGTTGCCAATTTTTTGACTATTCTGTCACATAATCAAGGTCTTTTTGTAGGATAGCAGCATTGTCAGTGGTGTTGAATAGTTTTACATCATCAGCGAAGAGAATGCAGTTTCTTATAATATGATTGCAAAGGTCATTTATGTAAAGTATAAAGAGTGTGGGTCCTAAAACACTACCTTGGGGGACACCGCTGTTAACAGGTACAGGGTTTGATAGGGTGTTTCCTATTTTGACTACTTGTTGCGTATTTGATAGGAACACATCTATCTACTTATGCAGGGAACTGGAGATGCCATAAGATTTTAGTTTTAGGAGTAGTTTGTTGTGTACTACTGAATCAAAGCTTTACAGAAGTCTATGTAAATTGTGTTTAATTTAGGGGTGTTGCATCTGGCAACATTTTGTAACAAGTATAGTGAGATAAATGAACTTATCTACCAAGGAACATGGCCTGTATAATTTGTTCCCAGTTGATTCTGTATGTATGTGTGTGTGTGTGTGTGTGTGTGTAAAACCTTATTTGTCTGATGTATACTCACAATTTATTCCTCTCTCTCCATGTGTTCATACCTATGCACTCATTCACAAACCCAGCTTAATTTGCCACTTTTCATGCTTAGTTTTATTGTCAAAATATTTTCCCCTTCATTGCAATACTGCAGAAGAAAATCAGTCCCCACCAAACAGCCACCTTGTCAATACTTACGTTCCATTTTCCATTTTATACTTCTCATAAAGATAGCTGTGAGGCAGCAGCAAAATATCGTTTTAGACACTCAGAGTCAATGATGCAGAAAATAGAGGACTGGAATATCTATGTGGGATGAGCAGTATTCTCATTGTAAGCCCCAGATGTTTGAAACAATGAGTAGACTACATTTTAAAAAAAGAAAAAAAATGTAGACATATATACAACAGCTTGAAGGAAAGGTCTGCTTAGCTAGATTTATTAGTCAGATCTTCACTTCGCCATATGGTATTCTAGCTTTTCCAAAGTTTCATGTTTATAGGGATGGTTCTAGCAGATAAATAGAGGCCACCTGGCTGGGTGTATGTGGGAGAAATGTAGACAGATCTATAGACAGATTTCTGATCCATTTTACAACAATCCATTATGTTCCAATATGCTTTCAGCAAGACGGATGGTCCCTGGTAAGCTTTCTGTTTATTGAAATCTCTAGCAGGAAGTTGAAACTACATGCAAAATTTGTCAAGTTGTTTAAAGCTCGCCTCCTTTAATAAAACAGTTCATTTTCAAATCAACAAAAAGATTTAGTGGGATTTTTAAGGCCATTCTTCATGTCAATGAAATAATTTATGTATACGTTGCTCAAAACATTTGCTCTCCCCCTGACACTCAGAGAACTAATTTCATTTAAATACTAAACCATTCAGCAGTAAAATGCATCCATAGCAGTCAGTTGAATCAACACTTTACTTCCTCATCATTAACTTCTTCTTCTTGTACCATATCCATCATTGGACGTTGGCGATCATCTTGGCGATCCTATTTTTATCAACAGCCGCACAAAAAAGTCCTGCTGAGTTTTGTCCAAACTGGTCACTTAGATTTTGAAGCCATGATGTTCTTCTTCTGCCTGGACCTCATTTGCCTTCGATCTTTCACTGGAGGATTGAGTGAACTATGGCATATTTTTCTGGGTGTCACATCACATGTCCATGCTTTTTAATGGTGTTGATGATTTCCTTTTGCTTTCCCAGGCATTATTAAAATTAACTTAAGTTACCATATTTTTCGGAGTATAAGACGTACCAGAATATAAGATGCACCAAGATTTTGAAGAGGCATTTTTTTTAAAAAAAGTGTTTGCACTCTGCAGACCTCCCAAAAATAGCCCGTTTTTGTTTTTTTTGTTTTTGTTTTTTTGCAAAAATGGGCCCGTTTTTGTCAAAAAAAATGGCATGCACAGCCTTTAGGAGGCTTCCAGAGTGCTCCTGGAGGGGGCAAAAATGAGAAAAAAATGGCCCATTTTTCACTCATTTTTCCCTCCCCAGCCCCCAGCAACACTCTGAAAACCTCCTAAAGGCTATGCACAGCTATTTTTTCAAAGGGAGAGGGGTTTCAGGAGACCAAAAATTCTGTATTCAGTGTATAAGATGCACTCAGATTTTCACCCTCTTTTTTGAGTGAAAAAGGTGTGTCTTATACTGCGTCTTATACTCCGAAAAATATGGTAATTATTCATTAACTTCATGTGAATTTTTATAAGCAATATAAAAGAGGACTCTTGTCCTTCAGTGTATGGACCCAGCATGTGGCCACATTGGAGTATAGTTTCTGGGCCATCAAAAGAATATATAGGCATAAATTTTTTTGCCCCAAAAGTCAAAGTCCTATTCCGTTTCAGAAAGAAACAGAACATATTTAATAAGGTACCAATTAAGAAAAATGATTGGTGCATTCTGCTTGCTTTATTTCCTCTCATATTGAGCATTGCCTGCCAGTGGGAAAAATAGCCATCAATCGCTCTCCTGAATGTGTCATGGATAGGGCTGAGTGAGAGTAGGTTAGTGCTTTGAATAGCAGATTTTGCCACCTGTCTGATTGTTCAGATAAAGGGATGCAGCCAGTGGTAGGCTGCTACAGGTTCACCCGGGTCCTGTAGCTAACGTTATGGCCAGTTCAGAAAACCTCCAAATCCTATCGCTGGCTGGCCCTGTTCATCCCACCCCTCCCAGGAGTCTCCATGCAGCCCATTTTGGATGCAAAATAAGTGCAAGCCTGTGCAGATGCCTGGGAGAAGCTCAAGGAAAGCCTCCGGACCTGGGGAGGGTGAAAACGCCCCCCCCCCCACTGTGGTGCAGGAAGCCGGCTAGGCCACACCCACCCAGCAACCAGGCAGAGAACCTGTTGCTGAACTTTTTGAAGCCCACCCCTGGATGCAGCCTTGGAGATGCTCACTGACATCTGTGGCATGTCAGTTAAGCCCCTTTTAAATGTGGGCTTAGAATTCTTTTGTAAATGTGCTAAACCCATTTCCAAATATTGCTTGGCTGAAAGGTTAAAAGCATGGACGATGTGATTTGAGAACACTGGACACTGGTTTTTATGAAACAAACTGGTGTGTACATTCATTCTGGGAATTCAGCTGGTACAGTTGTGAATGCAAGCTTGCATCACAGCAGGCACATTGTAAGTCACACAAAATACTAATGGCATCAATATTCTGTTCTGTTCTGAAAACACTTGGGAAAAAGGAAAGGGAGGACTTGTCAAACAAATAATATAAAGTATGGCAGAAAGGCCTTTTCTCTTTCAGGTGTTCAGTTGGGAATTTGGGGGTTCTTAGTAGGTGAATATGAAAGGAGACACACCTTGTTTCTGTGGAAAAGTAAGTTGAAACAGGGCTAGAAATGGACTGGCAGCCACCGAAGGTGACAAATCAATGTAATTATATGGTCTATCAATCCTTACTGATCAGTCATTCTTGGCCAAATAAAGTTTCCAGTGGTTCTCAAAAGCAGGCCTACACATTGCAGGCACCCAATGTTGATAATGTTATTAACATTCTCCAAGTAATGTTGTGACGGATGGATCTGTCTAAGTCAATCTAAGAACTACTCAGAAACAAAAATTTGATTTAGAATGGATATATTTATTATCTCTCTTAGAATCTGTTGCTCAGCCTGTGTTCTGATCCAGACTTAGCAGAAACAAGAAACAGACTCCTGTTCTCTCTCTCTCTCTCTCTCTCTCTCTCTCTCACACACACACACACACACACACACACACACCCTCTTTATTTACCTCTTGTGAATTAATTGCATTCACTGACCGAAAAGTCCAGGCAATAGTCCTTCAAGCAGTTAACTGCAGTAACAGACCTTATCAGTTCCTTGCTATAATTGCCAGACCGTGAGCTCCCAGCCGAAAGGCTGCAAATTAACTTCTGGCAAGTAGTCTTTGTGACATGAAACACAATGAGCAAAATTTTCAGAAATACGAGCTGTTGTCTCCTAAGACAACCACTCCCCTTTCCTTCTATTTATTCCCCAGCCAGGGAGGGATCATTCAATATCTACATGTGGTTTGTTCCCTGAGTCGAATCCTTGTCCTCTGTCGCTCACTTCTTCTAACTGCTCTGCGCATACATGTGTCTGGAACAAGCCCCAGATGTTCTTCCTCTTATCTGGATTATCACAAGGGTGTCAAACTCGCGGTGTCAAGTTATCGTCATGTGACATATGATGACTTTTTCCCCTTTACTAAAACCGGGGGTGGGGGTGGGGGGAGGAGGCATGGCCTGTGTGTGATGCATCCCACCCATGGGCTGCAACTTTGACATCCCTAATCTAAGAGGAATTTGCGGCTTCTGGAATGCTCTGATTTATCTTATCTTATCAAGCAACAAACTTAGTTCCTTCTTTTGGAAAAATTGCTTCAACTCAAGAGTCACATGTTCACCTTGCTTGCCTAGTAACCTCTGCTAAAGTATCTATCATCAAAACAGCTGGCATCCCAACTCTACTTCACCACATCATTTTGCTTTCCGAGTACATCAGGCCACAAGTGTGATTGATGGTAACTTCTCGGTGTTATTTCTTTTGTGATCTTTTTTGCCCTTTTCCATTTAAAAGAGTTATAGGGAACTTGTGGTCCTCCTAATGTGATTTCCCAAGCTTTCTAGCTACTACTGTACTGGATGCATCGAAGAAAGTCTGGAGCTGTCCCTAAAAGTAAAGAATATTATATGCATTATACATCTCCTAGAAGTACTGTTTATAACTTTCTAATATTTTTTTCTAATGTGTATTTTGCTTAGTCTTTGTTTTTTATACATTTTTCCTTCCCTTCTCATATAGAAATGGGAATCTCAAATAAATACCCACAAGAAACTGTACAGTTGACAAGTTCGGTTTAGTGGTTAAGGCACCAAGCTAGAAACCAGGAGGCTGGGAGTTCTAGCTCCACCTTAGCCATGAAAGCCAGCTGTGTGACCTTGAACCAGTCACTCTCTCTTAGTCCAACTCACCTCACAAGGTTGTTGTTGTGAGGAAAAGAGGAGAAGAGAGGTATGTTGGATATGTTCACTTCCTTCAGTTATTTGTTAAAATAATAAAGGCGGGCTACAAATAAAATATACAAATAAGATGAGATTTTAAAAAGGGAGAAAACCCTATTGAATTAAACATCTATCTGTTTATCTTAATTATCAACACAAACTATTTCTACTGTCCCAGGCCTCTGAATTTCATATCTGTAATTCTGAATTATAGCTAGTGAGGCAGAAGAGTCATAAAATAATATTTCCAATAAGAAAAGAGGTTAAGCTGAGTTTTCTCATCTATTTTTACAAACAAATTCAGCAAAGGCTGACAGATGTAAAAGCCAAGCTCAATTGAACATCTTCCCTACCTTTCTCCATTGGCTACTTGTTTTGCTCAGCTCTCCTGAAATTGTTCCTGTGAAGGAAAAAAATATTTTACGTCAAATGACCCTTAAATGCTTCACATCTGAAATACTGGGGGGTTTTTTGTAGCAGAGTTTGATTGTCCTAATTAATGGAGGCAGTGACTTTCATTCCCTGCTAGTTTAAAAGGCAACGTTTCTGAGATTTCAGGAGGAATCTGCCTTTTCGCACAAACTCTTTTTATGGGAAGACAATGCTTTCAGACAAATCACTTTCTGGTTTTCTTAGGATACTGGTGTGCGACAGTTTAAGGAATTGCTACAGCCAATTCACCATAGCCAACTCACCACGGCCAACTCTCCTGAAAGTCACTGCACAATTCAAAAATTCAATATAATTCTTTTAGCATCCTTTCTTTAATAATTCTAGTACACTAGTTCTTTGACATCAGTGTAACTCTTGTCCCATGGCAAGTTGGCCTGTGATGAGTTGGCCATGGCAAGTTATCCGTTGAGTTGGCCATGGCAAGTTATCCGCAAGTTAGCCGTAGCAAGTTGGCCAAGGTGAGTTGTCATAGACATCTTCCACCTGAGGATAGGCTCTAGCACGAGTCCCAAAGCTTGAAAGAATAAACCTCTGGTCCAATGACCGAGTCAGACTGGATCCTGCAACAGTATCCTGCAACACATCTATTTCTCTTCATTTGCAAAGGATTTTAAGTTGAGAACTACCTATATAACAATAACTTAATGAGAAGTTTTCTTGTCTTTTTTCCCCTCAAGAAGGTGTTTATTGGCCAGTAGTTATGTAAGTAAAGTTAAGCCCTAGCTTAGATACAATGAGGGAAATGCAAGCAGCACCAAAAGTCTTCATTTAGCTGGCTTAGTTCCAAGGAAGAAAGGAGCTTTTCTCCTCTATCTTTGCCTACTGCTGTGATAATTCCATCTAGTCATTTTCAGTCACTGGAAATGCTAATCCAGTAAATTGTATCTGATTTCATCTGATCCCCATCTTGAAGAAATGCATCTGAAGAAAGAGACTTGGGATGATCAAAATGTTCATCCAAACTAAATGATTAGGAAACAAATTCAAATATGTTATTAAATAAACTTTGGAGGATATTAATATATTTGTGTTGTATTTGTGCTGATAAATAAATAAAGGGAGACTAGTATAGATCCATTTCAAGCTATTTAGCTCTCATCAGCTAGCCATACCCTTACTGGGATTCATATTTGGGCATACCAGGGGTTGTAACATAAATATATATATATATCATAATAACTTGTCCCTGACCTGAACTTGCAGTTCTTCTAATAGTGCAATCATCAACACTGTAACTTAATCTATTCACTTGTTGCTAGTCAACCTCTTTTTCTTTTCCCTTCACCTTTCCCAATCTTCTTCTTCTTCCTTCTCCTCCTCCTCCTCCTCTTCCTCTTCCTCTTCCTCTTCCTCTTCCTCTTCTTCTTCCTCCTCCTCCTCCTCCTCCTCCTCCTCCTCCTCCTCCTCCTCCTCCCCCTCCTCCTCCTCCTCCTCCTCCTCCTCCTCCTCCTCCTCCTCCTCCTCCTCCTCCTCCTTCTTACTTGGTTCTTTGCATAATGTGTCCAAAGCAGGGTAATTTGAGACTGGGCATTTGTGTCTTGAATGAGAATTCTAGGTTGATTGTTGAATTGGGATAGATACAATTTATGTTACAATGTAATAGGACTGGGAAAGCAATTATTAAGGAAAACCACATCCAAAGCTCATTTTGGAACATTATTTCAAATAAATTCATACGTGGGATTGCTCAGTCAGATGTCACTGGAATATTTGATTTTTTTTTAAAAAAAATCACCTAATCCAAACAGCCCAATCAAATTATATTAGATACATAAATAGAGATCTTGAGTTTAAGTGAATATGGAGACAGGACTTTCTAGGCTAATCCATTGGTTGGCTAAATTTCCAATGAATCTCAAAACTCAAATCTTCTTTCCTCGATCTATAATAAAACAACAATAACAGGCCAGAACTGAAACCCTGATATTTGTCATAAATACATCAAAGGAGTAATAAATTTACCAGAAAATTCTGACATCTGCTTTCCTCTCTCAGCTATGATAGGTATCAGCTGCTTAAATGTCCATATATTTTAGTCTGTAGTGTTGACTTGGGTAATTAGTAAGGAATCCAGTGTCTTAGTGTAATTTGTGAATCCAGAAACCCAACTGCAGATTTTAAAAGGTGAGATTGGGTGGAATGTTATAAAGTAATTTGTATTTTGCAAATGTTTGCTTTGTTTTATTTTGGAGGTCCCCAAAACTGAAACATATCTTGAATAATTACTTTTTCTCAGTGATCCAGAAACTGAAAATTAATATTTCTCTGGCATCTTTATTAAACTTTCCTAAAAAGTTGTTATATAATATACCATATATTATAATATGGTAGCCAATATCAACCAGATAGCTCTCTTGCCACCATACCTGTCTATCCGAGTTTAAACACTGTGTTGAATCTATAGCCATTCAGACTATTTTACTCAAATAGGTTAGATGCACAACATGAATTTCAAAATAAATGCAGAAAAGTAGCCCATAAAAATTTGCTACTGTGAAGGGAATTAAATTAATAAGCCCTTTTCCCCCTGAAAACTATTTAACGGCATCTGTTCTCAGAGCAATTATTTTGGACACAACGTTTGCTAATTAAATTCCCTAGCTGAAATAAGGAAATACTCTATTCCCTATTATAAGAATCAGAAAAGGTACAGTAGGTTGCAGTCCACACAAAGGTAGCAATCAATAAAAATGTTGGTTACTAACAAAGCATATGACTTAACGGTTATTTTTAATTTACATTTGAAGTTAATAAGCATAGAAAAAAATATCCTTGGTGGTGGTAACAATTTCTGTAATAGGCAGAAGAAGGGTGAAAATAAAGAAGAGCAGGCAGAAAGGAGGGGGAGGGAGTTTAGTGTGTCATTAGTTTAGAATCCTCGATTCCAACATGCGCTCCAAGTCCAATCCCTCCTGAATTCCATTGACCCTTATCTGTCACCAAATTAATGTTGAACTTTAGTTGACCGGGTTCTTGTGTTTAGGCTTAAACAAATCGTCTATACTTATGAATAGATCTGATTCTTTGCACCTAACATTAATCAGTGCTTGTGGGAATGCAAGGACGCAAAACTGAGTATCTGCTTAACTCTGCCTCCCAGCTATACCTGCTCTTCTTCTATGGAAAGAACTTGAAAAATTGGAGCAGGTTTGAAAAAACACGGCAAGTTGGTAGTATCAGATTTCAAATTGTATTGTCAAACTAGCTGTTAAACTCAAATTTCAGACTGGATTATAACATAGGTACATTGCTTCTGTGGAGGAAGCAGACTTCCAGATGGCTTCTGACTTTGTTGCAAATAGAAATACACTACCTATGAAAGATTGTTTAATTATAAGCAGTGTATTAAAAGTAGGAAATAAACATAGAAAAAGAACTAGTCTAGGCCTCCCCTTCCTCCTTGTTTCCATACTAAATCAGAGGTGGTTTTCATCAGTTCTGAAAAACCAGTAGCGGAAATTTTGAGTAGTTCGGAGAACTGGTAAATACCACCTTGAGTGGCTGGGGGATTTTGGGAGTTGAAGTCCACAGGACTTAAAGTCGCCAAGGTTGAGAAACACTGATCTTATTGATGGTTTCTTATTCCAATACGGGTAGCCCTTGGTTAGTGATCGCTTGTTCAGTAATAGTTCAAACTTGTGAACTTGAATTTGAAATTGGAAATACAATTGCTATTATTAATAGAGGCTAAAGGTAAAAAGTAAAGGTTCCTCTCGCACATACTGTATGTGCTAGTCATTCCCGACTCTAGGGGGCAGTGCTCATCTCTATTTCAAAGCTGAAGAGCCAGCGCTGCCTCACAACATCTCCGTGGTCAGGTGGCCGGCATGCCTAAATGCTGAAGGCGCACAGAACACTGTTACCTTCCCACCAAATGCCATTCCTATTATTCTACTTGCATTTTTTGTGTGCTTTCGAACTGCTACGTTGGCGGAAGCTGGGACAAGTAATGGGAGCTCACACCATTACACAGTGCTAGGGATTCGAACTGACGAACTGCCAGCCTTTCTGATCAACCAGTTCAGCAACTTAGTCACTAAGCCACCACGTCCCATAATAGATGACTACTTGTATTAATTGTTACATTTTATTGTTAATTGTTAATATATATAATTCATTCTGTAGAAATGTTCAATAATTAGGTTGGATAATGTTTTTATATTTGATGGAAATGCTACAACATTCAACAATTCTGTAAAAATGATCTAAAATAGAATGAAACAGATGTTATAACTTGAATTCTCCTTCTAACTAAATGCACAGCTTTACATCTAAACCGCTAAGACCCCAATGGTCCAGCAGAAAATGAAATTTATGTCAGAAATAAACTTTTAAAAAGTAACATTTCCTTTGAGCTAGTCTTTATGCCTGGGGATTTCATTGCCATGCCATGACAGCAACACAAAAATGGCTTGCAACTGCCTTCTCCTGGGATATTTTTACTTAGTAGTATGACACAGAATGGATAAAAGAAAAAATATCAAATATATGCAGTAAGTATGTATATTCCCAAGGGAACTGCGCACAAACGTGAGTCCCTAGCAATTATTCTGGCAATTGAGATATTGTCAGACCTGTCCCAGGTGAATCCCTAGGAAAGAAAGACCCTTGACTCCATTTGGTTGAAGTAATAGTTTCTTTGACTAAAGATGAGTGTTTGCAGTGAAAGTCAGGCCAGATCTGAATATTCCCATGCAAAAGGTTATAATTTTCCACTTTCTCTAGCCCCTCCACCCTTGACCAGTTCAACAGTGTCAAATGGTATCCCAGTGTGATGTTTTGGGAACTGCTTTGATGTCATGCGTTTCTCGAAGTGGTTTCACATGTCATGCGTTTCTTGAAGTGGTTTCACATGTCATGCATTTCTTGAAGTGCTTTCACATTCCTTGACGACTGGCTTATTCCATTTTGACACCTCTGGTTCCTACCAACACCTCTGGTTCCTGTCCGCCTACAGTCTGACCTAAGCATACTACACAAAATTTTCTGCTACATCATCCTACCTGTCAACGATTACTTCAGCTTCCACCTCAGTAATACACATGCAAACAATAGATACAAAGTCAAGGAAAACCACTCCAAATCGATTGCAGAAAATACGACTTCAGCAACAGAGTGGTCATGGCCTGGAATGCTCTACCTGACTCCGTTGTTATATCCTCAAACCCCCCAGAGCTTCAACCTTAAACTGTCTACCATGGACCTCACCCCATTCCTAAGAGTGCATAAGTGTACCAATGTGCCTATGGTCCCTATCCTGCTGTCCCCATTTATTTGTATTCATTTCCTTTGTTCATGTCCATGTTTATACTTAACTTGTTATCTTGTACATGTTTGACAAACTAAATTAATAAAACATGTTTCCCTCCCTGCTTTCATCAAATTTCTTTTCTCCAAATCTCTTCCTTCCCACCTCTTTCCATTTATGGTAGGATGCAGTGATAGGTTGCTAACCGGTTTACTATTGGTTCGCTTGTGCTCGTGCATGCTCTCGCGCAACGCTTCTGCACATCCACAGAAGCATCCAGGGAGGTGGGCAGAGCCTCCCACCACCGCCACTATCAGTTCAGACAAACTGGGCTGAACCAAGAGCAACCCACTTCTGGCAGGATGCCAACAAAGTAAAGCGAAGCAGTTGAAGATGGCAGACCTGACAGATACGCTTAGTTAAATTGAATGCTACATTCGTTCATATTTAAAGTTAGTCTCCCACAATTTATATTTTAATTCTTTGCAGAGTTCTGATTTTTCTGTTCCTCTCTCTCTCTCCCTGCAATATTCTTTTTCAAAAAAGCTCTGGATTCAGGAAGGTCAGTGCAAGGAAAAGCTTTACCTAATGTTGTGTCCCACAAGTTCCTCTTAATGGCTCAGCAGTGAGGCTAGCAAAAAGGCTGACATGCCTGAATACAGAGAGATATGCTTGACTTCAGGGACTAAAAGCTTGCTGTTAAAGTACAGTGGCACAGAGAGCCATTATAGGGAATTAAGAAGAAGGTCGGACAAGATAATAGCGATAGGAGAGAAATAAGCTTGCCCTTATAGTCTCCCAAATTTCCTGGAAGGACTGATGGGGAGGCAAAGTATATATTGTTCAGAGAAGACCTGGGCAGGAAAAAAATAAAGGGAGCAAATAGACCTTTAAAAAGAAAGAAACAGAAAGATTTTTGTGGAAAGGAAAGACTAAGAAAGACCTCTGGTTGTGGGAGAAGGAAACCATTGCTCATTCTAACATTTAAGTGAAGTGAAGCACAGAGGACTTGAGTGGGATAGTCTGTTTAACAATAAATGGGTTTGTTTGTTTTCTTTCTCCCATTAGCTGGCAGATAATAAGCTGAATCTTAAATAGATTAGAAGAAGTCAAATAAAACCTTTGAAAACTGGGCAGGAGAAGAGCAGCAGTAACAGAAACAAAGGAGATTTCAAGCTTTGATAATATATTTAGGGACAATAAATTTTGACTAATGTAACTTATGAGCCGATAACCTGGTATTACCCAGGTATTTATTTATAGGTGGGAAAAGTCCAGACCAAATGTAATTTCTAATGTTGGATTTTCCCCCTTACCAGAGGGAGACCCCTTGTGAAGTGCTGTGGGGCCGTTATCACGGCAATTCCACTGTGCTGTACAGTAAAAGCCATTTTATGGCAGTACAGTAGAGGCCATTTTAAGGCACAACATGGTGTATATTAACAGAACACCCGAGGGGTATTAGGGGTGCCTTACCCCCACGGTATTTTTTTTTCAGAGAGTAAGTCATCTGTGTACCAAGTTTGGTTGAAATTGCTCAAAGAGTTCCAGAGTTATGCTGGAACACACACACACACACACACACACACACACACACACACACACACTGCATTTTTGTTGATAAATAAATGAAGGGAGACTAGTATAGATCTATTTCAAGCTATTTAGCTCTCATCAGCTGGATTATATTATATATACGTGTGTGTGTGTGTGTGTGTGTGTGTGTGTGTGTGTTTGCGTATTTCAATAAAAAGTAGAGACTAAGGGTTTCATGAAACTATCCATGCAGTTTTCCTTGACAGCAATATGAATGTGATATGAATCACCTTCTGAGATTTTTTTTTTCAATTTCACCTCAGTCCTGAGATTTATTTGAGGTCTTCTAATGTCCCATCACACCACTAACCAAGTTCAATCCTATTTGGCTTTTCTAAGATCAATCAGTACAGGTAGTCTCGACTTACAATCGAGTCCTGAATTTCTGTTGCTAAGTGAGTAATTTCTTAAGTTAGTCCCCCCATTGACTTTGCTTGTCAGAAGATCACAAAATATGATCACATAACCCCAGGGCACTGCAACCGTTGTCAAGCATCTGAATTTAAACCACGTGACCTTGGGGATGTTCATAAGGATGAAAAACGGTCATAAATCACTCTTTTCAGTGCCGTTGTAACTTTAAGCAGTCACTAAATGATAAATCAAGGAGTACCTGTGGTAAATCAAGGACTACCTGTATTGTATAGCTTCTCTAACTTTAATTCATAGCCTGCTCAAAGGTAGGCAAGAGGCAGGTGAAAAGAGAATGCAGGTAGTCCTGGATTTACGACTGTAATGGAGCCCACCCATTACAGTAGGTCACAACAGTCATTAAGTGAAGTGTCAAACCTAACAAGATCACCCAATCCTGCTCTCCCCCCATGAATCACGAAACAAATGTGCAGGTCATTAAGTGGAGCATTTGGTGACTGAGGGGTAGGCAAGCCCTTGGGGCCTAGCGCAGACCCAGGCCCACCTGCTCCAAGCTTCCCAAGGCCTGCCCTGAGGCATCCAATGTTCCACTCCCTGTCCTTTGGGATTACCCCAGATCAAAGCCAGATCCCAAACCGTCCATTCAGTCACACCAGGGACCAGTGATGGGATTCAATTTTTTTACTCCCAGTTCTGTGGCCGTGGCTTGGTGGGCATGGCAGGGAAAGGATACTGTAAAATCTCCATTTCCACCCCACTCCAGGGGAAGATTACTGCAAAGTCCCCATTTCCTCCCGATCAGCTGGGACTCGGGAGGCAGAGAAGAGATGGGGGCGGGGCCAGTCAGAAGTGGTATTTGCTGGTTCTCCAATCTACTCAAATTTCTGCTACCGGTTTTCCAGAACTGGTCAGAACCTGCTGAATATCCCCTCTGCCAGGGACCCTAAAGAAGCTACTAGTGCAAATGTCAGTTACAGCTTGTAGGCCTTTGCCCATTACTCATGCAGCCACCTGAGGGTCTTGCAGGACTCAGATTGTTCCTTGCCCACCTCTCAGGTGCTGCCGCCACTGTAAGTTTTGAACAGGATCCTAAGTATCTTTTCAGGGTCAGTTGTAACTTTGGACAATTACTAAGAGACCAGACATACATACATACATTCCATACCTGTATGGAAAGATTGAAAGGATAATGGGCTCTGCTGTCTGCATAAATGCTAAAAACACCATAGCTTTCCTCCAGTGTTGTAATGACATGCTAGCTCAGTGTGAGAGGTAGAATTCATTTTGCTCCCTCTGCTGTTTTTTTCCACCTCCTTGCATTTGGAGAGTACATTTATGCAACAGAAGGACCTCTGTACACGAAAATACTGTTTTACTATTTAAAACTGTAATGGGCAGTAGCAGTAACCATGTGGTACAGGAGAAAAGAAGCAAGATAATGGTCATATAAAAGAAATTTAAGTCTGAGACAGAAATGTAATTTGAAATAGCGTCTCCTGACCTGCCCTAGTTCTCACAAAGATAAAGGAAGGAAGCATATTTAGACGTGCAAGAACCAGTTACTATAACCTAGGAATAAAATTAATATTAGCATTCTTGATGTTGGTTTTGTAGGGGACATGGTGGCTCAGTGGCTAAGAGTGGCAGTTCAGCAGCTCAAATCCCTAGCAGTGCGTAATGGAGTGAGCTCCTGTTACTTGCCCCAGCTTCTGCCAACCTAGCAGTTCGAAAGCATGTAAAAATTCAAGTAACAGCGTTCTGTGTACCTTTGGCGTTGAGTCCTGCCGGCCACATGACCACGGAGACGTCTTCAGACAGCACTGGCTCTTCGGCTTTGAAACAAAGAGGAGCACCGCCCCCTAGATTCGGGAGCGACTAGCCCATATGTGTGAGGGGAACCTTTACCTTAGTCTGCTCTATTTCGAAGGGCTGAAAAAAAATTATAGTATGGGCCAACTGTCCATTGTCTATCTTTCCTCACCCAACAGGTGAATCTAAACAAAGGATGCAAGGAAGAAAAGATTGCAATCTCAATTGGGCTGAAACAGGGAACTCAAAACCAATAATCCCCTGGTAGGGGAGTGGGGAGCAATAGCTTGGAATGGATTGGAAAGGAAGATAGAAAAGAATCCTGCTGTTGTTTATTTATATCCCATCTATCTATCTATCTATCTATCCACAGTATTGGAAATGTGGAAAAACAGGCTGATGAGAACATTTAACTTTAATTTTGACCTTTAAAGCAATAATTATGATTGCACCAGTGTAATGGACTGTGAAAACTCTAAAGTCCATATTAGTAAAATTCTGCAAACTGATGGGGTGGCACAATTAAGAGGCTGTAGAACTATACAAAGGGGGGGGGGAATAAAACACAAAAATAAAAATGCTAGCACATTCTATGTCACTATTGAACATTGGGATACATACTGTAAGACAGATGTATGCAATATTTTTCAGTGATCAACTCTTCATAGTTTTCAGATTCATATACTTACGTTTTTGTTATAGATCTTGCCATGAGATTCATGAATGTCATGAAGTCTAGTGGTTGTTCTTTTTTTACTGAAAAACTTAAGGACGTGCAGAAATAAAGGCAGGTTTACAATTATAGATGTATAATTTTGGCATTCATATGCAATTCATCCATGCTTACTACCCAACTCAAAGCCAGCTCTATCAACCATACCTAAAATGCATGTGAATTGAACTGGGATGTTTACAAAGCCCACTTCTTCAAGGGCTCCAAAAGACTGCAATTCCCATAGACTTTTATAGATTCCAGTGAAGTATCGTTAGTCCATAAAAGTGAAGCTAGTCTCACTGGTACTTTTTTCATATCTTCTATGTCATATTGGAACTATTTGCTCTTTTGGGAACCAAAATTGTCTCTTCTCAAGTCTTCTTTGAAGTATCATGCTCCTCCTTTGGTAGAGCCCAAAGTCTTCCTTTCTGACATCTGGGCTGCATTGAATATGTTCTCCATTATTATGTATTCCAACTTTCACACGTATACAGTACACGGCGTAGAATTACATGTTGTTATACCATGACATTATATCACACATTATGGCCGTGATGGCAAATCTATGGCATGCAGAGGCCACTCTGCCGGCATGGAAGCTGTCGCCCCAGCTGAGCTCCACTGCGCATCTGTGTGTGTCTCCCGCCGGCCAGCTGATTTTTGGGTCTCTGCAAAATGTGTTGTTTAATCAAAATGCAGTTAAAACACTATACAAGCCATCCAGAATATAACTATATACATCCAACAGGAAGTGCCTCACAGGAGCAGATAGAGGTAAATTATTATTATTATTATTATTATTATTATTATTATTATTATTATTATTATTATTATTATTATTATTATTTCTTGGATTTCTAAACCGCCCCCTCTCCCAAAAAGGGACTCGGGGCGGTGTACAGTCAAATGCAGCTAAAAATACAATAATATAAAACAATTAAATACATTTGGATGGAGGAGATAAGGCTGTACAAGAAATAAATATACTATAAAAACCTATAGAGACATTTAGAGAGGAATAAAGCTGCACACAAGGAGGACATAACACCTGTAACAGAATAGACATGCATGGGGGGTGGGGTGCGTCCCCCCTTGAACCCCAGTTTTGGTCCCAGGAGGCTTCAGGGAGGCCTGCTAGGCCCAAAACGGGGCATGTGGGGGGGAGGGTTACACTCGCATATGCAGTGGGTGGGGGAGCATGCAGGGGGCATACGCATGCACAGGGGGCACACAGGGAGTTGTGCACGCATTGAATTGCGGGTGTGGGCAGGCATGTACATGCTGCCGTGCACACACATGTGCTTTCGGCACGCAAGTACAAAAAGGTTAGTCATCACTGAATTATGGGCTGGAGACAATATATTGGGATTAATATAATAATACGTGGTAAACAATTTAACATATTCTAACAATCTAAGGGGGGAAATATCTAAGAGAGGATATAATTATCATATATGACTATGTTTAGCCTAGAGAGCTAAATATTAGAGCTATGAAAATCTTGTTTGTTTGCCTGCCCAGCTCACACATTGGTGACTGGATGGCTTACACGATTAAATGATGCTATTCCAGCAGTCAATTTGACTTAGAAAATCTATCAAGTTGAGTTCTAGACTTAAGAGTTCCACACTTAGGAAATCATGTCAGGTTGAGTTCTAGTGGAATCTTTTATGTAGATTGGAAACTAAGGGGGAGGTGTGCTGCCTTTGAGTACAAACATTACATTTGTTTTGATTCCAATTGGCACTTTATTTGAATTAAAATATTCTGAACTGAATATTCACAGACGCATAATAAAATTTTTCATTGTTACATCTTATTTCGAACTCCTATGAAACGCCCCAAAGCCAATCGTTCTCTTCCTTCCATTAACATATAACTGTTTAGCTTCTCATCACATCAGTGGTATTGCAATGAGATTATGATTCAAACACCCACCCCCCCTTTGGCTGCCAGTTAAATGCACTCACTCTGGAAAGCATTTATATCAAGCTCTTCCTCAGACCATCCACTCCCCTTCCAAATAAGTCCCATGGAAGTCTATGAAAGCTGAGCTGCGCTGTTTATGAGCAATGCATCTCTGGGAAAGTATCCAAATTTATGAGCATTTCTTTATGATCAGCACTTCAGAAGAGGCCAGGTTTTCAGAACAAATAACAGACCAAATATTCGAAACATAAGTGGAACGTTTCTGAGACTTGTTGAATGTTTGTGGAATTTGGAGGAAAATAAAGGTACTAAAGGCTCTGAATCCTTGGGGAAAAGAACACATAAAACATGTCTGCATATTAGGTTCATATTCTCCTATTAGTCAAAGCAGATCAAAGCGCCCCTGTTTACATAACGATCAGTGCTGATTAACACTTATCAGTGGTGGTCAGCTGTCTCAAGAGGAATTTTGGCTTATCATGCAATAGAAAGTTTGCAAAGTCACAATGCGCCGTGGTGTTGTTAGCCCAGTTCCATGGCGCATGCGCCTCTTTGGGTCTCTGCTGTGCATCTGCAGGGGGGGAGGTGAAGTGCATGCGGGGAATGTGTACGCACATGTGTGGGGGTGGGGCGCATGTGCAGGGAGTGCTCACATTGCATTTTGGGGGTTTGCATTCATGCCCCCCCCATGCACTGTTTTGGGCCTGGAAGGCCTCCTGCACCAACCTGGAAGCCAAAAATGGGTGATGGGGTGGGGCGCATGCGTAGAGGGCATGCACGCATGCACAGAGGGATATGTGCAGAGCAGGGCACATGCACGGGGGCAGGGCACATGTCTGGGGCAGGGCACATGCGCAGGGGGTGCTTGCATTGCATTTTGGGATTTCACATGCACGCAGGCATGCATGCACGCTTTGGACACTTGACACCAAAAAGAATAGCCATCACAAGACAAACTGTTCCAGTGGTTAATTTTTCTCACTGTTAGGAAGTTTCCCTTAATTCCAGGTTGTCTCTCTGTTTGATTAGTTTCTCTTGTTTGTTGTCTTGCCTCCTGGTGTTCTGGAAAATAAGTTGACCTCCTCTTCTTTGTGGCAGCCCTTCAAATACTGGAAAATTGCTATATATAGATAATATACTGTATATAGATAATAATATAATGGAAAATGACAATCTGTGATAGAATTCAAGAGCTGCCTGACAATGTTGGAAGGTCTTATTTATACTTATTTAATTCCTCAGTCTTATACCCTGGTTCAGTCATGAACTAACTCTAAGTGGCCTACAATCACAAGTTAAAAGATTAAAATAATAAACAAGTTTATGTTGGATTAGAAGCCCTCCAAAGTGCTTTTCAACCTATTATTCTGTAATTTAAATACAAAATAAGAAAAGTTCTCACACTCCATCAAGAAGCCACAATCTACAATCAATAACACAAATCTTTATTGTAAGTGTTTAGTTACATTATCATGTCCCAAGCTGGTTCGAACAGCCAAGTCTTAATAGCTTTCCTAAGTGCAATAGGGTTGGTGCCAGTTTAAACGTAAGGTTGAACTTATCCCCCCAAAAGGGGGGAAACAGTATAGAAGGCATTAGGAACCCCAGGGAACCCCTCCCTTACAGATTGAGTATATGGTTCTCTGCTCCATAAAAATACAGAAAAGTGAGACCTTGTCTCCGAGAGTTTGGTCCAAACTCAAGCTGTAGGAGTCAAACAAGCACATGTTCAGGGAAATGGAACGCAGAGGCAGCAGAGAAGCAGACATGGTCCATGACTGTCTTTCCCACCTAATTAATTAGTCAGCTAGTCTGAATGTAAGCCAAGAGTCAAAGAGGAGAACAAGAAGCAAGAACACAGATCCAAGGTTGGCGAATTGTTTCCAACAGAGTCCAGTCTCTGGCAGCTGTTCTTAAATAGCCCAGATGCAGGCATTGCTTAATGATATGTCTCTGAAACTTCTGACACAACCTAGGATGGCACACTCTGCCAGTTATTGCCCCTTATTGATTGATTGATTAAATTTCACCAATACAGTGACACTGGTTAGCGTACAATTCAATACATAGCTGTAGCAATAGTTTAAAAAGTGCTAAAATGATTTAACATTAGATTAAAAGGTAAAAATTATAAACCAAGGTGATGGGCAGCTTGGGGTGAGAATCTTTCTACCTCGTCAGCTACCCCGATGTAGCAAACCCATGTCCGGGCTCAGAAAAAACAAGAGATCCAAGTTTTAGGCTCTTTTGAAAGGCCAGGATGTGGGGATGGATCTCACCTCTGACAGGAAAATATTCCAGAGGGCAGGAAAGTGCCGCAGTAAAACCTAAAGGTTGATGAACAATCTGAAACTCTACGAAGGGGTCATTGAATGTTCTGACCTAGGCTTCCCAAGAGCATGAAGCAGACTCCTCATCCCAATAAAACCTCTTTTATTTAGATTAAAGAGAATTCCTCTCTAACAAAGT
Source organism: Natrix helvetica (assembly GCF_964273705.1). NCBI lineage: Eukaryota > Metazoa > Chordata > Lepidosauria > Squamata > Natricidae > Natrix > Natrix helvetica. The sequence continues at coordinate 21,937,607 of NC_138549.1, forward strand.
CCCAGCAAACAGTCTTTCATGAGATTTCACAACTACAGACCTTTATCAGGCTTGGAGAGTTGCCAGGCCAATATCTTCCAAATGCCACACTGTAGCAGCAATTACGTGGCAAGATAATGAATTGAAGGAATTGTCTCCTGCAAACTCCAGTCCCCTTTCGCTCCTCTTTATTCCCTATTGGAGGGGCCATTCACTGTTCACCTGTGCCTTTATTCCTGTGTCAGCCCTTGTTCCTTAACTGTTCCCTTCTTCTGGCAGCTCTGTGCATGCACACATTGGGAACAGGCACCAGTTGTTCTTCTGCACCACTAATGTCTGACTCAAAAGCAGCTGATAACTGTCAGATGGCCCTGGCCCCATCTCTGCCTCTGACTCCAGGACTGGCCCATGTTCCTCTCCAATCTTCTCACTGTCTGAGTCTGCCACCAGCTTTGCTGGCAGGCCACAACAGTGAGCTGAAGTGTTTGGGGACCATGATCTAGCCTTTCAATTTCTGACTCAGAGGAATCCATAACATCCTAGGGGACAGGTTGTCCCAAAGAAAGTCAGGTTTTAAATAAGGCTTTAAATATTACAACCAGTCCTTGAATTGCACTCAAAAGCCAAGTACAAGTGCAGCTGCAATGGAAACCTTTAATGCATGGGTGTCCAATCTTTTGCCTTGTCTTGGCCACTCTAACTGATAAGGAATTGTCTTGGGCCACACATAAATATATATAATAAAGTTAATGCATACAGTACATAATCACATAATAAAGCTAAACATTTATGATCTTGTGGAACTGCATTACTACCTATCCAGGGCCACATGAGTTGGATATGCCTGCTTTAATGTCACTAAATAATGTTCTTTTTGTTAAGCTGAACATTCGTGGCCTCATATCAATGAGCTTCATAAACCAGACGTGCAAAAGATTCCATTTTTTAAAGGTATTCTTTTGCTGTTTCAAGATTATAGTTCAATATGAATCAGATAAGAGAAAATGCTTACTTGTTTTTTCTCAAAATGTAATTCCATTAGCAGACAAAGAAAATGACTACCAAAGGACTGAGATTGCCCAGAAATGTACTATTAGGGCTAATCAAATATATTTGGAACCATACTTTATCTCAGAAAATAAAGGCAAAGAATAGTTTTGTTTTATTGGAAAATCAGTAGATCCATTGTTCTGTTTCAGGGATTGTTTATACTATATTTTGCTAATTCCCTAGCTGTTGGTTCATCATTCTTTAAACACCAGTTCTGGATTCAGACTGTCCAAAATGTTCTTCCTGGTGACTAATATCATATGAACAGAATTGGGCCCAGATAGAGGAAAATTCAGTTTCAAAGTTGATTTAAGTTGATAGAGTTGAAACAATAATCATAGTATTTCTACTCACGGATTATTTGAGGAATCATCTTTTCCCAGTTACCTCTACCCAATCCCACCAGAGAAGGAAGGTAGGGTATGTTATCCCAACTCTTAAGGAAGGCCATTTAATGGGTCCAAGAAGAACAGCCTTCTCTGTGGTAGCTCTCTCCCTGTGGAATAACTTCCCTTATTTCCCTATGGAAATAAGACTGGTTCCATTTTGACACGCTTTCAAAAGACCTTGGAGACGTGGTTATCACAATCAAGGAGAATGGGGGTTTATTGCGCTTTGTATTGAGGTTTTATTCCTGTAAGCCCCACTGAATCACCATGAGTGAGTTGGGTGGCCATATAAATTTTCTTAACCAATAAGCAAAATTTATTAAAATATTCAGATCAACAATTTACGATATGCTGATGATACAGTTTTGCTTGGCAGTAAGCATGAAGACCTTCAGCTCCTCATCAATAGAGTCTCAGAACTATCTGAAAAATACGGCTTGAAGCTTAAACACCTCAAAAACCAAGATCATGGTCATCATCAAACAACCCATTAATTTATCACTGATAAATTCGGAAGGAATACCACTAGAAAAAGTTGAAAGGATCGCATACCTCAGTTTTAATTTACATGAAAGAGGGAGGAAGAGGAGGAAGAAGAAGAAGAAGAGGAGGAGGAAGAGGAAGAGTAGTAGTAGTAGTAGTAGTAGTAGTAGTAGTAGTAGTAGTAGTAGTAAAATACATTTATGTATTAAAATGTGCAGAACCCCAAAGAATTTGAATGAAGTTGCTTTGACAGTGGTTAGTTGTCTCCCTTAACCTCCCCTCCTCGTCCACTTAGGACAATACAACAAACTTCCAATTTCTTCACTGTTTAAGCCATATGTGTCATTAGCGTGAATGTTTTATTATTTATTTATAGCTTGACTGATAAATAATTTCTTCAACCAGGAAAAAAGGATTCCTCAGAGAGACTAACAAAATAGACATAAAAACAACAATTCCCATTAAATGAATAAAATTAATTCGGCAAACAGCAGAATCAGGCAAAAGTCTTTAAGCAGTTGAACGCGAAAAACAAACAAGGCAATGAAGGCAGGAAGGAAGGAAGCAGACGGCCTATCGTGAAGAAGTGTTTTTAAATGAGGCAATTTTATCATGCCACAGGGGAGAAAAAGCGCTGAGGAGGAAAATATCTAATCCTATTGTCGTTTCTTGGCTTAGACACATGACACAATCCCCTAACACATTCTCCTAAGAGGTTCTTTATTTTTCTGCTGGGTTATTTAATACTTATTTGGGGTGGGTTTGTTTTAGAGTCTGGCAAAGAACATTTGTTTGATTTTTTTGCAAAAAAAACACTCTGCCAACTTCCTTCAGGGAAGGTGAGACAGGCTTTGCATGCTTGCTTGAAAGATGGCTGAAAGAAAACAGAGGAGAAGGAAGAAGAAGTGAATGAGTAGGCAACATCAGCAGAAAGTTCAAACGTAAAATATGAAAAGTCAGTTTTCTCCATCTCTCTTCAAATTAAGACCTGCAGTTAGTCCAGCACTGCACTCTTATTCTTTTAGAAAACATTGAGCTTCTGCTTCTGTGTGGCCTGCTACTAGAGTTATATCAGGAGAGCTGTGCTATGTACTGTATTAAAGGGTCAAAAATAGAGGTGGCATTCAGCCAGTTTGTACCGGTTTGCTCAGACCAGTTTGCCCGAACCAGTAGCGGAAATTGCTGGTAGGCCTGCCCATCTGCCCCGGCTTTATACCATCCTATTTAGGGACGTTTTTGAGGCTGGGCGCATGCGCAAAAGGCACCCATGCAAGCAATGTGCATGCACAGAAGGGGGTGCACGGCGAACCGATAGTAACAAAATGTGAAACCCACCGCTGGTCAAGAAGTCATAATAGGTACTGTTGGAGCATATGGGGTGGACTAATTGTTATGTGCCTGGTGAATAGCAATTATGATATGGTCAGATAGTAACCTTGTAATAATAGATTGGGCCCAAGCATTGACTTCAGGATAGCAATATATTTCTATTTCAAAGCTCTACATGTCTTTAGATAGAAAACAAATGTATTTCAGTGGCCAACATCATTTCTAATATATGCATTCTCGTCATTTGTTGTTGTTTTCTTTCCTTATTAGTGTGTGATTGACGTGTTGAACTTTGTCTTGTACTAATTCTGCAAAACTTGAAAATTAGTTTAAAAACTTCACATTCCTGAAGGAAAAGCTTACTTTTGTAACAGAAGAAGTTGGAGGAGGGGGGGCGGAGGGGGGAGGACAAGGGGGAGGGAAGGAGGGAGGGAGGGAGGAAGGAGGAGGAGGAGGAAAAACTGTTGAGAAATGTGAAACTCCACAGAATATGCCATTTTGTTTCTGCCACAGAGAAAACTTTGTGGAAGTCAATGATGTCTGCCTCATCCAGCGTAATGTTCCCCTTATGGTTTCCTTTGAAACGGAAGCTGATGATGAAATGTCCGAGTCCTTAAAACCAAATTGATTTGGGGGCAAGGGAATTTTTTTTTAATGGTTTGAAACCCTGGGAAGAAGTTCAGCTTTGTAAAAGCAATGACAGCAATGATTGTATTTCTTCTTCTTTAAAAAAAAACAATTAAAATTAAAATTCTCAGCAGTCTCACTGAAGAGGGAAGCAGAATTCTTCCCGATGGCTAATAATTTCCCTCCCACACAATGTCTTGCATTGGGGAGTATTTGGGGTATAGAGCTTGGAGAAATAGAGTTTTCTGTACATTAGAAACAGTTTTAAAAGAAATCATATTCTCATTTTAAAAAGTAAAGTAAGAAACTCCTTAGCAATTTCTTGATGAATTCCTAACAAAGTGCACATCTTTTACTGCCTAGGAAGCAATACAATTTGCAGCCCTTGGGAAAGTGAGCAGCCCTTGGGAAATTTGCGGCACTTGGGAAAGCATTCAAGCTATATGTAAGTCCATATGGAACCTGCGTGCATAGTATGCACACTATCTAAGAAAACCCATTTATTTGATTTTAAGTTATTTATGTCTTCAATATAAGCTGAAAACAGTGTACAACAGGAATGTCAAACTCAAGGCCCATGGGACCAGCCTGGAAATATCAAAGGACCAGCATGTGGTACCAATGCCAGAAAAACGGGGCATGGGGGGACCGTGTGTGCCCTCCCCGAGGCCCATTTTTTTGGCCTCCCTGACCTTCAGCAGGACTCTATGGGGCTAAAACTAAAACGGCAGATCCATTTAATCTACAATCAACAATCTATAATTGACAGCCATTTCTATTTACTATCCTGGAAATTGATCTCTGCTGTTGGATCTTGTGTTATCAAGTTATTTATGCTATTGTATTTTTATTATTAGTTGAATATTAAAAATATAATAGCATAAATAGATTTTCTGCCTGGAAAAGCAATTTGCTATTAAACAATTGGGTATAAATTTATAAATAAAAGGTTTAGTGGAGTATGAAGAATATGAAATAAATGTTTGCCAGTAATATCTGGTAGAAAGAACTGTGGAAAGAAAGAAGGGAAGGAGGGAAATGCATCATGAGTCTGGGTCAAATACTCACCTTGGTCACGTCCACCCACTGGCCATATACACACCCCACCACCCCAGCTTTCTGAGGTCAAATACAATCCTGATGCAGCCCTCAATGAAACAGAGTTTGACACCCACTACCTTGGTGTACAAGATAGTGTTTGAAAATGCAGTTTGTTTTCATTTTGCATCTTCCTGCCATGTCATAGTGCTTTAACAATAGTAATGGATGGTTCCCCTAAATATCTTTCAAGTAATATTATTTATGTTGAAAATCTCTCTAGAAAATCCAGGTCATTAATCTTCTCAGTTCCTGGTATATTTCTTGTTGTGGACACAAATGGCCTATCAAAATTCTCTATCCAATTTTGTGGGGACAATTTCTCCAAATTGCACTAGGAGAACTTGTATAATAATTTGTTAAACACAAGTCTCTTCCTTAGCAATGACAATAGCATAAATACTTTGGATAGTCATTTAAATATTAATAATGAGATATGTTCGCAATGGCCTATTGGGAAAAGTCTTAATTAATTAAAATGTTCCCCACTAGACTATAATAAATATATCTCATTAATTAATGTTTAAACAACTATCCTATTAACTTTCCAACTAAAAGATGGCTCATCTCAAACCAAGCTAGTTTTTTTCAGCATCAATATGGTTTCGATGAATTGCTGTTCTTTTCTTCCAAGATTATCATTTCTACTTCCCAGTTTAGTCTACAATTCTGAGATTTGTGATGACCCCTTATTTAGTACTAACTCAGTTAGAGACTACTTCAGCCAAGATCAGCTAGTGGTGCCATTAATGCAGCAACTGCCCACTTTGCAGAGAAAACTATCACAATCCACATCAGTTGCATACATTTAAACTGTTGTAGGAGTATATTAGAACTTAACAGAAATGGCTACTTGTGATCAATGGAGTTAAGCAGATAATTTCTCCAAATGAACAGGACTCCCTTCAGTCAACATTAAGCAAAGTTTCCCCATTATGTTTCCCCATTCTCTCCCAAAGAGAAAAAGCAAAAGAGTCATCGTGTCTGTCGCATGCATGCAAAATCTTATTCGCTATCTTGTATATAAAGTAACAAAAGAAAGTCACATTCCGCATGAAAATATCTTCCTTGAAGGAAGTGTGAGCAAATGTTAGGCAGAAAAATGTTCCTAACTGTTTTAGTGGAATTTCTATGCCTGCTGCTCCCTTAAGCTGATTTATAGGTTTCAAAGCAGACCTTCGTAGCAACATAAAATGAGTATATCCAAGATCTACCAGGAACTAGGCGTCTTTCAATGTCTCCTGAAGAGGACAGTGAAGGTTTGACTCATGCACATTTGGGCCATCTGTTTCGAAGGCACCTCCCAGTCTGCACTCAAAAGTGGACATAGCAAGGAGAAGGTAGATGGGGCCAATGTTTTACAAAGGCAAATAATAAATCAACATTTTGAAAAGACATGGTTATTTTCATGAGTACATTGATACTCTTCATCTAAAAGTAACAGCAAAACGCTTCTAAAAAGAGACAGGAGAAGAGGAGAGAAGCAACCATAACAGTTGACATGGTTGCTTAGTTAAAGAGAGGGACTATGTTCCATTAAAACATCATTTTACCAACACTAACATTTTACTAACCTTAATTGAAATGATAAAAGTCATTTTATCCCAAACATGGATGAAAATGAGTAGTGGTATAAGAATTATAGTCAATGAACCAACGCTCAATTTAAAGCCAATGTAGCTCAGTGCACATCAAGGGTGAAGATTTTCTAAATCTTTCATCTCATAACTTTGTGGTTCACTGGAAAATATATAGAAATCCGCAGCTCTGTGTATTCCTAGCAGCCAGTTAAAACTTTATCAGACTGAGAGCACACAGGCCATAAGAGAATGTTGTTCCTGTGTGTTTTCTATTTGTAGTTGTTTCTTTTTTCACACTGGTATGGTGCAGCGTACAAATACTGTGTTGATTGACACTGAGACATACATTAAAGGTAAGCTGGTTCATAGGCTATGTTGAAAAGCCATTGTTTTGCTTAGCAGTACTGTTAAGCAACAGTATTGCTTAACTTCTGTTTCCATTGTTTGCTATGAGCATTTAAAAATACTTTGGGGGTGGGTGGGATGGATAGATAGCTCAGCAAGTTTAACATATGTGTGTGGACTAAGGCTGGCAATGCTGGAAGCACAGTCTGAGACCAAACAAGACCACCAAAATATGACCCTTCAACTTTCATGCCTGAGAGACAAGTGGCAAAAGTTCCATTAGCACACACACCAATGAGAGAAAGAGATATTCCAAGATTAAAAGTAAGGATGGCTATTATTTTTTGAGATGGCTTCTGGGCAGGAGTGTTTCTCCTATGATGTTTCCCTGCCATGTATATTCTTGTCTACTACTGCTTGTGATTATTATAGGTGTATTATGGACCTTTGCTCCAGCATTGCCTGAGGTTAATGGATTATTGTAGTCGTGAGTTCAACTTTTGAAATTGTTTGGTGCCTTGAAAAAAGTCATGAGTAACTAAATCCAAATGGTTATTAAAGCGGTTTATTATGCATTTCATCTATGAAAAATCCCACAGATTAATTGGGATTTCAAAATTTCTATCCTCTCCATTTCTGCTAGATTTATTTTCGAATCTTTCTTTATAAGAAAAAGAATCCCCTGGGCTTTCTTAAAGCTCTTTTTAGGCTACGGATAAGCAAGAGGTTAGGTCATGATCAAACTTCCCTTCTGCTCATCATCTTTTTCATACATATTCATGATCCATGGATTTTGACTGTTTGATACTGGCTTAAGATGAGCTCGATTGGATTTGTGGAAGCAAAGCAACTGGCAAAGTGTTCAGAATATTAGTAGATCTCCTCATGGCCCAGGTGTATAACATTTCTCTATTATTAGATGTGCTTTTGGGTATTTGTGTAAGGATCCCCTTTACCCGATGGAACTCTTCTTTTCTCCTCGAGTTGGTTTAATATCGTCCACTCAAGCTTCTTTTTATGATTTCTTTTTCCTTGGGGGGGGGGGGCTTTTGAGTCAGTCTTGATTCCTAGTGACTGCCTGGACAGCAGCATTTCTTTGGCAGTATTTTTTCAGAAGTGGCTTGTCATTGCAATCTTCCTAAGCACGGGTGATATGCACTTACCTTCGCTACTGGTTTGCAAATGTGAGTGCATGTGCCAAATCCATACATGTGCTCCGCCTGCCGTGCATGTGCTTTGCCTTTAAAAAGGGCCTAAATGGGATGCCCTAAAGTTAGGGGTGAGGGGTGTGTAGAGCCACCTGTGATTTCCGCTACTGGTTTGGGCAAACTGGTCAGAACTGGAAGAATATCACCTCTGTTGCTAAGGCTAACAGGAAGTAGGTCAGTGGTGGGTTGCAGGTGGTACGCCCCGGTATGGACGTACCAGAGCCTGCCCGAAGCACCAGATACTGTTCTGGTACGGTGCTCCGGAGGGGCCCACCCACCAGCCCGACCTCCTTACCTTTGCTTTAAGCTTTTGGCGCTTCTGCGCACACACACGGTGTGTACGGCGCCTGCGTGATGCTCCGTTGAGCAGCTAGAGCATCACAGAGGCTTGCAGAAGCATCACAGGCAAGTACAATGCATGCGTACACCGTGCGCGTTCATGTGGGTGACACTGAGGCCATTCCAACCCTACTGGTTGGAATGGAATCCGGAACCCACCACTGAAGTGGGTGGTCTAAAGTCACCCACTTGGCTGCATGCCTAAGGAACTGTTTCCTGGTTCCTAGCCCAGTGCCTTTAACCACTGCAAAAACTGGCACTCGGGTTCCTTCTTATTGGATATACTACGCAGAAAGAACAATGGATGCTAATGGTGGAAAATGCTTTTATTTTTCTTCTTTCCCCAAATGTCCCAACCTGATATCTACCTTTTTTTCAGTACTAGATGAAATAACTGAAGAATTGGCCAAGCATTTGATTAAAATGGAGTAGGATCTCACTTCATCTCATGAAGGGATTGGAATAGAAGACCTCCAAAGTCCCTTCCACTCCTATTATTCTATGTTTTAACACATGCACAGGTTTTTTTTTTTCTATTTGGTTTTGTTTGCCTGGAGGAAGAAGACAGTTATGCAAATATTCTAATCAATAAAACTAAGTACTGTGGTTTTATAAGTGGTCAGGGTCTAAGGAGTATTCATGAGAAACAAAGGCCCTCAAAAATTTAGAATACATAAGCATTACATAAAAAGTGTAAAAGACACGTGTGTTAAATACATATAAAATAGTATATCACATATAAAAACAACACATAACAATCAACAGCATACATAGATTTATTTTCATTAGAATTGTAATGATTTTTTAAAATGAAAAATTAGAATTCAGTTAGAATTCAGTCAGGAAATTATTGACCAGACAAAGCAAAGACTAATAAAGCATCAGCAAGTGACACTTTGGGCAGTCATATAAACGTGGTAGAAGAACTGCAAAGAGAGATATTTTGACTGAAACATTGAGATATATTTGTAAGGGATCTCAAAAGTGTAGTCCAATCCTCTTCTCGGTACAGGATCAACAATATTCTGTTCAACAAATGGCCATCTAGCATGTGTCCAAGATGGACCAAGTGACAGCCTATGTTGTTGGCTGACAACTTATATAATCAGGACATCTATCTGAAACAACTTTTGCTTCTAGCTTGAATTCCATGGATTTGGCCCTGTCCTCTATGACTGATCTTCAGACATAGCTGTTATATGTCTGCTCAGTCTTCTCTTCAGCTGGCTAAACATGCCCAGTTCCTTTAACTATCAGCACCTACTCACCATTTGGTAGCCCTCTTCTGAACTTGTCATTGCCCTATAAGATTGGGGTATCCAGAATGCAATTCAGTGGGCTTGATGAAGACCAGATAGAGTGGAGTCATTATATCTACGGAGATTCTCAGTCATCTAGCTCATGGTTGTCCCAAAGATGCTCTTTTTCAAAAGAATGGGAGGATTTATATTCCTTGCAGAAGGTTCCATGCCTATTTCCACTATTCAGGTGAACCAGAGGGCACAGATAAACCTCCAAGGAGCCTCAATGCATCTCAGAAAGTGTGCTAATGACCAGATGACTGCAAGGAATATAAATCCTCCCATTCTCCACCGTTCAGTCCGAACTGATGAAGCTTCTTGGATAAGAAGCAAAATATCTTCAATCAAAACATAGAAAGTCCAGTTGCCTTTTGAAAAAGCACGTTTGGGACATTGGAGCCATTACTTCTCATATTCTGAACTCCGTGCCCCAGATCAGCCATCAATGCTAATATTAAGATGACCCATTATGCTTAATAATCTGACTTAGTTAGCAGGAACAGCATACAAGCATGACAGCCACGGATGACCAGGGTTATTATATTGCATTTCAACTGGCAGCAAAATTGCAATTCTCACGATCCCTCTCACAAACACATGCATGGTTGTTCAATTCAGCTATTCATCATACTGATTATAAAAAGCTCCATAAAGATGCAAACAACATACATTAGAAACTCTGGTCACAACCATAATTCATTCCATAACTTTGCTTGCAAGCCGATTTGGTCGTGACCCGAAATTAATGCAGTGGCCACATGTAGATCGCTGTTGGCACTTGCAAAGAAAGGGTGTGCAAGGAGAAATCAGCCGTGGCTGTGCTTGATCACCACCTGAGTATGTGTTCGTGACCAGATTCAAAAAAATTGTGAATTTTTGGGTCAGAACCCGATTTGGCCGTGGTCAGAAGCATTCATGACCAGAGGTTCTGCTGTAGGTTTAAAGCACAAAACAGGAGTTGATTTGTATCAAATCAACAAGGGGACTGGAGACTAAAACATATGAAGAATGGTAGCAGGAACTGGGTATGTTTAGCTTAAGACTAGGGGAGACATGATAGCAGTGTTCCAATATCTCAGGGGTTGCCACAAAGAAGAGGGAGTCAAACTATTCTCCAAGGCACCAGAGGGTAGAACAAGAAGCAATGGGAGAGAAGCAACTTAGAACTGAGGAGAAACTTCCTGACAGTTAGAACAATTAATCAGTGGAATAGCTTGCCTCCAGAAGTTGTGAATGCTCCAACATTGGAAGTCTTGAAGATGTTGGATAGCCATTTGTTTGAAACGTATAGGGTTTCCTGCCTAGGCAGGGGGTTGGACTAGAAGACCTCCAATGTCAAGGGGGAGTTCCACCCTGAATTATCGAAGCGTGGACCATGGCTCCTATCTCCTAGAAGCATACTTCTGAAGACAAGCAAAAATAAAACCCGAAGCAAGATCTAATAAAAAACATTTTAATATAAAAGAAAATAAAAAATACAAAAGTACTAACTCAATTAACTACATTTTGGCAAGAGTTATGTTGCCCACCTTCTTGGGAGGTGAACGGAAGATCAGAAGAAAAAGTTAAGGAATGTGTGATGTAATGTCTGACATGTGCAGTAAATCATTTGCAGATAAGAAATAGTTCAGTCTGCTGTATAACTCAGAATATAAGCACAAGCTGGCAAACCAATTAACGCAGTGACATCCAAGGTCCCTTCCAACTCTGCTATTGTATTATTGTATTATTGTATAGGCTTTCTGTTAGTACCATTCCTAGAATGTAAACTTTGTTTTGAAAACAGAAAAGTCCTGTGAGCTTTATGAGCAAGCAAACATGTTTGGGGATTTAAGACTTTCTTCATAGGAAACAGAAATAAACCAAAACTAAAATAGAAAAACAATATGGTTTGCTATCTTTTTCCAGCATTTAAATAAAATGCAATGGGGAAGAGGAAAGGGCAGAAATGAACAGCCTAAGGAGAACAAAATCTGAAGGCTTGCTGTCTCTCAGTTCTAGCTGAAGCAAAAATGAACTGCTATTTAAGTTCTCTTTTTTTAAAATCCCTGCTGTCTAAACACTAAAAAGGTATGGAGAGAAACGGGATTAACATAGCTCAAGATTAAGTGAAAAATTGATCTTTCTACAGAAATCCACCAGGATTTTACTGCAAAGCTTACGCAAACTCCAGGAGAGAGCATTTCCCAGCTGTGGTGCACCAGGAGAACTCTTGTCCCACCAGCTTCATAAAAGCTCAGCACAGCTGTGATTGGTGTCTCAGCACAGATTCTTCAGGATGGTGCTTCTATTGAGCAGTACCAACCGCTGAGACATTTTCCCTTTCGAAAGGCAAAGCTCTGAGGAACAAAACGTATACATATATTTATTTATGCTCTCCAGTCAGCATTGATTCATGGAAGCTGCCTAGACTAATCCCTGCCGTTTTCGAGGCTACAATTTTGGAAGTCATTTCTCGGTGCCTGCTTCTTGGGCTGAGAGGGAGTGACTAGCCCAAAATCATCTAGTTAGCTTTGTTCTTAAGACAGTATTAAAGGTAAAGGTTCCCCTCGCACATGTGTTAGTCGTTCACAACTCTAGGGCGCCCCCCTAGAGTTGTGCTCATCTCTGTTTCAAAGCTGAAGAGCCAGCACTGCCCAAAGACATCTCCGTGGTCATGTGGCCCGCATGACTAAATGCCGAAGGCGCACGGAACGCTGTTACCTTCCAACCAAAGATGGTTCCTCTTTTTCCACTTACATTTTAACATGCTTTTGAACCGCTAGTTTGGCAGAAGCTGGGACAAGTAACAGGAGCTCACTCCATTATGCAGTGCTAGGGATTCGAACCACTGAACTGCCGACCTTTCTAATCAACAAGCTCAGTGTTTTAGCCACTGAGTCACCACGTTCTCATAAGACACAACTAGAACGCACCACATCTTCATTTCTCAACTGGTACCTTGAGCACTACATAAGCTGGTTCATTTTTAAGAGTCTAGCCAGTCAGCTGCGGAGAGATCATAGAAAGCAACCCTCCCATGTTTCTTGTCATTAAATCCTACATCCATGCAATTTATTTTTCTATTTGTTTTTGTTCCTTGCTTGGTTTTTATTTTTAAGCACTGAAATTATTGGAGTGTGGAGAAACCTTAAATAACTCTGGGCATTGTACTTTAACTGAATAGTTTTGCTGTTGCACTAAAATATATGAAAATGTTTGATCCATCTGATCCTTTAAATGCTGCATTATAGCAATCAATCAATCAATAATCAATAATTTTATTTGATTAGCCGCAACCCTCTCCCGAAGGACTCGGGGCGGCGTACAATCAAAACGGATAAAAAATACACATAAGACAAACATATATACAAAAAGAACAGAGACATATACATATGTGCATGGAGGAGAGTTGACTTATAAGTGAAGGACAATTAAAAACACAATTAAAAAACACAATTAAAAACACAATTTAAAATCCCCTTAAATAAAATTACTAAATTAAAAAACCCATCAGGAGCGTTACGAAGTTATGGTTGAGCCAGGCCAGCTATTTGGAAAAGGTGGGTCTTGAGCTTAACACGGAAGGAGCGGAGGTCAGTAGTGGTCCTAATATCCGGGGGGAGGTCATTCCACAGGGCTGGGCCCGCCACAGAGAAGGCTCTGCTCCTAGGCGCCGCCCCATGGCACTGTCTGGTGGACGGCACCTGGAGAAGTCCCTCTCTGTGCGAGCGGATGGGTCGTAGGGATGTATGGGGCAGAATACGATCCCGCAGGTAAGCAATAGCAATAGCACTTAGACTTATATACCACTTTATAGTGCTTTACAGCCCTCTCTAAGCAATTTACAGAGTCAGCATATTTGCCCCCAACAACCTGGGTCCTCATTTTACCCACCACAAAAGGATGGAAGGCTGAGTCAACCTTGAGCCTGGTGAGATTTGAACTGCCGAATTGCAGGCAGCCGGCAGTCAGCAGAAGTAGCCTGCAGTACTGCACTCTAAGGACTGTGCCACCGTGGCTCTTATAACTTTATATTGCATAGAAATATATGCAATCTGCAGCTATTCCTTCCATTCACTCTATACCCTTTAACAAGGTCCTACAGACAAATTGTTAGACACTAGAACCACCAAGATCAAAGCAGACTAAAGTTATATCAGCAGAATAAAACAATGCTTGCAATAATGATTAGCATAGTAAGCATGCACAGTATTTGAAAATTTCAAAGACATTTAGGAGGAAACTAGGCTGTATGGTGTTTTGGGGCTATGCTTCCCCAGTACAGAAGATATTAAATAGCTATAAAGGTTGACATTGCAAACATGGTTTGCAAACATCTTAAAGCAAATGGGGAGGCCTGGGAGACTCCTGATGTTGCTGAATACAACTGATGTTGTGCTGAATACAACTCTGAGCTGTGACTAACTGCAAGAGCAACTCCGGTTGGCAGCACTGCACTCAAGGAGATACAGGATGCAGACTCTAAAGGGAAGTAACAATGGGAAGCCCTGAGACAGCAAAGGCAAGGAGATGATTAAATCTAAAATGACAATAATTTTGCAAGGCCATTATGAAACGGGATGACAGGAGCCATGCAGCTGCACTTTTCAAAGTAAGCACTGGGCATAGCAATATAATTAGAAATTAGTTGTTTTATTTGAGTGATTATGAACATGATTTATCACTTATAGCTTTTATGTACACTGAGAGCTTATGCACCGAAGACAAATTCCTTGTGTGTCCAATCACACTTAGCTAATAAAGAATTCTATTCTATTCTATTCTATTCTATTCTATTCTATTCCATTCCATTCCACTCCATTCCATTCCATTCCATTCTCTAGAAATCGTTGAGTGTGTTTGACCAATTGTAGCTATAGAGCAATTGGTTGAGCTCTCAGGGCATACACTGTAGAAGTTCATGATCATAACTGGATCTAGAAAAGATAGCCACTGTCCAGCCTTTTAGAATCAGCACTATTTGATTCCAGAATAGTTGGATGACAGAGAGGTGAGGCATTGGGTATATAAGCCTCAGAGGAATTCAGATTTACAAAGACTGTTCAACCAGATGTACAGTATCCCTAATATAATTGAAAAATGTTGCCCAGAAATATGAAAATGATTCAGAGGTATCTGGGACTGGGATGAGCCTTCTGTTGCTCTGTGTTTCACGTCATCATCTCCCTTCAGTAGTTGTGTTGGTTAGTCATGTCTGACCCATCGCGACCCCGTGCACAACGTTCCTCTAGGCCTTCCTGTCCTCTACCATCCTCTGGAGCCCATTTAAGCTCACGGCTACTGCTTCGGTGACTCCATCCAGCCACCTCATTCTCTGACATCCCTTTCTTCTTTTGCCCTCCATTGTTCCCAGCATTAGGCTCTTCTCCAGTGAGTCCTTCCTTCTCATTAGGTGGCCAAAGTATTGGAGTTTCATCTTCAGGATCTGGCCTTCTAAAGAGCACTCAGGGTTGATCTCCTCTAGGACTGACCAATTTGATCACCTTGCAGTCCAAGGGACTTGCAGGAGTCTTCTCCAGCACTGTAGTTCAAAGGCCTCAATTCTTTGGCGCTCAGCCTTTCTTATGGTCCAATTTTCCCAGCCATTCTTTGCAACTGGGAAAACCATAGCCTTGACTATATGCACTTTTGTTGGCAGGGTGATGTCTCTGCTTTTTATCATGCTGTCTAGATTTGCCATAGCTTTTCTCTCCAGGAACCTTTCCCTTACAGAATTCTATTATTTATTATTGTTGTTCTTGGTTTGAATTGATAGCAACGAGAGGACAAATTAAGCATAAGGAAAGATGAGGGCACTATCCATAGTCTACTATGCAGTTCATCAAAATATTCTAGTGTTTCAACATGGTAAAAGTATGCATCTAATTAGGACGTGTGTGAGCTACATTAATACTTTTAAATGTGTAAACTAATTATGCTAAATGCTTATTATATAAAAAATTGATCTTAAAGACACATGTTGCTTATAGAAAATAGATGGAAAGGAAATGATAAGTTTGATTTATTTTTAAAGAGATGAAAAAATGATAGTGTTTATATATGTAATAAAAATTCGAACCTGGAAAATATGAGAAGAAAAGTAATATGACTAAAATTGGAAATGATGGAAATATAATGTAGAATGAATTATGTGTTTGTAGAAATGTTAAAGGGAAATCCGGACAACACTTTGTTCACAAAAGAATTTTTTTATTATGTAACAAAAATAAAATAAAATAAACTTTTTATTAAAAAAATATTCCAGTGTTTCATGAATGACAATGGTGGAATTTGCTTCTGATCGTTCAAGAAGTGAAAATGGTAGCTGATAAAACTCAAAATGTTAGAATTGGTACTCTTTTTTCCCCCTATGACTACCATTTTTTTCTCTTCCATTACATTATTATGATGCAAAGGATACTTGTTAACAAACCAATTGCTAATCCTCTGATTCTAATTTGCTATATTACTGGTGTTAACCAATTATAAAATAATGTAGGATGGAAACTTTTTAAGCTTATGTATCAAACTGCTAAAGCATAGATCAAAAGTGGAGATTATGTCATAGGATATTTCTCTGAAACTTCATATAATCCTCACTTATATTTTTAATGCATGCCTTGCTCATTTCAGAGCACTTGAATCTTTCAATAGTGAAGATTAATTGAAGTTTGTATTGACTAAATTAAACATTCATTTATCATAAGAGGATATAAGCTACAAAGAGCTCAGGTGATTAAAATCTATAAAAGATCTAGAAGATTTTTCCTATGGGCCCTTAAAAATCTTTAGCTGTAATTACTTGGATTTGTGATGGGGAGAATAAGTATTTTTCATCTGGTTTTAGGACTCAAAATCATAAATAATGAAATGACCTTTGGATTATTCATTGCAGAATTTCAAAAGCAGACAATTATTTTTTTAAAAAACAGATGGAAATAATAAAAGTAGATTTCTCTAACGGATTATCGTGTAGGCATATTTGGATTACATTCCATCATCCCCAGCAAATGTGACTGACACACTGGTTAGAATGATGGCAGTTGTGAGCCAACACATCTGCAGGTCGTCAGATGCGGAATGGCTGAGAGTCCAACAATGCTTTCTGAATTGTTCAAAGAGGGTTTCTAAAACTGGATTTATTTTTGCAGCATTCTGCCAGGATGTGATCTAAGGAATATCTTATTTCATAAGCCTTCTGATGTTAGTTTGCACAATGAAACTACACAGATACTGCAATTCTGAAGTCTTTTGTAGATTCCTTAGCAAAAACCTTTGTGGCTACAAAGCTAATATCACATAATGTCTGCTTATACATTGTTTTCATGTATTGATAAAGATTAAGTACAGGTAGTCGTCTACAAATCTGGAAAATCTAGATAACATACTAAAAAGCAGAGGCATCACCCTGCCAACAAAGGTGTTTGTTTGTTTGTTTTAATGGATTTATATGCCACCCTTCTCCCAAAGGACTCAGGGTGGCATACAACATTAAAAAATACATATCACAAAAGTTAAAAGGAAATTAGATAAATATCCAAAAAAATAAACCCAATTAATATGACAATAACATTTTAAAAAGTAGATAAAATTAACAGGCCAGGCCTGTTAATTAACAGACCAGGCCTGTTGCATATAGTCAAGGCTATGGTATTCCCAGTTGCAAAGAATGGCTGTGAAAATTGGACCATAAGGCTGAGTGCCAAAGAATTGAGGCCTTTGAAGTATAGTGCTGGAGAAGAGTCCTGCAAGTCCCTTGGACTGCAAGGCGATGAAACTGGTCAGTCCTAGAGGAGATCAACCCTGAGTGCTCTTTAGAAGGCCAGATCCTGAAGATGAAACTCCAATACTTTGGCCACCTAATGAGAAGGAAGGAGAAGAGCTGGGAAAGATGGAGGGCAAAAGAAGAAGGAGATGACAGAGAATGAGGTGGCTGGATGGAGTCACCGAAGCAGTAGCCGTGATCTAAAATGGACTCCAGAGGATGGAGGAAGGCCTAGAGGAATGTAGTGCATGGGGTCGTGATGGGTCAGACATGACTTCACAACTAACAACAACAGTCATCTACGTACAACCATAATTGAGCCCAAAAGTTATGTTGCTAAGTGAGAAATGTGTTAAGTGAGTTTTGCCCCATTTTGTGACTTTTCTGGCCATATTTGTTAAGTGAATCATTGCAGTTCTTGCATTAGTAACACAGTTGTTAACTGAATATGGCATCCCCATTGACTTTGCTTGTCAGAAGTGTTATATTCCTTTCCTCCCCGACTTACGACCGGGGATTCCCTCTGTTGACAGCTAGCAACAGCCATGCTGCGCCTTAGCCAATCAGGCGCGGCTTGGCTGAAGGCGGGCTGTTCTGCTATTCTGATTGGTTCCTCTGCTTGACAGCTCTTCGTATAAATAGCTGTCAGGCAGAGGAACGGGCTGATTCTCTCCTGTATTGTTACTGCCGTACTGTTTGAATAAAATTGAGTTGGACGTTCCTCAGCGTGTCAAGCCTCGTTTCTCCCACTATTCTTCACTGGCGACGAGGATGGGATCTCTCTGAGGCGACGAACTTGAAGGAACCCGACCACCGCGATCTTCCGCTCGAGTTTCAGCTTTCCGAGCCGTACAACTCCGAGCTACTATGGCATCGCTTCCCCTGTTCACTCCCTTCGGGACAGACGGAGAAGGATGGACTGGCTTTTTAGAACGTTTTGAATGCTTCCTCAGGGCCAATGGGAAGCGGGGCATTCCGATGGAGGAGAAATGTAGTTTCTTCCTCAGCAGTTGCGGAACCCCAATGTTCAACGCCGCCCGGGCGTTGGCAGCCCCTCTGCCAGTCCACGAACTTGACTGGGATACTTTAATGGCCAAACTGCGAGGTCATTACGCCCCGACCCCGTCGAAGATAGCGCGACAATATGCGTTCCGCCAATGTGTCCAGAAACCGCAGGAAGATGTGAGCCAGTTTCTCCAGTCCCTGAGGACCACGGCCATTCCCTGCGAATTCCTGGACCTTGAGGACAACCTGGTGGAGCAATTCGTCAGCGGGGTCAAGGACCTCCGGCTGAAGAGGCGCCTCCTGGCTTGGCCTGAAATCACCTTGGCCGAAGCGGTCGCTGAGGCACGGGCGGTGGAGTTGTCCGAACAATCCACCACAGAAATGGACCGCCACCAGTTGCCGAGCTATCTAGCCCGCACCTGCCTCATTGACCAGCTGGCACCCTTGCCAAGCCCAGCTGAAGAGGAGGAAGAGCTCGTGGCCCGTCTGGCAGAGCTGCAGAGATGCCGCAATCCGCGACCGCCACACCAGACTGCGGCAGCCTGCCTTGGCTGCGGGGGCAGCCACGACCGGTCAGCCTGCCCGTTCCGGGCGTCCATCTGCCGCCGGTGCTCCAAAAAGGGGCACCTGGCCCAGGTCTGCCAGGCTGTGCTGCCTCCGCCACCTCTCCAAGGAGCCTCCGGCCAACAGACGACTGCAGGACCGCAGCAGCCCCGCCGCCAGCCGCGCACGAGAGCCAGCTGTTACGCCGTGGAGCCGGGATCAGCAGCCGCCCCTGCTGAGGCTATCTACCAAGCCTCCACAGGTGCTGACCGAATCAAGGCGTCA
This sequence comes from Natrix helvetica, assembly GCF_964273705.1. Classification (NCBI taxonomy): domain Eukaryota; kingdom Metazoa; phylum Chordata; class Lepidosauria; order Squamata; family Natricidae; genus Natrix; species Natrix helvetica. The sequence continues at coordinate 21,956,915 of NC_138549.1, forward strand.
GTCCTCATTGAGGGCGCCCCATGTGTCATGGAGGTGGACTCCGGCTCGTCCCGCTCCATAATATCTTGGGCTGACTTTAATGCGCTCTGCCCCGGCGTTCTAAAATGCCAATTGACTGCCAGCCCCGTGGCCCTCAGGGACTACCAGGGGTCACTTATCCCAACCCTGGGTAGCTACACAGTCAGGGTGGAATACGGGGGGTTTTCTGGTTGCCTGCCCATATTGGTGGTTGAGAAGCCCCTCCCTGCATTGCTGGGGCTGGACTGGTTCCCCGCCCTGGGTCTCTCCGTGCAGGGGGTGTATTCCCTCTCCGACACGCCCCCTGACGTGGCTGCCGTCATCGCCGCCTACGCGGACGTGTTTGACGGACAACTTGGGCTGTATAAGGGCACCCCCATCTCTCTCAACCTAGATGCCCAGGTTGCCCCCATTAGGCTGAAGGCCCACAGGGTGCCTTTTGCCTTAAGGGCCAAAGTTGATGAGGAGATTGACCGTTTGCTGGCGCAGGGCGTATTGGAGCCTGTTGACTACTCACGTTGGGAGACCCCAATAGTGGTCCCCGTGAAGGCCGACGGCTCCATACGTCTCTGCGCCGACTTTAAATCCACCATCAATTTGGCCCTTCAGGCAAACCCCTATCCAGTCCCTGTTGTACAGCACCTGCTCCACTCCCTGGGGCAGGGCTGTATTTTTGCGAAACTGGATATGGCGCAGGCCTACCAGCAGCTCCCGGTGGATGACGAAGTGGCGGCTGCGCAGACTATCGTCACCCACCGAGGGGCTTTCCGTTGTCGCCGCCTCCAATTCGGCGTTTCCGTGGCCCCAGGGATCTTCCAGAGCCTCATGGAGCGATTGCTCCATTGGCTCCCTGGCATTGTACCCTATTTTGACGATGTTCTGATCGCTGCTTCCAGCCGCTCAGGACTCCTCGAAATGTTGGGGAAGGTCCTCGACCGTTTTAGGGGCGCGGGTCTCAAATTAAAACGCAGCAAATGTTCATTTGCTGTGCCTAAAGTGGACTTCCTGGGCTTCTCCATAGATGCCCACGGAATCCACCCACCCCTGCTAAGGTTTCAGCCATTAAGAACGCCCCCACCCCCGCCTCTAAGGCAGAGCTGCAGTCGTTCTTAGGGCTTTTAAACTTTTACGCGCCATTTTTGCCGCACAAGGCGTCACTAGCCGAGCCGCTGCATCGGTTGCTCGACCGATCCGCGGCCTGGTGCTGGGGCAGCCGCGAAGCGCATGCGTTCGCGGCTGTCAAAGACATGCTGACGTCAGAGGCAGTCCTAGTCCAATACAGTGACAGGATGCCCCTGACTCTAGCGTGTGACGCCTCCCCCATGGGTTTGGGGGCTGTCCTGAGCCATGTCCTCCCCAACGGCTCGGAAGCCCCCATAGCTTTTTATTCCCGGACACTCTCTCCGACGGAGAGGAACTACAGCCAGATTGACAAGGAGGCTCTGGCTGCTGTGTCCGGGGTTTAAAAGTTCCACGAGTACTTGTACGGATGGCATTTCACGCTCTTCACTGACCACAAGGCGCTCCTTGGGCTTCTGGCCGGTGACCGTCTGACCCCTCCCATCCTGTCTCCCCGCATGACCCGTTGGGTAGAGTTCCTAGCGGCATACTCGTATGCCCTGGTCTACCGCCCTGGCAAGCAGTTAGGGCACGCTGATGCCCTCAGCCGCTGCCCCTTGCCAATCTCCAATCCACAGACCATGCCTTGCCTGTCTGTTTTGGCCATCGCAGACCTGGCCTTGCCGCTCTCCGCGAGCGATGTGGCTGCAGCGTCCCGAGCCGACCCCACCCTTTCCCAGGCGATGGCTTGGGTTCTGCGGGGATGGCCTGGGGGGCCGGTGTCCGACGACTACCGCCCCTACAAGGCCAGGCAGCTGGAGCTGTCTCTCCACAGTGGGTGCCTCCTGTAGGGAGACAGGGTGATCATCCCACCCATCCTGCGTGAACAGGTACTGTTTTGCCTCCATGAGGGCCACCCAGGCATAGCTCGCATGAAGGCGCTTGCGCGCAGCTATGTTTGTTGGCCCCGTTTGGACGACGAGATTGCTACCTGGGTTGCCAGGTGCTCCACCTGCCAACACTCCCGTCCAGCGCCTCCGGAGTGGGAGATTCCTCGCGGCCCATGGTCACGCCTTCACGTGGACTTCGCTGGGCCTTTCCGAGGCCAGGTCTTCCTGGTCGTGGTGGACGCCTACTCTCGCTGGGTGGAGCTCATCCTCATGGCCTCCACCACAGCCGAGGCCACTGTCCGAGCGTTAACACGCCTGTTCGCCAACCACGGCTTGCCAGACGTCGTTGTGTCGGACAATGGACCCCAGTTTGCGTCCACTGTCTTCCAGGAATTCCTGGCCTCCCAGGGCATCCGGCACGCCCCGGTAGCCCCCTATCATCCGGCCAGCAATGGCCAGGCGGAACGCGCTGTCCGCTCGGCCAAGGACGCCCTTGGACGAATGGACAAGGGCGACTGGCCCACGAGGGTGGCTGCTTACCTCCTGGTTCAGCATTCCACCCCGTGCCCTCTTTCCGGAAAATCACCTGCTGAGCTGCTGATGGGCCGGCGCCTGCGGACCACCTTAGATAGGCTGCACCCAGCCTATTCAGAGGCACAGGCGGGCAACCTGGGGCCCCCTTCCCGTTCCCTCCTTGAGGGCGATCTGGTCTGGGCGAGGGCCTTTTCAGGAGACTTGAAGTGGGTGCCTGCCACCGTCACCTCTGTAACCGGCCCCTGTTCTTACAGGGTCCGGACCACCGACGGTGCAGACTGGCGCTGCCACGTGGATCAGTTAAGGCGTCGCCTGCCTCCGGAGCCAAACAACAACCCTGCAGGGTCGGCCACTACCATTCAACCGCAGGCCCTCGGGTTGACACCGCAACCGATCCCTCCGCCGTGGCCGTTGCCCACTCCACAAGACCTGCCAGCCAAGACTGGGCCTGGCGCCTTCCGCTGGCCACAGCCCTCCAGCGTTCCAGCCCCCGTTGGGCAACCAGTTCCAGCGTTGTTCCCCGCCATGGCCTTCCCACAATCAGGCCAGCCCTACCCTACAAGTAGTTCAAAATTCCCTGACTCAAGCCCGCCAGCGGCCACGCCACCCTGGCCCTGCCTACCTGCTCCAGAGTCTCCGCCTCCTCCTGGGATAGGCCTCCAAGATGGCACCCGGAGCTCCACTCCCTCCCGGGAGGAGCTTCCACGGGCACCACCTCCTCCTCTGATGGTCTGCCCCGTTCTGAGGCGCTCGGGGCGGGTCCGACGCCGCCCTGCGTACCTACGCGACTACGCATGCTCGACAGTCACGCATGCGTCCTCGCTGGGGGGAAAGGAGTGTTATATTCCTTTCCTCCCCGACTTACGACCGGGGATTCCCTCTGTTGACAGCTAGCAACAGCCATGCCGCGCCTTAGCCAATCAGGCACGGCTTGGCTGAAGGCGGGCTGTTCTGCTATTCTGATTGGTTCCTCTGCTTGACAGCTCTTCGTATAAATAGCTGTCAGGCAGAGGAACGGGCTGATTCTCTCCTGTATTGTTACTGCCGTACTGTTTGAATAAAATTGAGTTGGACGTTCCTCAGCGTGTCAAGCCTCGTTTCTCCCACTATTCTTCAAGAAGGTCACAGAAGGGGTTCACAAGACCATCATAAATATGAGTTAGTTGCCAAGTGTCTGAATTTTGATCAAGTGACCATGCTGCAATGGTCCTCAGTGTGGAAAATGGCCCTAAGCTACTTTTTTTCAGTGCCGTTCTAACTTGGAATGGTGACTAAATGAACTTTTGTAAATTGAGGTCTACCTGGGTAGTGAAAATGGTATTTTAGACAAGAGATAAATTTGCTAATAGCAGCACTTTTCATTACGTGTCTGCATATATGCTTTGTCTTGAATATGTTTCTTTTTAGGAAAGCTGAAGAGGCCTTAATTTTTGACTTCATGAAGTTCCAAGCAACCATCTTTATATATCAATCTTAATGTTTAGAGCCTCAGAATTAGCATCTGCCTGAGTTATTGCGGTAGATTCATAAGTAATAGAACAAAACAGCAACATAAATTACAGCAATATTAAAGGCTACTTGATGTGCTGTCTCCTTCTTGGGACATTATATGTACAGCTGATTTGTTTTTGCCTAAATTCAATCCTGATAAAATTCAGATTAATAGATTATCTCTTCTCTCTCTCTTTTTCTGTCCTCCTCAGTTTCCCACTCTTCTTAGACTGTTCTACTAGAGTTGGGCCACAACACAAGCATCAGAACAAAAATGACATCAGATATTATCAGGGATGGGCTGCTACATGTTCGTCCAGGTTCAGAAGAACCTGTAGCTAACCTTATAAGAGATCCTCCAAATCCCACCCCTGGCTTGCCCCCCTCACCCCACCCCGCTTCTCCCCCCCCCCGCCCCTCCTAGGAGTCTCCACATGGCCCATTTGGATTCGAGGTAAGTGCAGGGCTGGTGCGGAGGCTCAGGGAGGAGGAAAATGGGCCTCCTGGAACTTTCAGAAGACCAGAAACAGGCCTATTTCTGGCCTCCAGAGGGCCTCCGGAGCCTGGGGGAGGCAGTTTTCGCCCTCCCAGAGGCTGAAGGAAAGCCTCCAGACCCCTGGAGAAGGTGAAAATCCCCCCACACACACTGTGGTACAGGATGCTGACTAGGCCACTCCCACCATGGCCACACACACCCAGCAACCGGGCAGAGAACCCATTGCTGAAATGTTTGAAGCTCACCCCTGGATATTATGGAAGCTAAATACACCCCATTGGTGCTAACTCTTAGACAACAGCACAACGCTAAGTGCTCTGGAAAAGGTTGGATTTGGGAGAGTCCATCACTGACTTTGAAATTTAAGCAGAGAATTGAGGGGGGAGACTTCATGGTTGCCTTTGCACTGAAGGCAAACTTCTCAAGGTCTTGCTGGACCATAGAATCTCTGAGACCGGGCATTCTAGAATCAAACAACAGGCAATAGCAGTTTCTACATTGCTTTAAGTCCTTGTTGCTTTATGAGCTTGGTTGTTTTCTTGCAGGCATTTCATTACGCAAACGAGGTGATTGCATCAGTGTTATCCTAGACTAGCATTGATGGCATTACCTAGTTTGGATAATGAAATGTTTACAAGAAAACAACCAAGGTCAGAGGGCACCAAGGACCCTCAATTTAGAAACCCGGAGCTACAAATATTCTATTGGTTGCTTTTAAGTTCTAGGCACATTGATTGGCTATTCTACTACTAGTATCAGAATGTTGAATTTGTGTGACTGGTTTGCTGACAGCTAACTTGCTGGCAAAGAAAATAATTCCACCTCCCTAAATTTAGTTATTTCTTGACAAAGTATTTACTGCAGCCAGCTCCTTAACATCCAAGGCTCTCTGCCCACCTCCATCCAACAGCAAGAACTTGGAGTATCAATAAAAACCTTCCATGTAAATATGCAAACTGAATACTTATCTCCCATGCTTAAGTTAATCCAATTAGTAAGCAAGGAAAAGTTATAAATGACAGCTGTGTAAGTAGGTTAAGACCCAGTGGTTCTCAAATAAGGTTGCTAGTTTAACAATCCTAAAATTCAAAACCACCAAGCATTACACATAGAGAGGTACCACGGGCCGGTCCTTCTCTGTTTCCAGGGCGGCCCTGTTGGCTAAATCTAAGCACCCTGCAGGCCAGATCTGGCCCCTGGGCCTTGAGTTTGACACCCCTGAATTAGTAATATACTGATGAGTCCTGGCCAGGTTAGCCTGGCAGTGATTCTGTACACAGAGTAGCAATGCTTTGTCCAATCCAACTGCAAGTCCATGTAAATCTGATAGAAATCAATATGTATGCTGATGAACATAACACCTCTGCTTCCTACATCAGTTGTTGCTTCTAAATTATGACAATTTTATATTATACATTTGTGGGCAAAATTTATTATTTGAGAAACGGTGCTCCAGCTTACTACACAATTAAGTGTAATCCTTCCTGAAAATGGAGGCCTTGATCGTATCTGTTGTTTAATATATATCGAAGAGAGAGAATATTAACTTCATTTCCCATGAAACTTTTGAAGTTAAAAAAAATCAAGACAGTGCCATAAGCCTCTAATATGAGCCAGTAAGAAATATTTGAATCATAAAGGAAACACCAGAAACTTAGCATTTCTTTTTTTAAAACAACTGTTTGTCAATTATTATTATTATTATTATTATTATTATTATTATTATTATTATTATTATTATTATTATTATTTCTTGGATTTCTAGACCGCCCCCTCTCCCAAAAAGGGACTCGGGGCGGTGTACAGTCAATGCAGATAAAAATACAATCATAAAACAATTAAATGCATTTGGATGGAGGAGATAGGCTGTACAAGAAATAAATATATTCTAAAACCCTAAAAACAACCCCAATTAAAAACCCAAACCCAATTAAAATAAATCCCCGGGAGGTAAAACTAAGAAAGTGCCAGGCCAGCTGATTGAAATAGGTGATTGAAATTGCTCACAAGGTCTTTCACAAATGCTTCCAATTTCCAAAATAGCCTTAAATCCAGCAAATTCAATGAAGTCAGTATAGGTGTATCATATATTCCTTCGAGGATACACAAACAGTTTTGAAAAGATCCTCTTTTCCTCTTGTCTACATTTTTTGAAACAAATTGAGCTTGTAAAGTTAATTTCCTAAGAACAAATGTCAAAAGACAGTGCCATGGAGGGAAGCTTGGCTGAAAGCAATAATGAAAGCTGGATCCTGTTACACCTCAGAATTGAATCTAGGCTCTGCAATGGTAGAAATGGGTGAATTAATTTGTTTTCTGCCTGTGGCTTTTGCCGGTGTTCACTAAGAGTTTTCTCCATATTGTTCCTACCAAAATCAGAATTTCTTGAAGGCAGACAATCCATTGGAAAGTTTTCAGTTAACAGGTGTTTATGGCCATATTTCAAACCATATTTTCTTTTGAAATAAATCTTGTCTTTAAAAGTGTATATTTTTACTAGTTCGACACACTGTGTTTTCTTATTAGGATTTGCCTTGATCTGCTTATTCGGCTTGTCTGCTTCATTTTGAAAACAGACTACATCAGAGAATCTAGAAAGAACAAAAGTAACTGATAGCTAAACTTTTATCCACATTTCCCAAGATACCAATCAGATCGGATTCTTTGGGAATTGATAGAGATTCAATTAGCAACTTAAAGGGCAGAAGCTCAAATTGGATTCCGCCAGTCTTTATGTCTACTTTTCTAGCATAAGTTCCAATTTCAAGCATCTTTCAAACATTTTTCCACCCTTTATCTCCTCTCATTATATCTTATGGCTTCCAATGTTCCAGTAAAATCACCAATCATCAGTTTCAAATACCCCCTCACCCCAATATGGAAAAAATGGATCCAGGGAAGAATAGATCAATCAGCCTGACATCAATATCTAGGAAGATTCTGGAAAATGATAATCAAGCAATGGATCTGACAACAGTTAGAAATAAGTAAAGCTATTTCTAGAAGCCAACATGGGTTTGTAATATATATGTAATATATATGTTGTATTTGTACTGATAAATAAATAAAGGGTACAATCAGTACAAATACAACACAAATATAAAAAGGCAACATTAAAAATAAAAATATGGTTTTCTGCCTGCATGGTCTTCTGTGATGAGCCGAAGGACAGAAAGAGGGAGTAGTGACCTTCCTCCCATATTTAGGCATACCAGGGGTTGTAACACAAATACATACATACATACATACATACATACATACATACATACATACATACATACATATATATATATATATATATATATATATATATATATATATCACCGTGAAAGACCGAAATTGGTGAATGTCGACATTCACCGGTGAATGAAAGACTGAAATTGGTGAATGTCGACATTCACCGGTGAATGTCGACACATAACAATTTCGGTCTTTCACGGTGACATATATATAACGAGTCAGCGTAACGCTTTACTTTTGCTTTTCAATTCATGGTCCTGGAAACTACTCGTTCTAACCGCACAGGATCGCAGGTTTTAAAAAAAAAGAAGTCCGCGATTAGAAGATGCTTAAAAGGAAGCGAGGAGCCGAGGTGTCGACAGGATAAGGGTATATATTTCGGACATACACCAAGCGACTATGTGAATGTCGACATTCACCGGTGAATGTCGACATTCACCAGATTTCGGACTTTCACAGTAACATATATATATATATATATATATATGTATATGTATATGTATATGTATATGTATATGTATATGTATATATATATATATATATATATATATATATATATATATATATATATATATATATATATATATATATATATATATATATATATATATATATATATATATATATATATATATATATATATATATATATATATGTTTGTGTTACAACCCCTGGTATGACCTAATATGGGAGGGAGCTCACTCCTCCCTCCTTCTGTCCTTTCGGCTCATCACAGAAAACCATCCAGGCAGAAACCCATATTTTTATTTTTAATGTTGCCTTTTTATATTTGTGTTGTATTGTGTTGTATTTATCAGCACAAATATATATAAAACCAGACAAATCTTATAGCATTTTTTGACAAAGTGACTAAATTAGTGGATCAGGGAAATGCTGTGGATATTGTATACTTGGAATAAAGTAAGGCATTTGACAAAGTAGGCCACAACTATTACTGGATATTTTCAAAAAGAGATTGGACAGCCATTGTCTGGAATGGTATAAAGTCTCCTGTTCAAGCAGAGGTTGGGCTAGAAGACCTCCAATGTCCCTTTCAACTCTTTTATTATGTATTCTGTACTTTCAGAAGATCAGGCTGAAAGAAGCCAGGAAAAAGATCTATTCTAAGGACCAAGATTATGTTCTGTTATGCTGTGCAAATTCTTCTATGGAGCTACAGTGCCTCATGATCTTCTTGCCTCAAAAAGTATTACAATCAGTATTAATTAGATTGTGCCTTTCAGTTGATTGCAAGCTCTATTGGATGAGGCGTGTATTATACTGCCCTGAATGTGAATGTCTTGAATGTGAACAAGTACTTGCAATCAAAGAAGAAGAAAAAAACAGTTTGGGTCACATTTTTATTTCCTGTCCAAATATAACTGAAATGATGAGCAAAGTAATCTGAAGGAATAGTCCTTTTAGTCAAACTACCCCAGAGCCTTTTAGGCAGCAGCTTAATGTAGTACATGCTCTATTTCACTGTTTATTGTTTATTTTGTCTTTAAAAAAAAAAGAGCTCCCTTGGAAACAATATATTTAGACAAGCAATATAACTGGCCAAAATCTCAGCATGGCCATATTTTAAAGGGGCGGGGAAACTTTCAACAGCTTTTCAATGTGCGTACTTCTTGTTCTGACTTCAGAAAGGCAAGGTAGGCAATATCCCCCTTCACTAACCATCACCATCTGGTAAACACCCGTAGAGCCATATTTCACACCTCTGAAAGGGAAATTAGAAGAATCCTGTACAATCTGGAACACTGCCAAGAAGCCACACAACTCAACAGGAGCAGATAATTACGCCCACGCCAAAGTAAGCAAAGATTGGATTAAAGACGGGAGCATCTTCTTTTTTTTAACACCCTCAATATTTTCCCGTGACACCGACTTAAAGCAGATCCAGACTCAACCTCTTGCCCCATCAGCAGAACTGGCTGGCAACTGTTTATGGAGGGCAGAAATGGATGATTCACCCTCTACTGATCATCCCTGACCCGAAATCAAGCTCCACACTGCATGTCCCTGCTCTCTTTCATAACCACACTTTCCCTCCCTATGTCTGCTCAAGCGTGCCTGTCCATTTGGCTGAGAGCACTTTCACTCCACTGCGAGGATAATCTCAACGGCTTATTGTCTGCTGTGCAGAGAAAGAAACATCCCTTCCACTGAGCGAGTGCTAACATTAGCTCTTCGGCCCACGCATTTGGATGAACTCTGCTACTGTGGGTGCATTTTTTTTCCTCATTGGGGTCATTGTTCTATCCTTGGAGACCAGAAATTGTATAGTGTGGTTTTGATGTCTTCGTTCTTGTATACCCACCAGAGAAATCATTGTGAGTCATATAAATCATTTGAACTAACAAATCTTTATTGTAGATTATTATAACAGCACAATAGTTAACTGAGAATAGGTAGTTAGACTTCTGTAACACATATATTGATGGTTTGAATCTCAACAACAGTGGATTTTTTGTCATTTTTTAAATTTCAAAACTTTCCCCTTGCCACCTTGCTTCATTTTTTAAAAATTAATTCAATTCCCCCACTCCACTAGTTTGCTAATGTCCTGATATAGATTATTGTCAACTTTATCAGACAGCCCAGGACTTCAGTAAATCACAGCTCCCCTTTCATTCTTTGCACTGTTTCTGTATTACCATTAGTAAGTAAGAAACAAGCTATTTTATTGAGCTTAATTACTTAGGCAAGGAGAGGTGATAGTAACTGAACATTTATAATTCGAATTATATTTGCATTCAAATGCAGTTTGAATACATTCAAATATACTGAGCTGTGGCTTAGTGGCTAAGATGCTGAGCTTGTTGATCAGAAGGTCAACTGTTCAGCGGTTCGAATCCCTAGCACTGTGTAATGGAGTGAGCTCCTGTTACTTGTCCCAGCTTCTGCCAACCTAGCAATTCAAAAGCATGTAAAAATGCAAGTAGAAAAATAGGAACCACCTTTGGTGGGAAGGTAACAGCGTTCTGTGCACCTTCAGCATTTAGTCATGCCAGCAGCCACATGACCACAGAGGCGTCTTCAAACAGTACTGGCTCTTTGGCTTTGAAATGGAGATGAGCACTGCCCCCTAGAGTCAGTAACAAGTAGCACATATGTGCGAGGGGAACCTTTACCTTTACAGTTCAAAATCTGTGAAAACATGCCTAACATTTTTTATTATCTGGTATTTGTTAACTTTTTTGATGATTTGAATTTCTTGTTAGCAGCATCTTTTCTCTTTAGAATTGCAACCTAATCTTAATTTACTGAGAACAAATATTATCCCTGCCTTGTCTAGCCTAGTAACTCCTCAGCATTGTCCAGCATGGTTTTACATTCTTAATCACAATAAACTGGGGCACATGGAACCACAAACAAAATTTTAGGAGTTGACTTTATTTGATTCAATTTAATTCTCTTTAGATCTGATTTGAGAGTCATTAGATGGATGTTGGTTTTCAAATGTCTCAGACATTTTATATAAACAAATTTATGATGCTGATCAAAGCATATTAGAAGGGCATTGCACAGAAAAGAAACAAAACCTGGATGCGCAGATTTATGGTGGATGAGTTTATTGGAGGTTGATTTAATCCTTAGAATACTGCAATAGTTGTGATATACAGAGCCAAATAATTTAGGGAGGAAGATCTTGCTTTCACGGAATGATGATGTTTGGTTGCTTATTGATTGATTGGAGCTCTACAAATAACACTCCCACTAAGACTTCTGTACTTAATATAATAGTCTCATGAACCATCATAATCCAAGACAACCCTGTAAAACTATATACACATAATTCTGGTGTATATATTTTGTATACACAGAATACACTTTTCTGCAACCTTTTCACTCATTTATTGAAAGTGACTGAGAATTTCTGAGGTGACTACCCTGCTCTGTTCAAGAAAGCTTGTTTAAGCCAAACAAAACATGCAAAATAAGCATGTAGAATCGTAGATCCTAGTGTTCGACGGATGCCTCAAGGCCTCGATGGTCGTGATGACCCTCGATGAGAGGTTGGCGTTCCTCAGGAAGCTCCGCTGAAGTGCCAGGCAGTTAAGTGGAGCCACTGAGGCTCCAGATGGACCCTGGCACAAGGAGAACTCCTCCTGAGGAATCCTTCATGGGGTCGAGATGAGCATCTGGACCAGGTCTGTGAACCATGGCCATCTGGGCCAGTGTGAGGCTAAGAGAATGATTTCAGCCCTCTCTGCCTGAAACTTCCTCAGGATCCCCGGGAGCAGGGGAAGGGATGGAAATGCGTAGAGTAGTCCGCTCGGCCAACTGCTCCACAGGGCATCTGTCCCCTCCACTCCCCGCACTGGAAACTGTTAAAAGAAGAGTGGGAGCTATGCGTTCACCAGGGTTGCAAAGAGGTCCACCAGGGGGGTGCCGAATCTCTGGCAAATCCTCCAGAACAGATCCACTCCCCGTGGTCTACGGTTGCATGTCTGAGCCAGTCGGCCTGGAGGTTGGCCGTCCCTGAGATATGCTCTGCCACTATCAATGACAAGTGTCCTTCTGCCCATGACCCGAGCTTCAGGGCTTCGAGCCACAGGTTCCTTGAGTGCATTCCCCCTTGGTGATTCACATGCGCTTTTGTGGCAACATTGTCCATCAGAAGAAGAACATGCCAGCCGGCCAAGAGGTCATGAAAGTGGCGAAGGACCAGACAAGCCGCCTTCAACTCCAGCCAATTTATATTGTGGCACAGGTCTGACACCGTCCACCAACCTTGTGCCAGCTGGGAGCCCGTCAGCGCCCCCCAGCTGAAAAGGCTTGCATCCATCGTAACTATGATGCCGGTTGGTTCCCTGAACTGCACTCCCTATCCAGCGCTAGAGAAAGCCACCACTGGAGGGAAAGCCACATGTCTGCGGGCAAGGTGATGAGAACTGCAGAATTGCTGAACAGTCACCGTTGGTACGGAATGAGCACCCATTGAAGAAGCCTGGCATGCAGGCACAACCACGGTACAATGCTGATGCAAGAGACCATCTTGCCCAGAGATGGGACAGGTCCAAGATGGATACGGATCTTTTTGCGTGCACCTTCTGAACCAATGTCCTGAGGCTCAACCAACGATCCGAAAAAAGCAGCACCTGGCCTACCACCAAATCTATGACCATCCCGAGATGAAGAATCCTTGTCGAAGGTGACAGATGACTTTTTGCAAAGTTCATTGAAAACCCCAGTGTCTGCAGTGTCTGGATTGTGAGATCTAGATCGCGCCATTCCTGCGAGGGGAACTGGGCCTGAACTAGGATGTCGTCAAGATAGCAGATGAGTCTCACTGAAATAGACTGCAGGTGAGCTGCCAATGCCACCAGGACTTTTGTGAAGGTGTGTGGGGGCCGATACCAGCCTAAACGGGAGAGCCCTGTACTGAAAGTGGCACCCCGACTGAGAGAACCTGAGATATCTGCAATGGTGAGAGAGAATCTGGATGTGTAAATAGGCCTCTGTGAGGTCTACTGACACTAAATGATCCCCCTTCTTGATCCCCTACAATATGGATCTTAGGGAGGCCATCTTGAAGCTCCTGTAAACCAGATAGGCATTCAGCCATTTGAGATCAAGGATCGCCCTTCACCTCCCGAACTCTTCAGGACAACAAAAAGGTTGGATAGAACCCCAACCCCTGTTCTGCCAGCGGAACTGGCTCTATCGCCTGGATCTCCAAGAGGTGGTGGATGGCAAGATCCATCAGGCAACGCCGCTCTGAGTCCCTCGATAGGGGAAAGGTCCTGAAAAAGTTCGGTGGAGCGGATATGAACTCCAGCCTCAGACTGTCCTTCACTGTGGACAGAACTCAGGCATCCGAGGTGATCTCCACCCAAAGATCCGCAAAGAGACCCAGGTGGCCACCTATGGGAAGATTCCAGTTTGAGTCATTTCCCTTTGTGGAAGGGACAGCTGCCCCCCCCCCCCCCCATGAAAGGGCTGTTTGGACTGGCTCTGAAAACGGTTCCTGTCCTGGTAATACGGGCGAGTAGTCTGCCTATCTGATCTGGCTCTGAGAGTCTGGCTCAGGTGCCCTATAAGAGGGCTTGCTGTAATATGGGGCCAGATGGGCCTCCACCCGTTTGGTGTTGGAAGGCAACACTTTTTTCTTATTCTTATTCTCTATCAGGATAGAGTCCAGGGCCTCCCCGAACAAGAAGGAGCCCAAGTAAGGTGCTGCCGCCAGATTCCATTTGTTCTTGTTGTCCACCTGCCAATTCCGCAGCCAAAGTAGGCGCCTAGACATCACAGAGTTGGACAGGGCCCAAGACATATACTTGACAGAGTCAAGCATAGCGTCAGCAGTGAACTGGGTTGCGGACATGATTTTTGTAATATCCTGAAGAAGGCGTTCATCAGACGTTGAGATAGGGTCCCATAACTGGCACAACCATAATACCGTGGCATGGTTAAAATAGGATGCCGCCACCACTGACTTAATGGCCCACACAGCTACCTGGAAATTCTTACGTAAGGTGAGCTCCACCCACCTATCCTCAGGTTTAAGCTTATCAGCCTTGTCACCAGACAGTATGGTTGAGGAAATGGCCAATGCCGCCACAGGTGCAGCTACAGTGGGAACCTGAAGAGCCTGAGCAAAGGCCTGATCTATATTACAGAAGTGATGGTCATTACTCCCTGGATTGCGGAATGCTGAAGGCCATGCCCACTGCTTCTTCACAACTTCCAGAAAGAGGGGGGGTGCTGGGACCTCCTACTTATCGGAAGTAATAGCAGCAAACATGGCCTGATCTGGGTCCCTAGGCTTGGGAGCCACACAAGTGCTACCCTCCCAATTTAGTGGTAGCCCCAGCCTTATGTAGGAGCGTCTTAAAAAGCGAGGGAATAAACAGGCCCAGGAAGGCCAGGGGATCTGGAGGAAGAGATTCCTCATCCTCAGAGAAATCAACCTCATGCTGGGCCTCCTCCTCCATGACAGACCCTTCACTGACCACGGAAGGGGAGTGTGGTCTGGAAGCCTCCTAGGAAGAGGCCCTGTCACTCGAGCGCCTGACCTGAGACATCTTACAAGGTTCCCTGTGGCCCTGAGGATGGGTCCCCCTGTTGATTCAGGCCTGTGGTGATGCCCTGAGATATGGCAGAGGCAATGAGTCTTCTGATGCTTCCCGGAAGAAGATCCAAATCTTCCAGTTCCTCATCAGTGGGCCTCTGTGGCTCAGCCCTTTGGGGAGCTAAAACAGGGGGGAGATAATCCTGAAAGGTGCCCTCCAATGGATCCCCATAACATCCCTGACTGCCCCAGGGGATGGTTCGGGACCTGGAATCATTCTTCTCCGCCCCTAGGTCTTGCTGCCCCCCCAGGGAGTAAGGCCCAGCCTCAGCCCTGGCGGCTGCCATCTACTCACGATCCAACGGCTCTGCTAAAGCTACTGAAAGCCCTCAGGCATTTTGTATATGGGAGATTCCTTGGCTGCTTCCAGCTCCACCAAGTTCCACCGGCCTCAATAAGCGGCCGCGATGCTGGGGAAGGTGATCGGCACTCGGTGCCACTCCCAAGATGGCTGCCGCCTGTGTGCCGTGCCTTGTGGCCACTCATGATGGCCATCGCTCTGCATTCAACCTGGAGGCCAGCCAAGATGTCCGCCACCTTGCACCACGCCTCACGGCCACCCAAGATGGCCGATGCCACCCGAAGTACCTCCGCATGATCTCCGTGTGCCTCCTATCGCTTGCTCAGGCAGCTGGCTTGCCTCTAGCTGGAGCAGCCCTCCCGAGGAGCTGCGAAATGGAGCCTGCCACCCCCAAAGTCCCAGGGACCGGGCAGTGCTCTACGTGGCCAACGGGGAGGAGAAACATGCTGATCCGGCTCTCCACCCCCTGCAGGAGGCAGCAGGGAATGGCCCCTATTATGGCCAGCAGCTCAGCAATTTAGGATTTAGAATAACCAATTATTCCAGATTAAAAGTTCAACAAGTTTAAAGGAATAGTAATTCCACAAGCAGGAGCCAAAAAACACAGCCTGCTGGGCCAAAGACTGAAGGAAAACTGGGAGCCAAAGGGAAGCAGGAGGTGTAACTAAGAAATTCCTTCAGTCTCTGGACCAATCAGGCTGTGTTGATACCCACGAGTAGCCCCTCCCACATCACAAGCAGGAAAACCAACAGTACACAAAATTGTCTGCTAAAACATCTTACCTGTCAATGACTTCTGCTTCAACATCAATAATATGTGAGCAAACAATAGATACAAACAAGGTAAACTGCTCGAAACTCGATTGCACAAAATACAACTTCAGCAAGAGTGGTCAATGCCTGGAATGCTCTACCTGACTCCGTTGTTACATCCTCAAACCCTCACAGCTTCAACCTTAAACTGTCTACTGTGGACATCACCCCATTCCTAAGAGGTTTGTAAAGGGGGTGTGCCTAAGCGCATCAACATGCCTAACATTCTTGTCCTACTGTCCCCATCTATTGGTATTCATTTCTTTCATTTATATCCATGTTTATATTTATACCTGCTATCTTGTAGGTGTTTGACAAACTAATAAATACAAATACAAATTTGGCACCTCTTTTTTGATCTTCCTCCAGATTTCCCATGCCTCTTTTAAAGTGTGATGTCCAGAATTGGAGACAATACTTCAAGTATTGTTTAAGCCATGTAAAATTCAGTGGTTGATTGATATCATCGCATATTTGTTTATGTATATATGATTACAATGACTATGATGATGTTTATATGTTAACACCTTGGACACCTAGATAACACACTGTTCAACATAGAAATGGAATGTGTGATATAAAACAATAAAAAATACTTACCAAAAAAACATTACACCGACCTTCTCACCTGGGACATTATTCTGTCTCATCCTCTTCGGCATGTGGTCCACAATGGATTTTTGCAACCCCAATATGATAACTCTAACCCTCTATTATTAAAATTTAGGTTTATCATATTGCAAGAATAAATACATATGACTATCTTTGATTGAAACTGTGGTGTAAAATTTCACATTAAAATGTGGGGTTTTTTTTGTATTGTTTGTTGTCTTAACTGAGTCCACCTTTACCTTACATTGATAAGAACTGACAGCTTCATATTGTTTATTATATATTCTTTCTGACAAACATGTCTTTCAGTTGTGCTCTTTTAGAATATAAGAGTCTTCCTGGGTCTATATTTTCAAAGGATAATTTTTTTAAAAAAACCTTTAAACGTTAAAAGAGAGGTCAAAATAGTGAGGCTTTTTGAGAATTTTCTCATTGGCCTAACCATTTTCAGCGTAATGGAGGTTTGTTAACCCCTGAAAAGTCAGAGAGTAATTAGAGTGATGTTGAACTCTGATGTTAATCTTGAAATAATGTTACTGTGGACAAATCAAGCTTTTTAAAGGAACTTTTGCACATCCACCATAAATGGCTGGGTTGTTACAATAGAAAACAGCTTTTTAAAAAGATAAATCAGGTAAATCAGTTTTGATGGATGGATGGATGGATGGATGGATGGATGGAAGGAAGGTTGTGAATAAAAAACTAAATTATTTGAAATGATTGCTATGGGAAGGAAGTTATTTTGTGTTAAAGTACTGATTAAATACAAATTGCCGTCAGGCAGCAAGTTTCTGTGTAGTTAAGGCAATTTCCTCAGTAGGCTTTATATATATATATATATATATAAAGCCTGTCAGTAGGCTTTATATATATATTTTAAAAATGGATTTTTATGTGCCTAATCATGTTTGCTTCTCTGAAGCTTTTAAAGACAGCTCAAGGAATCTTTTTCTTCAGCTTGAGCCAAGCTGATAGCCAAGGGAAGAAATAAACATGGGAGAGGAAAATTTCCATTGAATAGGTGATTCAATTATAGTGACAGAAATCTTGAAAGCTGAATGCAATTGAAAGTAAAACTGGTATAATCAGATTCAAGTAGGCACCACTTTACATCCTCTTCTCCTCTATAACTACAGGTTTTGTCTACTTAGGATTGGGGCGGGGTAAAGTGTGAAATTGACATTTCTGTAAATCTATTTTCAGTGGAGTTTACATGCATACATTGATAACTGTGAGGTCACAGAATAGTGGTATCAGATGGAAAGGAATTAATTTTGCAAATGACACACTTTATCTTACAGACCTTTTATTTTGTTATATAAAATTATTAATTCAACTAATACATTTTTTGTATGACTTCTATATATTATGTGCAGACACACACACACACACACAATATTCATTTTCTCAGGAAGATTTCTCCATATTCATTTTAGGTGAAGGTCAACAATGCGGGAAAATTCGGCATTGTGCAGGATTTTTCATGTGTTTGTTATCGTTTTTGCTTTCTTTATGGCAAGGAGAAGGGTTATCTTAAATTTAGGGAGAAGGCAATTTATTAAATTAGAAATGGTTAATGTATAGCCAACATTGGTTTCAGCTTAGAAGAAGGGAATGAAGGGGTTTCTTTAAAAAAACAAGCCACCTTTTGCAGTGTCTCTTCTATCCAAGAAAAAGAAAATTATGTTAGCACTAATTTCAACTTCATCCCAAAGGCTTCACACTTCGGAGAGTGTTTTATGTGGAGGGAGTGAATGCCATATCCTCAAGGTTACTTTTCTCTTCATTCTTCTTTTCTGTCCCTTTAGAAACTTGCCAATAATTCATTAAAGTACAGCCAAAAAAAAGTGAAGTGTTATTAAGGAATGCATTGCAATGAAAATAACACAAAATTAATTATATTTAATGGCATGAAATGGAAGGAGGGAGGGAGGGAGACCATGTTAAACAGTGGAATTTTCCAAGTAACAAGAAATTATACATTTCTTAAACTGCACCCTATTGGTAATGTTTTCCAGAGAAAAGGTGAATGACAAGGAGAAGAAGAGGCAGACAAGCTAGAGCTTGCGGATAGCAACATCTGGACACATGAGATGTAGAGTTATACAGGTTATGTACAGACATGCACAGCAAACTGCCAAATCTCAGTAACTGATTACTCAACATCTATAACCTCAACTATTTATTAAAACCAGGTAGTACCAGGAATCTTTAGATATGTGAAGCCTCTACTCTGGCTGGGATGGACTTAGATATTGACAAATAGAATGTACCAATAAGATGCTGTTGCTACCCCTGCTTTTGCTTTGCTTGTTAAAACTGTATAAAAGCCAAATAAATAAGGCAGACAGACATCTTGGACCCCACTGTTGTGATGGATTTCTGAATGGATGAAAGATAAAGAAAACAGTACACAAAATAGGTGTTGGAAATGACAGCTAGAATCCTCAAACTCCCAGGAATAATGACAGCCCACAAACCCACAGCCGCACTCTGCTAGGAATTATCCAGAATCAAAGACAAAATACAGAAGGATGAAAGAAGCAATGTAATCTACAAAATTAACTGGAACCATTGCAACCAATTCTAAAGACATCATGTTCTAAAGTTCTGAAGAAATTCACCAAGAACTGAAGAAGCTTCTTGAATGAGAAGTGAAATGTTTTCAAGGGAAATAAACCCAAGAAAGTGCAGTTGCCTTTTGGAAAATTGCCTTTGGGACAACCATGGATGATTGAGAATCTTCATAGACAATCATCCCATCACATGATGTCAAAATGTGACTCAAGAAGTAGTCTACCACTGAATTAAGCTCTTTTGTTTTCTGTTTACATTTTGAAAGATTCAACCAATGTAATTTCCTATTAGCTTCATTCTACTTATTTATCGATTATTTTTTTCTGAATTTAATAGAATGATGTGTGTTTCAGTGGTGAGATCATTGAAAAGATTGTAGATATTAAATATGGGCTCTCCAGCCTGCAGAACGGGTATCTTAACAGCTGAATTAAAATACCATTTGAAAATTCTATAGCTCCCCTGGATTTTTCTTCCTAAATTTGAATTGCAGGGCTTAATTACAAGAGTTGTGGAACAATTGATTTCTCTTGGTGAATATAATGCCAGACATGCTAAATCTCAAGTTGTTCAATCTCAATGGGAAGAAAAGCTCCCAACTGCCTCTCCTACCTTCTCAGCACTATCAAAGACCCTTAAAGAAATGTAAACTCAGTGACTGGAATTCAGATGTTTGTTTGGTTTTATCTTAGCATGGGGCATACTTGTTAGACAACAGTTTCTGGTGTAAGATGTTCTGTAAATCCAAGCAATGTGGCCTATTCAAGAAACCCAGTTCAAGAATCCATAGTTAAACAACTACATTCTGCCAACAATAGGAAACCCCATGCTGACTATGTTGGCGAGAATGTTGGTGAGAAGGCACTCATCTACCATTTTTAAATTCTTCATTTCTATAGCATTCAAATTATTGGAAGCCAAGCAGTGGTGGGTTTCTGCTGGTTTGCACCGGCTCGAGAGAACCGGTTGGTGAAATTTATCGATCTGGTGAGAGGAAGTTTGACCGGTGGACCCAGAGGTAACTTCCAGAATGCCTGCCACTTTCTAATATATCAACAATTACAATAATATTTCAAATACATTTATTTTTGTGATCTGAATCTTTTCAATATTGCTCCCTCCCCCCTGTCCTCTGGCAGAGCCACAGGCCCTCCCTCCCTCATATCTTGTGTATTATCACCTTTTTCACTACCACTTATGGTTTCATCCTCTAGGAGGGGACTGTGGTTTTTCATGAAGGCCTCTGCCTCCACAACTGAATTGATTCTAATTCTGTTTCCCTCCCAGAAGATCAACATTCCTTCTGGCAATAACCATCTAAACCAAACTCCTTTATTATATAATTTCTTTGATAAGGAGGAATACTTCCTTCTCTTATCTCTTATTTTTTTCGGAATTTGCTTAAGAATGGCAATTTCTTTATCTTTATATTTTAGTGGTCCCCCACCTTTGGGCTCCCAAAACCTCATCCCTCGTGGTCTTCCTAAGAAATTTAATGTGGACTTCCCTTATGTGTTCTGGCATATTCTGAATTGATTCTATAAACCAGGTCCATATCCCACCACAACTGTTCTTTATCTCTCTTAATGTATTCTGCTAAGATTGTACACACAGTATCCTTAAGATCTTCACCTTCTGTCTCGGGTAGGTTCTGGAATCTGAGAAAAGGGGACATTCTTTCAAGTTCCATCTTTACCATGAAGTTTTCCAATTCTCTATTCCCCTTCTGAGTTGCCTTCACCTCCTTCCTCAACCCAACCATGCCCTCCTCCAGTACACCAACCCTCTGTTTATTTTCTATTGTTTGCTGCTGTACATCTCTGAGTTGTTCTTTAAAATCTGTCAGCTCTTTTTTCAGTTCTTCTTGTCCCTTCATAATAGCCTGGAACATTTGGGTAACTGATAAGTCCTTTGAACTCTCTCCAGCCCCTTCTTGTTGTAAGAATGATGAAATTTTTGTCTGTTGGGTTGTTGGGCTGGTTGTAGAGGAAGTGGGTGCCGAAGCTGCCTTACCCGGGGGTGGTTTTCTGGGCCCCATTTGTTGAGTTCAGAGATAAGGGTAAGTCTTATACAAAAGAAATGGCGTCTGTGGAATGCGCAGCTGGGTGATGCTGAGGAGGCAGACAAGCCCAGAAGTGAATGTTAATCCTTAGTCACAGTTCCAAGCCAGAAGAAGAAAATCAAATAATCCAAATCCAGAAAGACCAAAGAATAAGGGGGGGGGGGGCCTCCAGGGGACCTTCAGGAGGTAATAGTAATATAAAGCCAGAAATTCCTTCAAAGGTAGTTTCAAAAGGCTAGTTTCATTTATAAGAGTGAAGAAGAAGACGGAAGTGGGCCATCTTGGCTCCCCCTTTCACAGAGAACCAGGGAGCAAAGCATCCAAAGTTTCCATAAGGCTTTTAAAACAGCTCAGGAATCAGTTCTTGCAATTGTGATGTAAATCTTTCTCATAGTTAGTACAAGTGGGTAATTCAACGTTTTACTCTCTCACTCCATTCCGAGATAGAGAGATAGTCCAAATGCCGCTTTAGCCGAGGGGGGTGAAAAAAAAAAAACTCCAATCTTGCAACTTCAAATAAATTGAATCCACAACTTGCAAAAAGCTGTTGCTCATGAATTAGATGGTGTTAAAAGAGATTAGAGCAAACTTCTCACCTCCAGCACTTCTACTGCAACTTTTGATTGATTATTTCCTTCCGGAATCCATTCGGTGAAGGCACAGGCAGCCGACTGCTGCGCTATGCACCCCCCTTTGCTCCCCGGCTCCTGGGGTGAGACTGGAGACCCCCCGATGGCTGCCGCCACTTCCAGGGACTCCAGCAAGCTGCCCTATGGCAGGTGGTCACTCCAAGACTCCCTGTGCTACTAAAAGGAGCCCACCGGAGAGACGAGCAGCGGACAGCAACATCCATCGCCTCCAGGGACCGGAGATAAAATTCTATTCTATGACAGATAACCAGTAAAATTAAATTTCATTTCATCTCCAAATAATATTCAAAGAAGCAAGATCCCTCTAAGTCCTTTTTTTATTTTGGTTTATGTTTTATCCGCTGTTTCTCTCCGAAAGTATTTTGAAACATAGAGATGGTAACAGGGGAAATGATATCTGCCCAAACTTCAACAGATTAAGTAGCATTTACGATCTCATAGGTACAGTCCGTAAACATGTTTTCAGTCTTAGATTGTAGATTTTATATCTGCAACTGAAAAGTGCAAGGGAAGGAAACTTGATGGCTTTTTTTTTTTTAAAAAAGATGAAAATTGATTTGCGAGCTCATATTTCTAATGCAGAAGATCCAAAACCCACAGATGGCTTTTGTGTGTAATGTGGTATTGTCTTACGAAGAGCTTTGACTGTGGGTATCGATTAAGTGCTTTGACATTATAAGAGGGCCATTTATTAACAAACTTTGAAAGGTCACCGATGGTTGATGCTAAGACAAGATTGGCTTGTGTACAATTAAGGTAACACAATGAATCCCCCCCCACACTTTGGAAATACATTTGTGGAGTTTGCTGTGAGCTTCCTGAACTGCCTTAATCTGAATATCTATTAACATCACATGGGGTTCTCTTGTTTTTATAAAGTATTGCATATCAATAAGGGAGTTTTCATACAGTAAAATAATTCCATTGATGTGGTAAGAGTTGACACTAAGCTGATGGCACATAATCATTTATTAAAAAAACACACCATGTAACCCAAATCTTGACACAATATTCACTTAGTTATTTCTTTCCCAGAGTCCGTATTTTCTTCCCCAAGGAACAGAGAAATAATATTCAATAATTGTGGACACCTGCACAATTGTGGATAACTTGTGACCCCCAAAAATAAATCAGGCTATATAATTTAAATATACTAGCTATAAGTAGCTTCTTCCTTCTTCTCCTTATCTTCTCTCCAAGTGATCCAAATAATCTACCATCCATCCATCCATCCACCCACCCACCCATCCATCCATCCATTTAAAAATGTGTGTGTGTGTGTGTGTGTGTGTGTGTGTTCCAGCATAACTCTGGAACACCTTGAGCAATTTCAACCAAACCTGATACATAGATGACTCACTCTCTGGAAAAAAAACTTTGGGGATAAGAAACCCATAAAACCCCTTGATATGTGGATATGTTCATGTGTGGGTGTTCCAGCATAACTCCGGAATGCCTGGGCTGCTGAAATGAAAAGGACTGAATTATATCTATAGTGTCAAGTCACAGTACTTTTGACAGTGATAGTGTGCATTTGTCAGTCCTGCAGCCATCTTTTCTTTTGGATCTTTGGCCTCCCTGCCACATTTTCTATTATTCTACTATGCATTTTCTATTGTGGGAAAATGGGAGGGGGGTTTGTACGGAGTTCGATGATATGTAGTCATAACAAAATTCTTTCTAGAAAGCCAAGGTCATCCTTTGTCTTTGCACCTTTGCACCTAACCGGAACTGGATGGGTGGAACTGCCAGCATGGCAGTGGAAGGTTGGACCATGTGATGGACCTGTGGGTGCAGGGGCAAGATCTTGAACTTTCAACTGGGTGAGGAAAACCGGGAAGCTTTCAGATTTGGGTTTTCCCAGATGTGCCAACATGGCTCTCTTAATAAATTGGAACTTTGAGCAATACTTTGCCTTGGACTCTGATTTAATATTGGATACTATCTGGAACCCTGACACATTTTGGATTCAAGTTCTGTTAAGATACAGCCTATTGGGCCTTAAAATGACTTCTACTGTACAGCACAATGGTGTTGCCATGGTAATGGCTTCACAGTACTCCACAAGGGGGCTCCCTCTACTACAGGATTGGGATAAATACATACCTGGGTTATCAGCTAGTAAATCTAGAACATTTAGAAAGTGTAGCAAAACATAAACAATTAAATATTACAAACTTATGTTAGAGAGAAATTCGTTAGCAATAGCAGGAACTTGTTTGTTATACTGTAATCCAAAATGGTTTCCATATTGAATTAAATCCAATCTCAGATACTTTTTTTCAGAGAATGAACTTCTTTTTTTCATTAGTGCACACTCCAAATAATTTAATTTTCTCTTCTTTTAATGGAAGAATTTTTTTCATATTCTTCAATGAGAAATAATAATAATAATTCCATTGGCTTTTGCAATACACAAGGAAGTTTAGTATTCTTTGGAGAAATACTTTTAGTGTTGGTTAATGTTTTTAAAAAGCATATTGAGAAAATAAATCCACATTTAAAATGCATTTTGGTCTATTCAGAATCACATTGCAAAATTGTGGACCTTTTCAATATTGCCATCCAGTATGAAGAAAGAATCAAGGGACACTGTGGTTCAGTGACTAAGATGCTGAGCTTGTCGAACAGAAGGTTGGCAGTTCAACGGTTCGAATCCCTAGTGCCGCGTAATGGAGTGAGCTCCCATTACTTGTCCCAGCCAACCTAGCAGTTTGAAAGCACGTAAAAAATGCACGTTGAAAAATAGGGACCACCTTTGGTGGGAAGGTAACAGCATTCTGTGCACCTTCAGCATTTAGTCATGCTGGTCACATGACCATGGAGAAGTCTTCAGACAGCACTGGCTCTTCGGCTTAGAAACGGAGATGAGCACTGCCACCTAGAAGCAGAAATGCACGTCTGGGGGAACCTTTACCGTTTATGAAGAAAGATCCAACTAGATTGTTACATTTCCACCCA
The DNA here is from genome assembly GCF_964273705.1 of Natrix helvetica. Classification (NCBI taxonomy): domain Eukaryota; kingdom Metazoa; phylum Chordata; class Lepidosauria; order Squamata; family Natricidae; genus Natrix; species Natrix helvetica. The sequence goes on from NC_138549.1 coordinate 21,981,700, forward strand.
CTTGATTATAGAACAGAATGAGCTGGAAGGGACTTTGGAGGTCTTCTAGTCCAGTCCCCACATCATCATTATAGATGATGAATTGTCTGTTTGCAATCCACACTATCAGTAAAACATCTTCTACCAATTTTCTCTGAGTCTAATACTTACTATCAAATTAAATCTTAATTAAAGTCACAGACTAGCATAAATCCTAACCATATATATTAGAGTGTTCTTCTATTGATCTCTCATTGTGGCCTGTCAATTGTTCTATTTAAATTCTATATTAATTTAATCAAATGGATTTTGACTTGTTCAATTTCTGAATGGTATTCACCAGCAATATATTTAAAAAACAACCCTAATAAATGATCTAAATGTTGCTGATAGGTTTTTTTTTTAATTCAGTCCAATCTTTTCAGTGTCTCTTTTGGACTTATAGGTATTGCAACCACTGAGCTGATTACCTATTCTAATCTCTAAGAATTTCATATTTGTCTTATTAATAATTAAGTGTTGTAATTTATATGAATTACTGTCCCTCCATTGAACAAATGTCTTTGTGCATTCTCTTTCATGAAGATAAATGTTTCAAAATCAAAGCAAGAAATGATACATCTGGACTAATTCTCCTCCTCCCCTTCCCCCCCCCACTTTTAGAACTCTGATTATTACTGAACAATTCCTTAAACTTTGTATTGCGCTATTTGTAATGAGATGAAATATCTGTGGAACCCAGTTGGATGCTTCCATATAAGCAATTTAGCCATAAAATAAGAGTCTGTTATCTCAATTAAGGAACTAGCTTGGCAATGCTATTTAAAACAATCTGCTTTCCATTGAGGATCTGTATTCTGCATAGACCATAAAGATTGCTGAGACAATATTTACAGACACCTCACATCCTGGACATAATCTGTTTCTATTTCTCCCATCAGGATGCTGCTACAGAGCATTACATGCCAAAAAGAAGAGAAGAGAAGAGAAGAGAAGAGAAGAGAAGAGAAGAGAAGAGAAGAGAAGAGAATTCTTTATTGGCCAAGTATGATTGGACACACAAGGAATTTGTTTATTTAAATTTATACGAGAGATAGATAGATAGATAGATAGATAGATAGATAGATAGATAGATAGATGATAATTTCCACAGCATTGTCTCATTTCTCATCTTTTCTCATCCTCTCCTCTCATCTTTCCTACTATCTTCTCTCATTGGTTCCTTATTATTTATTATCTGTTGTTTATTATGATTTATGTCATTATTTGTTGCTTGTATGTACACTGAGAGCTTATGCAGCGGAAACAGATTCCTTGTGTGTCCAATCACATTTGGCCGAACAAAAATTCTATGATTCCATTCTATGATTCTAAAATTGGTATTGGCAATCTACTTCAGTTTTAAACTTGAATATAATAGAATAGAATAACAGAGTTGTAATGGACCTTGGAGGTCTTCTGGTCCAACCCCCTGCTTAGGCAGGAAACCCTACACCACTTCAGACAAATGGCTATCCAACATCTTCTTAAAGACTTCCAGTGTTGGGGCATTCACAACTTCTGGAGGCAAGTTGTTCCACTGATTAATTGTTCTAACTGTCAGGAAATTTCTCCTTGGTTATAAGTTGCTTCTCTCCTTGATTAGTTTCCACCCATTGCTTCTTGTCCTACCCTCGGGTGCTTTGGAGAATAGCTTGACTCCCTTTTCTTTGTGGCAACCCCTGAGATATTGGAACACTGCTATCATGTCTACTTGAATAGAGTGTAGTTGTGTCCACATTTCTTTAACAGCCAAAAGATCTCTTTGTAATATTTTCACAGCCTGCACTAGTATTTAGACAACCCAGCTTCAGAAAGACACCACATAACTTGATGTTAACATACTTGGCATGTTTGTTGATTAGTTGCTTGTATTTTATTTGTTTTATGCAGCATACAACATGTCTTTGTGTTGTGCAGAAAATTCAAAGCACTAATGAAAGTTAAAAATAGAATATAAGAAATCAAAACGTAAATTATGCTTTCTACTAAAATAGAACATTCATCTTTACAGATTGGGATCAAATATCTGTGTTTTCTTTTTTTTAAAAAGGGTTGTTTGATTTTTCTCATTTGCAGTGCATTCTTTAGAAAGTCGTCTCTGCAGGCATTAGCTTTTACTTCCCTGAGTAATTTTCCTGCATTCATTTACAGTTTGCTCTTCTTCCCAAAATGTGGATTCATACAATTCACAAACAATTTCATGAGGATAGAATTCCATCAGATGCCTGAGCGTCAGTGGTGGGATTCAAACATTTTTACTATCGGTTCTGTGGGTGTGGCTTGGTGGGTGTAGCTTGGTGGGCGTGGCAGGGGAAGGATACAGTAAAATCTCCATTCCCACCCCACTCCAGGGGAAGGTTACTGCAAAATTCCCATTTCCTTCCAATCATCTGGGACTCAGGAGGCAGAGAATAGATAGGGGCAGGGCCAGTCAGAGGTAGTATTTACTGGTTATCTGAACTACTCAGAAATTCCCACTACTAGTTCTCCAGAACTGGTCAGAACCTGCTGAATACCACCTCTGCTTAGCGTGTAGGAAAAGACTGTACATGATATGACGTAAATTCCCTAAAATCTAAAATATTTTTGGTTACATCAGAAAATGGACATTTATTGAATGAGTGCATAAAGTATTCTGGCGATGGAACACATGAGCTACAGTATTTTTCAGAGTATAAGACACAACTTTTTCCCTCAAAAAAGAGGCTGAAAATCTGGGTGTGTCTTATACACTGAATACAGCATTTTTTTGCCTCCCAAAACCCTGCCCCCTTCACCAAAATGGCCATGCAGAGCCTGTAGAAGGCTTTGAGAGAGCTCCTGGGGGCTGGGGAAGGCAGAAATGAGTGAAATGCAGGCAGTTTTTTGCTCAATTTTGCCCCCCTCCCCCCGAGTTCTCTATAAACCTCCTAAAGTCTATGCATGCAATTTGTTTTGACAAACAACGGGCCATTTTTTGCTTGTTTTGGGGGGGAACCCCTAAAGGCTATTCATGCCTTTTGGGGGGAGAAAAACAGGCCAATTTTTGCGAAAAATGGGCCATAATTGGGAGGTTTGCAGAGTGTAAAATCTTTTTTTTTTAATTTGCCTCTTCAAAACCTTGGTGCATCTTATACTCCGAAAAATATGGTACTTATGTTCCTAAAGTGATATGCCAGCCCATCTCAGGAGTTATTTATAGGGTTATATGGACCAAATAAACTCTAAATAATCTCTATGTTCTCATTGTTATTATACAGTTTCTGTCCATATAGAAGCTTCACACTCCAAACCGTGTCATATTGTCTTTTATATATTTTTGACTCACTGCATTACATAAATACAGTGAGTATTTATGCTGCTGCTGTGCTCGTACATCATGATTTATATTTCAATCTTTAACCAATTCCAACTTAATAAACCCTAGTAATAGAAACTAGGATTTAGTGAAGAGATATCCCTCCAAATATTGATGGAGAATAACTTGTGCCATCGCTAGGATATAATAGCCATTGGCAGTGGAATTGAGGGGAGTGCCAAAAATGTCAAAATTTCAATTGTGTTGAAACTTTGCCCCTTACATTCAGATGTATGGGACGTGGTGGCTCAGTGGCTAAGACGCTGAGCTTGTCAGCCAGAAGGTCGGCAGTTCGGCAGTTCAAATCCCTAGCCCCGCATAATGGAGTGAGAGCCCATTACTTGTCTCAGCTTCTGCCAACCTAGCAGTTCAAAAGCACGCAAAAAACGTAAGTAGAAAAATAGGAACCGCCTTTGGTTGGAAGGTAACAGCGTTCCATGAGCCTTCGGTGTTTAATCATGTAGGCCACATGACCATGGAAATGTCTTCGGACAGCGCTGGCTCTTCAGCTTTGAAGCGTAGATAAGCACCCCCCCTAGAGTTGGGAACAACTAACACATATGTGCGAGGGGAACCTTTACCTTATCACCCCTTTCGACCTCTTTGTACACACCCCTGGCATTGATGAACTTGTTGCTCAAGAACAACTGCTGTAGGCTACCTACACTTGAATTAGAAGAACTTGCAAATACAGCGCAGAATTCTGTACTCATCTTCTTCTGTATTGCATGTTCATCTTCAATAAGCAATGTTGAGTAATGCATTCCCACCTATGGTACCCGACTTTAGAATACATATATTTTTTAAAAAATGAACCTGGGGGCTTGTGCAGCTGAACAAGGTATGAAGGCCAATAACATTTTGAAAGCAGGTGATACAATGCCAAGCTTACAAATGGAGAAGTCAATATTATCAAATTGGGCTGTCTTCGAAAAGTTTGCCATCAATACTGACTGGTGCAGAGTGTGACCTCCAGGAAGTTCACCATAGGGGGTTCCAGGCTACTTCATTTTTTAACAGAATTTCCTTTACGCCCAGTTGTTCTCTCCTTTACTGAGAAGTCCACCCAATGAATAAATCATATGGACATTTCAGAGGGCTTCTGTTGACCTAGAAAGTCAGTCCAGGGTGCTCAATACCCCAAAGAACATCCCCTTCTATCCAAACCTTCCCATTTTTAAAAAGAAGATATTTATCTCCCTGATTGAATTTCTCCAGGCAATTTGCCACTTTGACTTCTTTGCTTATCTGGTTTGGTAGTTCTTTTCCTAGTTTCAGTATGCATGTCATTATTCATTTCTTTTGAATAATGTTAGCTGTCTCCATGTGAATATTTTAAAATAAATAAATAACTGCAGTTGCTCGTGTTTCATTCTTTTCCTTTATTCCTTTTCTCTGTTTCATTGTTCCCTTTTCTTTCACCTTCTACTCCTCCTCTCTTGACTTCTGGACTACCGAAATTTAGACTGAAAATTAATTAGTGCACACGATTGCGTTACGCCCGAAAGAGTTATGGATACTGATGAAGCTCTGTAAAGAAATACTGATAAGGCTCTGTTGAATGTGTGGCATCAAAAGTAAGATAGCTAAATATCCCTCCTTCCCAAAGCTTATACCAATAAGTAATTGATTCCTCTGGATGTCTGCCAGGAAGTGTATCTTTCTTTCTTTTTTCTCTGTAATGATGTCAAAGAAACCTTTTCTTGTGTCAGTAAAAAAAGAGTTGGTAAGCCAGACAATCTATTTTAAATCCATGAGCTTTGAGATTCAGTATTTCAAAGGACTGCCAGTAATAGCAAGGATATGCTAAGGGTGCACAGATTTTAAATTTATTTAAACTAAGTTTCTTTCCCCCTCCCATTTAAAAGGAAACCAGAATAATGATTTTCTGTCATAAAGACCAACCTGTTTCATATTATGTGTGTGTGTGTGTGTTGTATTTGTGCTGATAAATAAATAAAGGGAGACTAGTATAGATCCTTACTGGGATTTAGCATACCATATTTGGGCATACCAGGGGTTGTAACACACACACACACACACACACACACATATAGATATAGATATATAGATATAGATATATAGATATAGATATATATGTGTGTGTGTGTGTATATGTGTGTGTGTGTGTGTTTCGACCTGAAAGACCCAAATATAACAAGACCAGCATACCTACACCTGTGAAAATTTTATATATATATATATATATATATATATATATATATATATATATATATATATATATATATATATATATATATATATATATATATATATATATATATATATATATAATAATAATAATAATAATAAATATTTATTTCTTAGCCACACCCTCTCCCGAAGGACTCGGGGCGGCGTACAATGAAACATATGAAATAAAGATGTGGACAAAACAAACATATAACAGAGACATATACCGAGACATACACAAGGAGGAGGTCGGCTGATAAATAAAACAATTAAAATACAATATTTAAAAACCCCTAGATAATTAAATATAATTAAAATACCCAGTAAAAACCCGTCAGGAGCGATATGGTTAGATCAAAGTTGAGCCAGGCCAGCTGCTTGGAATAGGTGGGTCTTAAGCTTAATACAAAAGGAGCGGAGGTCAGAGGTATTCCTAATATCCGGAGGGAGGTCATTCCACAGGGCTGGGCCCGCCACAGAGAAGGCTCTACTCCTAGGCGCCGCCCCCCGACACTGTCTAGTGGACGGCACCTGGAGGAGGCCCTCTCTGTGCGAGCGGATTGGTCGCAGGGATGTATGGGGCAGAATACGATCCCGCAAGTAACTAGGTCCTGAGCCATGGAGCGCTTTAAAGATTATTATCAGAACCTTGAAACGCACCCGATAGACCACAGGAAGCCAGTGCAGCTCGCGCAGGAACGGTGTCACATGGGAGTACCTAGTACTCCCCATAATTACCCGCACGGCTGCGTTCTGGACCAACTGTAGCCTCCGGGTGCATTTCAAGGGAAGCCCCATGTAGAGAGCGTTACAGTAGTCCAAGCGGGACGTCACCAGCGCATGAGTGAGTGTGCGTAAGGCGTCCCGGTCCAGTAGGGGGCGCAATTGGCGCACCAGGCGAACCTGGTGGAATGCCTCCCTTGCCACGGCTGTCACATGGTCATCCATGGACAGCCGGGCATCCAGGAGGACGCCCAAATTGCGCGCCCGCTCCACGGGGGCAAGTTGAATGCCCCCAATGGCCAATGATGGAATTAATTGGCTGAACCGGGGAGCTGGTACCCACAGCCACTCCGTCTTGGAGGGGTTGAGCTTGAGTCGGTTGTCATCCATCCAGATCCGTACGGCTTCCACACACCGGGACATCACTTCGATGGCCTCGTTGGGGTGGTTCGGGGTGGAAAAGTACAGCTGAGTATCATCAGCGTACAGATGGTATCCCACCCAGAAACCGCGGATGATCTCACCCAGCGGCTTCATATATGTGTTGAAGAGGAGTGGCGAGAGGACCGACCCCTGTGGCACCCCACAAGTAAGGGGGCGTAGGGTCGACCTCTCTTCTCCTGCCAACACACACACACACACACACACACAGACACACACACACACACACACACACACACACACACACACACACACACATATATATATATATATATATATATATATATATATATATATATAATAAATGCATAATTGCATATGTACGTGTATATGTATAAGCGTGTGTGTGTGTGTTCTGACCGAGGCTTCCCAACAAACAAACCTTTTATTAATTTACTGTGTGGCAACTCTGTGTGGCAACTCTGTGCATGCGCACCCTGGGAACAGGCTCCAGCTGTTCATCTGCCTCTCTGATGTCTGATTCTGAAGGCAGCTGATAACTGGCATATGGCCCTGGTCTCCTCTCTGCCTCTGACACAGAGCCCTCATCAGAGCCTTCCCCAGACTCCAGGACTGGCCCATGTTCCTCCCAACCTCCTCACTGTCCGAATCTGCTGCCAGCTCTGCTGGCTGCTGGTGGGCCACACAAGAGCTGCATGAAGTAGGAGAACCATTTGGCTTAAAAATAAACCTGAAAAGGAGCCAGGTTATGTTGAATAAATTCACTAAACAAAAAAAATATCTGGAGGAGAACCAGATTCAATAGACCACTACATATACCTTGGCTAATGGATCTCAATGGAAGGTGATACAATAAAGTAAACTGAAGTCGTGTTAAATGTGGTTGGCAGGCATTCGATAAGCTAAGTGTAATTTTCAAGAACAACCTCCTCTATGCCTGAAGAGAAAAGTTTTCAATCAGTGTGCGCTACCTTCTCTAACATATGCCGGCGAAATATGGACACTAACCTCACAATCAATACAAAAGCTACACATAGCACAAAGTGCCATGGAAAGATACATGATCAGCATCACAAAGCAAAATAGAAAGACCTGCGCATGGATTAGAGAATAAGCAAAAATATACAATGCCATCAAAAGAGTAAAAGAATTGAAATGGAAATGGTCTGGTCACCTAGCACCAAGAACTGATGCCAGGTAGACCAAGGCAGTCCTAGAATGGATCCCACTTGATAAAAAGCATCCATGAAACAGATCTAAAACAAGAAGGATTTACAACATCAGCAAGTATTGCGGGCCCAATCTGCAAAAGAAAGCTGAGGACAACACACACACACACACACACACACACACACACACACACAAATTCACTTTCATTGGCATATTCCAAATTATGAAGGAAAGTAATAAATTTCCATGGATGCCACTCAGGGGTGAAATTCAGCAGGTTCTGAAGAACCGGTAGCGGAAATTTTCAGTAGTTTGGAGAACTGGCGAATACCACCTCTAGCTGGTCCCAGAGTAAGGTGGGAATGAAGATTTTGCAATATCCTTCCCCCAGGACTGGGGTGGGAATGGAGATTTTGCAATATCCTTCCCCCAGGACTGGGGTGGGAATGAAGATTTTGCAATATCCTTCCCCCAGGACTGGGGTGGGAATGGAGATTTTGCAATATCCTTCCCCCAGGACTGGGGTGGGAACGGAGATGTTGCAGTATCCTTCCCCCAGGACTGGGGTGAGAATGGAGATTTTGCAATATCCTACCCCGACGACGGGTGGGAATGGAGATTTTGCAATATCCTTCCCCCAGGACTGGAGTGGGGATGAAGATTTTGCAATATCCTTCCCCCAGGACTGGGGTGGGAATGGAGATGTTGCAGTATTCTTCCCCCAGGACTGGGGTAGGAATGGAGGTGTTGCAGTATCCTTCCTCCAGGACTGGGGTGGGAATGGAGATTTTACAGTATCCTTCCCCTGCCATACCCACCAAGCCATGCCCACAGAACCGGTAGTAAAAAAAAATGAATTTCACCATTGATGCTACTTAATTATTGTTACCATCACTATGCCGGCTCAAAACATTGAAAGCCTTCTGAAGGGGGGGAGGGAGAAGTTGCTTGGCCAAAGGTTTTTACAGTCAATAACTGCAATTTCACACCTGCTCGGTGGCATTTGTGGAAATATCAAGCTTAATCGCAGCTATACCAATGAACTAGTTTAAATTACATCCTTTGTATCTCAACACTACTGTGCGCTGGAGGCCTGGTTGGAAAATTCCTCTAGAAGAAGTATTATGATTGACCGAACCTCCCTGAATGGATTAGATGATGTCCCTCTGTGTATCTCTGTATGTGTGCAACATGAACTATGCATTAAGAAGTTGTAAATTGCCTTCCTGTCTTTATTCTGCCTGTCAGAACTGAATAAATATAATCACTCTTTTCTGAATAGCACTAGAAATCAAAATCATTTACACCCTGGATCAATTTCATGTGTGACATCTAACAGTAAATTTGGGTCTTTTAACCACTGAGAAAGCATTTGCTAAAAAAAAAAAATTAGAGTCCCTAGTCTTTCAGCTACATGCTTTAATTTGCTGGCAGATTCCTTGGCATAACTTATAGGCAAGGTAAGCCTCTTCTGCAAACAAACAGAAGATGGGACACATTTATTACAGTCACAGAACAAAATTCTATCCTCTTACAAGAAGATTTACAAAGTATCAGTAACAGATAGCATTAAAAGTCTGAATAAATTGGAGAAAAAAATGGAGCAAACTGATACATGCTATAAATACAAATCCTAGACTAATGTTACAAATGCATTTCTGTGTATTGCTGTGCTATAACAATATGAGAAGTACATTTGCTCTGATTGTATATATAAAATACCTAATTTATTCCTTGCCTTACATTGGTCTGAACATTCCCTTAAAGGGGCGATTAAAGTAAATCTTCTGAGATATAATTATTGACTAATGGAATAAGGGCTCCTGGGGGATGGACTAGAACACCCCTAAGGTATCTTACAGCCCTATGATTCTATAATGCTATGAGTCAAACCATCCTTTGAATGTTTCCACAGCCCTAGAATGTTTTATGATAAGCAGTATATTAAAAGTAGTCAACTTTATTTAGCTGATGAAGATATCTGGGATATTGAGAGCATATTGTGATTACCGTGGCATAACAACAGCCATGAGGAGGACAGATCTGTTTCCAAAAGGGCTTCCAATGTGTCCATGGGCATGGTCAACCCTCAAGCCCCCAGACTCATTTATCTGTATGTCTTCCAGTCAGCGTTAGATTCTTTGGGATTGCCTGGCCAACGCTGCAAATTTCTTGCCAAGAATTCAGAAGTGGTTTGTCATTTTCTTCTTCTTCTTCTTCTTCTTCTTCTTCTTCTTCTTCTTCTTCTTCTTCTTCTTCTTCTTCTTCTTCTTCTTCTTCTTCTTCTTCTTCTCCTCCTCCTCCTCCTCCTTCTTCTTTTTCCCCTCCTCTTCCTCCTCCTCCTTCTTCTCCTTCTTTGTCTCCTCTTCCTCCTCCTCCTCCTCCTCCTTCCCCTCCTGCTCCTCCTTCTCCTCCTCCTCCTCCTTCTTTTTTTCTCCTCCTCCTCCTCCTTCTTCTCCTCATCCTCCTTCTCCTTCTCCTTCTCCGGCTTCTCTTTCTCCTCCTCTTTCTCCTTCTTCCTCTTCATTCGAGAGAAAGGGGGGAAGGGAGGGGGAGGGAGAGAGAGAGAGAGAGACTGGCCCAAAGTCACCCAACTGACTTCATGTCTAAGGCAGGACTAGAACTCCCAACCTCCTAGTTTCTAATCTGCTATTTTAACCACTGCATCCAACAATGTGATGCAGCGGCCAAAAAAAGGTAAGCATTATTTTGTATGGTTCCATACAAGATCATATAAAGTCCAGATTCCATATCTTCGGGTATCTGAAAAATTGTCACACACAAAAAGGAACTGAATTTATTCTTTATGGGCCTAGAATGCAAAGTCACAAGCACTGGCTTAAACCCACAAGGAAGACGAAGGGAACAAACTTCTGGGAACAAACTTCTGGGTTGCCCATAGGGGTGTTTTTCACCCTTCAAAGGCTTCAGAGAAGCCTCCTGAAGCCTCCGGAGGGAGAAAACAACCCAATGTGCAAACTGGAACTTCTGCTTTGCACGTTGGGTTGTTTTTTGCCCTCCAGAGACTTCATTTTTGCCAATTTTGGCAAATAATGAAGGCCAAAATCAGTTGGCCAGCACAAGCATGCACGCTGAAGCTGACAGGGCAACGTTTTGTGTACCCTAAGAAATGGCTCTGTGTGCCACCTGTGACACACGTGCCATAGGTTTGCCATCACGGGATTATGGGGTCGTTAAAAAGACAATGATGATGAGGAGGAGGACAATGATATAGTTCCCTTTTTATGTATTCAGAGCATGCCTGTTTTTATTTAATGCTTTAAAAAAGAGAGACTCTTTAAAAAAAATGGAGACAAGAACTTAGATGGCCAAGAAGCCCATAGATGCTCTATGATCCTAACCATCGCAGGAAAAAAAAAAAGAGGGAAAACGCTGTTGGTTAAAATGAGAAGGTTTGATTTTGCAAGTTTTACTGAAGGTTTGTTCATGTCGGTGATTCTGGATCTGAATGTGGATTCAGGCCAGGTGGATTTGGCTCTGGGGGGTCTTTACCTGACCTACACGGAAAATGAGATGTTGAGGTGGGGCAAACAGGAAGGCAAAATTCATGAACAGTGACATGGAATGGGGAAGATCACACGTATTCCAGTTAGCCTTTTGGGGGGGGGGGGAACTAACATGAGCGATGGTGGCAGAGTGGTTAGAGTGGAGTACTGCAGGCTACTTCTACTGACTGCCGGCTAACTGCAATTTGGCAGTTCAAATCTCACCAGGCTCAAGGTTGACTCAATCTGAAGACCCAGATTGTTGGGAGCAATATGCTGGCTCTGTAAACCACTTAGAGAGGGCTGTATAAAGTACTGTAAAGCGATATATAAGTCTAAGTGCTATTGCGATCCATTCATGTGGAAGAGACAAATGATGTTCTTTTTCTTTTAGTATTAGGCTGTCGAATGAACATAAAACTTTAAAAATTGGAGACCTGCATTAGCAAAACACGAGAAGAGTAAATGGAATCAGTACAATTGGCAAAATACAAAGAGAACTGCTGTACTTTTATGAGAGAAGGAGGCAGGGTCCCAGCAAAATTTGAGTATCTCAGTTTCCTCAGTTAAGAGCATTGAGTGCTTCTAAGCATCCTAATTCTGGCATTTCATCTGCCAAAACAAAAAAAGCAAACATGAAAGTCAGTCACATATTCTTCCACCCTGTAAAACATGAAATGTTCCTTTCCAAACTGGGGCAGGAAATCAAAAAGAAAGCTTTTTGGAAAAGTAAGACTGGAAGATCCACCCACAGCCTCGTTCTCCTCAAGGGCATCCTCCAGCTGTTGTCTACATAAGAGCGAAGAAATAAGAGAAGAAGGTGGGCATAGCTCCAAGATACAACCTGATGCTATAGTGGGGGGGGATTTCACTTTTGGAAAAGGGCTGCGTTCTCAAAATATATCTCAGCTCATCGAAGAGAATAAAATCCCTCCCTCCTTCATTTCACTTTCTTCTTTTATTTCATCTGGGAAAGCAGAATTGGCTAAGCCACTCTATTGTATTATCAACCCACTGTCACACTGCAGAGCTGCAAAATTGGATTGCAACTTCTTTCCCTCTGGTTGATCTGCCCTGGTGACACAGTGGTTAAATTTCGGAACTGCGGGTAACTTCCCAAGAGCGTGAAGCAAACTCCTTGTCACGACAAAAAGCCCTTTTATTAATTTACTGTGAATTCTGCTCATTCACATCCAGCAAAGCCTTTCAAGGGAGGATTTACAGTCACAGACCTTATCTGGCTTCGAGTGCTGCCAGGCTGATATCTGTAAAACTTGGCAAGGAGTCTCAGAGAGTTACGAACCAATTAACCGAACTAATTGTCTCCTGCAAACTCCATACTCCTTTAGCTTATTTCCTCTAGGAGGGACCATTCATCGTCCACCTGTGGCCTTACTCCCAAGTCGACCCCTGTTCTTTAGCTGTTCCCTTTATCTGGCAACTCTGCACATGTGCACCCTGGGAACAAGCTCCAGCTGCTCGTTGCCTCACTGATGTCTGATTGTGAAGGCAGCTGATAACTGGCATACGGCTCCAGCCCCCTCTCTGCCTCCGACACAGAGCCCTCATCAGAGCCTTCCCCAGACTCCAGGACTGGCCCATGTTCCTCCCCAACATCCTCACTGTCCGAATCCACAACAATCTTTGCCCACAGTCTGGAGTTGATCCTGATTAGGCGCAAGGTTGACTCAGCCTTTGATTGTTCCGAGGTTGGCAAATTGAGGACCCAGATTGTTGGGGGCAATATGATGACTCTGTAAAACACTTAGAGAGGGCTGTAAAAGCACTATGAAGCAGTATATAGGTCTAAGGGCTATTGCTACGGCTAGGAAGAGACAGCACCCAAATACTTAAAAGGCAAATTTGGAGATACACTCCTTGCATTCTACAAAGGCTGCTTCATTCATATATCCTTCCTAGCAGACTCAATGGCATTCTTTTGCAGTTGAGCGATTCTTTGATTTGCCACTAACCTGATGTGCAATCTTCTAGTCAAGGCTCCTGCTGAGTCTGCTCACACAGCAAGTTCTGGGTGGCGCATGGTCTTGTCAAATATGATTAGACGGGAGCTACATTATCTTCCTTCTTGACTATGTGTGGACCACTACACAGGGGGCATATTGGTAATGCTATTAATTTAGAAGGCAAGAAGAAGCTCTGCTGGCAGGAACCAAATGTCTGCTATAACTTATGGTTTCTGTGAAGATCCCACAAGACAGGGAATGAAGAGGAGAGCGGGTTAAAAAAAAGAAAAGAAACCTTCCCCGAAAATCCAGCAAGCAGCTTCTGGTTTTCCTTTTTCTTTTTCTAATGGATTGTGCTTCCAGGACAGTCAGGTTACTCGAAGCATAGTAATTTGTAGTCTGCTGTTTATAATTATCATTTATTCCATTTATGTACTTCACATCCATTTATAAACTGCATTTGGATATTATGGCATGGCAGCTCCAGCTATATTGCCTATACAGCATCTGATCTTGCCATGATGTGCCTGCCATCCTGCCAAATCTATCTCCAATTAACTCTCCTTGAAATCAAAGGGATTTCCTGGGGTCGTTATGATTTACAACAACTTGGAAGATGCAGGATTAGGATATCCAATATTTATTTTTGCCATTAGCGGGTCAGGAAACGTTTGGAAGAAGAGCCGTCTGGACCCTTAGTAATTTCTGCAGCTCAAACCTGGATGTCCCTCCACTCTCACAGTCGTTCTGATGCTCTGTGTGTTATCCTCCTGCAATCTACCCTGACAAGCTTGCGTTATGCAACACCACCATTCAAACGAGGTTTGAGCTGAACTGGATCACCTTCTGCTGGCTATAGTCTGCACCAGTCGTGGGTTTCGGATCCCGGTGCAACCGGTACAATGCAAGAGGGCCTGGCGTCCACCACATGAACATGTGCAGCACGTGCACACACACATTTCCTTATCTCCTGCGACACTACATGATGCTTCTGTGTTGCACGTGGTCCCCTGCACCCCATTTTCACCTGCAACAGCCTCCTGCAGCCTTCTATCAGCCAAAACAGAGTTCAGGGGGGCTGTGCACACCCCCTGAGCTCTGTTTTCTCTGGCAGAGGCACCACAGGCCAGTCCTTTGCTGTCTCCTGGGCCAGATCTAAGCAGTCTGTGGGGTGGATCTGGCCCGTGGGTCTTGACTTTGATACCACTGCTGTATAAGGTTGCTTTCCTTTTCTCCTCATCTTTTTTCAACTGTCTTCCAAACATTGTAAAATGAAAAATTAGAACAAATGATATTGATGGGGAAAAGAAGGCCGGGAGTGATTCCTCCAATTCCTGGAAATCAAATTGTACCACTAGGAAGGCCAGCAAGTATGGCCAGCTGCTGGGTACCAGATGGCTATCATTAGCAAATGATGTTGGAGTGCCATCTCTCAGAAACACATTAAGGCACGCTCCACAAATTCTATGCATGGCTTGATCATTCAAGTGTTCAAGCAAGCCCTCTGAACTACTGGCCAGTTGGGAGCGCTTAACTGGTCTTGCCCTACCCACTCATCCCTTTTTTCCCTGTCTCTTTTGTTGATAAAGATAGGAACATAAACACTGTGAAATTTGTCCAGTATCTCCTCTTTTACCTTCACCTTTGCCTCTCCATTCAGGACCAATGTTCTCAAATCCCCAAATCCTTCCAGTTTCTTCCATTCTGTTCAGTTCAGAAATCAGTGTCTGGGAGATAGAATTGCTGTGTGGTGGATCAAGAGATGCCGCTTGTCCCATGAGTGAAATGGCAGAGAGCCAGCCAGTCTTAAAACTATCACTGGAAATGCATAGTTTACTTCTGCAGTCAAAAACCTGCTAAGAAGGAAGAACCAGAAGGACGAGATGGCCTTTCTGATTTGGTAGGATTGCACTCCGAATATATAAATTACTTTTTGACATTTCTTTTCTGATGACACCTTTCCCTGGACACTAGTTTTTGTTGTATATTACTTCAGTGTCTGTCCATGAATATTTATAAAACTTTGATTTCCAATTTTCCCTACATAGCTGTTCTTATGGCCCAGAGGACTTACCTATTTTATCATTGCCAGTCTCACAATGGCCATTTGTAAGAAGAGGAAAGTAGAGATATTTGCAACAATATTTGCCAACAACTACCTGTAAATGAAGTTTTCCACTTGTTTATCCAAGCATTTTAATTTACTTAGGCTCTATTATTTACTAAACGGCCCAGCAAAATTGCTACTTGAATCCAGATGTACTAGTGGTAACTCAAAAATTATTCCATCAGATCTAAGACATTCTTATTCTTCTATGAACAAATAGAATTATGATATGAAGACATTTTAAGGGCTTAGTACCCCATTAATTTAAAATGAATTAGTAATTCTGCCTACCATGTAAGCTCGGGTTTTCCTTTTTATTTCTTCATATATTATATACTGTGCTCTTTATAATGTGAAAACCTAAATGATGCAAATTAATTTCATCCACCTTTTTTTTAAAAAAATATAGCAGTTTTCATTAGCATGGCAGTTTAGCAAATGTAACATTAATTGTTAATGTGCAATTGTTTTAATGAAATTCTAATTGGCTCAAATTTCATTTTAACAAAAGCAAGTTTTGCACTCACAAAGCATTGAAGTTGCTTAGTCAGGTATCAAAAATTGGATTTTGTTGGCTTAGTTGTAACTAGCAATTATTTGTCTACAATCATCAGCATATTTATTAGATAGTAACTGAACCCATAGGACATATTTTCTGAATACTGCCTAAGACAGAGGTGGTATTCAGCAGTTCTGACCAGTTCTGGAGTAGTTTGGAGAACTGGTAAATACTACCTCTGACTGGTCCTGCCCCCATCTATTCTTTGCCTCCTGAGTCCCAACTGATCAGGAGGAAATGGGGAATTTGCAGTATCCTTCCCCTGGAGTGGGATGGGAATGGAGATTTTACAGTATCCATCCCCTGCCACACCCACCAAGCCACACCCACCAAGCCACACCCACAGATCCGGTAGTAAAAAGATTGGAATCCCATCACTGGTCTAAGACCTTCATGTTCATGTCTATCTATGTCTTTTTTTAAAGAAAGGAAACAAAACTGGCGTGGATTTCAGTCTTACAAGTTGCTGCAAGTTGCTAAATAGGTCCCACCAAACATGATGAATGAACTACTAGGGTGAAAGATAATCAACACCTTTAAATCGCCAGTCTTGCTTTTTATAAAGCGCTGCATTTTCAAGCAACGGAGAGGCAACTTGCAAACCTTTCTATTTGACTGAATTAAGGTAGTCCTCATTTATTGAATGTCTCATTTGGTGACAGTTGGCAGGTACAATAGCAATGGAAAAATAACTTTGCAACCTATTTTTGCATTTAGGATCTTTGCAGGCCTTTAAAGCAAAGCAAAGCAAAATTGAGGAAAGTTTGTTAGCATAGACCTGGTTTCACTTAGCAACCTCTTTACCACATCTAGGAAGAAAGAATAACTAATCCATTGTTGCTCGTTATATCAGTGTTTTCCATTGCTCAGCACAGGTCCCTTCTGACCTCATCATTGGTGTCTCCTGCTGCTTGGAGGCTCCAGCAGGGCAAATACTGCTCAATGTCAACTTGCAAATCATTCCTGGCCTGCTCTCGAGTTGCCATAGGCAGGAGGGGGAGCTGCCATGACCAGAAGCACATTCCACACATGCCTTTCTCCAGATTGTATCCCAGGTTACCAGACCCAGCTGGAGAGGCACATGAAAATGCTTTGTTGGAGAATGTGATTTATGACACACCCTGGGAGGAGGGGGAAAACTAAGTCATGGTTGGTCCATAAATCATGTGGGGCAGAGCTGACTCCACTCAGGAATGTGCTGTCATGTTAATTAGGGCATCCTTGGAACTCTGACACTCTAATTTAGCTCCTCAATCCCACTTCCTCTTGACCAGTTTTTCCTTTGAAGGTGTTGATGAAGACATGGGAGGAAATAGAGAGAAATTATGAGCCGTACAACTTCCAGTAAGCCATGCCCAAGAAAGATGGACAATTAATCCAATGGTGGGTTTCGGATCCCTTTGCAACTGGTTTGATGCAACGGGCCCCGGCGGCCACCACATGAATGCACGCAGCGCATGTGCACATGCGCACAGCACATGCATGCATCCTTATCTCCTGCGACGCTCCACGACGCCTCTCTGCAATGCTCCAGCTACTCGGCAGAGTGTCACACAGGCGCCGTATGCTCCGTGCGCTGAAGCGCCTAAAATCTCAAATACAGGTAAGGAAGGCATGCGGGCGGATGGGCCCTCCAGAGCACCATATCGAAACGGTACCCGGTGCTCCCAGCAGGCACCAGTACATCCATACTGGGGTGTACGGCCTGCAACCCACCACTGAATTAATCCCACTCCCAACAGTAGCAGCCCTAGAGTGAATGGAAAGTACAACCAGAAGAAAAGAAAAAGTAAGTAATAACTTGAGCTTCACAAGGATGACACTTTTGATGTTGAGGAGTCTTGTGGATAAGCAGGCAAAAGCATCTGGTGAAGATGGCAGCAGGAATCCAAGTGTAGCATTCTAGGCTTAGTGCGAAGTTATTTTCAAATCTTAAACACTCATATATTAAGTAAATTCTAGCTGAGATTGCTAGATGCATAGGAATGTTGATAATGAATGTTGACATCAAGCTACCAATAAAGGAGAATATTTGTAACATCCTTAGTGCTAGTAAGGGATGCAGTTTGCTGTCAGTTTAGATTCTAGTGGCTTGTCCTGTCAGTGTTGGAATAGAATAGAATAGAATAGAATAGAATAGAATAGAATAGAATAGAATAGAATAGAATTCTTTATTGGCCAAGTGTGATTGGACACACAAGGAATTTGTCTTGGTGCATATGCTCTCAGTGTACATAAAAAGACAAGATACATTTATCAAGAATCATAAGGTACAGCACTTAATGGTAGTCATAGGGTACAAATAAGCAATCAGGAAACAATATCAATATACATCGTAAGGATACAAGCAACAAAGTTACAGTCCTGCAGTCATAAGTAGGAGGAGATGGGTGATAGCAGTGATGAGAAGATTAATAGTAATAGTAATGCAGCCTTAGTGAATAGTTTGACAGTGATGAGGGGATTATTTGTTTAGCAGAGTGATGGCATTTGGGGAAAAAACTGTTCTTGTATCTAGTTTTCTTGGTGTGCAGGACTCTTAGAGGGGGTGGTCTTAGATATTCTTTGGTTTGATGGTTTACTGTTGGCTGCTTTGGCAGTTTCTTAATTGGGTTTTTGTTTACTTCATTGGTCTGATGTTAATCTTTGAGTCTATGTTGATCTGGGTGCTGATTTGTGTTGGTTCTGCTGTATTGGGTTGAGTGGTCAGGGCCTTTTTGATAAAGTTGTGTGAGTATCCATTTTGTTGGACTGTGTTGTATAGATTCTTCATTTCCTTTTTCTGCTGGTCTGGGTTGCTGCAATGCATTTGGGCTCATCTTAAAAAAAAATCTTTACATAGCTTCTCTTGTGGGAAGTTGGGTTGTTGCTTTGATAATGGAGCACCCAGTTAGTATGGGTGGTTATTCTTGCCATGGTGGTCTCTGCTGATCAGGGTGTCCACTATTGTCCAGGAAGAGTAGCAACCTGTTGTTTTCCTCTTCTCTAGTAAACTGGGTTCCTTTAAAAATACTATTGATGATTCTGTGACTGTTCTCTAATTGGATCTTTTTTTATTATGGTGAGGGTGTCATCTATATATCTGATATATATATATATATATATCTGATATATATATATATATATATATATATATATATATATATATATATATATATATATATATACACACACACACACACACACACACATATATACACACACATACACACACACACACACACACACACACACACACACACACACATACACATACACATACATATACATATATATATATATATATATATATATATATATATATTGTATTGTGGAAGTGCTATGGCTTCTAGACAATGCATGACAAATCTGTACCAACACTGACAGGGCAAGCCACTAGATTATAAACCACACTCCTTACTGGTAATGATGATGTTACCTAGTTTGGGTAATGAAACATCTTCAAGAAATCAAACAAGCTCAGAGAGCACCAAGGACCACTCACATCAAGCTACATTGGAGCAACAATGCCTGATAAAATGCTGTCATCCTATCTAAAATTCTATGGTCATCTTTGCTTTCTGGTCGTGTACCTCTCATGCACTTGATGCATCCTTATTAAGGTAAAAAAGTCAGCTTCAGATATCATAACCCCTTTGGGTACCAGAGCAAAGAGCAACTATTGATGGCCTCCGCAGTACAGCCAATAAATTCATGGTCAGCAAACACTTCTAGTTTTATTTGTAGCTTGCTTTGTGCCATTTCACCATTTCATCACCAGGCCTATTATAATGCTCTCCATAGAAACTCCTCCTCTTTTTCTAGTTTTACACTGTTTGTTCTACCCTAGAGCATGGTATACATCTAGAAAGAAGCTCAAAGATCTGGTGTTATTTTGGTGGAATAGATACCAGGGAAGTCAGTCTAATTCCCATCTGGAAAACATGAAATAATCCAGACTCTGTGAGTGGTAACCATTTCATAATTCCTCTTCCTTTAGCCCAGCATTTCTACTCCAGAAATCAGGAAAATGCAGTTCTGCGAAGGAGTACCAGCATATGGATGCCTCCCACATGACACTTGCATTAATTCGTATAGTTATGGCAATGCAGATAGCAATCATCCACCGTGAAGACTCGTTCGAAACACTGAATATATTTTTGATAAAGTGAACGTTGCTTGGATACAACAATTTGAAAGTAGGATTTTGCCCTTTGGCTCTATCTGAGTTAGGCAATACAATTTTTCATGCATTTAGAAATTATAATCTAATTAAGTCTTGAATGGTAGAGGGCTTTCAGAATGCATTAAATTTCTATTTTTCCCCTCCTACACTGATAAAACAGTGGCAAAGTTTAACTCCAAGCAATATCTTTGGGCTCCATAGATTTAGTTTCTTATCCTGAACTAAGAGCCCTACATTGTATTCCAGTGACGAGGGTTTTTTTTTTCTACTTCAACACAATAACAGAGTTCACACCTCATCCAACAGTGAGTCTTAATTAAACTATTCAATGATCTGTAGCATACGCCTTAAGCAAAGGTTCCACAGAGTATTCAACATTTCAGATTGGGGAAAGTAGTTATTAACCAATGATAAAATAAACACCCCAGAACAATGATAAGCTAATGTGTTCCTGTTGAAAAGATCAGTAAACAGTAACAACTGTTTAAAATCCTGAAATCACCAAAGGTTGTAATAGCAAGGGAATTAAGAAGCAAAACCTGGCATCTGATCTTCTAAATTATCATACGTAGCCTCTTCTTTAATGCAGGACTCTTATATTTTTTGAAACTCCTTCGAGTAAAGGGTATGTTTGATTTTTAATCTTGTGTACCCCAACTTGCTTATGTTGGGATGTATACTTTTTATAGTTTTTAGTTTTTTAAAAAAAAATACTAATTGTTTTTATCCCATCCTCCTTATGCTGCTCTATGACTATAATAAAGATTTAGTTTGACATTTTCTGCCTTTTTGCTTGCCTATCCATATTCCTGAATATTGAGGGTGGCACTGTGCTGGATTTGAACACATTCATATGCATATTGATTTATGCACATTGATATTGGCGAACAGTGATGGCGAATCTTTTAGGCACCAAGTGCTAAAAAGGTAGCACTTACCGTGTCCGCATGCTTCTCACAAGCGCTTGTCTGGGCTGGCCAGGGGGCATGCACATGCCAGAAAATGAACTTCGGTTTCTGGCATGGGCATGCGCGCCACCCAGCAAGCCTTCTGGTTACTGCTGTGCATGCACCGATCAGCTGGCCGGTGCGCAGGCTCATCCCGGAAACAGAAGACCAGCACTGCCGCACGTACAAAGGCCAGCTGATCATTGCATGTGCATGTGTGCCAGAAACCCAGAAGAGGAACGGGTGATGCCACGTGTGCCAGGCAACATGGCCCGGTGTGCCACTTCAAACACGGGTGCCATAGGTTCACCATCACGGATATAAGCTAAACTATAGATTTTTCTCTTTTTTTCAGAGATACTCCTTTTTAGCCTGGGGAACCTTTCATCTATACTCAGAAATGTGTACTCATGCTTGTAGAATTTAAGCTTGGTTTCATAGTCTTACTGTAAGGCTAATAAAATAACTCCTTCAGGCTTTACAGGAGCCAGATCTGATTAGGAAGATATCAGCTGGAATCTTAAATATTTATCTAGATTCTCTGCATTCTAATAAGATGAAAAGCATGCCCTATAATGTTGGATTACATCATTTATAAACTAATGCCAGGCAGTCATTTTTTCCAATATGATGTAATATTCTTCTCTAGGTTTTGGTATAACAAATGCATTTTGGAGATAAGCTAATCTTTGTTTTCATGTTACAATAATTGACACTTGCAAGGTTTATGTGTGTCTCACGTAAAAACCAGGCCGAGCTTTGATCTCTCCTGGTCACTCTCTTGGCTTTTTATTCTCAGCCCCCATAAATATCCCTGAATGCTGCTTAATACAGATGACACCTAAAACATTCCCAAACTTCACTGTTCTCAATAAAATATGGGCAGGATCATGGAGCTGAGACAATTGTATAAACCAGCCAAGACTAAGGGTAATTATTTTACTAAAGGCATATACCAAGTTACTTTTTACAAAAAGGATTCCATTCGGTGAATAGCTGTAAAAGATGGGAGCAATCTCTGTGTTTGTCTGTGTGTGTGTGTGTGTGTGTGTGTGTGTGTGTGTGTGTGTATGTGAGAGAGAGAGAGAGACAGAGAGAGACAGAGAGACAGAGAGAGAGACAGAGAGAGAGAGAGAGAGAGAGAGAGAGAGAGAGAGAGAGAGAGAGAGAGAGAGAGAGAGAGAGAGAGAGAGAGTGAGTAATGTTCCAGCATAACTTTAGAACTCCTCAAGCAATTTCAACCAAACTTGGTACACAGATGACTTACTCTCCAGAAAAAAATACTGTGTGGGTAAGACACCCCAACAACTCTCAGGGTGTGCATTCTGTTAAGATACAGTCTGTTGTGCCTTACTGTACTGTTGTAAAATGGCTTCTACTGTACAGCACAGTGGAGTAGCCTTGGTAACGGCTTCACGGTACTCCACAAGGGTGCTTCCTCTGGTAAGGGGGAAAATCCAACATTAAGAAATTACGTTTGGTCGGGACATTTTTCCTTTATAAATAAATACCCATGCAACACCAGATTATCAACTAGTTTATATTAAAATGTATCCAAAATCAGGATGCTAAATATCTAAGCTTAAAAGTCCCTTTGGGGAGAGGGGACGGTCTAGAAATCAAATAAATCGAATTGAATTGAATTGAATTGAAAATAGGCATAGAGTTGGCAGTCAAAAAAAGCATAAGCCATATCTTTGATGGCCTTGATATGCACATACCCTCATGATTTGGCAGAGAATGAAAGCACAGATATTTGGCACTGGAATCCAACAAGATTCACATATTGCTCTAGAACAGACCTTTCCTTAAGAATTACATCAAACCAGTGGTAGGTTGCCAATTTTTTTACTACCAGCACATGCACAGAAGCATCCGGGCAGGTACGCGGAGCCTCCCTCCATCGCTACTACCAGGCTGAACTGGGAACAACCCACCTCTGCATCAAACTCATTAACGGGAATTTTTGAATTGGAAAATTTCATATGACCGTTGAATTCTATCGCTGCAAATCCATATGACTAATCTATAAACCAAATAGAGATGAGATGGTTGAAATAGGATGTGGAAATTATCACTTATCTCATTGCAAATGGCAGCTACTGTGCTCTAGTGTTCTTCATTCTTGCTTTCTTGACCCATTATTTAAATATAGCAATACATTCCGTCTGCAATTGGTCTTTCATATTTTAAAGACTTAGCTTCAGAAACTTAACGATTTCCATTAAAATCACCCCCGAGGTATAATAATTTCTTGTTCAAATGAAATTTGATTTTGATTCGCTCATCTTTTGAAGTTAGAGTGCCATCAATAGCAGCAAATCTAGAAAGAAGGATCCTCCCAGGATTCTCCATACTCAATAATCCAATAGAATGCTTTTACTGAATAGCCAATGTAGGAGCCTGCTATTTATACTTCATGCAATACTGTAGGCACAGCTGATGTCTTAATAAAAGCCCTATGCTCTGATGGTCTGGACCATCTTATTTGTCTCTTGAGAAACCTATATGTGGGTCAAGAAGCAACAGTGAGAACTGGACACGGAACCACTGATTGGTTCAAAATTGGGAAAGGAGTTCGGCAATGCTGTATACCGTCGCCCTGCCTATTTAACTTATATGCAGAGCACATCATGAGAAAGGTGGGGATAGATGAATCACAAGTTGGAATTAAGGTTGCCGGGAGAAATATCAACAACCTCAGATAAGCAGATGACACCATTCTAATGGCAGAAAGTGAAGAGCCTCTTGATGCGGGTGAAGGAGGCGAGTGCAAAAGTTGCCTTGAAACTCAACATTGAGAAAACTAAGATCATGGCATCCAGCCCTCTCAATTCCTGGCAAATAGATGGGGAAGAAATGGAGGTAGTGACAGATTTTATTTTCCTGGGCTCCAGGATCACCTGGATCACTGCAGATGGGGACTGCAGCCAAGAAATTAAAAGATGTTTGCTCCTGGGGAGGAAAGCTATGACAAATCTAGACAGCAGACTAAAAAGCAGAGACCTTACCCTGCCAACAAAAGTGCATATAGTCAAGGCTATGATTTTTCCTGTTGCAATGTATGTCTGTGAAAGTTGGACCATAAAGAAGGCTGAGCACTAAAGAATTGAGGCCTTTGAACTCTGGTGCTGGAGAAGACTCCTACGAGTCCCTTGGACTGCAAAGCAATCAAACTGGTCAATCCTAGAGGAGATCAACCCTGACTGCTTTTTAGAAGGCCAGATCCTGAAGATGAAACTCAAATACTTTGGCCACCTAATGAGAACGAAGGACTCACTGGAGAAGAGCATAATGCTGGGAAAGATTTAGGAGGAAAAAAGAAAGGGATGACAGAGAATGAGATGGCTGGATGGAGTCATCAAAGCAATAGGCATGAGTTTAAATGGACAGCAGAGGATGGTAGAGGGCAGGAAGGCCTGAAGGGATGTTGTCCATGGGGTCACGATGGGTCAGACACGACTTCGCAACTAACAACAACAATGCTCTGATGCCAGCATTTCCAGCTTCTCTAAAAAAAAAATGTTTGCCTTGCAGTTAACTAGATAGAAGGCAAAAGGCCCGTTTAAGCCCATAATTCATTTGGGATCCTGGAGAAGATTGAGGCTATCATGTCTGAATTGCAAACCTCCTGACAACCACTAGAGGACAAGAAAACATTGAAAACATTTTCTGTATCTCTTTGCTGCCATCTAGTGACCTGGAATTTTGCAGTCAAAATCTTGTAGCTGTAGAGAAAATGAGGAGGTCAAAGCATTGCTCCCAGCCCAGCCTGGTAAAAGGGTGTTGCATTTACAGAAAGAAAAGTAGGTGACTAAGAAGCATAAAGAACTGACAGCTCTCATCTTGCTAGAAGAGCTCTTTACTCATTAAGACTGCCTACATCTAATCTGATTGAAGCCTTTTCTCTTGGAGGACCCCTTACCAGTCCAGCTGTCATGTTTAAAGAAAGGGAGATCCTGTTCTGAAAGATCAGCATGCAGTCTGAAGAGATGCTCATCTTCCAAAGATGTGGAAGTAGTTCTGATGTTATTTATATTACATGCATATTTACTTTAGAGTGCAACTATCGTGGTTGGCAAGACCTTCTGACAACTGTTCAATATATCTTGGGGTTCTTTTTCCTTTCAGAGGATGAAAGACAAAACCATCTAGACAGATATGCTTTGGTTGAAAGTTGATTTCATTCTCCTGCAGTGATTGTATGTACTGTTTCTTTAATGAATAATGCTAGAGAAATAAATAAGGTAAATCTCCCCACTTTTGATACATTAGCAGATGACAACTGTTGAGCATGATTGGAAAATTATATTCCCCAACCCCTTGTTCCAGGAGGATTCATATCAGGGAAGCTATAGATCAGGGTGTCAAACTCGATTTCATTGAGGGGTGCATCTGGGTTGTGTTTGACCTCGGGGGTCCGGGGGACACTGGCCAGGCTGGGCATGGCCACATCTATGTCACTCATCGAGGCTCCATTTTTGGCCAAGACAGCCCTCCCAGGCTCCTGTACACCTCTGCTAGCAAAAAGGGAGCTCGGGAGGGCCGCCTCCCCAAGTTCACTGGCAGAGGTTTTCAGGAGGCCATCGTGATCCAAAACAGAGCCCAGAAGGGCTGTGCATGGCTCTCCCAAGCTCCCCTTTTGCTGGCAGAGGCACTGTGGGCTTTGGGTATAACCAGCAGGCTAGATCTAAGCACTCCATGGGCCATATCCGGCCCCCGGGCCTTGAGTTTGACACCCCTGATATAGATTAACTGGATGGAAATCATTATACCCGGAAACACTGTGTTCCTCTTAATATTCCTAAGGGAAGATCCTCTAAGGCCTTCAACTAAAAATGCAGAGAGCTTCCCCCTCATGCTAAGTTTTCAGCTGATCTACTGCAGAACTTTAGAAATAGAGGAAAGAAACTGTATATGCTCAGCTAATGGCTAGGGGAAGAGAGTTCACTGAGAAACAAAACTTCTGAGTAATGATCTGCATTTGAGTAAGGTCTTCCTCATAGTAAGAACCTTTTAAAGGCTTTCCGTCTGACCTTTAACTTCTGAGAGTTCAGATTTAAAAGCTTCCATTTATAAAATATCTGATTGCACAAACTAGCAAGATTCGCCTTGCTCTAAAGCAAGGAACATTCACAGATACCATTTCATGCATTTGGTGATACAGAACCTCTGACATACTCGTTCATAATATCAAATCACCACAAGGTCCAAAGTACCGCCACATCGCTTCTCTGGTAATATTCACAGGCAACCATGGTTTGGGGGTGGGGGGTGGGGGTTGAAACACAGAAAGGTCATGTACAAACCAACATGAAATCTCTTTACCTCATTTTGCCATCATTCCTAAATAACTTGTTTCATGGTTTTCAAGAATACGTTTTGAGAAAACCCAGAGTTGAAAACAAGAAGATGCGGGGGCTCAGTGACTAAGACACTGAGCTTGTCAATCAGAAAGGTCTACAGTTCAGTGGTTCAAAGCCCTAGCGCCGCATAACGGAGTGAGCTCCCGTTACTTGTCCCAGCTTCTGCCAACCTAGCAGTTCGAAAGCATGTAAAAATGGCAGTAGAAAAATAGGAACCACCTTGGGAAGGTAACAGCATTCCGTGCGCCTTCGGCGTTTAGTCATGCCGGCCACATGACCACGGAAAGGTCTTCGGACAATGTTGGCTCTTTGGCTTTGAAATGGAGATGAGCATTGCCCCCTAGAATCGGGAACGACTAGCATATACTGTATATGCGAGGGGAACCTTTACCTTTAGAGTTGAGAACAGTATAGCAGTAAAAGTCAATAATTCTTTACTGGCCATGAAAGAGGGATAAGAAAATCTAGGAAAGCCACCTAATGCAGATATAACAAAATATATTTTATGAATCAGGATGTCTTTTATCTACATTATAATTAGAATCATGGGTTTGGAAGGTCTTGGTGGTGTTCCAGTCCAACCCATTGATTTTATACCATTCTGCACAAAGAGCTATCCAGTTTTTTTAAAAAATCTCCAGTAATGGAGACCTACAGTTTCAAATGGTAAGCCATTCCATTGCTTAATAGCTCTCACACAGTGGTGGGTTCCTACCGGTTCGGACCGGTTCAGCTGAACTGGTAGTGGTTTGGCTGCCTGGGTCACTGGAACTGGCAGTGACCCAGGCATGCCACGCCCCTGAACCGGTTCTCTGGGTGGCACCATAGGCACCGCTATCTTGTTTTTTGCCTCTGCGCATGGGGAAAACATTTTTATTGTATTGCACATGTGAGCACAGCGCACATCCACAAGTGAACTGGCAGTAGTGACTGCTGAAAATACCCCTGCTCTCACATCCACGAAGTTCCTCCTTCGTTTCATGATAAAGTTTCACCCGTTGGTCCTTGTTTTATTCTCAGGTTCTACTCTCTCTTCCTTACGATAATCTCCTTTCATATATTGGAAGACTGCTAGCAGCTAGGTTTTGCTGCCTAAGTGCAGGACCTTACATTTCTCAAAACTTAAAAAAATGTTATACAGGTTCCACTGTTCAAGTTCATCAATAACCTTTTGAATTGCGAGTCTGACTTCATACACACACAGAGAGAGAGAGAGACATCCAATTTCAATCTATTTTCTCAAAGTCACTTGTGAAGAGGTTCGTAAGAATTACTTTTTATGAGATGGATGGTCCCAAATCAGATGGATGGTAGATGACGGGTGGACAGACAAACGGACAGATGGACCAACCGAGAAAGAGCGTTGGTCCTTACCTGAACGCTTCTTTTCGGTGGTGAAGGTGGGAGTGACTACAGCAGGGTTTGA
This sequence comes from Natrix helvetica, assembly GCF_964273705.1. Classification (NCBI taxonomy): domain Eukaryota; kingdom Metazoa; phylum Chordata; class Lepidosauria; order Squamata; family Natricidae; genus Natrix; species Natrix helvetica. The sequence goes on from NC_138549.1 coordinate 22,009,586, forward strand.
TACAGCCTGATTGGTCCAAAGACTGAGGGATTTTTCTTTAAGTGTCCTCATTTCCCTCCTGGCTCCCAGTTCCCGAGGTTGCATGGAAAAGCTGGTATTCATATGTAAGGAAATAACCATGGAAAACAATACGCAGAACACAACAGCCAAGGCTATAAACCACAATTAACGACCACCCCGACCCCTCTATACTTTGGGCGGGAAAGTAGTCCCTCCCACCTTCACCACCGAAAAGAAGCGTTCAGGTAAGGACCAACGCTCTTTTTCCGGTGGTTTCGGTGGGAGGGACTACAGCAGGGACATACCCAAGCTACGTCCCAGGATGGGTAGAACTCAACGGGGGAGGGGGGGTTGCCACCTGTTGTAGCACTCTACGGCCGAAGGCCGCATCCCCTGAGACGAAATGATCGAGGCGATAGTGCCAGACAAAGGGAGAGGGTGAGGCCCAAGAGGCCGCCCTACAAATATCCTCCAGTGGAGCCCTAGTCGCCCAGGCGGCAGTGGTGGCTGCGCTCCTAGTAGAGTGGGCCGTTATACTCTCAGGGGGTGTCAGGTGAGAAGCCTGATATGCTTCCGAAATTGCCTGCCGGACCCACCTGCCGATGGTGGCAGAGGACACCCTAGCCCCCAGGGTCCCTGGTAGGAAGGACAGAAATAAGGCTTCCGACCGTCTAAAGGAGGAGGTGCGCCTGAGGTAAATGCGCAGAGCCCTCCTGACATCTAAACGATGCCAACTGACCTCCCTCTCGTGGACAGGGGCTGGACAAAAATTAGGCAAAATGATCTCTTGAGATCGATGAAACACGGAATTGATTTTTGGCAGGAAAACCGGGTCCAGTCTAAGGACGACCCTATCTTGGTGGAACTGACACAAGTCCTCCTTGGACGACAAGGCGCCCAGCTCGGAGATGCGCCTGGCCGAAGTGACGGCCACCAGAAAAACTACCTTCAGGGTAAGGAATCTGAGATGTACTGTTCTCAGGGGCTCAAAGGGGGCCCCAGTCATTGCCCTAAGAACTAGTGCCAAGTCCCAAGTGGGGAACCTATGCACCGGGGGGGGACAAAGGTTAGCCGCGCCCTTGAGGAACCTCTTTATCAACGCTGACTGAGTCAGAGAACTAGTCCCCACCCCCGACAGAATGGAAGACAGGGCCACTGTTTGCCTCTTTAACGTATTGTGGGACAGCCCTCGATCTAGCCCGTGTTGTAGGAATTCCAGGACCTCTGCGACCGAGGCCGAGGTCGGGTCAATGTTAAATCTCCCGCACCAGGAAGCAAAGGCCGACCACGTTGAGTTGTAAATACGCGTGGTCGAGGGGCGTCTAGAGGCTTCGATAGTAGATATTACTTTGGCTGAAAGGTTAGCGCCCCTTAGGATGCTCCGTTCAATAGCCAAGCGGTCAGCTGGAGCCACTGGGGCTCCGGATGGAGCAGGACCCCTTGTAATAAGGTTACCTCCCCCTGGGGAATCCTCCAATGGGGAGCTACAGACAGCTGGATAAGGTCCGCAAACCACGGGCGCCTTGGCCAAAACGGGGCTATCAGAATGACTAGGGCCCTCTCCAAAACAATTTTCCTCAGGGTGCCCTGAATCAAGGGAATGGGAGGAAAGGCATAAAGGAGGCCGGGAGGCCACGGGCACCGCAGAGCGTCCGTGTTCTCCGCATATCGAGCTGGGAAGTGGGAAAAGAAGAGGGGGGGGGCTGAGCGTTGCTCGGACTGGCAAAAAGGTCCACCAGAGGGGTCCCGAATCGGTGGCAGATCTTGTGAAATATGGTCGGGTCGAGCTGCCACTCGCTGTGATCCACGGTCGCTCGACTCAGCCAGTCCGCCTGGTGGTTGGCAATGCCCGACATGTGTTCTGAGATGATCGAGGCCAGATTCTTCTCTGCCCACCTGCCCAGCTTTCGAGCCTCCAGCCATAGACTTTTGGAGTGTGTCCCCCCTTGACAATTTATGTGCGCTTTCGCTGCCACATTGTCCGTCAAGAGAAGGACATGACGGTTGTGGATATAGTCCCGGAAATGAAGAAGGGCCAGGCGCGCCACCTTGAGTTCCAGCCAATTGATGTTGTGGCACAGGTCGGATTTGGACCAACGTCCCTGTGCCAGGCTGGACTCCATCACCGCCCCCCAGCCGAACAGGCTCGCGTCTGTTGTTATGGTAACTCTGTCCGGTTCCCAGAACTCGGCCCCGCGATTCAAGGTTGGTTTCAACCACCACTTCAGAGACCACCGGAGATCCGGCGGAATCCGAATGGGTCGCGGAGAGTTGCTGAGCAATAGCCTCTGGGATGGGATTAGAGTCCACTGCAGCGTTCTGGAATGGAGGCGGGCCCACGGGACGATTCCGATGCAGGATACCATCTTGCCTAACAGTTGTGCCAGGGTCAAGATGGAAACGGACCGTCTTGAGTGAACGAGGTGGGCGAGTTTCTGAAGGCTTGATAGCCGGTCTGGAGAGAGTCGGACCAGACCCGCCCTTGAGTCTATTACTGTGCCTAAGTGAAGGATAGTTGTTGAAGGAGACAGGTGGCTCTTGGGAAAGTTTATGGAAAAGCCTAGATCTTGAAGGAACTGAATGGTGATCTGTACATCCCTCGCTGCTTGAGACTGGGACTGGGCGAGGACGAGAACGTCGTCGAGGTAGCAATGGAGTCTCACCGGTCTCGAGTGAAGGTGAGCCGCCATTGCTGCCAGGACCTTCGTGAAGGTGCGGGGAGCTGATGCTAACCCGAAGGGGAGAGCCCTGTACTGGAAGTGCTGCCCCCCGTGTGAGAATCGGAGAAACTTTCGATGGGACGGCCGAATTGGAATATGTAAGTATGCTTCAGTTAAATCTATGGATGCCATGAAATCTCCTCGTCTGATGCCGAGGAGGATTGACTTGAGCAAAGACATCTTGAAGCGATGGTATACTAGGTAAGAGTTGAGGCGCTTCAAGTCTAAGATCGCTCTCCATCCCCCGGAGATCTTCGGGACCATGAATAGGTTGGAGTACACTCCTTGGCCCCGCTCCCCCTGAGGGACCGGTTCGACAGCCCGAATTTCGATCAGGTGTTGAATTGCGAGAAGCGTGAGGCGCCGTCTCTCCGGGTCCCTGAGGGGGGGAAGGTTCTGAAGAGCGTCGGGGGAGGGACCAGGAACTCCAGCCGGAGTCCTTCCCTGACTGTCGTCCTGACCCAGGCATCTGAAGTGATCCGATCCCACTGGTCCGTGAAGGACGCCAGGCGGCCGCCTATGGGCAGACTCGGATTTGAGTCATTTGCCCCTGCGGAAGGGACGGCCGCCCCCTCCGCGAAAGGGCCGTTTGGATTGGTTCTGATACCTGTTTCTATCATGGTAATAAGGCCGTTGATACTGCCTATCATACCTGTAGGGAGTGAATCTGTTTTGACGGAAATCCTGATCTGAAGCCCTATAGGAGGATGACCTACGGAAGGTTGAAGGGCGGTTATCTGCCTTTTTTGAGTTGGAAGGAAGGACCTTTTTCTTGTCCTTGTTCTCGACAAGGATAGGATCCAGCGAGGATCCGAAAAGGTTGGGACCTGAGAATGGTGCCCCCGCCAGACTCCATTTGGACTTATTGTCCATTTGCCAATTTCGGAGCTAGAAAAGCCTCCGCGTAGTTACAGAGGTGGCTAGGGCTCTGGACGAAAATTTAATGGAGTCGAGGGTGGCGTCCGCCGAGAACTGGGCGGCTGAAATGATTTTGGCAATGCCTTGATGAAGGCGCTCATCTTCTAGAGGAATGCGGTCTTGTAGTTGTCTAAGCCACATGACTGATGTTCGATTAAAATAAGAAGCTGCTGCGGCTGCCTTAATAGCCCATGCCGAAGCATTAAAGATTTTGCGTAGGGCAAGTTCTGCTCGCTTATCCTCCGGTTTTAATTTATTGGCCACATCACCCGTGACCACAGAGGAAGCGTTGGCTAACAAGGCCACTGGGGCATCTACTGTGGGCAGCTGAAGAGCCTGTGTGAAGGCCTTCTCCATATTGTAGTCGCCTTTGTCGCTACTGCTGGGGTTAGGAAGAGAAGAAGGCTTAGCCCACTGATCCTGAACTACCTCCAGAAAAAGGGGAGGGGCTGGCACCTCTTCCTTCTCAGTGTTGGGATTGATAAACATGGCCAGATTGGGGTCCTTACGTTGGTAAGCCGGAGGGGACCCCGTGCCAATCTGTGTGGTCTTTTTTGCCTTTCGCAGCATAGGTTTAAATGCCAGAGGAGGGAAAAGCCCGGGAAAGCCTGGTGTTTCTGGAGTGTCCTCCTCATCTTCAGAAAATCCTAGAGTAACATGTGCAGGTTCCCCCAAAAAGGAGCCCTCGCTGACCACAGAAGGGGAAGCCGCCCTAGACCTTTCCAGACTTCTATCAGCAATCTGAGGTCTACTACTGGTAGCAGTCACAGGCTGAGGCCTACCCTGGGGAGGATCCCTGTGAGCCAGGCCTGAGGAAATACCCTTATAAATTGCAGTAGAAATAAGCCTTTTAATATTGGGAGGCAAGTTCTCTAATTCCTCCAGGTCCTCCTCTGAAGGACCACGGGAGGGATCCTGTGGAGCCAATTGAGCTGGTGGCAAATAGTCTCCAGATCCCCCTTCTCTTGGATCCTCCATTCTTGATCTGTGACTTCTGGGGGAAATGGATGGGGAGGGAGAGGTCACTTCCCTCCTGGGCCTGGCTGGGGACACCGAAGGGGATGAAGGACTGTAGCCCCTGGTAGGAGAATCTGAGGCCTGAGACCGTGCCCCCATAGGAGATCTAGATCTGATAGGGGAGTCATGCCTAGAAGCCAGCGCTCGCTTTTCAGCTCTGGCCACCTGTTTTTCCAGGGCCCTTTGTCTTCTAGACTCGTCCCTGGCAGTTGCTCTGGAAGGGCATTGCTCTGCAGAAGGCTTGGGGCCTGCTGTTCTGGGCCTAAGCCTGCCCTGGTTCTCCTCCACCCTTTCGCTGGTCTGCGTATCTGAAACAGTGGAGGCCATGCCTCACTCACGTGTCCAGTAGAGCTGTGTGTCGGTCTCAGGTCACGAAAACCTCGTTGCAGCCGCTCACGAGGCTCAGCGTGCCTCTCCCTTGTCCTTGCAGGCCTGCTCGGTCAGAGTGCTGTGCGCGGGAATGAGGCCGCCGCCCACGAGGTCGCACCAAAATGGCCGCCGCGCCTCGTGGGTGAAGAAATTAAGCTGCCCGGCTCAATGGAAATGGCTCTGAGGGGATTAGCCTCGCTACGAGCCTAAACGCAGCCCGGGAGATCTTCAGCTGGCTCGCCGGCTGCGAGCAGCGCTTAAATCGTCTCTTTTTTGCTTTTCGCTCAGGAAGCCACGCGGGAGCTCTTTGAAGCCGCGGAAAGCCGCACGGCAGTTCTTTGAAGAAGCAGCGAGCTGATCGGCTTGATAAGAGCCGATCCGCAAGCTCCAAACCGCCGGATAGATTTAAAAGCGCTAAAAAGCGATCGGAGGCTTTCCCTGACTAAGGGGTTGAAGCCTCAAGGCAAAACTCGCTCTTTTTCGGCGCCGCGGCGCTCCTAAAGAGCCCCCACCCTCAGGAATTTCCTGAGAGTGCAATTGAACCTCGAAGCTTTAAGGCAGAGGATCAAGATAAATTTGTTTTAGAATCTCCAATTATACTTGAATTAATTAGTCAACCTCACAGGAGCCAAACTAGCTTGGACCAAAGACTGAGGGAACTGGGAGCCAGGAGGGAAAGGAGGACACTTAAAGAAAAATCCCTCAGTCTTTGGACCAATCAGGCTGTATCAAACCCTGCTGTAGTCCCTCCCACCGAAACCACCGGAAGAGGAAACTTTTACAGGACAGAATTCTGAGGTTCCCACACTGCATATCTGTATACACAGACCCATTAGGGACACATATGGGCTATGACCTGAATTCATTAGAAGTCTATCTCTGAAGTCACCCAATTTTCTTCCTTCAGTTCTGCTTTTAACTACATACCATAACTCATTGTCTTTTACAACTTATCCTATAATCTCTTCATCTTGTTTTTATAGTAACATAAATAACTTTGGGTCTTAATTCCATGATTCCACTTTTCTACTACAAGACCCATTCTTAGCATACTTTGCTTGATTGAATCATAGATATAATGCATATTTTACTTTAGATCACAAGGCTGCCTGGAGCATCTAGTTCTTGTACTTTCCCTTCCTAACCAAGCTGTCAGATCTGCCACCAAACCACTTTAGCCTTGCTTTGCTTCGCTTTGATGGCATCCTGCCATAAAATGTGGGAGAGGGGATGTGAAGGAGGAGGGGAATAAAGAAACCAGAGGTGTCATCCAGAGACAACGGTTGAAAGATCTAAGGAATGGAATGTGAAACCAAAACATCTAACTGGAACCTTATTGGACACCACTAAGAAGACCAAAGGGGAGACCTGGGAGAAGGAAAAATTAATGGGGTTACACATGAAATCCTCAGATCTGGCTTTGCTATGCTGTAACCACTTGCCTCCAGTAAAGGAATACTTTAATATCTTTTACTGAAGAATACAGTGCTTCATCCCTGGAGGTTTTTAAAGAAGAGACTGGACAGTCACTTGTCTGAAATGGTATAGGGTCTCCTGCTTGAGTAAGGGGTTGGATTAGATGACCTCCAAAGTCTCTTCCAGCTGTATTTTGATTGGTTGAATACAAATGAGTCAAGGGAGTTTTCTTTCCTGAATATCCAACTGGGACAGGCCTGACATTATAGTAATAATTAAAAACTTTGTGTTCTAATTTCATGATTCCAAAACTCCTCAACATTTCCACTACAGGCCTTCTTCCTAGCATACGTGGGTTGATTGAAACATAGATGTAATGCATATTTTAGTTGAGGTCACAAGGCTGCCTGGAGCATCTAGTACTTCCCCCTTACTAACCAAGCACAGTTGTGTCCCAGTAAGATATAATCTTCTAATTAAATAGCTAACTGAAGCAATGGGAGTTGAAAGCAGAATTTTCCAGGAGTCAATTAATGACATAAAAATGGCTGGAACCATTCTAAATCAAGAGAAAGACTCTGATGCTAGAAAGGCATGAAAAACTGAGCAAAAACTGGGAGGGAAAGAAGTGCTACAAAAAATGAAGTGACGTTCCACAATCCACACCATCTATATTCTCTGCAAAATGTCTCTCATTGTTCTTCAATCCTGGATTTTCATTCCCATCTACCAAGATCCTGTGCAGTTACTTTGTCCTCTCTCTTTAACAGGTCATAATTGGAACACCATGTTTTCTAAGATTCTTGAAAAAATATCTATGAATGATGTGGAACAATTGCACAATAAAATTTTCATCTCAAAGTACCCAAGGTCTTAATTCCAAGCTGCTGGAAACGATTGATCTTATGATATATTTCATTGCTTACTTGTGAAGAATTAGTGAATAATTACTCTTGAAAGGAGTTCCTTCATAAAAATGAAAATAGTTCCTAATATTACGGGTCACAGTTAGAAAAAAAAGAAAGTGTTTAATGGGAAAATATAGAACAAATTGGAATTGTACCAGTTAGAACTTATACCTGTCATTGATTGCCACCCACATTCATCATGGAGAAATGAAACTGTAGCGATTGTTGTGGCAATAGCAATAGCACTTAGATTTATATACCACTTCATAGTGCTTTTACAGCACTCTGTAAGTGATGTACAGAGTCAGCATATGGCCCCCAACAATCTGGGTCCTCATTTTATCCACCTGGGAAGGGTGGAAGGCTGAGTCAACCTTGAGCCGGTGAGATTTGAACTGCCAAACTGCAGCTAGCAGTCAACTGAAGTAGCTTGCATTACGGCACTCTAATCACTGCACCACCTCAGCTCTTTTAAATGGGAAGAGACACAACTCTTGCTTTTCAATGTCTTTCAGGTTGAAGGTGTCTCTTTAATCATCTCTCCCGTATCATCATTTCTTGAAAAAATCACAAAGGAATGCTACAGCATCGTTAATATTAAGGGGAAAAAAACATTATGTTTCCCAAGCTATTTTATTCCCGATGCCTTATTTTGGAAAAAGTGGCAGTCAGTCTCTTAGAGGGACTTTTTGACTCATGAAAAATTGTTAAAAACAGTTGATTATTTGAGATCAATTTCCTTAATTTTTGCAGAATTACCTTTTCTCAGCTTCTCTTTGCCATATCCATTTCTTTAGCACCCACTTGCCAAGCGGCTTTGTGAACCAATATATCAGGAATGCAGAATAATCTAAAATGCCAATAGAAATCTTCCCTCTTTTACATTATGCTATGTGTGATTTTCTTCTGAAGAAGAAATATCTCATTTTTGTCTCCCAGAAGACAAAATAATCCAAGGGATATTTCTCTCTTCCTTACTGGCATTTTTTTCAAGATAGTCCAGAAAGTCAGAGTACTATTCAGATAAAATGAGACATCTTTTGTTTGTTTGTTTGTTATATGGTAAACCACTCCAAACTCGATTGCAGAAAATACGACTTCAGCCACAGAGTGGTTAATGCCTGGAATGCACTACCTGACTCTGTTGTCACATCCTCAAATCCCCATAACTTTACTCTTAAACTGCCTACTGTTGACCTCACCCTATTCCTAAGAGGTCAGTAGGGGGTGTGCATAAGCGCACCAGTGTGCCTAACATCCCTGTCCTACTGTTCCCATTTATTTGTAGCCATTTCCTGTGTTCTTATTCATGTTCATTCTTATTCCTCTTATCTTGTGCATGAGTGACAACTAACTAAATAAATAAATAAAATATATTGTCTTCCATTAGTTCAAGGCAGCTTTCACATGGAAGTCAATGTTTCTTGTGAACATGGTCCCAAACAGAATGAATAGAAATAAGAATTTTGTAACAACTATTTTAAGAACTTTCTAGAGCTCCAAACCACCTCTTCTGAATGATTTCCAAGTACCACCAGTTCTGTTATCCTCATTTGTTGGAAAACTGTCTAGCATTCTTTAAAGCAGCCATATCTTTCCTGGGATTGTGCGGTTCCCAAGCAATCTTGGGAAGAGATGTGTCTATCTTAAAGAGCTGTAGCCAGGTCTACATTTGCACTAGTGGTGTGATTCAATCGGTCTAACAACCAGTTTGCTGGGTGAGAGCTTTGTGCACCAAAACAGCTGAGGCGCGGCAATCAGCAATGCCGTGCCAAGCAGCTGGGCTAAAAAACAAGGAAATATAGGAAAGCAGGGGCGGGCAGGTGGGCCCACCTGAAGGTTGGAGCAAACCAGTTCACTCCAGAGATGGGTTCCTACTGGTTGGGACCGGTTCAGCTGAACTGGTAGTGATTTGGCAGCCTGGGTCGCTGGAACTGGCAGTGATCCAGGCCTGCCACATCCCTGAACCAGTTCTCCTATGGGGCCGCCATCTTGATTTTTGGTTCTGCGAAAAATTAAATTGCACAAATAATTTTTCCCTTTTTTAACAGTTTGCGTATGCGAGAATTTTTCCCTTTTTGTGCGCATTTGGTATGCATACGTGCAAGCAAAGCGAGGGCGCATGGGGAAAAATTATGCAAGCACAAAACTGGCAGTAATGCTGGGAACAACTCACCTCTGGTTCACTCTCAGCTGATCTTTGGAGTTACCAGTACGCTCGAACTGGGGCAAACCAATAGAATCCCACCCCTGAATTTTGCACTCCTATGCATTCTGAAGCACCTTTTGGGAATAAAATGCAAGTACCATGTGGTATACTGTTGCAACCAATTAACTAATGATCTGAGTTTGCCCACTGGAACAAAGAATAGTATATCGTACCATAGGTATATCTGCAACTGATGCTTACTATTTTTCAGAAAATAATATCTGTCAGTATCACCCTGAACTGTGGAGAGTAGTATTAAGTTAATAGTTGCAGTTGCTCTTAATTTAGTTCTGCATAACTTGGGATATAAAGGATGAGTTAAGTATTGAAATGGTGCTTTTATCATCTCAGTCTGCATTTCAGCTTTATTTTTAGCTAGGGAGCAGAGGAATATATGATGAATGAGTCAATATTATATACCCCAAATGGCAATTATCCTACAGAATTTCAGATGTGATTCTTTCCAAGCCTACCTGGAATTCTGAAATTAAAATATTTTGCCTTTAAATTACTGCTCTAGCACTTATCTTTGGCCAATTCTAAGGCTGTTATAGTCATTCCTGGATCGGCTATATGTTTGAAAGTTGCAATTCAAAGACTAGAGTCCTTTTTTCCAGAGGTGCAGAGTGAACGTTTTTCTGCAATTGGATGCCTTTTCAAATGCAAGAATAAAAGGTGAAGACATTTCCTGGGGTTACTTTCCATCATTTCTGCTATTTTGGTAAATGCAAATTAATTCTGTTCTTCTTCACATCTTTTTTTATATGGACAGACTGGTTTCATAAAAATCCAAAACTTTCTGCAAATATCCAGGCCTATTTTATTTTTATGAAATGTTTGAAAGATTATTGTATAATTCCTCCCAATTTATTCTTATATTCATATACAATCTTTTAGGATGAATGGCTGTGATGGATGGAGGGACAGATGTACAGAGATAGATAGATAGATAGATAGATAGATAGATAGATAGATAGATAGATAGATGGATGGATGGATGGATGGATGGATGGATGGATGGATGGATGGATGGACGGACAGACATACGGACAGACATACGGACAGACATACGGACAGATAGACATGCAGCATGGTGGCTCATGTGGTTAGCATCCTAGACTGGCAATCAACAAGCAAAACACTCGAGACCTGAGTGCTGTTGAGTGATGGGATGAGCTCCTGTCATTCACTCCAGCTCCTGCCTTCCTAGCAGTTCAAAAATAACTAATCATGAGTAGATAAATAGGTACCACTTCGATGGGAAATTAACAGGGACATGAAAAAAGCTCCCAACTGGGTGTCCCCTGGGCAACGGTGATATCAATCCGATGTCAATCCTTTCAACCTGGAAGTGCCTCAGTATTTCCAACACAAAAGCAGAAGATGATAATAGATAGATAGATAGATAGATAGATAGATAGATAGATAGATAGATAGATAGATAGATGATAGATAGATGATGGATGGATTGGTGGATGGATGGATGGATGGATGGATGGATGGATGGATGGATGGATGGATGGATGGGTGATGGGTGATGGATATTGGATGATGGATAATGGATGGATGGGTGGGGGGGGGGTGCAGTGGCCTAGAGGTGAAGCTCTCGCTTCACAATCAGGAGGCTGTGAATTTGATCCTTGGTAGTGGCAGTTAGTCTCTCTCTTGGCACAATAAGTAATTATTGACTGCGAACTCTGCATTGGTGACAGAAAGGGCATTGAGTCAGTAAATACTCAGCTCCATTCAATTGCCCTGATTCCACCCCTATGTGAGGGATTAAGGGGTCATTAAAAGACAAAAAAAGAGATAGATAGATAGATAGATAGATAGATAGATAGATAGATAGATAGATAGATAGATAGATAGATAGATAGATGATGGATAGACAGACAGACAGACAGACAGACAGACAGACAGAAATATATGATATACATATATATGCTAGAGAGCTATATTGAATCATTTAAAGAAATATGAAAACCAAGGAATTGTTTTTTCTGTTTCTCCTTTCAGATCACATCAAAATGCACACCAAATAAAAACCTCCTTTTCTGGAATTTTAGAGTTACTCCAAAAGGAATAATTAGGAATCCTAGGAGATTTAGAACGATCACAGAGATAAGCTTGCTCTTTAGTTCCTCTCATTTTAACACTTAAAATCTAAATTTCACCAAGGGGATAATATAATTTTCCCACAGAATTGTTAGGGGGAGGGAAAAGTCTGTCTCACTGGGATCTGCCTCAGTTTGAAAAGAAAGATACACTGGAGGGGACGCATTATGCATGACAGTTCTTATTTCTCCCAAGCAAAGGAAATATCTTTTCTTTTAAAAACTTTAAACAACAACAAAGGCTGATGGTATCAAGAGGCAATCTATTATTCAGCTAAATTCCTTATGAGTTAACCTGGTAACATGAAAACTGGTGCTCTTAAATGTTTGTTTCATGATTCACATCTCTTTAGCTACAATAAAAGATTCCTTTCAGCTGTCACCTACAGTGGAATACTTTGTAATACAAGAATTTAGAAATCACCAGTTGTACATTGTATTAGAACCCAGCAAGTAAAGGAATAATCTTCTCCCCCACTACCACCAACGCCGCCTCTCTCTTAGACAGAATAATAAATTGTTTTGGAGCAAGGAAAGGTAGCAAGAAAAGGCAGCTGAACTAATTATAGCAGGGGTCCTCAAACTTTTTGAAAGGGGGGGGATTCACGGTCCCTCAGACTGTTGGACAGGCTGGGTGGGCGCGGCTAAGTAGTCATGTGACTATGTGGGTGTGTCTAGGTGGTCATGTGACTGGGTGGGTGTGGTCAATTTAGCAGTCCATTTTGTCTTTGTCCTTGCTGTACTTGCTCAACCCAAGGAATTTATTTACTTAAGCCCCCTGCCCCCAAGGGAAAAACAGCACAAATCTTCTTGCCACTTGCCTAACTTCATTACAACAATAGCTTCAGGCTCCTTAAAATAGGCCATTTAAAAAAAGAATAAAACAAACGGGATTTCCTTCAAAATAATGGTTCAGATGACCATACAATAAACCAGACTGAGAACTGCACCAGTTAAGAATGCAACTAAAACCCCTAAGAAAGTTATCGAGAGACATTGGTAGCAAGCAGAAGGAGGTGAGAATCAACACACACACAGAGACACACACACACACACAAATATACTACTAATTCAATGGGAAATGTGGGGCTTCTTATTTGGGATTACAGGTCTAAAGGTCTTTTAAGCCTGGAGGAAAATTCACAAACTGGTTTGCTTTTTGCCACACTTGTGCATATGTATATGCACACATGAATATCTACCAAAATTGTTCAGCACCAGTTTGGTGGATATATGGGAAGAATTCTCCTTCAGGCATTATACTGTGGTTGCATTTGAATTAGTGTTAGCCAACTTCAGCTGATATTGGGAAAGCTACTAAACATGGAGACATGTCCCCCCACACCCACTCACTTTTAAAGCACTATTTTAAAAGCAGCCTCTCCCCCACTCATATCTATCATTCTCTGCTGTCCATCATTAGTAGCGCAACAATAGTGACTTACCTTTAAAAGGTAACTATTTAGTAAGGTAGTACAAAGAACCAGATTACAAGAGCAAAATATGCTTAAAGTAGCCATATCTTCTGGCCACTTTAAGCATATTGTCTTCCATTAATGAGGCAGCTCCAAGTGAAACCAAGAGATCACACAAGGCCACTGATTTGCAATATTTCTCAAGAGACAAGAGTAATGAACTGGATTTTGCCAGAAAAGCAAATCCAGATTCTCAGCCACCAGCTATCCAAGCCTGGGTGATGTCAGGCTTATTGGAGTTATGGTAAAAGTAGCATCTGTGGAAAACTCTACTCCTATGGGTCATTTGTTTAATCATTCATGAAATTGTGGGGAGTCATTGATTTCAAGAGAAAAGAAGAAAACAGTTCATCTGATACTTGTATCTTCCATTGCAAAAGTCACATGCTGGTTTGTCTAATACCTTCTTCAACCAGAAAAGATATGGGGGAACTCTTGCAATGGATGAGGAGGACTTTTCTGGCACACATCTTTCCCCCTCACATCTGAATTGGCAGATATTTCTCCATATCTTTCTTAGCTGGAGAAAGTGTGACCAAGGTCCTATGCCAAAAGATAATAAATCCATGTGACTGGCAAAGTATAACAGAATGCAAACAACTTGGCATAGAGAAAGAGGAGGCAGAGATTTGGGGAAAGGGGCTCCTTCAAAGACCTGATGCATAGACCAGAGGTTCTTCTTCTCTGATCTAGAACCTCATTCCAGAGTTTTTCTCAACCATTTGGAGGTATGCCGGACACTAAACAAGGATAAGGTGTCCCCCAGGTTTTTTTTTAAAAAGATCATTACTGCTTTCAACCTTATCTATCTTCTTCTATATCTATATATAAAAATGGTTTTGTGTGTGTGTATGTTCCAGCATAACTCTGGAACGCCTCTAGCAATTTCAACCAAACTAACACCTCTTGGGGGAGGGGGGTGTTCTGTTAAGATACAGCTTGTTGTGCCTTAAAATGGCTTCTACTGTACTGCCTTAAAATGGCTTCTACTGTACAGTGCTGTGAAGTTGCCATGGTAATGGCTTCACAGTACTCCACAAGGGGGCTTCCGCTGGTAAGGGGGAAAATCCAACATTAGAAATTGAGTTCATGGGAGGAGGGTTGGGATAAATAAATACCCCCGACAGCACCGGATTACCAGCTAGTTGCAAATCAAGTTTCATCTGTTCACAAACTAGGCTTCAGGATTACTATTGCATCACGATATAGTAATTCGACTTCTCAAATGAGATGATTTTTTAAAAAGTTCCTCAGAATTTCTAAATGCAAACATGAAACAAAGATTTTGAATTACCTTCCACAAAAGAACAATTTCTAGTTGTTTCACCTACACCAGGGGTGTCAAACTGGTGGCCTGTGGGTTGGATGTGTCACACGTGCGTGCCACGCCCACCCCAGCTCCATGAAGGGAAAAAACATCACGAAACATCACTTGACGGCATCTGGTTAATAATGGGTCAAATTCCTTTGCATCTGAAATATTAGCTCGGACTAATCACTATTTCTATGATTCTCTGGAATGTATATAGTCACAAAAAGAAGAATGATGCCCCACAGTTGCGTTGTTTTTCAAAAGAATTTATTTGATGCTTCTCAAATGTATGGTGGTGATTGAAAAGTTTCTTTAAAGGTTTTTATTACATTAGCAACCATGGCAATGTAGTCCCGGTTCTCAACCTGATGTGAAAAGCATTTGTTGACAATTTAATGTTTGAAATGCAATGAATAATTTAGTTTGTGGATCCTAAATGCCATCTTCCTTGCCACTTGATTAAAACTACATGACAAAGATTATCCTAGCAAGATCAAAGCCAGTCGCTTAACAATATAAAAAGTGACATCATAGGCCAACATCTTTTATAAAAGCAATATTTTGTCAGCCTTTGGGGAAAAATATCATTTGAGAAAAGGAAGATGCTCTTCAACCAGACAATGATCTAATGTCTTGTCGTCTCTGCAAAGTGGTACATATTGTCTCATCTTATCAATTTATTTGGCAAAGATCTGAGGCCTTACTTTTATTGTGAGATATGTTTGGGGTGCTGACTGGGTGTCAGGCATCTGCAATAATAAAAGCTGTTCTGTAGGGAGAACGAGGCAGACAGGAACTGAGCCAAGGCAGGTTGAAGCTAACACAACCTTTATTAACATGGCAAAATGTAAGGCAAACTTCGACCCAGCAAACAGCAACATTTGACAGCTGACAGCCCTTTTTATACTAGAGCAGTCAGACGCTGAACCAATAGAATGGCTGCATTATCCCGCCAGCTGGCTGCTCACATCTCAACCAATCAGGGGGCGGCAATGAGAGTCAATGGCGTCATAGCCTCAAGGACTTAACAAAAGCAATTTTGAATTCAGCTCATCTAGCAGTGACCATATGGAGACATCCATGCAGGGTTTTGTTTTGTTTTGTTTTAACAGTGAAACAACAGATGTAGTTTTCAGTGGTGGGTTGCAGGCGGTACGCCCCAGTACGGGCATACCGGAGCCTACCTGGAGTACCGGGTACCATTCCGGTATGATGCTTTGGAGGGCCCGCCCGCCCGAGCTCCTTACCTATCCTTTATGCTTTTGGTGCTTCCATGCACACGCATGGCGCATACGGAGCTTGCACGATGCTCTGCCAAGCAGCTGGAGCATCGCGGAGGCTTGCGGAGGCATCACAGGCAGATACAACGCATGTGCGTGTGTGCGTGCGCACCGCACACATCCATGTGGGCGACGCCAGCATCCGGAAACCACCACTGATGTAGTTGTTCTGTTGTTCTCAATCCCTTTTCTGGGGTCGAGTCCACCACTCAAGATTTCTTGGGGTCTCCCATCCAAGTTCTATCCAAGTATTACTGCCTGTTGCAATGATGCAGTGACTCTGTAATCAGAAGTAGAAAGAATGTCGAGTGGGTTTTTCAAAGAAATAGAAAAGGGATGCTTGGACGCAGCCTTCCACATAGGCCGCAAATGTCACCCCTTTTTTATTTCATATTTTTCTAGGATCATATTTAATTTGTATCACACCGATCTACATCCATCTTAGCTCTGATCTTGTGAAGAAAATGGAAGAATGGTTGCTCAGTCCTGTGACAAAAGAAAAAGTTTTTAAAAAGATTTAAAACAATCATGACTTGGCTTCATAATTTTAAAGCATGTTTATTTGTTGTTTCAAGCAAGCAGTTCAGTACTCATCCTTTTGAATTCCTCAATTTTTAAAAAACATTGGAATGGCTTTTTCATCCACTGCATGAGAATTATATGTATAAGCATATATACTTTGTTACAAGCAAATTAAGGTATGTGATTATTTCATATAATTGTCTTTGATTCTGAATTTAGAGGCTCATTTGCATTTTCTTTGGTATTTTCCCTTTCATTTACTGTATCTTTCATTCATTATTCATTTTCATTCATTCATTCATTCATTCATTCATTCATTCATTTATCCTTATTTAAAGAAACAAAGCTAAAAAAAAATCTTGAACATTTTCAAAGTATTAAACCAAAGATTATAGATGTTGATATGCATACCATTTAAGCAGACTTATTTCTAATATAAACTGTAGCTTGCTTATACTGACGGTCCATATAACTATTTTTTATCGTAGACAGCTGATTTAAGGCATAAAGTCTTCTATTAATTATTTCTGAACCCAAATTTGCAAAGTGCATTGAGGTTATGAAAAGGACACAGTGTGAAAATACTATGTGTATAATGCATGCATAGATAGTCTTTCAAATGTACATTTGGCAAAATTGTGCCTGAGATTCATGAGAATAGCTGCTATGAGTTCATGACTTTCTCTATTTCATGAGTTCAGCCATTGGCTTTAGAACTTCAGAACAACAAACCATAGTTTTAGTCCGCATACTTATATTGATTAGCAAAATAAAACAAATATTTATCCCCAAAGGAAATGAATTTGCAACAAAAAGGGGAATAAAGAGAGATTAAATTATAATTAAATTATTTTTTCCCATTTTTTGGAGTATAGGGAGCCCTCAGCTTATGACCGTTTAATTACCATTCGCTCATACCAGGCTCAGAATGGGTGTTTCACATTCCAGAAAATACTTCTGTGTTCTGACCTAGGCTTGCCCAACAACACGAAGCCGAATCCTGGTCCCAATAAACCCTTTTATTTACAATAACGTACAGTGAATTCCTCTCCAGCAATGTCTTTCCTCTCCCACAGTCTTTCAAGATAGTTCACAATTACCGCCCTTTATCAGGCTTGGAGAGTGACCAGGTCAATATCTTTCAGATGCCGCAATACTTGGCAAGAATACAGGAATCAACTAATTGTCTCCTGCAAACAGTCTCCTCCTCCCCCTTCGCTCCTCTTTTATTCCCTATCGGAGTGGCCATTCACTGTCCACCTGTGGCCTTACTCCCAAGTTGATGCTTGTTCCTTAGCTGTTCCTTCATCTGGCAACTCTACACATGCCTACACTGGGAACAGGCTCCAGCTGTTTGCCTCACTGATGTCTGACTCCGAAGGCAGCTGATAACTGCCATACAATCCTGACCCCATGTCTGCCTCCGACGCAGAGCACTCATCAGAGCCTTTCCCAGACTCCCATGTTCCTCCCCAACCTCCTCACTGTCCAAATCTGCTACCAGCTCTACTGGCTGTTGGCGGGCCACAACACTCTGGACATTTTAAAACATTGTGTCAGCCTCTTGATCACATGACCACATTTCAGATACTTGGCAATCTGTTTGCATCTACAATTGGTTGCCAAGTGCCCACAATTATGTGATCACCATTTGCAAACTTCTCTTCTGGCTTCCCCAGAAGGAGAGAGCCAACAGAGAAGACTTCAAGTGGATGGGGCATTGGATTTGAGGTCCATCTCTATGGTACACCATGCAGGGAGGAAATGGATTTGAGATCAATTTTCCCCTCCATCCATAGAGAGAAGAAAAAGTCTCCCATGTATTGAAGGAATGGATCTCAAATCTGTGAAAACACCAGCTAATGCCAAGATTCAGAGTCTTTTAGAAAGCTGGTGTTTGCTAACATTTTACCCTTCCCCATATGTGTGTGTGTGTGTGTTGTATTTGTGCTGATAAATAAATAAAGGGAGACTAGTATAGATCTATTTCAAGCTATTTAGCTCTCATCAGCTAGCCATACCCTTACTGGGATTTGAACCTGGGCTGTATTACATATTAGGCAGGAGTCTTAGCCACTAAGCCACAGGCTCTCCTCCTTATCAGCTGAGCCAGGGAAATAGGTATGTATTTGTGTTACAACCCCTGGTATGCCCAAATATGGGAGGGTTCAAATCCCAGTAAGGGTATGGCTAGCTGATGAGAGCTAAGTAGCTTGAAATAGATCTATACTAGTCTCCCTTTATTTATTTATCAGCACAAATACAACACAAATATAAAAAGGCAACATTAAAAATAAAAATATGGTTTTCTGCCTGGATGGTTTTCTGTAATGAGCCGAAGGATAGAAAGGGGGAGTAGTGAGCTCCCTCCCATATTTGGGCATACCAGGGGTTGTAACACGAATACATACATACATACATACATACTTACATACACACACACACACACACACACACACACACACACACACATGAATTTTTTATTTTTGAATAAACACAAACAAAACACAAAAAACACCACAAAACCATTTTCCATTACAAATTGTAGAAAGAGTGTCAATTGGTTACAAAAAAACTTTCGTGCATCCCTTCCACAGTCATCACCTACAATTCATATCAAGTCATATATTTTAAATCATATATATATATATATATATATATATATATATATATATATATATATATATATATATATATATATATATATATATATATATATATATATATATATATATATTACTAACATCATACATCAACCTTCATTTGACTATAATTGTTTTTATGTCCTTTTATATAAAATATTCCAAAATGTAAAGAAAAACCACATAATGGCATTCCGTTAACTGTTCCCCATCCAGTAGCATTAAATCTTTGTGACATGTTCTAAATAAAAAATTGATTATATTTAATAACAAAGTTTCTAGACCTCCTTGCTTAATCACTGTTTACAATTTATATCCAATTTCCTTTTATCAAACACATATGTGTGTGTGTGTGTGTGTATACACATTGTTTTTAACTAAATTTGACTTAATTTTTTATTATAAGCTTTCATACATAACAGAATTTCTAAACTTCCTTTCGTAGTCACCATTTGCAATTTATATCGAATTTCCTCTTATCAAACCAATACATATGTATACATTGTTATCATTATCAATTATTTATATAACTATATTCATTATCACTTCATTTTTTACATAATGCTCTAAATTTAACTAACTAATTTTTTATTATAAGCTTTCATATACCAACCTGTGTCTTTCCAGTAATAGTGCAGTCTTATATCTTTTGCCATTTGTGGGATTAGTCTTCTGGTAGTTTCCTTAATAAGATTTATATGGACTTCTCTTTGCAACTTGTTGTTTGTTGCATATCTTATATAGTCTCAAAACCCTCCATCTGCTTCTTTAATCAGCTTATCTTTGGTTATCAATAGTGCTTCTGACAAAATTTATCTCCTTAGATCCATCAATTCTTTTCTTTTTTCTTCTTCTATACCTTGAAATCTGGGGTAGAGCTCCTGTCCATCTATCTCCCCTTTCCATAATCCACTCTTTCCATTTCCAACCATGCTCAGTTCACTGTTCATATCAACAATTATCTTGTTTCTTTGTTCATTTTTCCCTTCTGTTTTTAGGACTCTAACCTCCACTTTTTCCATTTGATGAACTTCTTCCATTTTTCCATCAAATTTTACTGTTTTATAATCTATGTTTTCCAATCTCTTTTCAATTTTCTCTGTTACTTCTAATAATTTTTGAATTTCAAACATAATCTTTTGCAATGTTAAGGTTTCTTTTTATGTTATGCCATTCTTCCAACTGGTAAACACTGCCACTCTAGCATTCAAAACTTTTTTATTAGAGGACTTCCGGTTCCGGCGGCTGACGGCGACGGGCAGAGACTGCTCCCCCCGCGCATCCCCAGTGGGCTCCCCACCCCTTGGGGGGCACAGGACGCCCCAGAGAGGCGTTCTGCCGGAGGAGCGGTGTGGCGGGAGGACCCCTGCATCGGCGGCGGCCGTCGGGGGGCTCTCGCTTCGCTCCAAGCACCGAGGAGCGCAAAGGGGAGACGCGCAGCATCTTCGCTGTGAGGCTGTCCGGAAGAAAAAAAGAATGCTGAAGGCTGCAGCGGCGGTGCGGTGAGGTGTAGACTCCCTTCATACCCTTCACCAACTCTAAAACTTGTCAGTTGTGTTAATTGGAACTTTTGTTAATTTGGAGAGGTGTGGCTGGAGGGGAGGGGGATTTTCCCCCCCCCTTGGACAAGCGGCTAGAAACAAACGTGCTCATAGCCCCAAGGGAAGGAGGAGGTGGAGAGCCAAACCAAGGAGGTCACACGCCAACTAAATGGATCTTCAGATTTAAACCTTCAGGTTTTAAGACAATGCGATCTGGAAGCCTTGGGAACTTTGAATTTTGAAAACTTTATTTGTTGCCTCAGTGCCCGAAGTTGGTAGGGCAAGATGGCATACTTCCGTTGTCTTCATGAAAGCTGAACTTGACTCCACCTCTTAGCTTCAGGCTTCCGGTCTTTGTCTCCGTGTTATTTGGATAATTCTCTTGTGGATTGTTTGTTTTTGAACTTTCTGGAGTGAAAAACGTTTGTTCCCTGCCAGGGTGATTAGAGAGTTCCCTGGTGCCTGGTCTCTCTACCCTCCGGACTCTCTTGGCTGCTCTACCACTCTGATTGATTCCTCTCTATACTGACTGGACCCTTTATTACTAACAATGACATCTAAAAGACCACCTCCTAGAAAGTCTGGCTTTGCTGCCTCTGCCCCGACATCTGCAACCTCAAGTCCGAGCACACAATCAACATTGACAGCCTTTAAACAAGCTAAAACTACGGACTTGGAGTTTCATCAAATGTTCCAGCAACTTCTACAGGGACAAGAGGAAATAAAGAAACAACTGAAGGAGATGAAAGAAGAAATTAGAGGGAACCAGGAAAAAATTAATAAGAACTCACAGAGACTGGATCTCTTGGAGCAGGGGGTGGCTGAGATGAGGGGGGGGGAGGGCGTGCAAAAGGGAAACAAAGAGCTTGACACCCAACAAATGAAAATAGAGTTTGAGAGAATGTCTTTTTATCTTAGGTTTCAAAATGTGATGGAGACAGATGATGAAAACATAAGGGACATCATGACAAAGATTTTGGCTGAGTATATCCAGAAAGAAAAACAAAAGATGGGGTGGGAAATAGACCTGGTTTATAGAGTGAACTCTGCATATGCTAGAACACACAATGTCCCCAGGGAGGTACATATTAAATTTCTTAGGAAAAGCACAAGAGATGAAATTCTGAATACACAAAGGGGACAAGCCCTGATATACAAAGATAAGGAGATAACCATACTGAAACAGATCCCCAAGAAAGTGAGGGAGAAAAGAAAATATTATTCGCAATTGGCAAATAAATTATACCAGAAGGGGGTGTGGTTTCGTTGGTTGCTGCCTGAAGGTATGTTAATATTCTGGGAGGAGACAAGAGTCAGAATTAATACACCCATAGAGGCGCAGGCCTTTATGGAAAAAAAATAAACTACTCCTAGAAAAACCAGAAGATATCCCAGTAGATGCACAAGACAAGGGAGGGGCCAGAGCACTGCCAACGGGGGGAGATGGGGCGACATCAAGAAAGCTCAGATCACACAAATAAGTAAGAAAATCCACATGACATAAATTGATTGAAATTATTAATGAATTTATCACACTGACTATATGTTATTATGTAATATTTGAATACTATGCAAATGTATACCATGAGTCTGGAGGGGGGGTATACCTACCGCAGTTTGCGGCTGTCACAATTTGTAACTTTCCCCATACCTTTTCCTTTTGTAAAACACCAAAAAACCAATAAAACTTTGTTTAAAAAAAAACTTTTTTATTAGATTTGATGCAAGTTCATTTATAATCTTTCAAAACAAGGCTTTGTTTTCACTTCTCTCCAGCTGCCAATGAAGCTCCCAAAGAGCACCTGTATAAACAACCCATGCTCTTCTCCTTATCACTCTCTATAAACAAGCTGAAGAAACTTGAAGTGCAAAGTCAAAATGATCACAGTGATAAAATAAATGGTAATGTTTCCAGGACTATCCAAAAGGACTGTCCAGCAGCAAAAGTATCGACTGCAATCTTGGAACTCCGAGATCGCCCTTCGTGTCGTTGCGACGTCAGCTCCTGTCTCTCCCCCCTTTTTGTTTTTGATATATACTATATGGTCTTTTTGTTCTGAGGAGAGGTTCCTGTTACAGTTGGTTAAGCAGCAAGGCCCATGGTGACCATATATTTTGTTTGATCTATCGGGCGATATAAATAGAATTTCTAACACCAAATCTGGTGAAAAAGAAATTCTTTAGGTCACTGGAGTAACAGATCTCAAATCTGGTGAAACAACTAGTGAACACCATTGTTCTGGAAGGTTCAGAACACTAGCATTCCGACTTCCGGTTCCGGCGGCTACGGCGACAGGCAAGCCTTTGCCTGCTCCCGCTCTCCCGGTGGGCTTCCCCCGCTTCTGGGGGGGCACAGGACGCCCCGGAGAGGTGTCCTGCCGAGGGAACGGCTCGCGGAGGGTCCTGGCGTCGGCGGCGGCTGGCGGGGGCTTCTCCGCTTCGTTCTAGGCACCGGGGAGCAGTCTCGGAGGGCGCCCGTGTGCGCGCGCCTCGCCCCATGCCGATCGGAGAACGCGCTCTTGAACGAAGCAGCGGCAATGTGGTGAGAGGCTTCCCTTCTCCATTCCCTCTACCCTGAATTTATGGACCTTTCAGCATTTTTTTTAAAAAAAGTTAAACTTTCGGATTTCTGCTAGAGGTGCGGCTAGAGGGAGGGGGATTTCCCCCCCTCCCTTGGACAAGCGGCTTGAGAAGATTCTGCTTTCGCCCTCAGGGGAAGGAGGAGGGGGGAGAGCCAACTAATGATGCCTCACCCTCATAAAAGTGACTTTCTTTGGACTTAGCTCCAGAACTTATGGGTGAACTGAGAACTTTCTGAACTTTTAAAAATTTTATTATGCCTCTGAGCCCAAAGCTGGCAGGGCAAGATGGCACACTTCCGTTGTCTTCATGAACTGTGAAACCTGACTCCACCTTTAAAATTCAGGCTTCCGGTCTTTGTCTCCGAGTCACCCAGAGGAATCTCTTGTGGATTGTTCTTTTCTGAACTCTTTGGGGAAAAAACCTTCATCTATTGCTAGACTGACTAAAGAAATCCCCATCTGTTTGGATCCTCTGCCTTCTGGATTCGCCTGCCTGCTCTACTTCTCCAGCTGCCCAGTCTCTACTTTGACTGATTTCCTTGCTTTAAAAACCATGTCTCCAAAAAGACCACCTCCTGGAAAGCCTGGATTTGCTACTTCTGCCCCAACGTCTGCAACGTCTAGCCCAGCTACACAGTCAAAGATAACAGAACTGATGCAACCCAAGACTACAGAGATAGACTTTCAACAAATGCTTCAACAAATTCTACAGGGCCAGGAGGAAATTAAGAAACAATTAAGGGAAATGAAAGATGAAATTAAACAGAACCAAGCCCAAATCTTTAAGAACTCACAGAGACTGGACCTTGTGGAGGGTGGGGTGGCAGAGGCGAGGGGGGGGGTAGAGGCCTTACAGAAGGGGAACAAAGAACTTGACATCCAACAAATGAAAATAGAGTTTGAGAGAATGTCTTTTTATCTTAGATTTCAAAATGTAATAGAAGCAGATGGGGAAAACATAAGGGACATTATGACTAATATTTTAGCTGAATACATACACAAAGACAAACAGCAGATGGAATGGGAGATAGACCTAGCCTATAGAGTGAATTCAGCATATGCCAGAACACATAATGTACCCAGGGAGGTTCACATTAAATTCCTTAGGAAAACCACAAGAGATGAAATTCTGGGTGTACAAAGGGGGCAAACATTGACATACTGTGACAGGGAGATAACCATTCTAAAGCAGATTCCCAAAAAAATTAGGGAAAAAAGGAAAAGCTATTCGCAATTGGCGAATAAATTATACCAGAAGGGGGTGTGGTTTAGATGGTTGATGCCTGAAGGTATGCTGATATTCTGGGAGGAGACAAGAATCAGAATTAATACACCCATAGAGGCACAGGCCTTTATGGAAAAAAACAAAACCAACCTAGAAAAAACAGAAGACACTACAACGGTCATACAGGACACGGGAGGGGCCGGAGCTCTGCCAGCGGGGGGTGAAGGGTCAACACCAAGAAAGCTCAGATCACAAAAATAAATAAGAAAATCACAATGTTATAAACAGACCGAAAGTAAAAATGAATTTATAACTAGACTATATATTATAATTATATAAATTGATTGAAAATTATTCTTTCTAGAATTAATATGCTGACTTTTTATGATCATGTATTAAGATTTGATATTTTGATGTAACCTAGGAGTTTGGAGGGAGGGGGCGTCTGCCACACTTGCAACTGCCAAAATTTGTAATTCCACCTACCCTTTTCCACATAAATGTTTTTAAAAAAACCAATAAAACTTTTTGAAAAAAAAAAAAAAGAACACTAGCATTCCCTTACATGGTCCTTCCAGAACAATGGTATTCACTAGTTGTTTCACCAGATTTGAGGTCTGTTGTGTTCAATGGAGGGACACGGTGGCTCAGTGGCTAAGACACTGTCAATCAGAAGGGCAGCAGTTCAGCGGTTCAAATCTCTAGTGCCACGTAACGGAGTGAGCTCCCATTACTTGTTCCAACTTCTGCTAACCTAGCAGTTCAAAAGCACATAAAAATGCAAGTAGAAAAATAGGGACCACCTTTGGTGGGAAGGTAACAGCATTCCGTGCACCTTCGGCATTTAGTCATGCCGGCCACATGACCACAGAGACGTCTTCGGACAGTGCTGGCTCTTTGGCTTAGAAATGGAGATGAGCACCGCCCCCTAGAGTCAGGAATGACTAGCATGCATTGTGAGGGAACCTTTACCTTACTCCAGTGAACCAAGGGATTTCTTTTTCACCAGATTTGGTGTTAGAAATTCTATTTATATAGCCCTACAGATCAAGCAAAGTGTACAGTCACCATGGGCCTTGCTGCTTAATTAACTGTTAGAGGAAACTCTCCTCAGAACAAAAAGACCATATAGTCTATATCATAGATTATACCTAGCAAATTTACAAACACTGCCATCTACTGGCTACATACTTCTGTAGTTGTTGCAATACAAAATACATTCCAACATGTATTCCAACATCCTCACTCAACAACTTACTCCTAATAATGTGCCAAAGTAATGTGCTAAACTTTACATTTCTTCTCTAATCTGTTGAAATTGTTAGAAATTCTTGTTTATTTTTACCTGTAGGGCTATACGAACAGAATTTCTAACATTTGGAGAAATCCCTTGGCACCTGGAGAAACACACCTCAAAACTGAGAATGCTAGCAAATGTCAATGTTCTCATGATCATTCTCTCCAGTAGAGCAGGTAGATGGCCCAGGCTTCCTGGATCTGGTGAGAGGCTGGGGTCTTTCCAAGCCACACCATGCCTGGAAGACACTCCACAGCACTCAACTTAATCCCCAGCACTCAGTTTAATGACCTGGACAGTCATTTAATGACTACAACTGAGAGACCTAGGATTGTGGTTGTTGATTGAAGAACAACCAAGATTCCAAGCCCAATTGTGTTTGTAAGTGGAGAATTACATGTCTAACATTTTGCATACCCCAGATAGGCCTCAGACTGAAAGACTGTTCAGTCTGATTGATATAGTGAAGTAAAACTATATTCCAGTAGTGCTTAAGATTTATACAAATGCTAAACTCAACATTTAACATTGACATAACTTGGCTTGAATGTCGTAGAAGACACTTGCCAAGGTCATCATAGAAACAAAATGCATAATAAACCCCATGTGCATACATCCTTAAACCATCTGTGCTGATACACAGAAAAGCATCATGCTACCTCTGAGGACTACAGTCGTGTAAATGCATTATAAATAATTCCCAACATAAATATTTAGTATAATTATTTCACACATTATTTTGGTCTGAAATTTCATCAGTTTAAATAAGGGAGTTCTTCTACTACTTTCTGTGCTTGTAGGTTCTTTGCAGCCCAAATGCAAACAGTGCCAGGTACATTCTTCATTGATATTTCCCGTTGCCAAAGATGCTGGCTTTTATCCACTCACCAGCTCTATGTAGGTGGTCAGAACATATGTCCAAAATTAAGACCCAGCTTTCCTTGCCAGCACTTGGAACATCTATCCAATGTCATTATTTACATCTAGCTTTCATGTGTTTAGTAATAAAATCATAGGGTCTTCACCATTGCAACCAATTACTGAACATTAGGAAACTATAGAAAACAACTATGGCCATTAAGCTATAGCAGAAGAGGTCTATTTGGCTCTGTTCCCTCGACACTCTTATCTAATCGACTACTAACCCAGTTAAAGTTTCTCAACAATGATAACCTTTTGTGCATCTGGGTGTTTGTGTATGTGAG
The DNA here is from genome assembly GCF_964273705.1 of Natrix helvetica. Lineage (NCBI taxonomy): Eukaryota > Metazoa > Chordata > Lepidosauria > Squamata > Natricidae > Natrix > Natrix helvetica. The sequence goes on from NC_138549.1 coordinate 22,036,338, forward strand.
TGCATGCCTTCTGGACATTCTTCTTCTTGTTGTTGTTAGTTGCAAAGTCATGTCCGACCCATCATGACCCCATGGACATCATTCCTCCCGGCCTTCCTGTCCTCTACCATCCTCTGCAGACCATTTAAGCTCACACCTACTGCTTCGGTGACTCCATCCAGCCACCTCATTCTCTGTCGTCCCCTTCTTCTTGTGCCCTCAATCTTTCCCAGCATCAGGCTCTTCTCCAGTGAGTCCTTCCTTCTCATTAGGTGGCCAAAGTATTTGAGTTTCATTTTCAGGATCTGGCCTTCTAAAGGGCAGTCAGGGTTTATCTCCTCTAGGACTGACCGGGCATTCTTGACCCCTAGCAATTGCCTGGACAAATCCCTGCAGTTTTCTTAGCAAAATTTTCAGAAGTAATATCCATTGTCATCTTCTTTCTAAGGCTGAGAAGGAGAGACTGGCCCAGTCACCCAATTAGCTTTGTGCCTAAGACAGGACTAGAACTTCTAGATCCATCCTGGTGTATTAAAACCACTCCACTAACCTTGCTGTCTGCCGGATACTTACTGAGTCCAAAAATAAATAATCATCATGTATTTATCCCAGAAAGTTTCAAATATTATGTCCCAGGGAAGTATCAACAAGGCTTTACAATACAATAAAATAGCAGAATTGGAAGGGACCTTGGAGGTCTTCTAGTCCAACCCCCTGCCTAGGCAGGAAACCCTATACCATTTCAGACAAATGGCTATCCAACATCTTCTGAAAGACTTCCAGTGTTGGGAGGCAAGCTGTTCCACTGATTAATTGTTCTAACTGTCAGGAAATTTCTCCTCAGTTCTCAGTTACTTCTCTCCTTGATTAGTTTCCACCCATTGCTTCTTGTTCTACCCTCAGGTGCCTTGGAGAATAGTTTGACTCCCTCTTCTTTGGGGCAGCCCCTGAGATATTGGAACACTGCTATCATGTCTCCCCTAGTCCTTCTTTTCATTAAACATACCCAGTTCCTGCAACCGTTCTTCATATGTTTTAGTCTCCAGTCCCCTAATCATCTTTGTTGCTCTTCTCTGCACTCTTCCTAGAGTCTCCACATCTTTTCTACATCGTAGCGACCAAAACTGAATGCAGTATTCCAAGTGTGGCCTTACCAAGGCATTATAAAGTGGTATTAACACTCCACGTGATCTTGATTCTATCCCTCTATTTATGCAGCCTAGAACTGTGTTGGCTTCTTTGGCAGCTGCTACACTGCTGGCTCATATTTAAATGGTTGTCCACTAGGACTCCAAGATCCCTTTCACAGTTACTACTATTGAGCAAGGTACCACCTATACTGTACTTGTGCATTTCATTTTTCTTGCCTAAATAAAGAACCTTACTCTTTTCATCATTGAATTTCATTTGATTAGATAGTGCCCAATGTTCAAGTTTGTCAAGATCCTTCTGTATCTTTAGCCTATCTTCTGGAGTGTTGGCTATTCCTGCCAACTTGGTGTCATCTGCAAATTTGATGAGTTCCCCATTTATTCCCTCATCCAAATCATTGATGAAGGTGTTGAAGAGTACTGGGCCTAAAACAGAGCCTTGGGGTACTCCACTGCATACCTCCCTCCATTTAGATGCAGTTCCATTGAGGACTACAAGTTGAGTGCGGTCAGTCAGCCAGTTACGAATCCATCTGGTGGTGATGCTGTCCAACCCACATTCTTCGACTTTATCTAGTAGTAGGTTATGGTCTACCTTATCAAAAGCCTTACTGAACTCCAAGTAAACTATATCGACGGCATTCCTCTGGTCCACTAATTTTGTCACTTTGTCAAAGAATGCAATAAGATTAGTCTGGCATGATCTGTTTTTGATAAACCCAAGTTGGCTTTTGGCTATTACATTGTTTACTTCTTGGTGTTCGCTAATTCGTTGCTTGATTATCTTTTTCCAGAATCTTTCCTGGTATTGAGGTCAGGCTGATAGGTCTGTGGTTTCCTGGATCTATTTTTTTTCCTTTTTTGAAGATGGGAACCACATCAGCTCTTTAGTACATCATCAACCCCTAAATGAGTGAACTCTCTGAATTCAGTTTCATGCATTTGGTTTTAAAAACTGTACTAAGTTAAGCTGGAGTAAGCCTGCAGTTCATGCAACCTTTGGGACTTCATATTACAGCAGGGGTGGTTTTCACTTACCTTCCCTACTGGTTTGCAAATGTGTGCATGATTGTTGAAGCACTTGGAGGTTTCTCTGTGTCCTCAGGGTCACCTAAGTATGAATGGTGTGGAAGTAAGAATGGATTTCCAGAGGAAAAATTGCAGACTACAGGAACCAGGACCACTACTCAGGTGGCCTTGAGAACATAGATAAACCTCCAGGTTGCCTCAATGACTCTCCAAAGGGATGCAAATGACCAGTTGTCTGCAAGGAATATGAATCCTTCCATTCCCCACTATCCTGTCAAAGCTGAAGAAGCTTCTTGGATGAGAAGCAAAACTTCTTCAAAAGAAAAAACAAGAAAGTCTAGTTGCCTCCTGAAAAAGCACCTTTGGGTTAGCTATTTTTTCTTAAAGATCAGCTCCAGCACTGATCACCCCTCCTGGTCTAAGCACCTTCCCACTTATTCAGAAGGATATGATGACTACTTATTCAGTGGACTGATAAAAATTGCTCCTTTTATTATGCCTCCTTCTGAGACCTTTCTTTCAACCTTACCGTATTTTTTTGAAAAAGAATGGCAGGAAAAAATACTCTTTCCATACAGTCTTCTTGCAGAGAAAAGAGTTCTTCCTCTTGTTTTTTTTTTGTCATAATCCATGATGTTTTATGATGCATTATGTATGCAGTTTTGCCAGTTTTTATTAATTTATGTATAATGTCCTCCAGAGCTGTGCAAAGAGGTCTGCTTGCTCTTCCTTTAAATTTTTTAGGAGCTTTGAGAGCTCTGTGTGCTGAAGAGAACACCGGATACTCTGGGCCTCTTCAGGGAAAGGAAAGGGGGTGGGGGTGGAGAAAGCTCTCCCACTAGGACCATTCCCAGTTAAGAGCAGGGAAAAGAAGAAAATTTAACTGGTATGAATCTCAGAGGACTGGGACAAGAAGGAGGGAGATAAGTAGGAAGGAGCAAAATGGCAGAGATTATCCTTTAACAATTTTTTAATGCCAAAAAGACATTAAGAATTATTAACCTAATCTTGTGAAGCTTCTTCTCCGGTAATATTGTACTTAAAACTAGGGCATACAAAATCTTTGCTACACCAATTCTCGAATACAGCTCGTCTGTCTGGAATCTGCACTGTGTATTGGACATTAATGCAATTGAGTGAGTCCAGAGGTATTTCACGAGAAGAGTTATCCACTCCTCTACTCGCAACAGAATACCTTAGGCCACCAGTCTTGAAATTTTGGGCTTGGACAACCTAGAACTACACTGCCTACAGTCTGACCTAAGTGTAATACACAAAATTATCTGCTATAACATCCTACCTGTCAATGACTATTTCAGCTTCAACCACAATAACGCACAAGCACACAATAGATACAAACTCAAGGTAAATCATTCCAAACTCGATTGCAGAAAATACGATTTCAGTAACAGAGTGGTCAATGCATGGAATGCTCTACCTAACTCTGTGGTTACATCCTTAAACCCCCATAACTTTAACCTTAAACTGTCTACTATTGACCTCACCCTATTCCTAAGAGATCATTAGGGGTGTTCATAAATGCACCAGCATGCTCAACAACCCTGTCCTACTGTCCCTATTTAATTGTACCCATTTCCAGTGTTCTTATTCATGTTTATTCTTTCCTGTTACCTTGTACATGCGTAAATAAACAAACAAAGAAACAAACCACTTTGTTCTTACAGTGTTCCTCAAATCCTATCTAAGAATTATAGCAAACCCATACCAGACACACAGATGGCTATTCTTGAAAAAAGATTTTTAACTGTTTTAATATATGCCCAAAGACATTCTGCTACTGGTTTCATTGCAGTTGTTTCATGCATCTTTATAGGTGAGGATTTCTAACATTTGGTGGATCATCTCTAACATTAGTGAAAGCACTAACAACATTTTAAAATTGATTTAACATTTTAAGGAATTTGCTCTTACCCCAACCCTATGTTGCTTGGTGTTCTCTAGAAGCTTGCTCAGAATGTCATGTTATTATACCAATTGCTGCAAAATATAGATATTAAGCTATATTAACTATTGCCTGGAATCAAGATCACACTGTAAGATGTCTGGACAAAAAGATTCAGTTGTTAATTACTTTTTAAGGCTCAATTCAGAAAGTTTTAAAAAATATTGATAGCATAAACTAATGATAGCAGTGTTCCAATATCTCAGCGGCTGCCACAAAGAAGAGGGAGTCTAGCTATTCTCCAAAGCACCTGAGGACAGGAGAAGAAACAAAGGATGGAAACCAATCAAGGACAGAAGCACTCTAGAACTAAGGAGAAATTTCCTGACAGTTAGAACAATTGATCAGTGGAACAACTTGCATCCAGAAGTTGTGAATGTTCCAACACTGGAAGTCTTTAAGAAGAGATTAGGTAACCACCTGTCTGAAGTGGTATAAGGTTTCCTGCCTAAGCAGGGGTTGGACTAGAAGACCTCTAAGATCCCTTCCAACTCTCTTATCCTATCTAAATAAAATATTAAATTGTTTACAGATTTGCAATCTAAAGGATTTTCTTTGTTAATATTCTGCCAGGAAATTAAGATCTGTAGGAGAAATCCTTCTGAAAATGGGTAGGTCATATACAGTATGTAGATAACCTCCTTCTTCTGCATTGCTTTCAAATCACCTGGGAGTTGTAGCTAAATAACAGTGATGCAAAGAGCTTTGTTGGAAGAAATGTCCATTTGGGTTCAGTTCCAAGTAGGGAAAAAAACACTGGATTCATGGAAGTTGCTTGGAAAGAAGGTTTATCGATGACCACATGGTTTGAGGGGAGAGATGCTGAGAGTGACCTGGTTTTATGCCCTTTCTGGGCTTTTGAATTTGAGCTTGTATTCTGATTGGTTGTCAGGCTCCCATGGGGCCATGCAGAGGCAACTCTGTAGGCTGTCCTGAGTCCCAAGCTTGGTTGAGCCTTGCTGTGTGATCATGTAATGAAGGGGCTTTGGGCAATTCCTACTATGACTCTGCCTGAAGGAGGTAAATCTTTGTTATGTAGAATAGACTGGCTCAGACCTTAATGGCCCATTGACAAAGGCGGGGGGCTGAGTTTCTGCCTCCCTTTTAGGGGAAATATTCTGTCCTTTTAATATTTCCTAAAATATTTCATTTTCCTAGGAGAGGGGTGGGTGCTAACTTCCTACAGCTTTATTTTCCTGTTTTACTATGCTACATTTAAAGAAATAGGGTGAGGAACAAACACCTTTCAGGCCAGTGAAGAGAATCTGGAATGGGAAGGTGGTTGTCACACAACTTCAGCCAGGTGTGATAAGATGGGAGAAACTCCATGAAAAGAAAAAGGCAAAGGACTAAACTCTCTCTTTGGTTACTATTATGTTCTTCCATCTTTCTATCATCCCTTTCCCCCCTTTTCCAATAGCCTCGTATCAATTTCTCTGTGCTTATCCACCTGTTTCTTCCTCTTGTTTCATTCCAAATAGCCCTTCCTCTTTCCTTTCTTCCTTCAAAGATGAAAGAAGAAGGACATTTCCTGCCCAACGTTTCCTTGTCCTTTCTGTTTACCTAAACATTTTCTGAATGCATGATCAAAGAAAAAGATGGAAAGTCAATGCTTTTCTTTTTCTTTTCCCCTTTATCCTATACTTTTTCCTCTTCCCCCTTTCTTTCTCCATTTTCCAATATTTTCACCTTTTTTCATATTTCTACATATTGCATTTTGATAAACTAATAAAAGTATATGAACGAGAAAAGACTTATTCTCTTTCTTTGCCTGCAGCTTCTTCTTAAATATACATTCAGGGACTAGTCAATTTAGGCTGCCATTTCCCCTTCAACATTTCTAGCCAGCTTGCAAGCTGTAGTATCTGCTGTTTACTCAGGATTGTCACTGCTCTACATCTGAGCTGGTTTTCTTCTGCATTGTGAGGGAGAGAGTCAGCAGATGACATATGAGTCACTGAAATGTCAGTATTAAATACAGTACTAGATTTTCAGTGACTGACCTCAGAATGTTTGCATATCATGCTAGACAGCTGGAAATAAATGGCAGGGAGTATGCAGAGTAAGACACACACACACACACACACACACACACACACACTTTTATGCAGATGACAAAACTTAATTAGCTTATCTGTCTTTTGGAGGTATATTCAGGGGTAGTCATTTAGCTGAACTTTACTTTGCAACCTGTTCTGTCCTTCTGCATATTTCACTGAAATTTGCATAAACAATACAACTATAATTATCCATGTTTCCCACCAGATTAGGGGAGAAAATGACTAATTAATCTTATTTACATGAGGATGAGGTTAATTACATAGACATACTAATGCTTGCCACCCTGCTATATTGTAATATGTCATATAAATGATGATGGTGTAAAATATGAATTTAACAAGCCTTCAGGAAAGAGACTATAAGGATGTGCAGATACGTTTGCCTCACCTGAGCCTGTAGTTTTCAATATTTGGCAATGGAGGAAATTTATAACTTCCCTACACACTGGTCCAAAGGTGAGAAGATGGGCAACCTCCCCCACAAAAAAAAAAAACAGATAATTTATGTGCACTGCACAAAAAAAGTGAGCAGTTTTAACTGTACTGCTATAAATGCCATTGACCATTATTGACCATACTCTGTGGACACCCCTACTTTTTTCAATGAAAAGGAGTAGTTAATCCTAATTGCCCTACCCTACAAAGAAAATCCAAGCAATGAATTTATGAACAAATCTGTGGGCAATATTCTATCTAGGTCATAGAAGTGAATGTGCAAGACATGAAATCTTCACAGTAACTGTCAGGCCTGCCCCAGTCAGGTCTCTTAGGAAAGAGATACGCTCAACTCCATTTAGGTGAAATGATAGCAATAGAAATAGCACTTAGACTTATATACCGCTTCAACATGCTTTACAGCCCTCTCTAAGCTGTTTACAGAGTCAGCATATTGCCCCCCAAAATTTGGGTCCACATTTTACCAAGCTCAGAAAGATGGAAGGCTGAATCAACCTTGAGCTTGGTGAGATTTGAACTGCCAAATTGCAGTGCAGCTGGCAGTAAGCAGATGTAGCCTGCAGTACTGCATTCTAACCATTGTGCCACCATGGCTCATGATAGGTTCTTTCACTAAAGATTGCTGGTTGCAGTAAAGTTAGGCTAGAACTAAGATTCCAATGTAATAGGTTACAGATTTTTCCCTTCATCCCACTTTAACCAGTTCATCTTCATCCAATAAGGAGCTGCATAGGTGTTTTGAGAATCACTGAGATGTTTGGGGCAATCCACATTCCATTCTCAGGGTGTGTGACCTTGAACACTGACACAGTTCCGAGCTTCCCTGGTCTTCGTCAAGCTGTCATCACCCCCCCTCCCTATTTCTCATCTCATCTCTATACATGTTTATTGCCCATTTGTTTCCCTTGCTCTTCCACCCTAGCTTTTGATGGCAGGATGCCAGCAAGGCATCAAGCTGAAGATGTCAGAATTGACAGTAACAGTTTGGCTGCCCTGGGCAACTTTGGACCAGAGAAGAGAAAATTTTGGGGGAAAGAATTACAAACATCTGCATAGCTTTATATTTATAAACTCCTGGAAACTATATTTAGAAAAAAAAGAGAATTGACATATTTTTATTCCAGTTAAAGTATAAATTATACATAAGATATACATCCCTATCCAACAACAATGAATTTTTATTTTTGATCACAGACCAGCACAAAATACAAACGAGGAAAATTACATCCAGTTCAATGATTCTAAACCTGTAAGTGATGAAGAATAACTAAAAATTAGGATTGCTAATACAAGATAATAACATTCAAACAGTAAAATAGCATTATCACATTTCTCATGTTGGTTCTAAGAGTAAACTGAAAAGGGGTTTCTGGAGGCAACAAAATGATATAAGTGAAAATTAGACCCAAATGATATAAGAGTAAGTACCCATGCCCAGTACCTTTAATTATCTGTTTGCAAATTTTAGTTCTGCCCTGGCAAAATCTAGCTATGTTGTATGTAGCAGGTGGTTCTTTAACTGAGAGAAGACAATCAAAATATTTTTTTCATTATGACCTTATAATACTTGTCAATAAAGGAAAGAGGAAAGTTTATCAACTACACTGGTAACAGAGGCAATGTAGAAGCACATATATGGTGATCTCAACAGCCTTCACTGTTGTGGGATTCAAAAATTTTTTACTACAGTTTATGTGGGCATGGCTTGTTGGGCGTAGCTTGTTGGGCGTGGCAGTGGAAGGATACTGTATAATCTTCATTCCCACCCCACTCCAGGGGAAGGTTACTGCAAAATCCCCATTCCCTCCCGATGAGCTGAGACTCGGGAGGCAGAGAATAGATGAGGATGGGGCCAGTCAGAGGTGGTATTTACCAATTCTCCAAACTACTAAAAAATTCTGGTCAAAACCTGCTGAATATCACCTCTGCTTCACCTTATATGGACAAATTTTCCCCACAGGTGGACTTTGATGAATCTCTCATTCAGAACCGAAGAGGGTCAAGTATCAAGTCAAAACGTCTGTTTGTTGAGCAGAAGAGACTAAATTAATCAGGTATCTGCCTACTTCTCACCTAGAATAAGTTGTTTGTGCTTAAGCTTGGATAGAATTGGACTGACCTCATTCTGGAATTCTATATCTAGGACCTTTTCCCTAATGATTCTTTTAGCCTGAGTGTATTCCAAAGGAGGCAGTTGCTTAAGTGGCAGCCATAATGGGCAAGGTCCCTCAGAACTGCCTGTTGCCATGGAGATCGAACCTGATCTGTCAGTACAAATGGCGTCTACCCTGATGATGGGGGAAAATGGCATTTGACCCAATATGCGAGTATGGACAGCCATGGTTTCAGCTTCTCCCTTTTTGGTGACTTGCTTTCCTTCTGAGCATTACATTCGATACACATCTAGCCTCTTGAAAAGGGGTTTGCAAAAAAAAAAAATTATTTAGATGGCTTCAAATGATTTACAGGGAGGGAATGGTCCCTGCTGAACACCACACAACATTTGGGCCAAGGGTTTTGCACTAAAAATTGCAGAGCTGCTTCTGAGGTATGCCTTACTCTGTGTCCCCCCCCCCAAAAAAAAAAACTTTTAATAGCTACTTTAATAGCCCTTGTGCAGAGTCGGTGCAACAGTGAGATGGGTGGCATATAAATTTAATAAACAAAATAAATATTCCAGGCTCTTCTAGGCTGAAGTCCTATCCCCAGGGATTTGAAGCTTTTGAGTTACTCAATTTCCTTTCAAACAATGTAAATAGGAATATCTATAGCAATTGGTTAATCAATTTCTTCACTGATACATTATTCATAGTAGTATTGAGATGAGTTATTGCTCTTCCTCCCCTGCTCCCTTTTTTCTTCCCATTGCTCTGTTCCTCCTTCAGCCTGAAGGCCAACAGAAAATCCCTAGATTTTCTATTTGTATTCGTTTGGCTTATCCACAGATCAATGGACCCAGGTTTATCCAGCTGGCCTGCACAACAGCTCAGAAACCAGGGGTGTTCCTGTGTGTGTGTGTGTGTGTGTGTGTGTGTGTGTGTGTGAGAGAGAGAGAGAGAGAGAGAGAGAGAGAGACAGACAGACAGACAGACAGACAGACAGACAGACTACAACAGCTGCTTTCATCTTCCAAGGAGAGATCTCTCTCCCATCCATCCATCCATCTATCCATCCATCCAGTTTAAGTAAAGGATTAAGCAAGAGACAGCATTTCTCAGAAAACATGTTGTTCAACAGTCCTTCAACTTTGACAGTACCACTGTGTGAGCTCTTCTTAAGCCTTCAGTATGAATTGTGTGTGCTAATCCTACTCAATCTCATTGAAAAATACCTTTACAAAAGAAAACTACAAAACTTTTAAAAAACTGTACCTTACATGGACGCTGCTTACATGCATAGCGGCAGACAAAAGATATGAGGGAGATCAGCATTTTAGAAATATAATAAACAAATAAACAAATAAATAACACATCCTTATGCAATGTGTAATTCTTTTGCCACATGGAGAGTATGATGGAATAATGTTTCACATCACTGAGGATTTTAAACATAATGTCACCACCTAGTAACCACTACTCCTCAAAACTGATATCCATTGGACAAACTGTATACCCATCTGATTTCTGTATAACTAAATCATCATGGCAGCTCACAATTCCAGTTTGGAATTAAAGTAAAAGAAGCAATTAAAAAGAAGCAATTAACAGTGCAATTACAACATATTGGATCCACACATTATTAGAACAACAGAGTTAGAATAACAGAGTTGGAAGGGACCTTGGAGGTCTTCTAGTCCAACTCTCTGCTCAGGCAGGAAACCCTATATCATTTCAGGCAAATGGTTGTCCAACATCTTCTTAAAAACTTCCAGGGCTGTCCAGATTCACAATTTCTGGAGGCAAGTTGTTCCACTGATTAATTGTTCGGACAGGAAATGTTTCCTTGGTTCTAGGTTGCTTCTTTTCTGTTATTAAGTATATGAGCATCCAGAGTCACATAGGTGAGATAGACAGATACATAAATTGAATTAAATAAATACATCCCATAAGTCCCATCTGCAATTCTTAAGATTTCTTTACATGTTCTTAACAAGAATGGACAGACAGACTGGAAGCTATTGGGGCTTTGAAGATTCAGATCAATACCTTAAGCGTGGAAGCTAACTTATAACCTATGCATTAATTTTAGCATGAAAATAATAGTGGTCTGATATAAGATATCGATGATCCATCTCCCTTTGCACTTATGCTTAGTTATGCCTAGCAGGAAGTACAGTGACAGGACTTTGACGCAGCAATGATTGCCTACTGCTGTTGAACTCACTACTTTTCTCCTCTTTGGAAAAAGAAGCTGTGAATTCTAATACCATGTCAGTCTAACCTCATTTTCTGCCTTTAGCATCACAAGAAACACAATTTCATCATCAATTTTGAAGTCGGGGGTACTTTCAGATCAGAAGTGACCACAAGGCATGGTCAAAAAAGGTCCAAGTGACAGCCACGATGGTGGAATCGAAGCTCTGCAAAAACCACTGCTTCTAATCAGTGGTGGGATTCAAGTAATTTAACCACTGGTTCCCTGCCCTAATGACCAGCTGAGTAGGCGTGGCTTGGTAGTCATGTGACTGTGTGGGCATGGCCAACTCAACGTCAGTCAGGTTGATGGGCGCTTCACCTTAGCTGTTACAATGTAATAAGGGTTAACCAGAGAGGTAGTTTCTGTAAGCAGGGCAATAAAGATTAGGCTAGAAAGAACACCAGAATGTTTCCTTCCTGCCTTCCTTACAGGATTAACCCTGTAGAGTGGGAAAAAATAAAATGAGATTTCTTCCAACAACCAGCTCTCCGAACTGCTTAGAAAGTTAACAACAGGTTCTCCCGAATAGGTACGAACAGGCTGAATCCCACCACTGCATCTAATCCACTGTGTCAGGGAGCAAAATATCTCAGATTCCTTCGCAAACAGCTGGCACATGGAGTCCACACCAGTGTAGAAGCCTGCCATCACTTATTTGTATGACGCGTCAAGAGAAAACATTTGCACATCTTCACAGCTTTGCAAACAGCCCTTTCGCCAATCCAGCCTTTTTTGCATCCCTATGCTACAGAGTTTGGGATGTCATTTTCATTCTGCAAGTAGGTCAGAAATAACCCCTGCATTTCTGTGCAATTGAAAGAATGCTAAATGAAATTCCATTTCAAGATACGCAATTCAGTTCCAAGATATGCAATTTGCTAAAGGGGCTTAGAGAGGAAATTTTTTTTTATTGAATTAGACATCTGCACACCGTTTTGTACTGTGCACCTTCCTGTCTCCTCATCCATTAGTGAAATTGACTTAAATGGTCAGCATGGTAAATGGCCTGAATGACTTAGATGATATTAAAATTCCACTAATTAAAGTAATTTTTGGATTCACCTACTTGCTTTTATCAAGGTCACTTAACAAAAAAGCAAAGTATATTAATGTTCTACTTCCTCTTTATTGAATAAGCTCAGAAGGATCGGAAGGGAAACCAGATTTCTCCTCAATATTTTCTTTTCAATCCTCCTAGTCTATTTAACTCAGGATATTCCTACAGTGCCTTAGATTCCACACTACAATCCCTCAAAATCCATCTGAAGGTAATCTACGATTATATTTACTTCTGCCTCAAAACACTGAGAACAAAGAGCAAAGAAATTCATTTAATCATTGCCCTCTCTGAGCTGAGACAGCTCCAGGAGTAATAAAAATTTTCTCCATGGGGAAGAATGGAGGAAATAAAGGAATTTCTACCTCCCTGCCCATATCCTTATTTAATGTTTTGAGCATTTGTCTGATGGCATGCAACATACTTGAGTGATTTGTTTAAGCTGGCAACTAAAAAAACAGCAACCTTTTTTTCCTTTGAAACATGCAGAGTAGGTGAAAACTAGGAAGTAAAATTAAGAAAAAAGCCCTATATATTTGCATTTGTTTTTATTATTTTGTCAAACATGTACAAGATAGCGGGTATCAATATAAACATGGATATGAATGAAAGGAATGAATACAAATAGATGCGGACAGTAGGACAGGGACGGTAGGCGCGCTGGTGCGCTTATGCACGCCCCCTTTACGGACCTCTTAGGAATGGGGTGAGGTCCACGGTAGACAGTTTAAGGTTGAAGTTGTGACAGTTAGAGGATGTAACAACGGAGTCAGGTAGAGCATTTCAGGCATTGATCACTCTGTTGCTGAAGTCATATTTTCTGCAATCGAGTTTGGAGTGGTTTACTTTGAGTTTGTATCGATTGTTTGCCCGTGTATTATTGAGGTTGAAGCTGAATATACATTTATTATGTGTTTATTGAAATACAGTTAGTCCTCAACTTACAATCTTTTGTTTAGTGACCATTTGAAGTTAAAACGAGGCTGAAAAAAATGACTTATGATTGTTTTTCACACTTACGACCATTGCAGCAAACTACCACCACCTCATCACATGACGTGTTGGAAGAAAAACCCGGTCCAGTTCCAATCTGGGAGAAAGAGGCTGGAAATTAAATTGAAGGCTGATTGGAAAGAAGGACTCTCTTTATTAATGAGCAGAAGCAACAACAGCATGTAGCTCTGAGACAGCTGACAAATTGGTTGAATGAGCGCATGGACCTTTGTAGGTTTTTGTGACTTTGAAGTTTGAACTGTTCTTGGGATTGTGCAGTGAAGGAGCTTTTGTGTCTTTTGCTATTTCAGTGGTGGTGGGTTAATCCTATTATGTCCTCAAGGTCCTGTCCTGTCCTTCTTAATCGCATCACCTGGAGCTGAAGGTGTGTTGCTTATGAATAGATTGGCCCAGTCTTTCTTACTGAGCACAAAATAGCCACCTCTAAAGACTCCCGGCATCTGCTGGAGGCTGTTGGGACTGCTTTTAAGATTTTTTTTTCCAATTTCTCCTTTGGGGAAATATAGTATTCTGCCTCTTCATATTCCCCAAAACATTTCATTCTCTGGGAGGGGTAGGCTTCCCACAGATGCTTGGCAATTGGCTCAAATTTATTGCAGTGTCCCAGGGTCATGGGATATCCCTTTGTGACCTTCTGACCAGCAAAGTCAATGCAGAAGCCAAATTCACTTAACAACTGTTTTAAACTTAAGAACTGCAGTGATTCACTTAACAAGTGTGGCAATAAAGGTCATAAAATGGGGCGAAAGTCACTTAACAACTGTATTGTTTAGCAATAGAACTGTTGGGCTTAATTGTAAGTCAAGGACTATCTTCTCTGGAGACCTAGATTTGAACTCCTGGTGTCGTTTTGATAATTTATGTACATGGATTCGAAAGAAAATGGGGCCATAGAGAGTCTCATTTTTCCCTGTTAAAAGACATTTAACAAGAAACAAGGAAAACACGCACCACTTTTGCCAAACTCAACCGTCAAGCAGCTGTGCTTCCCCCATTCTTATCCTTGTTTATTGTTTTACGTTCTCTTGTAGCCATTTCCCCCTTCTGAATGACAGCTGGATGCAGCCTAATGCAGAAATACCAAATAGATATTTTCTGCTTTCAAATATACAGGGGCAGAATAACTCTCAGTAAGCATATTTTAGCAAATGATGACGAGCTTAATGTATGTACCTAGTCTACACATGTCTCTGTGTTACCCAATGCTAGAACTATTGCTACTTAAATGTAAGGAACAGAAGCGGGTTCCTACTGGTTCGGACCAATTTGGCTGAGTAGGTACTAACTTGGCCAGCCACGCCTCTGAACTGGTTCTATCGGTGGTGCCCTAGGCCACGCCATCTTGTTTTTTGCTTCTGTGCATGCAATTTTTTACTACTGTGCATGCGTGTGTAGCACGCATTAAGCATGTGTAGCATGCATCAAGTATGCATAGCGTGCATCAAGCATGCGTAGCACACATCAAGCATACATGGCACACATTAAGCATGCGTAGCATGCACGAAGTGCATCCCTGAGTGAACCGGCAGTAACAGAAGCCAGAAGCCATCCCTGGTAAGGAACATCTTAATATTACAGTGGCTGGCATCCTTGCATCAGATGGGCTGGTCTAAAGTGGCTCTTCTCTGGCTGATAAATCTTTGATAATCTCCTGTTTAGTCATCTTCAGCTCCACCAGTGACGTACGGTGAGGTGTATGGCTGGTGAGGGACTGACACAGTGGTGAGTTTCAAATATTTTTAGACTTGTGGACTTCCCAGAATTCCACAGCCAGTCATGCTCAGTTCCGATTTAAAATGACAGTATTTGTTTTTCTCCTTTTCTAAATAAGTTCCCTTTTTTTCATTTTCTTTTTCTTCTCCCTTCCCCTCCTTCCTCCCTCTCTCCCTTTGTTGTGTATTAAACTCTCCTGCCATAGACTTGCCTTGCTAACTTCTCCTGTCATAGACTTATATTGGTCGCTCCTGATTGGCCAAGACGCAGCAGCCATCCGGCGGGAGAATCCAGCTACCTAATTGGTCAATCGCCTGACAGCTCGACTATAAAAGAGCTGTCAGCTGCCTTTTGCTTGCTGTTTGCCGGTCCGAGATTTGCCGTACTTATGAGCTGTTTGTCACTGTTAATAAAGGTTGTGTTAGCTTCAACCTGCCTTGCCTCAGTCCCTGTCTGCCTCGTTCTCCCTACAGAACACCCTTCCCCCCTCTCTCAAACACACACACACACACACAGAAGTTGGATTGGACTATCTCTCCTACCCCCTTCCCTCTCTCACTCACACTCAAACAAACAAACAAACACAAAAAAGTTGGATTGGATATCGTTTCCAGTGGCTTGAAAGCAGTTCCTCTGCCATCCCTCCCATTCCCCTGCTGCCTTCCCCAAACACCTCCACCATTGCAAATGCAGCCTGCTGTCTAGGTGGGAAATGCCTGGAACGCAATAAAGCCCACCCACTCACCTCCTGCTGGCAGGCTGGGGTGAGAGGAGAGGCAGAGAAGCCGGAGGGAAGCCGATCCGAGCCTTCCAAAAGAAAGAGGCTGTGGGAAAGTGTGCGTGCTACAGCATGACTCTTTGCCTGGCTTCAGTGGATGACTCTGCTTAACTGTTTAAAAAAAGCCTCTTAAAAAGCGCCCTCTACTATGAGGCAGAAGAACTGCGTGCCTCACCTACGTCAGGAATTTTTAGGTTTTTAACCCTTGCTTAACTCTGCTCGAGTGATCATAAAATGCCTAAAGTCAGACTAGAATAGATGAGGCATGCAGTTCTCCTGCCTGATAGTAGAGAGCGCTTTTTAGAGGCTTTTTAAACAGTTAAGCAGAGTCATCCATGGTGAGGCAGCAACTAGCTCAGCTTTTTCCTTTTACTTTTTTTTTTCTTTTCATGATGAGAGCAGTGAGGCTGTGCCTCACTTGCCTCACCTGACTGCACGTCACTGATGCTCCACCTAGAGCTTCTATAATAAGAAGAAAAGTCCTGTGGTTCTTTTCTTCAGCAAACATTTGTGGATTGTGCCCAATCTCCCCATTTTCCCCTGAACTAATCTAGCTTCTGTTTAAGGGCTCTTACTGGATTTCTCTAAAAACAGCAATCCAAGATCAAGCTACCTGCCAAGATACTGGCAAGTAAAAATCTCAGCCTTGGGTTTCTCTCCAGAGCTTCTAATCTGTATTATTCATTAAGCAGCAGATAGCAAATGCAAAATAGCAACTGGATCTAGCCAAGATCCCATGCTTTATTACTAAACAATCCAACAGATACTCTTTTCCCCTATGGCAGGCCTGTCAAACTGGCGGCCCATGGGCCGGATGCATCATGCACAGGCCACACCCAACCGAGCTCAGGAAAGGTAAAAAACCCCATTGCAATACATCACATTACATCAGGTGACACGATTGAGTTTGACACCTGTGTCCTATTGCTTATATAACTAAACTTCAAGTCCTTAAACATTGGAGGGCTTTTACTCTGGAACAACATCATGCCTCCCCTCAGTTGTCTTTGAAGGCCAGATACAGGAAAATTCCTTACTCAGAGAGACACCCCTGTGACTCAGTGGTTCCCAAACTTTTTTTGGCCATG
Organism: Natrix helvetica; assembly: GCF_964273705.1. NCBI lineage: Eukaryota > Metazoa > Chordata > Lepidosauria > Squamata > Natricidae > Natrix > Natrix helvetica. The sequence continues at coordinate 22,052,982 of NC_138549.1, forward strand.
CCCCACCTAAGCATCTCTAAAATCCTGCAAGGCGGACAGGAAGGAAACATTCTGGTGTTGTTTCTAGCCTAATCTTTATTGCCCTGCTTACAAAAACTACCTCTCTGGTTAGCCCTTATTATATTGTAACAGCTAAGGTGAAGTGCCCATAGATGTGAGTGATGTTGAGTTGTCTACGCCCACCCAGACACCCTATCCAGCTGGTCAGAGAACTGATTGTTAAATTATTTGTATCCCACCACTGACTATAATCTTCTTTAACTTTTGTAATTTTGCATCATATCCCACTATATAACATATTCTAGCCTTTTGAACGTGTTTCTTAAACTTTCTTAAACTTTTTCTACTAGTTCATTTTAAAATTTTGGCCTCAGTCCAGAGATCTCACAGCTTGTTAGTGATCCCAAGGAAGATTTATAATTTTCCTACTCACTCCACAACAAAAATTTGTGAAAATGAAGCACTTGAAACCTGGTGAATGGTATGAAATAATGGTCTGCAAATCAAAGGAGCAAAGTTAACCCATATATTCTCTGGGAGAATACTTGAGTTACCACCTAAAATTATGATGCCTTCTTTCTAGGGGGGTGGGAGACTTACAATGGCTCCAAAATGTGCAGCATTTTTCCTCAGTTTTACTTCTATTGATGGCAGTTTTTTTGGGGGAAAGCATGAAGAAAGGGTGAAAAAGAAAAGTTTGTTGAAGAAAAATTCAAAAATAATCAAGTTTGTATATCAACCTTGCCTGTTTATATTGATAAGTAAAGCAACATTATGTGTTTGTTTTAAGTGAGTTACAGATATTCCTTGTAACCTTTATTCAGTGCTCTTCTATGTTTGCTAGTTTCCATCAGCAAAAACTGGTTTATGTGGGGAGCTCCCATCATTTTATCTCAAACAATCTGAGAAGGAAGTTAAGATGAAAGAAAATCACTATCCCTAAATTGCCCAGTGAATTATTGTGGTTGAGTGTGGACTTGAATCTAGATTTCCTCAATCAGGGTCCAAGCCCATAAAAAGATAGTCCACCTAAGTTCTGCTATGTAAGTAGTGTTACATTTATTTAATACACCATTTTTCCCTCAAGACAATAGGTATTTTTTTCTGTCAATAAGAAAAGACAAAATGACAGACTTAATAGAGCTGCATGTGAGAACTTTGTTCCATTTTAGGTAATCAGAAAATTTAAACTAAACCAGAAATAAATTAAAATATGAAGGATCAGACAGAATCATAGCAAATGCAAAAATGTAAACATGTAAAAATGTTCAAGGTATAGTTTAAGTATATCAATTGATATACTTAATGACCCTGAATCTATATTAGATTTTGAAACAGAATACATGTATCATTCATTCATTCATTCATTCATTCATTCATTCATTCATTCATTCACCATGAATTGCATATTGTTGTTAGTTGCAAAGTCGTGTCTGACCCATCATAACCCCATAGACAATGTTCATCCAGGCCTTCCTGTCCTCTACCATCCTCTGCAGTCCATTTAAGCTCACACCTACTGCATCAGTGATTCCATCTAGCCACCTCATTCTTTGTCGTCCCCTTCTTCTTTTGCCCTCAATCTTTCCCAGCATTAGGTTCTTCTCCAGTGAGTCGTTCCTTCTCATTAGGTGGCCAAAGTATTTGAGTTTCATCTTCAGGATCTGGCCTTCTAAAGAGCAGTCAGGGTTGATATCCTCTAGGACTGACTGGTTTGATTGCCTTGCAGTCCAAGGGACTCGCAGGAGTCTTCTCCAGCACCAGAGTTCAAAGGCCTCAATTCTTTGGCACTTAGCCTTTCTTATGGTCCAACTTTCACAGCCATACATTGCAACTGGGAAAACCATTTTTCCCAGTTTTAACTGGGATTTTATATGCAGGAAGGAAAATCCATAGTCCTCAGACATGGCTGAACTATCCAAAAATCCTTCCTTACTAGCATTTGGGTTGGAGATTTATTGGAAGTTGTAGTTCAACAACTATCAAAAGAGCTACAAGTAAACACCACTAATCTAAATAATGAAAAACATCCAATTGTAAAACACACAGCAGGAAACCTATAGGATAGACAAGAAATCTTCGATCAGCCTTCCTCAGTCTGAAGCTCTGCAGATATATGAGATTTCAATTTTCACAATTCCAAGGAAACACAGTTTTGCCACTGCTGGCTGAGAATTACGAGGATCAAAACACTGTAAATTTGGTAAGCACCACCAAGTTAAAGAAAGATGTCCTAAGTAAAAGAACTTTACTCTGCCTCTTGGCAAAATTGTTTTCCTCTCTCATAGACATTTCCTGTTCTCTTAAAATCTATTGTCCCTCACGTTCTCTAAAAATATCCTTGCTTCACCAGTGTTATTTGTCCGGTACACTTTTTTTTTAAATTAAAGACATAAAATTGGTGAGATTATGTCCTTGCTTCTCCCTTTGTGAAATTTGCAAATACATTTCATTCAGAATTAGTCCACAAAAGTTCCATGTTAATGTTGAAAACAAATATTTTATTAACAAAGAAAGCTATATGCTGTCTCTTCAGCTTTTTATTGCTAAGGTGGAAATTAATAACCCCAGACATGATGTCTCTGAAAAGCAAATAGTGAAGTAGAGATTCTTTTTACCATAGCAAAATTTCACATTTAATCCAAATGAAAGTGAAGACATCTTTAAAGTAGCATGGGGGTGATTTAAAAGCATACGCAATGCATTAAGTACAAACATGCTCCTCCTTTACCAGGGAGATTACTAGAAACTTAATTATGCAACTTAACTTTCCACTTACTGGTTTCAGACTGAAATTAGCAATAAAAGAAAAAACAAAAACAAGTTTGAAGATGCCACACTATAAAAATCACCACTTGCAAAATATATTTTCCTTAAGTTAAGGATGTCTTTATGAATAAAACTCTCTTTTATTGTCCAAGTTAATAATAGCAGTAGCACTAAGACTTATATATCGCTTTATAGTGCTTTTAGAGTCCTCTCTGAGCGGATTACAGAGTCAGCATATTGCCCGCAACAATCTGGGTCCTAATGTTGCAATTTGGAGGATTTTTGATTATACATTTTTTTAAAAAAAAGTGGAAGTGAATCTACCTTATTGAGGTAGGCTTTTTAAAATGTAAATTCGCCAATGTAAGCTTTTTTAAAAATATAACTAATCTATTACAGGTAGTTCTCAATTTATGACCACAATTGAGCCCAACATTGATGTTGTTCTGAAATTTTTTTAAGTGAGTTTTGCCCCATTCTTGCCACATTTGTTAAGTAAATCTCTGCAATTGTTAAATTAGCAACCCGGTTGTTAAGTGAATCTGGTTTTTCCCTTGACTTTACTTGTCAGAAGGTCGAAAAAGGGGGGTACATGACTTCAGGACACTGCAACCATCACAAATGTGAGTCAGTTATCAAGCTTTTTCTAGTGTCATCGTAACTTCAAACGGTCACTAAACAAATTGTAAGTCGAAAGCTACCTATATTGTATTTATGGCTGCTGAGCATGTTATTCAGACTGCTATAGAAAGCCCCTTCATTTTCAAAGTATCTTTGCTTTTACCATACAGGGGGACACTGGCAATTCAAAGCATAAACAAAGACCAGAATCGCCATGTATTCACAAATAATTGGATTTTTTTTTAAAAAAAAATCTCTCACTTAAGAATCAAGAAATAAATTCAGTCACACTTTTATCTTCTTTAGGGTATTAAAGTGACTAAATTCAGCATAGAAAACTTTCCTGAAGTGATAATACAGTACATGATATGGCAGTTGTTTTCACAGGGATGTTTCCGTAAAGGACTACCTATATTTTCAGAAAATTTGCTTACAGATTTTTCACTGGAAAAAGATGAAGGCTAGCAGATAGGTGGAAATTTGCAGGCAACTGTAGAGTCCAGAATGCTCTGATTTGCCCCCTTTTGGAAGGGAGGGAGGGAGCAGAGGTGGGATTCACTTACTTTCCCTACCGGTTAGCAAATGTGAGCGGGTTTGCAGTGCTCATGCAGTACATCGGGGCGGGTGGGTGGAGCCTCCCATACCCGCTGCTACCCGTTCGCCCGAACCAGAGAGAACTGGCTGAATACCACCTCTGGAAGGGAGGGAGGAAAGCAGAGAGGAATACATTCCCACAGTAAGTCTCACATTCTAGAAATTCTAGAGATGGTTTCTCTGTATAAGTGAATCATTCCCAGTACATCCTAGATCATTAAAAAGTCATTTGCCTGACAAACGATATGCTCCATATGGCTTGCACAAGTTGGCCGACATCAATTATTTTAATGCATTTGGATTTATGGAAAGGTATTCCAATCTTTACTCCAAAGGAACATAGCCTTGCATGTAAGAGCAATTTCGACTGAAAGATGGAGTAGATAGAAAAGAACAATAAACATAGACAAAGCACCTTAAAAGTATGTCACTGAACTGCATATATTTTAGCTCAGGGGTGTCAAAATCAATTTCATGGAGAGCTGCATCAGGGTTGTGTTTGATCTCGGGGAGCAAGGGGCATGGCCACCTCAACATCACTTATTTTCGGGTGATGCCTGTGGTGGCCTGAGCACTCTGCCAACGAAAACAGAGCTCAGGCAGTCCCGCGGGCTACATCTAAGCACTCTGCAGGCTGAATCCAGCCTGCGGGCCTTGAGTTTGACACCCTTGTCCTAGCTGGTAGAATGGAGGCAATGGTTGCCTTGCAAAGTTTTGCTTGCATGGAGTGATTTGAGCATATTTACGTAAAACTGGGCTTTGGATGTATTTGTGCTATAGAATGGCTTAAATGTGCACAAATTGATACTTTGTTGGTAAGATAATTGAAGTAAACCTCTGCCTTATTTATTTTATTTATTTTATTTGATTTGATTTCTAGACCGCCCCCTCTCCCCGAAGGGACTCGGGGCCTTCATTACCCAGAAGGAGGTATAATCTATCAATATCACTATGGGGAGATAATTCATATTGAATATTTTCTTGTTTTTTTTATCCAAACTGTCCAGTTCAGCTTGTATCCAGTTAATAATTCCTGCAGTATATTGTATCTTAGGTATGGCCCAGATATTGATAGTTTAATGGTGTTTACACTGTTTACTTTTGCCTTTATCAAGTTTTGCATTCTTTGTGTATTATTTTTTAATCACATTTTTAACTTGCCCATGCTTAATGTTATCCAACCATAAAATGCCCAGATACTTGTAGGTTTCATTCTGATGCTTTAGCCATTCACCATTTCAATTCCACCAGTGTTTGTGATTTTACCCCAATTTATTGTTACTGTAGCGTATTTCTCTATTTCAAATGTTATACCTGTGCTAAAAAAAATTATGTTGTTTGTCAACTGGATTGACAATTGTTGATGACTTATTTGACTTACTATTATTTATTCACAAAATATGAAGTCACATCTGCCAGGTCTTTAACTGATGTGGGCCTTCATCAACTTCTTCCCAAAAACCTAGGAGGTTGTAATGTATCCCACCTTCATTTTGTGTAACTCAAAGCATCATACTTAACTAATTCTCCTACCTCCTATTTTTCCTGCAACAGCCATTCTGTGAGACAGATTGATCTGAGAGGGAGGTACAAGCTCAAATTTATCCAGGTGCAGAGGACTAAAACTCAGTCTCCTGGTTTCTAGCCCAGCATGTTTACCACTAAACCAAACTGACTCTCATACAACGTTCACATAACATATTTTATTTTTCACAAAATGTAAATGGCATTTCTTCTAGCCATTGAACGTTATTTGGAGAAAAAGAACCTCTTTCTTTCTAAAAAAGAAAAGAAACAACTTGTTTTTCTTATTGGGTAAATATTAACGTCAGTAATATAAAGGTAAAGGTTCCCCTCGGACATATGTGCTAGTCATTCCCAACTCTAGGGGGTGGTGTACATCTCCCTTTCAAAGCTGAAGAGCCAGCGCTGTCCAAAGACATCTCCGTGGTCATGTGGTCGGCATGCCTAAACGCCAAAGGCGCATGGAACACTGTTACCTTCCCACCAAAGGTGGTTAATATTTGTCTACTTGCATTTTTATGTGCTTTCGAACTGCTAGGTTGGTAGAAGCTGGGACAAGTAAGGGGAGCTCACTTTGTTATGTGGCGCTAAGGATTTGAACTGCCGAAGTGCTGACTTTTCTGATTGACAAGCTCAGCGTCTTAGCCACTGAGCTACCGTGTCCCTCCAGTCAGTAATATAACTACTGACAATGCAAAAATTTTCCTATCTATTGTCTGGGACTAGATTAAATGGACATTTGCTCCAAAATACTTATTCTTTACATGTTCAGGTAAATACCCATACAGGTTTCAACATTGCTTTGATCTGTCTTCTTCTCTCTTTTTTTTAATGCACTTCCTAAAAGACCACAGAAGAACATAAATCCTGAAAGGAATTTAGTGAAAAAAATAGAATTCTGACTTTTAAAAAATAATTTCACAAGTCATGAGCTCACTGGTTAAGCTTGGGGAAAATATAATTGCAAGTCTATATAATTGTAAGTCAGTGAAGATGAAGGGAGAAGAAACTATATTTTAAAATACTATAAATGAGAAATAATCATTGATTATTACTAATAGGTCAAGAACTATTTCAATAAACAGTAAACATCAAAAACATGTTTTTTTCCAAAATCATATAAGATAGGATAGGGAGAGGAGGAGAGGGGGGAGGGAGGGGGAGAGAATAAATCACATTGTCTATCAGTCTCATATTAAAGTATCTAGAAGATTCTCTCGTAGGATTTATTATAAATTCAACTGGTAGAGATTGATCTTTATCTTTCCATATCTACAAAAAAGACAGCCCAAGTTGTTATAAAGAGTCTATGTAGAACCTATTCAGTTTTACTTGTGAATCAGTCCCTGCTATTGAGTTTGTCCAAAGCTGGCAGGCCACTAAAATGGAATTGTAATTAATGTGGATTCCCGCTGGAACACTTACACTTTTTCCATACAAATTGAGAAAGGATTGTTCATTGCAGCTATGAAAGAGACAACAAGCAGGAGCAGAGCTAAAAGAAAGGCTGAGTTTTAAATATCCCCCCCTCTCTCTCTCTTTCCCCTTCTCTTTCTTCTCTTTTTTCTTTTGGTTTTCCCCTCTCTAAGAATATTTTAATCTAACTGCATCCTCCATCTTTTCTATTCCTGCATTCCTATCTACTTGCATCTGCATGCTTTCAAACTGATAGGTAGGCAGGAGCTGTGGCAAGTAATGGAAACTCATCCCGTGGCGTGATGCTTGGGTCTCAAACCATTCTGTCAGCTTTCCAGCTGACAAGCTCAATGTCTTTAACCATTTTTTTAAAAAAAATTTTAAATTTAATTAGCACTTCTAGACCGCCCCCTCTCCCAAAAGGGACATTGAGCCATTGCGCCCCATACACCCTTCTATTTAAACTTTGAGATAAGGTGTGAAGTATTACTGATAAGTAATTAAGCTCCCCGTTAGAAGAGCGAGTATGCAGAGAAGCGTAATGAGAGTGATATGGAATAACACGCACAAACCAGCATACAAAGACACTGAATAGTATAAAAATATAGTAGTTTACTTCGTAGAAATATAGAAGTATTCAGAGTCCGATTAACAGTCCAAGTCATACACGGTTCAGTCCAAGTCATACACGGTTCAGTAATTCAGTTATCAATATTCTCTGTTTAACACACAAAGTAGCTAACATTAGCAAGACTCAGTAACTCACGATCAGTATCAAACAGTATCCACGATCAGCATCTAACAAAACAGAGAGCTAACAGCCATTCTGGCTCCCTCTTACATGCTTTTGAACTGCTAGGTTGGCAGAAGCTGGGACAAGTAACTGGAGCTCACTCCATTACACAGGGCTAGGGATTTGAACTGCTGAACTGCCCGATCTTTCTGATCGACAAGCTCGGCATGTTAGCCATTAAGCCACCACATCCCTAAGTCAAGATGGTTTGACTTAGACAACCTATCATACATAACTTACTAGGAAAGAAAGGAAGTACAAGAAGAGAAGAGAAAGATAAGTTCTATTGGAGAGAGAAGAGAGAGAAGAGATAATAGACAAAAAGAGAGCTGGCCAACAACAGCAGATACTCTACACTGCAGAAGAGAGCTAGGTTCTCACTTGTGCCCCTTAAACTCACCACTATGTCTGAGTGCCTCTATAGTCAGCCTTGAATTGCAAAAAAATTCAACCAGGTGGAAATTGCTCTTGGCTAGTCTTACATTTTAATCTGAAGAAAACATTGATAATAGTAGACAGCAGGGAAAAGGGATGGATTATTTTTCAAATCATTGTTAAAATGAATGATTCAATTTGGATTAAGATGCTCCATATTGCTACTGAATACAAACAAACAAAACATAACCACACACCCTGTATTCATTGGGCTTCTATTCATTATGAAAATAGGACCGCAAATTATATCCTTTTGAAATGGAAGCATTACAGGGGTGATTTACAAAATATGTTAATCCATTTGATTGTCTTTTTTCAAAGAAGAAAATGTCCCATATACTTTTGAAAACATTATCATTTTAAAACTCTAAGCCCTAAATGCGGTTTTTTTTATTTTCTGGGAAACATTTCTGTATATGTCTAATGCCCAAATTTGGATGCATTTGCATGCTATGGGTTTTGTAATTGTCAGAAATATTAAAGCTTTAATTGAATGCAAGCCATAATGGTAAATTGCCTTAAATTGATTCACTTCTCGCTTCCACATTGTTCTGGCTCAGATGCAATGCAAATCAGCTTGTCTATCAGGGGCAACAGTGTGCTAAAAATTCCATTACGTAATGCTACTTGCTCTTTTCAGGAGTCTCTAATGGTAAATATAGTATGTATATATATAAATATACTAGCTGGATACCTGTGGCTTGCGACAAAACTATGTGATTGGGCAATGCAGGAGAAATCCAGTTCACTCCAGTTCAATTTGTTGGCTCAGTGGGGGTCGGTGATTGAAACATATAAGGGAATGTTGCTCCCACCGCCTTGAGTCCAGAAACAGTTCCATAGGTGGAAGGCATAGACATTTTGGTGAGGTACCGACTGTAAGGAGCCCCAGACCACTTCTGAGTGAAGTAATGGAATGCCTGCCAATTTGAATTGAGGTAATGGAATGTGAGGCAACTGGCAGTTGGAACAGAGTTATTTTCAGGTGGGGAGGGGGAGTCAAACTCCTTAGCATCAGAGCATGTAAATTACTGTATAAAAATACTAATGATCTGATGGTCATTTCGAAAAATCCTTTCCTAGCAAGCACCTAGAAGCCAAGAGGAATGCACATGCCAAATTTCAAGTTTATATGCTTTACGGTTCTGGAGATTTCATGATGAGTGAGTGGTACTTGGCTGAGAGAGAGAGAGAGAGAGAGAGAGAGAGAGAGAGAGAGAGAGAGAGAGAGAGAGAGAGAGAGAGAGAGAGAGAGAGAGAGAGAGAGAGAGAGAGAGAGAGAGAGAGAGATTACCTGTCCATCCAAATATTTGGATGATTTTTAAATACAATACTTCCAGAAGTACATAAAATGTTTTAAATTGTAGATATTATCTTCAAACTCAATTCTCCTCTTCCCTCTTTTTGTCATATTAATTAATTAGTTGTTTATCAGTTGGGAAGGATCTGAGCCCTTCAGATTTTCCAACACAGAGGGACATTTGACAATGAATGAAAAAATTAATTGTAAATTTGGGGAGGAAATATACAACCTTGACCTATTTCCCATATGTGTTAATTATATTGCACAAAGGTTTGGGTTTGTTTATGAGGGTCTGATAGGAATTTTTTGGTTAGGCCTCTATCGCTTATTTCAAACATGTTCTCTCACCAGCTGCCAGCTAATCAGATCTTTGCTCAGTGCCTCATAAAGTAAAATGAGCACAAATATGTTTGGTAAAGGGTCCAGTTCATTGTCTTTGTTTCTGTGTATAGGTCAGAATTTCAGCTATTCTTGAAACTCTGCTTGAATAATTGAAGATTTATTAGAGAACCAGGAGAGATTAAAGACAAGAATTTAAAAAATGAAGGAATAGATATAGACTGGTGGCCATACATACAAATGCAGACTAGATATAAGAAAGACCGGGAAACAGATGGATTTTATAAAGAACCACAGGAGTTAGATAAAATTCTATAGGGAACCAAAGAAAAATTGATTAAAAAATCATACCACTATTTATTGAGTTAATATGGAAGAAGAAGTTGTGAAAGAGACCATGATAACATGGGCCACAAACTTCGGATACACTATTGAATTAGCAGAATGGGAAAATCTCTGGGAAACAAATTACAAGTTAACAATGGCAACAGCATACAGGGAGAACCTATACAAAATGTTCTACAGTTGGCACCTACCACCAGCAAGAATTGCAAGAATGTTTCTGGAATGTTCACCAGCATGCTGGAAATGTAACCAAGCACACGGAACATTTTATCATATGTGGTGAACGTGTGCATCTGCAAAAAAATACTGGACAAAAATTTTAAAAATTGGCTCGAAGAGATTATTACACAACCAACAGATTTAAAACCAGAACTATTCTTATTAGGAATAATCACAGGGAACTATGAAAAAAATCAAATACCTAATTCTACATGTAATCACGGCAGCAAGAATCACATACGCACAGAACTGGAAAAACAAACATACGCCAACAGAAGAAAAAGTGATTTAAAAAAGTACTGGAGTGTGCCAAAATGGACAGACTCACAAAAGAACTAAAAGACAAAGAGGAATCCAAGAACTACTTAGTATGGAATCTATGGTACAAATGGCTAGAGGAAAGAGGTAAAAAATAGGAAAGCAATAAAGGGAGGAAAAAAGACCAAGAGACCAGAAAATAATTACAAAATTATAGAATTAACACGAGGGGGAAAATATAAGATAGATGGCATACAAAAACAGCACGAAATAAGAAATATAAGAGAATGAAATGTATATAAGATGTATTGTATGGGATCAATAGAGATAAAGTGTGTGTGTGTGTGTGTGTGATAGATATAGATAGATAGATAGATAGATAGATAGATAGATAGATAGATAGATAGATAGATAGACAGACAGACAGACAGACAGACAGACAGACAGACAGACAGACAGACAGACAGACAGACAGATGAATGATAGATAGATAGATAGTTCGATAGATAGGGAGGGAGGGCGGAATAAGGTATATATGTATAGATAAAAGAAATATAATGGATATTTAAAAGATGTAGAAGTGTTGCAAAAATGATATAAAAGTATATTTAAAAATTTTTAAAAATTTTAAAAAATTTGGTCAGGCCTCTATGGCTTACTTCAAACATGTTCTCTCACCAGCTGCCAGCTAATCAGAGCTTTGCTCAGTGCCTCATAAAGTGAAATGTGCATGAATATGTTTGGTAAAGGGTCCAGTTCATTGTCTTTGTTTCTGAGTATAGGCCAGAATTTCAGCTTTTCTTGAAACTCTGCTTGAATAATTGGCTCTTTCTTAATATTATCTTATGATGAACAGAGTCTGTTTAAAGAAACTGCAGGCATTCACTTAGGATAAGACCTTTTCATAAGCATTTCGCTCAGAGGACCTGCCTCTGAGGGAAAGAATATCAATTCACTTCATTTCAGGAAGGTACATGTCAAAGACTTTTTAGATAGCAGCCACCATTAGTAAAAGCCCCTTCCAACCTAATTCATTCATTGGTCCATAGGTACAATACAATGGTACTATATAAAAGTCCATATCAGAATCATAACACTAACACCTTTCTCTACATGAATATACACCGTTCTTCTTAGCTTACAGTTGGATTGCTCAAATCGTGTCCCATGCAACCTCAGGTTTCCACCAGAACTTAATGGGAAGGCAAATTTTGTTTTCAAAAAATGTTTATTCAAATGCATACGGGGTGTAAATAGCAGATTGTCTAAAGTACAATAGAAAGGAAGAGATTTATCAACATTCAGGCGGCATGCGGGTGCCCATGGCCTTCCCTCTAAATTGTATTTGTTGCTTTCCTTTCCTGATTAGTTTTTAAAAGGTTTGATTTTGAAAAAAAAACACGAAAACCCATAAGGCTTAAGAAAAAAGACAAACTTCATAGCTTGTCTGTCAGGATGGGATTTGGTGCAAAAAATGTATTTGGAAATCAAATATGTCGAACATCATGCTTGTAATGACTCTGAGTGGCCCACAAAGTAGAACATATCCAATACCTTAAAAGCAAAATAAGGCCAAAATCCTAGGGGCTAATCAGGGATGGGTTCTGGCAGAGACTATTGCCAGTTCGCTCAGGGATGCTTCGCATGAGCGCATGTTTGATATATGCTGTCTGCGCATGCACAATACCTCTAACATTGCTATACGCATGCGCAGAAGGGAAAAAAGGTGGCAGCGCCTATGGTGCCGCTGGGAAAACTAATTCAGGGATGTGGCAGGCGTGGATCACTGCCAGTTCCACCGACCCAGCCTACCAAAATACCACCGGTTTGTCTGAACCAGTCTGAACTTGTAGGAACTCAACAGTGGGGCTAATACACCCAGCATAAAATTCCCACAGAACCCACATATGTTTCTAATTCAGGACTTGGAGAGATGGACAGGTTTTCAGACCTCATTTAAAGGACAGCAAGTTTGGGACCACTCATACCTCTCAGGGGGAAACTGTTCCAAAGAGCAAATTGTGTAAGAGAGAAAGCATACCACCCAGCTCCCGGGATACTGTTTCAAAGATGGAACCTGGAGCATAACCAACCTCTCAGATGGGCAGAGATAACAGCCCCATCAGTCTTGCCAGATAGTCAGGCTTATGCCATAAAAGGCTTTTTAGCCTTGAACCAGTGTTTGTTATAGTGCACACTGCACAGGTGTTACATCACTATATTCTAAGACAGCTACAGCTTCTAAGTGATGTTTAACAGCCGACCCACATTGCAATTTGCACTTCACATTGCATATTGAAATAGCCAAACACGAATTGTACTAAGGAGTGAGTAACTGTGAGAAAGGATTCCCAGTTCATTACAGAACAAAGTAAATCTGGTCCACGCTGGTACCTGCTTTTTAAGCAAGAGCCTTGAGTCCAGAAAGATCCCCAGATTGCACACTAGTTCCATCTGGAGAGATTCTACCTCATTCAGAACTAAAGATAGAGACTCCATGGTTCCTGGAAAACAATCAACACACAGCATCTTAATCCTTTCAGGGTTGAGTTTATGTCTATTCCTCCAAATCCATCCACAACAGCCTTCATGCACTGGAATAAGACTTGATCAAACCAGGATACATGCCCTTCCGCAGAACCACTACCACACTTAAGGATGCATTTACCACAGTGGTGCAATTCAGCCGGTTCTATCTGGTTCGGGCAAACTGTTAGCAATGGTGACGGTAGGCTCTGCCCATCCGACCGGGACCTGTCATCATGTCCCATTTTTAACGCTCTGTGCATGCACAGAAGGTCCTGCGATTGAGCGGAGGTGGCGTGTGTGCTCACATTTGTGAACAGGTAGTGAAAGTAAGTTGATTTCACGCCTGATTTACCACCACACAGAGCCAATAACATATCACTTGTTGGATTTAAGGTTCAGGTATTTGGGTCAGTAGTACCAAATATTTATTTTTTTACCAGATCAAATGTTTTCTAGGTAAACAACAGGAGCCTTGGTCAAATTGAAGCAACTCATCCAGTGTGAGTCTAACTTTGAGTGGATGCAACTAACACAATAAATTTCTAGATTCCAAAATTCATCCCACCCCCCCAAGCAGTGGTGGGTTTCAAAATTTTTTGGAACCTACTCTGTGGGTGTGGCCTGCTTTGTGGGAGTGGCTTGCCTGGCATGTGACCGGGTGGGAGTGGCTTGCCGGCCATGTGACCAGGTGGGAGTGGCTTGCCAGCAATGTGACTGGATGGGAGTGGCTTGCTGGCCATGTGACCGGGTGGGAGTGGGATGTTAGAAGATCCCAAATGAAGTTAGAAAGGCTGGGTCCCAAACCCAGCTGGCTTAACTGGGATAGGGGGAATAGGGGGTAGAGGTTCACCAAGGACCCTCCTCTCCTTTCCCCCCAAAAGCAGAGGGCGTCAGTATTTAGAGGGAAGTCTCCCAACTTCCCCCCTTTGTGTGTCACTCTTTCTCTCTCTCTCTTCCCCCATTTCTCTCCCCCCTTTCCTTCCTCCTCCTTTTCCTCTGTTCCCCCCAGTTTTTCAAGCTGAGCCATTGGGGGAGGTCAGAGGGAGAGAGAGACAGATTGAAGAGATGGGGGCGTCCCATTTTGAGAAGCCTCCCTTCCCAAAAGATCGCTGACAGGAGGAAAGGGAGGATTCCCCATCCCACTCTGCGCTGTTTTCAATGGGAGGCTTTCCCCCTCTCAGCTCTTTCCCTTCCCAAAAGATCGCTGAGAGGAGGAAAAGGGGGTGAGCGAGCAATGGAGTGGCTTCTGGACGGGCAGGGGCGAGCAAGTGAGTGATAGGGGCGGGGCAGGAACTTACTTCCGGGTTCATTGTCCAATAGGTTCGCCAGAACCGGTGCGAACCGGTAGGAACCCACCACTGCCCCCAAGAGAGGGTCACCTTCAGCAAGGCCCCTGGCTGACTACTTATAGATAAAATAAAAATAGTTAAGAAAGCATTTTTTTTAAAACCATGAGATTTTTTACCCCCTCCTGCAGACAAGTGCAGGTCTACAACATAGTATTTCTAAGCTGTGCTATTTAATTCCATCTCCAGCTATAAAAGAGGGAACTGATGAAATTTAGCTTTTACCACCAGTGGAAAGAATTCCTGATGCCATTAACAGTAGAAACACAGATGCTTTTTTACTGTTTTACTTGCAGGAAAGGAGAAGCTTCTGGCTTCTACTTTCCATTCAACCAACTGCACCACTGCCCACAGTCCAAGAGTAGGTGGGGATTTGATGCCCAGCTAGCTGCACTAACTGTTGTGGCTGGGTGCTCTTAATGTAATGGTTTCTGACACTACAACGGTGCAGATCGATTTCTTGCTGTTTGCAACTTAGCACAACTTAGTGAATGCTTTGCTAATATAGTCTTTAGTTGGATAAGCATCACCTTATTGAAAATAAAAAGGAGAAGGGAAGATATTGGGAAGGAGATAGCATAAAATAAATGTTTGCAAGCAAATATGTTAATATCAGGGGTGGGCTGATCCTCTAGCAAAGATTCTGCACGGTTCGGCGAACCCAAATCCCACTCCTGGCTGGGCTCGCCCACCCTGCTCCTCCCCTCCCAGGAGTCTCGGCCCGTTTTGGATGCCAAGTAAGTGCAAGGGCCATGCGGAGGCTCGGGGAGGGTGAAAACACTAACCCCCATGCCGTGGTGCAAGAGGCTAACTTGGCCATGCCCACCCAGCAACCGAGCAGAGAACTCGTTGCTAAAATTTTTGAAGCCCACTCCTGATTAATATGTATCCAAAATATTCCTGAGGTTGGTGCTTGTGTAAAAGAAAATAAAAATTGGCTGCTGGTATAAAAGCTTAGGTTAATTTAATTCTGGCTATAGCTAAGAGCCTGTTGTGCCTTGTCCTTGATTATTGAAGCAAGAAAAGGGACAACTGGAACAGCACAGGCCAGAGTTAGAAGCAAAAGAGAATTGAACCCAGAGAGAAAGAAGTGATTTAAGTCCCAGGTCTAACCAATGGGAAGCATGCTATGCAGAGACAGGCCAACTAAGTCTTTAGACAAACAAAGGAGATATAAAGTACAAAGTCTGTCTCCTAATCATCCCTACATCACTTGCTCCTACAAGTTTTATTGGAGTAGAAAACCAGTATAGCTCAAGGTGAATTTCAACAGGCAGAAGAGGAACAGATGCTGCATCAAACCAAAGGTAATCACGCATGTGGGCCATTCTGATCACACACAAACATAAACTCTATCTCTTTCCATTCTTCTGATTAGAATTCTAGTGTTTTATCACTTTTGTCATTCTTTTGAACTAGGGTTTAATTCATTTTCCCTGAATATACAAAAAATCCTTGACAAACATGAAACATGAAACATAGAAAGGTTATGTCCAACGCTGTGAGAGTTAGAAGAGTAATTGGGATTACTATTTGCTAGGGTTTATTCATTGAGAGAACTTTTCAGGAGAACAAGAAAAAAATTCTGTCCTTGGAATAAAATAAAAATGATTTGTTAATTTGTACCATTCTTTGTCTCTTTTTCTTCCAGTTTAGAGACGAGAAAGAGAAAGAAGAAAATGTACTGAAATTTTATTATGCAAGAACATAAGGTGACTAGGTCATTTATTTGAATATATGGCTTACATATTACATGCAGAAGAAAAGTAAGAATGAAAAGCAATACGTAGTTTGTAACATTAAGACTATTCAAAACACACACACGCACACAGCAATTATAAAACCAACGTGTGTGTGTGTAAAATACATGAGTGGTTTTACTGCCCTTTTGTCATTGAGAAGATAATCTCAACCCAAGTTTCTCCTCAATTTATGATGTAGGATCTCATAGTAAAGCCATGCCAGGACCAAGCTACAATTAGATTTGAGATAGGGGATTCACGTGATGAAATGTTTCTCGATGCCTACTAAATCATAAATAACCCTTGTTAGATGTAGAGAAGAGCTGAAGCACAAGAAAAAGAGAAGTAAGGGAGAGAGAAGGTATGATCTTCATACATTAAGGAGAGAAGGTTGACAAATCGTTTGATATCAGTTAGATATGAAAATGCTTGCTGGGGAATTCTGGGGGCTGAAGTCCAGACATGTAAAAGTTGCCGAGATTAAGAAACACTGGGGTAGAGGAATTTAGTTCTACTCCTGAGAATGAAATGGGAAGGCAGAATGAATCTAGGGAAACCAGAAAACATAAGAGACACAGACCAACCCCACCTTAAACTTGAAAAGGAAGCAGTGGAAATTTTGGATAAAATTTCAAGTTTCTATTAATATACCCTATACCCATAAATCTAGGGCTCAGTGGCTAAGACTCTGAGCTTGTGGATCAGAAAGGTCGGCAGTTCGGCAGTTCAAATCCCTAACACCGCGTAACAGAGTGAGCTCCCGTTACTTGTCCCAGCTTCTGTCAACGTAGCAGTTTGAAAGCATGCAAAAATGAAAGCAGAAAAATAGGAACCACCTTTGGTGGGAAAGTAACAGCGTTCCATGCGCCTTTGGTGTTTAGTCATGCCGGCCACATGACCATGGAGACGTCTTTGGACAGTGCTGACTCTTCAGCTTTGAAACGGAGATGAGCACCGCCCCCTAGAGTCAGGAATGATTAGCATATATGTGCGAGGGAAACCTTTACCTTTATATCTATCATCCTAATATCTATTTTTATGATATATGTTTCTTAATTTTGCCTACCATTAAGGACTGGTCTCTCTGTCTCCCTCTCCCTCCCTCCCTCCCTCTCTGTCTATAGAAGGAACTTTGCATGCCCAATAAGCATTTTTTTTACTAATTGCTGCTATTACTTACCAGCTTTAAGCAGGAAAATGGAAGAAAGGTAGGTAAAGGTAACATCAAAAGAGATTAGTTAGTGATGGGAGTAATTCCTGTGCTATGCTTTGAGACATACATGCAAATATTCTTTAATGCAATATTTCTGAAGAAAGTGACTCCACTACATGGAAATGTTTTTATAGCTGGTTGCTTTTTCTAGGATCAGTTAACTCAAATCTTCCTAACCTTTTAGGAATAATGGGCACCTTCAGCTTTTGGAGAACATGTTGTGTAAAATTATTACTTGGGCAGGCTTTAGAAAACAAATTCCATCATTGGTTACAAGTACAGACTTACTGAAATGCTGTGTGTGTGTGTGTGTGTGTGTGTGAGAGAGAGAGAGAGAGAGAGAGAGAGAGAGAGAGAGAGAGAGAGAGAGAGACAGACAGACAGACAGACAGACAGACAGACAAGACAGACGGATGGACAGACGGACGAACGGACGGAGACAGACAGAGAGAAACAGAGACAGACAGACAGACAGACAGACAGACAGACAGACAGACAGAGAGAAACAGAGAGAGACCAACAGACAGACAGATAGACAGACAGACAGACAGACAGACAGACAGACAGACAGACAGACAGACACACAGACACACATACACAGAGAGAGAGAGAGAGAGAGAGAGAGAGAGAGAGAGAGACAGAGACAGAGAGATGTAGTAATGTTTCTGTAGGCTGTCTAACTTGAACAATTGTTCCATTCTGGTCTGGTTTGAGTAATTGAACTTAGGAATTTCAGTGGAATCAGGAACAGCCCATAGTTTCCCCTCCCTTCTGCCATAAAATATTGCTCTGTCTATCTGGCTATTTCCTTAAATTTTTGCTCCTAGTTAATTTTAATCAGATTTCTTGGCTTACATTTTACATCACCTTGGACTAGCTTAATGTGATGTAGATGACTTGTTTCCTAGTTTTATTTCTGTTGTTCTGGTTCCCTGCACGGAACTTATGATACCATTTTATGGGTGAGCATTAAGATTTAGACTGTTCCTCAGTTTTCACAGCAAAGAGCACATCTGAGCATGTATTCTCCTCTCTTCCCCCCATCAGTATTTTTCACATTGTGGAGGACTTATCTTCTGAACTATTCCTCTTTTTAATGTTATTTTGAAAACAGAGGAAGTTCAATTTACCCTAAAACATACAAAAGGAAACATCATTCAAGCAATCTGGGTAGGTCCTGACAAACAGAAGCAAATGGAAGAAACAAGAAAATGATGTTTTTTTACTGGAAAATTACTGACTATAATTTCCATTTTAGTTTGCACCTAGCCCGCTTCCAGTCAATTTTCATTTCAGAGTAGAGTAAATGGCACTGAGTTCAGTAACAAAAATAAAGATAGCTTGATGTTTATTTATAAAACAAACAACAAAAACAATAAAATATTCCACTGGCCAAAAGGGATATAAGACATGAACAAGAGCCAATAATTTATATTGTCTATGTTTATGTCATGTAACTATATTAAAAGGTACAGAACCTTTTAGAGCCACTGGAAATAATCCTTTGGGTAGTGAACATAGACAATTCTAAACGACTTTTATCAGTGATGGGATTCAAATAATTTTAGAACCGTTCTCTTCCCTTAATCACCAGCTGGGTAGGCTGGTCATGTGACTGGGAGGCATGGCCAACTAAACGTCACTCACGTTGATGGGCGCTTCGCCTTAGATGTTACAATGTAATAAGGGTTAACTGGAGAGGCAGTTTCTGTAAGGAGGGCAATAAAGATTAGGCTAGAAACAACACCAGAATGTTTCCTTCCTGCCTTCCTTACAGGATTAGCCCTGTAAAGTGGAAAAAAGCAAAATGAGATTTTTTCCCCAAAAACTGGTTCTCTGAACTGCTTAGAAAGTTAACAACCGGTTCTCCCAAATAGGTGCAAAGTGACTGAATCCCACCATTGACTTTAATCTTATATACATAATGGCAGCAGAATAGAAACTGAAAATGGCACACACTATGATCCCTGCATTATTTTGCACCATATAGGGGCATCCCATTTTTTAAAATGTGCATTAAAAATGCATTTTTAAAATATCTATGTAAACAAATATGGACTAGAGTTTATTGACTTCACATCAGAAATTACTCACCTTTTTTAAAAAAATCCACAAATTAAAAGTTCTGCAAATTGTTTTATTGTCATATGTATTTTATTATAGTATTGAATTCTTATTATTATTACTTCTGCTACTCTTCATTGATTGTACATGACCTGGATAGTGTTTGTAGAGAGGAATTATAAAGTTACAAATGATATATAAATGGCATATCTCCCTCCCCAAGCAAGCATATAATTTCTCCCAAATAAATAGGTCCTCAACTGAGGAACACCACCAACAGAAAAGAAAAAAAAAGGGGGGGGATTTCAGCATACTTTCAGTATCACGGACAGTCTAATTCAAACAAGCACCATTTGCTAGCCTGAAGGGCAAAAATGTGCTATCCCAACTTTTCTTCATTGTACCCTGGTGAATATACCTTGGTTCATTTCCAGCATAAAATCCACTCTAAACGGCTTGTTTCAATCACTCCAGTAAGAATTTTTAACTCTGTTTTGTAGAAAGGTCTGTTTCAGCCTAGAAATATGGTTTGCACCATTGCAGCATTCTTGTTTGAGCTCCAGACAACTGTTTTGAATTTGAAATGCTTTGTTTGTCCTTCGTTCACACAACATGTCCATCTGAAATATGGTTGGGCTATTACTCACAACCAGACAGCATGATGATAAAGCAGTGTATTATGCACACCCAAGCAATTGCATTAATTAATAAATCATGATTCAATTAACTATGGATTATCCTATGTGAATAGACTGTTTCGTTTCCTTACCCTCTGGGTCATTTTCTGTTCACCTCAAACGCAAAGCAGGTTGCAGCAATTGCAAGGAATAGATTGTGTATTTATTTATCTTTCTGAGAGAAGAAGGAGAGGAAGTGACATCACAGGCAATGAAGGAGTGATGGGATTCAATTTTTTTTTACTACAGGTTTTGTGGGTGTGGCTTGGTGGGCGTGGTGTGGCTTGGTGGGCGTGGCAGGGGAAGGATACTGTAAAATCTCCATTCCTTCTCCACTGCAGGGGAAGGTTACTGCAAAATCCCCATTCCCTCCTGATCAGCTGGGACTCGGGAGGCAGCGAATAGATGAGGGGAAGGTTACTGCAAAATCCCCATTGCCTCCTGATCAGCTGGGACTCGGGAGGCAGCGAATAGATGAGGGCGGGGCCAGTAAGAGGTGATTTTTACCACTTCTCCAAACTACTCAAAATTTCCGCTACCGGTTCTCTAGAACTGGTCAGAACCTCTTGAATACCACCTCTGCAATGAAGTCATGAGACTCACAATGTCACAAAGGATTCAGCAGAAGTTTGTTCTATTGGAGTGTCCCTTTCAATCCTGCACATCCCCCCCCTCATTTTTATAAAAAGTCAGTACATCTGCTTCATTTTGTCAGATTGTTTATTGTTATTCAGTACCCAAATATAACATTTAATGTATTTTTCCAATGTCTCAATATACAAATATTCACATGCATACCATTTTCACTAAACTTTCCACTTTTCTCAGAGATTTTACATATCTGTCCCTAATAAACACTGTTTTTTTTAAAAAAAACCTGCAGAAATGCTTCCAGCATACTTGTTTTTGGTACATAACTTTTCCTAAGGTTGTGCCTTTTTGAATTCACCTTTTCCCCAAACTAAAGATGATTATGAAGGATTGAGGTCAAAGCATTCCAACCCTCCAGGTTTTTTGTTCTGACTTCACTTGAAGTTTATTGATATTAGAAGACACCACTCCCACTGTGAAAAAGCCTCTTCCTGTAAGGTCAGCATGCCATGTTGCAAAGCTGGACTGCTTCCAATAAGAGGATGCTTTGATCTTGAAACAATTTTTACATCTCTAACAAAAGTCTGCTTTTGGGGCTTTTTTTATTTTTTGGAGATGGGTTTGATGCACATTTCTATTTGCTGCTGCCAAGGGTGGATTGCGGCTGGCATTACTGCCAGTTCGCTGCATGCATGTGCACAGTTGCCTGTAAAATGTTCTGCATATGCGCAGAACATTAAAAACAGACCAAAAAAACAACAACATGCCGGCAACGCCATCAGCAACCGGGGAATCGGTTCAGAGGCATGGCCAGCCTGGGTCGCTGTCGGTTCTGTGACCCAGGCCAACAAACCACTACCAGTTCACCCAAACTGGTGCAAACTGGTAGCAACCCACCTCTGGCTGCTGCTGACATAAGCCATTTCATTAGAAGAAGAGAGAAACAGAGAGTCATTATTAGTGGATCACCCCAAATTCACTCTCTCCACTGAATCCTGTGGCAGATTTATTTTATGTTCAGGCAGAGATATTTATTTGATCGATGATCGGAACAATAAAAAAAAGCATAATTAAAAAAAAACCTGATTTTAAAACTGTATGTAAAATTCTAATGACATAGCATATAGCATAACTCACCCAGGCAAAAATATTTATTCTTCATTAGGCACAGATCTAATTCAGTAATAATTTGTTTCATGAGCTTTAACATCCGTGACAAAAAAATATTAGCTATATTATTATACTGTATGTAATGCTAGGCTTGTTGCCTGATAAGAGAAAAGCTTCTCTAATTCACCTGGCATATGTTCCAATAAGGGAGGTAAGAGATTGATAGTTGGCTTGATAATACGTGCAGTATAACACCCAGTGATGTGCGGTGAGGTTTATGGCTGGTGAGGCTGGTGACGTCATCAGGAAGGTGGGGAATAAGACCACGTGTGCAGGAGGCTGAGGCTGCCTCAGCCTCCTGCACACATGGCCCCATTCCCCGCCTTCCTGAGTCAACATGAAGGGGACCGTGGAGCGCGAGCCACAGGACTGCAGAGCGCTCTCCTCCTGCACACGTGGTCCCATTCCCTGCCTTCCTGAGTCAACATGAAGGGGACTGTGGAGCGCGAGCCAGCGGAGCGTGAGCCGGCGGAGTGCGGTCCGTGATCCCCTTCATGTTGACTCAGGAAGGCAGGGAATCAGACCACGTGTGCCTTTTCCCTTTTCCCTTTTTTTTCTTTTCATGATGAGAGCGGTGAGGCTCTGCCTCCCCTGCCTCCCCTGACCGCACATCCCTGATAACACCACATCTTGGGTGGTTTCTGTTGGATCTGAATTGCAGGGACAAATTATTGTGGAAAAAGCAATTTGGGTTCATCTACCACCGAGAACTGTTGTAGGTAAAGCATCATGGTTAGCTCTGAAAGAAGAACACTTTTGAGTAGGAGTTAGGTATGTCTAGCCTATCAAAGAGAAGAATTAGGGGAGACATGATGACTTGCAATATTCTGTCTTGCAGTATTCTTGCAATGTCTTGCAATATTTAAGGGACTGTCACAGAGGATACTCATTCTTCAAAACACCTGAGGGCAGGATGAGAAGCAGTGGATAGAAGATCATTAAAGACAGTTCCAACCTAGAAGTAAGGAGAAATTTCCTGACAGTGAGAACAATTAATCAATGGAACAGCTTGCTCCCACAGTGATGGGTCTCCAACATTGGAGGTTTTTAAGAGTAGAGTGGACAACCATTTGACCAGGATGGTATAAAGTCTCCTGCATTGAGCAGGGGGTTGGATTAGAAGACCTCTGAGGTCCCTTCCAGCCCTATGATTTTATGTTTTAAGTGTGATTAAATAGTTACTTGGATGCCATCTAATGTATTCCAAATGCTCATTAATATAATGTAAAATTAAGCTCCGTAATGTAATGTGAAATAAGTTCATTCTGCTGCAACATAGAACATACAAGGATCATTGCTCTTCAACAGAACTTTGAGGTATCCCATTGCATGCCTCTCTCTATGTAGATGTAATTCCATTAAAGACTATATGCCAGGTGTCATTGGTCAGCCAGTTGCAAATACTTCTGGTGGTGGTACTGTCTATCCTCCATTGTTCTATCTCACTTTACATTGTTATTATCTGACATTGATTTATCTTACCAAGAAATAAATGGAGGTTTACTTAGTCTTTTGTTGAATATCAAATAATTTGTTCTTAATAATTTGTTTATGGACTAAGGCAGGGGTATCAAACCCATGGCGTCTTGGAGTCGTTACATGACCTATTGCAACTTTTCCCCACTTTGTTTAACCAGGCATGGGCAGGGCCAGCGCGTGACACATCCAGCCTGCAGGCCGCAAGTTTGACATCCCTGGTCTAAGGACAATAGCTGGGTGGAAAAGTCAAACAGGTTTTCTCAAGTTGAGCCATCAAAAACAGAGGAATCCACCGTTGTAAATATCCATATCCATATCCAATTAATATCTATATCTAGATAGATTGATACATCCAGTGGTGGGATTCAGCCAGTTCACACCTATTCAGGAGAACCAGTTGTTAACTTTCTAAGCAGTTCGGAGAACTGGTTGTTGGAAGAAATCTCATTTTGTTTTTTTCCACTTTACAGGGTTAATCCTGTAAGGAAGGCAGGAAGCAAACATTTTGGGGTTGTTTCAAGCCTAATCTTTATTGCCCTGCTTACAGAAACTGCCTCTCCGGTTAACCCTTGTAACAGCTAAGGCGACACGCCCATCGACCTGAATGACATTGAGTTAGCCGTGCCTACTTGGTCACAAGACCACTGTCTACCTAGCTGGTCATTAGGGCAGAGAACCAGTTGTTAAATTATTTGAATCCCACCACTGGATACATCGATAGGTAGGTAGGTAGGCAGGCAGGCAGGCAGGCTGGCAGGCAGGCAGGCTGGCAGGCAGGCAGGCAGGCAGGCAGGCAGGCAGGCAGGCAGGCAGGCAGGCAGGCAGGCAGGCAGGCAGACAGACAGACAGACAGACAGACAGACAGATACACACACACATGCATCATACATACATACATACATACATACATACATACATACATACATAAAGTGTTCCTAATTAGGAGTAGCGTGTCTTGGCTTTTACTTTCAAAGATCCTCCTTCCGGCATTACTGATGCATTTCATACTCATTTAGTACATGGAAAATTGCTTGTTGGAACCTATTTGGGACAGTTTTTGTTCCTAGACCGAGAAGCAGACAGGAAGACAAGAAAAGAAGAACATTACACAGGGGCTCACAGCTCTTACGTTGATAATATATTCTTCCTTGAAATACTTAAGGATGAAAAAAAAATGTTGTCTCAGTCATTACTGCAAACACACAGTCCTACTTTTGTTTTTTCTCTCTCCCATTCTTTCTTAAACAAACAACTGTACTGTTCCCAATTTATACCCGGAAACTTGAAGAAGTAGACAAAAGGAAAAAAACCCAGAAACAAACAAACTGACTACAATTTGGTAAAAATAATTTGCAACTCTTCTTTGTACAACTTTATGCAGGTGTTCCTAGCAATATTTGTTTTTTAAAAATAATAAGAACAGCGGATGTTCTTTTTCTTTCAGCCAGCCAAAGAATTCAGACACTATGAAACTAACATTTCAGTGTCTTTTTTGATTCTCTTTCTTCTGGCTCTGAAGCTGTAAGCCTATGGAGAGAATCAGGAAAAATGTCCAGCACAGGTGCTGGTCAACACTTGGACCGTTCCTCCTTCTTCTAATGTATCTTTCTTTGGCCAAGAGGCAACATGCCAATCCAAGTCTCTCTTAGCCCAAAGCTTTGCATAACTGTTGGTGCTGGCTGGCCTTTTGCACTCCAAGAATCTTCACTTCACATAGGAGCCTAGTTATTTTCCTTCTAACCTACAATTGCTTCCAGATGCCTTGGCATATATTTTATCACAGCTCAAGAGTTACTTAGCACAAGCTCATCAGGGCTCCAAATACGCCTTCTTTTTAATCACAGAAAATTGGATTTCTAATTAATAAGCTTGGTGGGGCACAGAGTGACTTCAAATAAACATATCAAGGAGACATTGAGCACTCTGTAGAAGTTTCTGTCTCAGTTGTATGGGTACCGTAATGTGCTGAACCAGAAATTCTGGTGCTGTGAAGGCTAAACATACCTTTGAAGTGGTGTAAAATGCTCCGGTCTGCTACCGGTTCGCTTCGCTACTGGTTTACTTTGCGCGTGCATGCAAGCTTCACATGCATGTGAAGGTAAGTAGAACAGTGAGAGGAAGGAACAGCTATGCCACACAATTTAGATTCATTAAAAGCAGGATTTCCTGCTTTCTAGCTAATATAAATTGCATGGCACAGCTGATTGTTGCACAGCTGATTGGCAGAACTATTGGTTTACCCAAACTTTTTTATTAGCGTTTCAGGTGAACTAGTAGCATTTTTTACTACCAATTCAGATAAACTGGTCCGAACCGGTAGCTTTTCACCCCTGCTTTGAAGCTCTAGTATCTGTGACTAGGGCTTTTCACTGAAAAAGAAATGTGCTAAAAGTGAGGTCACAATATGGTACTATTCTTTGGAAGGAGAGCAAAAGCATATGAATTGGTCCAAATCTGACTCAAATGTTGAAAATAATCAAAATAGTCTAATCGGTTTAAGTTTTTTATTCAGTTCAACACAATGATGTTGCCCAGGGATTCATGCCAATTTGGAAAATCAGATCAATTCAGAAAAAGTGCCTCTGCAAATACACAAAAACATATAAATCTGCTAAATCAGTCCAGATCTTTCTAAATCAATTCAGAAGGGTGAATTTCGAGATTCAGTTCAGAAAGCCAATTGGATTAGGAAATTAGATTGAACTGCTGTTGAATCAAATCTTTGAACTGAATCTTTGAACACAGCCCTATTTTCCAGAGGGCACATTTAATCTCTCTATCCATACCACATCACAATTCAACAGTAGTCCCCTTATCACTGGCCTTTTAATAAGTTAGTGTTACTTTTCTAAAATGTTTTCTTTGGTGGTAATAGGACAGCCTATACCAGTGATGGCGAACCTTTTTTGGCTCACGTGCCACAAATGGGGGGAGCGCAGGGGGTTCGAGGGCGGGCGTGCCGCACCCATAATACAACATGCGACCCCCCAGTGCGCATGCGCGCACAACGGGCGACCCCCCCCATTTTTACCTTTTTTTTTGCCCTCCCCAGGCTCCAGGGGCTTTATAGGAGCCTGGGGAGGACAAAAAGAGCCTCCCCACCCTCCCGGAGGCTTCAGGGACCATCCCTGAAGACTTTGGAACGCTTAAAACCACCCTCCGAGCAAACCGGAAGTGACTTCCGGGTTGCTCGGAGGGTGGTTTTAAGCGTTCCGAAGGCTTCAGGGACCGTCCGAGGCTTCCCTGATGCCTTCGGAGCGCTTAAAACGACCCTCCGAGCAACCCGGAAGTCACTTCCGGTTTGCTCGGAGGGTGGTTTTAAGCGTTCCAAAGGCTTCAGGGACGGTCCCTGAAGCCTCCAGGGGGGGGAGGCTCTTTTCGCCCTCCCCAGGCTCCTATAAAGCCTCTGGAGCCTGGGGAAGGCAAAAAATAGCTTTTAAAAAGGTGAACTCAGCTGGCCAGTGCGCGCATGCGCGCTGGCCAGCTGACAGGGCAGCACCTCGCGTGCCCTGACAAATGGCTCTGCATGCCACTTGTGGCACGCGTGCCATAGGTTCGCCATCACGGGCCTATACTATTCACCAATGATCTGGGGAGGGCTGCATATCCCTAGCTGCTTAGGCAACAAAACAATGTGACTTCCTGCATTTGCTTATGCACAATTTAGGAAGAATGGCAAATTCTCCCAGCAAAGAGGGAACACATCCTCTCTCCTCCTTAGTCCTTTCACCGACAGGAGTTCTCTTTCATTGATCCATGTTGATGATATAAGCGCCAAATATGATTTACTCTACAATGCTGCGATACCACCTCTGTCATTACAATTAGGATAATGCACTGAAGGAGAAAATAGAAGCGGAGGAACAGACATACAGAAGGAGGGAAGGGTAAAGACTCGTGATTATCACTTTGCTGAAGCAACTACCTTGGCTCTCCACCATTTCAAGGCTTTGGTTTTGACCCAGAAGGACCAGAACGTCTGACAGATGCTTTCAACATTGCAGAGTACAGAATAACAGAGAAGAGAAGCTGGAGATCTTCTAGTTAAATCAAGCTCAAGCAGGAGACGACACACCATTCTGGAAAAATGGATGTCATCTCTTCTTAAAAACCTCCAGTGATGGAGCACCCACAACTTCTGTAGGCAAGTCATTTCATTGATTAATCATCAATACATTTCTCCTTAGTTCTAGGTTTGATCTGTGATAGGTTTCCATCCATTACTTCTTGTCCTGTTCTCAGGTGCTTTGAAGAATAGGCTGGCCTCGTTTTCTGTGACAGTCCCTCAAATATTGGAAGACGATCATGCCACCCCCTAGTCCTTCTCTTTATAAACCAGTACTTCATGATACTATCGGTATCCCTTTGGTAATGCATCCTAGGACTTCTCTCCATGTAGATGCAGTTGCATTGAGAACTACATGTTGTGTGAAGTTGACCAGCCTGTTATGAATGCATCTGGTGGTAATGTTGCTTATTCCATTTTTCTAGGCTGTGGTCTACTTTGACAAATGACTTACTAAAGTCCAAGTATACTCTGTCCACAGTATTTCATTGGTCCACTAATTGGCCCACTAATGCACAGTGGTCATTTTGTCAAAGAAGGCAATAAGGTAACATGATCTGTTTTTGACAAACCCATATTGGCTTTAGTAACAGTTTTGCTTGCTTCTAGATGTTTGAAGAGCTGTCGCTTGATTATCTTTTCCAGGATCTTTTGGGGTATTGATATCAGGCTGATTGGTCTGTACTTTCCTGAATCCATTTTTGCAGACTTGGTTCATCACTTTGTCCCTGGCCAAATGCCAAGACTCACTGAATATCATTTTTTCCTATCTCTCTACTGAGAACCTTCACTGTACCTGGACTCTGGAATGCTCTTCCTGTTATAGGGTATGTATGATGATGTTTTATGGGCTCTAAGTGATGACACCTTGCTATCCTAAGCCATCCATGGATGAGAACTAGATCAATGGCCTTGGGGAGTTTATTTTCCTTCTTTTAAGAAGGAAGTTTTTCTCCATCTTTTAAATGCATATGCTTTTTTGCTGAAGTAATTAGGGTAAGTTAATAATTGGATAGTAAAATGCTTTGAAAGGGGAGTGTAAGACTAAATTAATTGATAAACACCAACTTATATAATGCACCAGAAATAAATAAAAACACCTGGAGGCAGTTTTGGAAGATATTCAGGTTAATTAGAAACGTTGCATTTTTTTCTATTTTATTTCTTTGTCCTCTTCCCCTATGACAGTTCCATTTTTAATTTTTTTTTGCAAATTAATGTATCCAAATATATTCTGCTCAAAGTAGCCAAATTGAGGTTGCATGATGACTTACATTCCCGCAGTAGACATTTCATTTTTCCATGTCATAAGGAAAAGCAACACCATTAATTTCCAAATGGTGATTGAAGAAGTGGCTCAAGGAAGTGAGCCAAGTTACGTGCGGTATATAGGGTTTGAAGGATGCTGTGGGGGATGCACATCTCCTGGAGCTACTCCGTTAATTACATATAAGCCAATCGACTGATTTGAAGAAAAAAAAGTTGAGCTCTCTTCCTGGGTTTTTAACTATAGTCACTTTGCTGAAGTAAGTTACTGTATTCCAACATATGC
Source organism: Natrix helvetica (assembly GCF_964273705.1). Taxonomy (NCBI): domain Eukaryota; kingdom Metazoa; phylum Chordata; class Lepidosauria; order Squamata; family Natricidae; genus Natrix; species Natrix helvetica. The sequence goes on from NC_138549.1 coordinate 22,082,027, forward strand.
ATAAACATTATCACAGACACCGCTTAATATCTGAAAATTAAGTCAGTGTCAGGAGCAGAATTGTGGGGGGAAGAAATGGGGTCCTATTTATAGCCCTTCTTAACTTTGCTTCCACTTCTGTTCCTTTTCATTAAGTTCAGTACCAACTCCTACAGACAAGATGGAGGAGATTTGATATAGATCTTGTATTATTTTGTATGGTGGTAAATCAATAAGGACAGTCTCTCTTGCTTAATTTTACTGTGCCAGCCGCTATTTACGACACAAAAGAAAGAAAAGAAGGATGGCAGCCTTGATTCCTTCAGTCTTTCTTTTAAGGGGAGAGAAGCCAAAATCTTAACATGAATCAGGCATTAGTCAAACAAAGCCTCCCACTCCCACCTGTAAAAACCCAATCTGTCTTGAAATGGGAGCATGGTTCTAGGTTTGCTAAGAATATAGACGTGAAGGCAGGTATTTTTTCTCTCTAATATTCTTTAATGGGCTATTTCTTACATCCAGGCTCCCTTTTTCTTTCAGATAAATACCATAGCTAAAAAAGGCACCCTTCCATTAGATTCTTTTTCTTTCTATCATAAATGTGATACCTGACCATCATTCCTTATCTGTATTCTAATTTCAAAGAGTGATCAGATATGAACCGTGAGCATTCAGCCACAGGATGGCAGCAAAAAGCTACACAACACTCAGGCTCTTTGCTGCCATCTAATGTTTGAGTAAAGGTTTGCACCTTAAACCTGGTAGCGCAAGTGACAGTTCCATAAGAGCGGAAAGGAGGCTGCGGGGTGGGAGTGTGGCAGGGGTGGGTTCCTGCCAGTTCTAACCTCTTCTATAGAAGAGGTTCCACAAATCTACAGTGGCGTTTAGATCCGATTCCAGCTCCCTTCCCCCACCTGTCTGCACATCATCAAGATGAAGAGCGAGAGAAGGAAGTCCACAAGTCTTAAAGCTGTCAAGTTTGAACACTTCTGGTTTTTTTTTTCTAAAGGGTTAGGGGTGCAAGGGTTTTGTAACTTGACAGCTTTAAGACTTGCATGCTTCAAATGCCAGAGTTTATGAGCAAACATTTTGGTTGCTAAGCAAGAGCGTTGTTAAGTGAGTTTCACCACATTTTACAAGTTGGCCACGCCCACCCGGTCACTTGGCTGGCAAGCCACTTCCACCCGGTCACATGGTCCGCAAGCCACTCCCACAAAGCAGGCCACACCTACAGAAGAGGTTCTAAAAAATTTTGAAACCCACCACTGGAGTGTGGGGAATGGACCATTAGACCTGGAATCCTTTCTGTCCCCCAAAAAAGGCAAACCTGAGGATCAGATTGTCCCCTTGGTTTTTGTTCAGGTGTGTGAGGATTTCTCCCTTACAAAAGGGAAAATAACAGCTGCTCTTTCTTATTGTTTTAGCCCTGCAGCTGGGTGGATCGGGCCCTTCACAGTCACTCTCCATGACTGTACAAGTGTTTCCTTACATTGAGTGGGACTCTCGGTGATCTCATGGACCTGTGTAGTAAGTTTCCTGGACTTCTGTAGAAGAAAATTTGTCCCTGTTTTTTTTCCCGAGACGTCTTTCAACTTCCAGTGTGGCCCTCAGCCTAAATTACTCAGCACTCACAATACTTGGAGAGCCTGGGCTGAAACAGGGTTGGGAACTTTGAAGTAAATGGAGATTTTACAGTATCCTTCCCCTGCCATGCCCACCAAGCCACACCCACAAAACCAGTATTAAAAAAAATTGAATTCCACCACTGGCCCATGGGACAGGGCAACAAGGTGATAGAAAAAGGAAACGCAGCCTGGCTGCATCCCCTTGACCACTTGTTTTCTGTGACTACCTCCGGGTAGCCACTGGGCCAAACCAGATGTGGCGGGCATGTTTGGTTTGAAAAGCCTCCCTTACCCAGCCCTCTTTGAGTGACCAACCCAACAGAACGCCTTCCCCATCAGTGGACTGTCCAAGAGGAGTTGCCCCATAAACAAAGAAAAGGGCCGGGGAACACCCAGAGTATGAGAGAGAATAGCTCCCATTCCTTCCCCACTCCAGGGAAAGGTTACTGCAAAATCCCTATTTCCTCCCTATCAGCTGGGACGCAGGAGGCAGTGAAGAGATGGGGGCATGGCCAGCCAGAGGTGGTATTTGCCAGTTCTCCAAACTACTTAAAATTTCCGCTACCGGTTCTCCAGAACTGGTCAGAACCTGCTGAATACCACCTCTGCCATGGGCAGATTGTGTGTGTGTGTGTCTGCCTGCCAGAAGGAAAAGAAAGCAAAGTTGCCCCTCTTCTGTCCCCCTCCCCCTTTAAAACAATCCTGGCAGATTTAAGCAGCCCATCGGCAGCCCTCTTGGGGAGGTCCCTCTCTCAAGCCGCCCTTCCCTCCCCCAGATGTGCTGAATCTGTAAAGCACCAGATTGGAAGTGCCCCGATGACACCCATCCCCCTCCAAACCTTTCTGAGACCAGAGGCGGCTTCTTGGCTCTTTCTTTCTTTCTTTCTTTCTTTCTTTCTTTCTTTCTTTCTTTCTTTCTTTCTTTCTTTCTTTCTTTCTTTCTTCTTTCTTTCTCTCTCCCCCTCCCTCCCTTCTTTCTTTCTTTCTTTTCTTTCTTTCATTTGTTTTGTCAAGCATGTATAACAGATATAAGTATATACAAGATTATGAATACATGAAATGGATATGAATAAATGGGGTTGTTAGGACAGGGACGGTAGGCACATCGGTGCCTTATGCCTCCCCTTATAGACCTCTTAGGAATGGGGTGAGGTCAACAGTAGACAGTCTTAGGTTAAAGTTATGGGAGGTTGGAGGATGTAAAGTCAGGTAGTGGATTCCAGGCATTGACCACTCTTGTTGCTGAAGTGGTTATTTTTCTGCAACCGAGTTTGGAGCGGTTTACCTCAAGTTTGTATCTAGCGTGTGCTCGTGTCATGTTATGGTTGAAGCTGAAGTAATCACGGGCAGGTAGAACATCGTAGCAGATAATTTTATGTACTACGCTTAGGTGAGACCCAAGGTGCGGCCGAAGACAACGTCCAATGTTCATTCCCGGGAAGAGGGGGGCAGGAGAAAGAGGCATTCTTCCCAGTCCCACGTCCCCCCCCCCTCCGCCCAACCACCTCGACCCCTCCATTCCATTCGGGGAAAGGGGGGCACACACAGAGAGAGTGAGTGTGTGAGGGGGGGAAAGAAAATCCGCCCCGGGTTTTCCTTCCCGCCCTTCTTTCTGTAAGCCGGCTCGGCAATTTGGAGCACGTTTCGCTCGCGCTGCCGTGTGCGCGTCCGCAGCTCGCTCGGCTGCTCCGGGTAGCCTCGCGCGCGGCTCAGCCGCGGCTTCCCTCTGATCTCCGGCGAGGCGAGCCTCTCTCTCTCTCTCTTTTTTCTCCCCCACCGCTTGATGTCTGCCTCTCACCCGGGCGAAACGCGTCTCGCCGCGCCAGCCAATCCTCGCTTTCCCGCGCGGCGCTTCCTCCCCGCTGCCTTCAACCTGAGCGCGCGGCTCGGTCGCCTTCGCTGCTCCCTCGACCGGGCACCCACGGCCCCGCGCAACCCGGGGCGCGGGGGAGAGACTTGAAACCCCCTTCCGCCCCGCCGCCGCCGCCGGCCGAGGACCCACGGGAGGAGTGGGCGAAAGAGGAAGCGAGGCAGCGGCTCTTGGCGCCCTTCGGCTCGGGCTCCCATCCCCGTAGCCGGCTGCTCAAAGTTTGCGGGGCTCGCTCGGGGAGGTCTGCGTGGCGCCTAGACACGCGCGGGTGGGGTCTCGGGGAAGGCACTTCGCGCTGGAGGGCTCCGCTCGGCGCCTTTTGGAAGAAGAAGAGGAAGAGGAGGAGGAGGAAGAGGAGGAAGAAGAAGAGGAGGAGGAGAAGGAGGAAGAAGGAGGAGAAGAGGAACCGTTCTCGGGGATTTATTTTTCCAGTGGATTTGGAGTCCCTGTTTTTTTTTTCCAAGCCAGCGGGTCGGGTCTTTTTTTGGGGGGGATCCGTATTTTTCTCTTGGAAAGAAAATTTGGGGAGTCAGCATGGTTGCCGGGATGGGGGCGCTGCTTTGGGCTCCCCTCGGGCTGTTGCTGTCACTTCGAGCCGGAGCCGCTGACGTGAAAGCGCGGAGCTGCGGCGAGGTGCGGGAGGCGTACAAAACGAAAGGCTTCAGCCTGGTCAACATCCCCTATCAGGAGATCGCAGGTAAGGCACCTGGGGAGGCGGCGCGGCGGGCGCGGGGCGACGGAGCTTCTCTTTTGGGGGTGCCTTTGGCGGCGGCAGCGTGTGTGTTTCCTTTTTGACGTTGCCCACCTTCTGGGTTTGACTTTTCCCTGGATCTCGCCTTCCTCCGTAGAAGAGAGCAGCGGTGGCTTTCTCCCCTCCGAGCCCCGCTTGGGAGCAGTTGAACTAGCCATGAATTGCTTCATTGTGCAATGAATAGAGAATCCTTTTTGAAAATTTCTAAAGCGACTTTCAGGGGATAGACAAATTGGGAGACGGAAGAGAGAGACAGAGAGGAGAGGCTTGGCAACAACTTTCTTTCCTTCCTTCTTTCCTTCTTTTCCTTCCTTCCTTCTTTCCTTCCTTTCTTCTGTCCTTCTTCTTTCTTCTTCTTTCTAAAACTAAAACTTGGGGCGGGGGGGGGAGTCCCTGCTGGGAAGAAGGAAAGAAAAGAAGGATGGAAAGAAGGAAGAAAGGAAGGAAAGAAAGGAAGGAAAGAAAAGGAAGAAAAGAAGGAAGGAAGAAAAGAAGGAAGGAAGGAAATAAGGATTTCCTTCCTTATTTCCTTCTTTCATTTACTTTCTTTCCTTGATTCCTTCTTCCATCTTTCCTTCTGTCCTTCCTTCTTTTCTTCTTTCCTTCTTCCCAACAGTGACTCCCCCTTCCCCCGAAGTTTTTAGTTGGCTTCAAAGAATTCAACAGCTGGAATACAAGCAGTTGGTTCTCTTCTACAATCTTGGATAACGTTGTCCACGGAATCTAGCATTAATTTATAAGCTTCCAGGATACTGTGGAACATATGCATAAAGTTCTTCAGCTTGAAACGGGAGGAACCTTACAGGGCTTCAACTTTTTAGCTGACCACAACCAGTAACAATTGTCCTTTGCCAGTAGGGTGTGCTCTTTATCATACAGGAGTCCTACTGCTTCTATTTGGCAAAACACCTGTAAAAGATACATTTCTTCCTACACCTGAGGGAGATTGAAAACACCAGAACATTAGAAAGTAAAACAACACAAAACTGGGTAGATAAGTTATTGTGAAAGACATGCCTTTAAATTGTGTCTTTTTATATGTATGTCCATTGAGATTTCCCTTTTCTTTTTGCACAATTATGGCACAATGTGTGAAGTTTCTGGCAAGGGCTTCTGCCTTTTTCATTGTAAGCCAAGCTGTATTCTTTCTATGTACGGGGAGAATCTTTAAGCCACTTTGGCAACAAGAAATGATAGGAATTGTAGTCCCCTTATGCTGTAGTAGTCCCATTAAGCCTGGGAACTGCTGTAGTGCTCTCATTGTTGTCTCTCCCAGACTTGGTTGAATGAATGCATGACTAAGGGGGGGGGGGGAGTTGTATTTGTGAGTGAAAGGGTACTAGAATTAACGGGTGAAACGTGCTGTCCATAATTTTCAAAACTGAATGAAACCCCTCATTGATATACACTGAGTTTCATACACCATCTTCCAGTGAGTCTTCTGTACAGCTGAATAGCATACTGTAATAATGCTTTTTTTTTAAAAAAATGGATGTAGTAGTCATTTTTAATGTCCCTATAAAATAGAAACAAACATATGAAATTAAAATGAATTTTACCCTTCTACCTTGCCCTGTTCCAGTTGGGTTAATTTCATTTGAAGTGGCTTGGCTAAAGTTGTAAACTGGGGTCCTTTCCCAGATTGAATTGGGCATGAATATATTTGGAGGACTGAGTTTGATGTGGCATTAATTGTGCAATTCATTCATACTTTAAATAAATAAATAGAAGCTTCAGCCCAGATATTGCTTACTATTTACAATGGAGCAGGGATTAAAAACTCTCTTCTTGAGGTATAGAGTAGCTTAGGGAAGATGTTTCTTAACATAATTAATTTTCTTTCCCTTCCTTGTGGTGCTAACGTTTTCCAAGGTCTTCTCTTGATATTTTTTAAAAATATATACAGTAATTGTACCCATATTTGCTCTCATAGTTATACCCATAATTGTATCTTCATAATAAGACCTCTCAACATTTTTTGAGACACACTTCCAATTATAAACAATCAAAACAATCCATGCAGTTCTCAGAAAAATGTTACATTATGTGTGGTATGCTTGTTATGTCCTATTCATAGCAGAGGAGGAAAAAAAATCTCTGTGTATTTAAGGTTGGAGAGTAATATTGAATTGCACAACTTTTCTCAACCAATAAAAGGAAGCTGTAAGATTTTCACAAGAAACGGAGGCTGTTTCAAACTTGTTATTTTGTGTATGAGTAAAAACATGGCAGTCATAAATTGTGAGTAAGTGCTGATCTGGTCTGACTTGGCATGTGGAGCTGACTTTCAGGTCATTGGATCAGCCTATAGCTATATAGATTAAAGTCTGGGTTGATATAATATAAAGCTCTAGCTGGCATGAGCTGAAATGGTTGGAGGAATAATTCTTTTAGCTTCTTTAAGAATAGTTTGAAAGATGCAAACCACATCCTTTCAAGGTTTTTTTTTAAATAAACTATTGGGTAATTTGTTTATTCAGTTCTTAATTGCATTTATATCATAAATTATATCCTTATATGTTGGGTTGTAAAAGAAAGCACTTTGTGGTTGAGTATAATCTTCTTGGTTCAAGTCCAACATTTTAATAGTTATAAGGGAGAATTTAAACAGCATTGTTTGGTGGTGGGGGGTGTGGATTCATTTTTACTACTTCACTGTTTCTTTGGAGGTCCAAATAACACCAAAGTATTTCAGCCCTCTCAGTGGAGTGGAGCTGTGTTTTTCTGTTGCCCTTTCTAATGAATTTCACATAGATAGCCTTCTAATGCAACATCACCTCAAATTTTGGGCACCAGAGACCGGTTCCACGGAGAGAGGTTTTTCTGTGGACCGGAGGGAGGGGCACGTGGTTTCGTGGACTGCTTCCATCCCGCAGATGGGGCTTCACTTATTTTTGCAGCCTGGTTTCTGTTTTAATGTTATCATTTGTGCAGAAATTCAATTGTCTCTCATGCTGTATGCAAGTACACAATTCTGTGCCTCCTTGTGCTGTCTTAGAATCACAGCATCAGAGAATGTGCTGGTCTGGACCATTTTAGGAAAAAAACCAGAAGTATATTTTTATGGAGTAAAATTACGGTATGTCCCTTTTGACAGTGGCTGGGAGAGAAATATTACAAGCAGAACTAGTTTGCTTATAAACCAAATTGGGATTCTGGAACCGAGGTGGAAAAATGGCCAACAAAAATAAGAGAGCTTCAACTTTTCAGGACTGTTAAAATTCTTGTGTTCTGTTTTCCTTCTCTCTCTCTCTCTCTTTCCACCCCACCATTAACTTGCTAATGATTTATAGCATATATTTTCTTTAGGCTGAATTTAAAAGTGTTCTTCAGTCAGGTTTTCCCTACAATAATTGTTCTTTTCTTTTAAGTCAGTGATAGACAATGTCCTCTTAAGACTCTGCTCCTTATTATTATTTATTTTCAAAAGCATTCCTGCTGAACTAGGTTGTCATTTTTATCCAATAAACTTCATATCCCCTCTCAGCTCCTCTGGTTTAGGGATGACTCCTACCACAAAGCCTGGAAAAGCTTCCATAATTGATGTTGAAGTATTCACAAAGTAGCGGAAATAAGTGGTGGGAAGACTAATAATCAGCCTTTGGTTTAAATACCGACATTAATCAGTGTTAAATCCGATATTGCTTTTCAACTTTGTCTTAAGATTTCAACACCATCAGCTCCCCTCTGTGGTGCGTGGAATATGAATATTGCTGCTAATCCAAGTGGATTCTTTTCTTTTTATTAAGCTTCATTGACTTTTGGGTTCTGTGGGTTTAACTCCAGTTGATGCAAGTTAATGGAAACATTTCAGTTTGATTATATCTATTTGAGGGAGAGGTTGGGTTGTTTTAAGGGAATATAATTAGCGGTATGGTCTTTTGTGCCTAGCACTGAGTGCTTTGATTAGAGGAAAACTAGCTTGGAAAAAGACACTTGGGCATTAAATGTTGCGATTATTATTTTGCCACCACCTGCGATAATTCTTTTGTGACCGCCCACAGCCAATTTAACCACTTAATGCAGATATTATCTGTGCATCTGTTTTTGTTACTCCTTAACAAGGTTATATATAAATCAATTAATTCAGGTGTTCATGTGCAACTTTAATGATGCTTCAGGTTTTGGAGAATCTGAAATGAATAGAATATAAACAAATAACTGGCTGTATCTTGACTTTTTCTTAATGTAGAGTTTTAGGTGTGGGTGTACATGATTATATGTTAAGGTGCACATGCTTAGATTTTTTCAAAAAAATAGTCATAAGGTGGGTTACCTATTTAAAACAGATTTGTTATTCATTTCATAATATAAGAGGAAGGAATTGAGAAGTTTACTTTTGTTAGAATAAACCAAGTGAAAGTTATTGGGGCTTTTTTTTGATGAAAGTCTTAAAAAGGGATAATCTAGACCTTCTATGCCTCGTAGAAATACCATATCTTATTTGTTTTCTAGAAAACCACATAGCTTATATGGACTTCAGAAATAAAACTTGATTTAAAGGAGTCTTAATTTTTATTCTCTAAAACGTGAACGGAAGGCAGACTTTAAAAAGGATAAAAACCAATTTGTGCTTTCATTTAAGTGGAATCAAAACACATAGAGATGAATCATAATGGATCTTACATTTCTCCTAAAGACCCTTGAGTGTATAAAATGTTTAAAAACTCAGATACTCAAACATTGTCATTCCTTTTGATTTTGTATAGCCAAGATTTCTCAAGATTTTTTTTTATTCTAGATGATGATACAGCACAGTGTCATGTATAACAGTTTATGATTTAGTATTTGCAGCATTTTTGGCCTTCTCAGAATATTGTTTAGAAACCACAGCCATTATCTAGCAGAATGCTTACTACTTTGCTGTTCTATTAAACTGATGTTAAATTGTTAAGTGTAACTTTTTATGCGCCAGCTAGCAAATTTCGAAACAGAACACATACATCTAAATCTGTTCAGGGATTTCTGCATGAAGAATGTGCTGTGTTGCAAATTCTTTGAGAGTCCTGGATGGCTAAGCAACATTTTCATTCTGGAAAGATTCTGCTTCATAACACAAAATTTGACAAGAGATTTTCAAATTCATTATCTCTCTCTCCCTCTCCCTTCCTCCCTCCCTCTCTCTTTCTATCACTGTCCTCTGAACTGCATATAGGTCACGCAGCAAGATAGCAATTCTAAAAATAAAATCAATCCTACAAAACAGGACAAATTCAGTGTTCAAGCCAAATCATTGTCCAGACCCAAACCCTGCAGAAGAGTTGTGGCAGCTTCTGAAGTGAGCATCTCACGGTAGAAAAGCTTCAAATATTACTCAAATGAAGCAGTTTGCCATGGAGAAATGCACAAATTCCTGCACAGAGCACAAGACACTAATTACCAATTATGGTTAATTGTTTGGGCACAGATATGGCAGTTAAAGGTAGTATGACCAGTCATGTAAAGAAACAATTACATTTTTAGACTGGCACATTGCATGTTGGATGACTTTATGACATTAAGTGAAAGAAGCACCCGACCTAATCACTTGAGTCCATTGATATGGACAAACAAAGATGATTAGGGGACTGGAGACTAAAACATATGAAGAACGGTTGCAGGAACTGGGTATGTTTAGCTTAAGAGAAAGAAGGACTAGGGGAGACATGATAGCAGTGTTCCAATATCTCAGAGGTTGCCACAAAGAAGAGGGAGTCAAACTATTCTCCAAAGCACCTGAGGGTAGAACAAGAAGCAATGGGTGGAAAGTAATCAAGGAGAGAAGCAACTTAGAACTGAGGAGAAACTTCCTGACAGTTAGAACAATTAATCAGTGGAACAGCTTGCCTCCAGAAGTTGTGAATGCCCCAACACTGGAAGTCTTTAAGAAGATGTTGGATAGCTATTTGTCTGAAACGGTATAGGTTTTCCTGCCTAGGCAGGGGGTTGGACTAGAAGACCTCCAAGGTCCCTTCCAACTCTACTATTGTATTGTATTATTGTATTATATATTAGTGGGGCATTTATGAAGGTTTGACAACATTCGGTGGCAAAGATACACTAACATCTGAAGGGTCCAAAAGAGGAAGGAAGGTATTTTCTCAGAACTGTAACATAGAAAGTAGCTGTTCTCTGTGTTACTGGCCTGCTGGTGAAAGCCCAGACATGCTGGGCAGGCCATGTTGCAAGGATACCAGACCATCGCATCCCCAAACAGCTCCTCTATGGTGAACTGTCTCAAGGAAAGTGATCGCACGGGGGACAAAGGAAGTGATACAAAGATACGTTGAAAGCCTCCTTAAAGTCCCTGGATATCAACACCACCTCCTGGGAAACCCTGGCACAAGATTATAGACATGGCGCATGCTGATCCACCAAGGCTGCCAGACATCTGAGGACAGAAGAACAACCCATAGCACAAGAGAAGCGAGCACTCCGCAAAGCCAGAGCTGCAAATGCTGCAACAATGGTGCCCACACATGTCTGCCCGACAAGTGGCAGAACATTTCATGCCCGTATTGGGTTTGCCAGCCACCTGCGGACCAGTGGTGGGTTTCCAATTTTTTTCTACCAGTTCACGTGCGTGCGACACTTCTGCGCATGCAGAAGTGTCACACGCATGCGCAGAAGTTTCCGGGCTGGTGGGCGGAGCCTCCTCCGCCACCGCCTCTACCAGTGTAGCCCAATCCAGGCCGAACCAACAGAAACCCACCTCTGCTGCAGATACATCTTGGACAGCCCACCACCTGTTAGATGACAAGGTCCTCTTCGAACACGATGGATGAACATCATCACTGGGCCATAGAAATTAGCTTCAAAATGAAATTATATTGGCAATATTTGTCTTTGGTAAAGTAATATTGATCAGCTGGCTTAAAAGGCTATGTGTGCAATAAATTGTAATTCTGTTGCAGCAAACAAGCACATATTTGAAAAGATAATTTCAAAACTAACATTTGGTTAAGGTATCTTGGAATGAGAGTTACCATCAAGTAGCAGAAGCTTTTGTGAGATGTAGAGGAGTATTATAAATAAAATCAGAACAGAGAAATCAAATTCTAAGGGAATTTTTGGGTTGAAATGTATGTTTTTGTATCTTTAGGTAGGTACAAAAGTCTATGGAGATTTTCAGTCACCCGGGTCATTGTTGTCCCAAGTTTTTCCAACAACTGGACAACTGGACTTTCTTGGTTTTTTTCTTTCAAGACTTTTCACTTCTCTTCCAAGAAGTTTCTTCAACTCTGACTAGATGGTGGGAATGGAAGGATTTGTATTCTTTGCTGACATCTGGTCATTTGTATTCCTTTTAGAGAGTCATTGAGGCCACTTGGAAGTTTGTCTGTGTCCTCAGGGTCACCTGAGTAGTGCAAATGGGCGTGGAGTCTTCTTGACTGCAGGATGTTTTCTGCCCGGTGTCTCTTCACTGTTGAAGATAGGTGCAGGCTGTTGGGGAGGAGTTTATGTTGTCTGCATCTCAAACTAAAGCGCAAGTGTTTCCTGTAATCTGCAATTTTTCTGGAAATCTGTTCATACTCCCATACCATTCGAAAGGTGTTCACCCCAAATTTCAAGTCCATGGAGATACTCAGTCATCCAGGTCATAGTTGTTTCACAGGTACCATTTTAGGAGGCAACTGGACTTTCTTGTGTTTTCTTTGAAGATGTTTCATTTCCCATCCAAGAAGCTTCTTCAGCTCTCGGTAGGTCTGAAGAACACCTGAGTTTAAAACTTGAGACAGCACTTTCTGTTATAAACAATTTATTTAATTTATTGATATAATTCTCTGCACAGCTCAATGCTAAATGAGATGGAGTTGTAGGTTCACTTGGCGTAAGGCAACATCCTTCAGAATCAGTACTGAATCAGAAGTTCATTAGCAGCTTTAATCCCTTGCTAATCTCTATAAAATATTTTATTTTCAATTTATGGATTATAATTATTGATTCCAGATGTCATTCAGCTATGGGAAGTACATAAGCAGCAAAGGGCTTTCCATATTTTTTTAATACTTCCACTCTATCAGTGTCCAACATGGGGTGCTTAGGATGAGCCAACCTTTTGTGTATTGACAGTGTGCAGATATATCACATGTTGTTTCTTGTCAAAGAAGGAAAGTAACCTTGTTAACAGCACAGTCAAGTGGAAGTTCGACCATCTTACATTTTATTGATCTTGGACAATTCATTTTAACATTGATATTAAGAGATAGATCTCAACCAGCTTTAAAAAAAGACATGAATCATTTTTTTCATATATTGACAGGTTTTGGCAGGTCAGTCTGTCAAGCAACAGTTCTATATCTTAAAAAATGTTAGGTGATTTCATCCGGCTGGTTCATTACCATTCCAGCTAAGAATATTTCTATGTATCTGTCAATAAATCATGTTCATAATAAATTATAATTGAAAACTAGGAATGCATAAAGCTGAAGTTTTTCCTTAATGGAAAGCATTCCAGTGGGACCCCATAGAACATATTTATTTTAGCTAATCTGATCCTATTTCTTTACTTTTCTCTTCACAAAACTGTTTTTGAAGGTTGGAGAACTCTGTTCGGTATTCATAAAATTGATTTAAAACATCATTATGTAATGGTTTCAACTGATTTTGAGTTGGATTCTACTTATAGATCATTAAGAATTATATTTTGTTATAATTGATAAAAGTAAATTATAATCTTAATACATGGGAAATAACCAAGATGATCATTTTTCAATATTTAGAGATAATTCTGCAATTACAGTCTTGAATTTTAGATATAAACTAGCTGATAACCTGGCGTTCCTTGGTTATTTATTAATAGGGGGAAAATGTCCAGATCAAATGTAATTTCTAATGTTTGATTTCCCCCTTACCAAAGGTAGCCTCCTTGTGGAGTACTGTGGTTCCATTACCATGATGACTCCACTGTGCTGTACAGTAGAAACCAGTATGGTAGTACGGCACAAGAGGCTGTATCTTAACAGAACTCACATCCCAATGGGTGTTAGAGGTGTCTTCCCCACAGCCCACAGTATTTTTCTCCAGGGAGTAAGTTATCTGTGTACCAAGTTTGGTTGAAATTGCTCGAGGCATTCCAGAGTTACACACACACACACACACAGAGAGAGAGAGAGAGAGAGAGAGAGAGAGAGAGAGAGAGAGAGAGAGAGAGAGAGAGAGAGAGAGAGATATTTATATACATACATACATATATACATACATACATACAGTACATACATGTATACCGGTATGTATGTATGCTAGTAACACAAATTGAGGTGTTAATATAATATGTTTATATTAACTTATATTATATTATAGTATGGAGAGTACTTGCTTACAAAGTTGCCAAGAGTTCAACATGACTAAATGGTTAAAACAACAAGTTTAAAATGGAGGGTTTTGTTCATTTTTCTACACTGTTGTAAATTAACAAATTATAGCCTAAATACCCATATATATTTTTTAGCCTTTCTAGATGTAAGAAATTAGGGATTCAATTTATGGGCCTCTGGTTGTAATTTTTTGCTTGTGGTATTCATTGGTTCAATGTCATCTCTAATGCAGTTGTATATATCTATAGGAAGTGAGTGTGGATGGATTGTGGAACATTTAAATTTCTGCTTAATGAATTATTAATGTATGTCGAATTTTAGAGAATGAATAAATCTTGTTGGGATGTATCAGATGTATTTTCTTAGCAAACTCAGACAGTAGGGCCAAAAGAGATAGATGCTGGGAAATGTACTTAGGGAGATAAAATAATGATTGTAAGCAATCATGGGAAAGCAGATGAAGATTTGGTTGAAACATTACCTTGGAAATGGCAACCCAATTAAAAGATCTGGAAAAAGGAAAGCGCCTCAAAAAGATTCTGTCTATAAATCTGGCACATTCTCACGACAGTTTCTTCAATCTGTATTTATTAGCCTAGCATTAAAGATCTGTTACTTAAATCTGCATAGTATTTGCTTCCTTAGACTTGGTAGCTATATGGAGATTGAGAAAATGCCACATACAGGTGAAACTCGAAAAATTAGAATATTGTGCAAAAGCTCATTTATTTCAGTAATGCAACTTAAAAGGTAAAACTAATATATGAGATAAGGCTCATTACATGCAAAGCAAGATAGTTCAAGCCGTGATTTGTCATAATTGTGATGATTATGGCGTACAGCTCATGAAAACCCCAAATCCACCATCTCAGAAAATTAGAATATTACATGCATTCAATAAAACAAGGATTGTACATAGAACAATATCAGACCTCTGAAAAGTATAAGCATGCATATGTACTCAGTACTTTGTTTGGGCCCCTTTTGCAGCAATTACTGCCTCAATGCGGAGTGGCATGGAAGCTATCAGCCTGTGGCACAGCTGAGGTGTTATGGAAGACCAGGATGCTTCAATAGCGGCCTTCAGCTCTTCTGCATTGTTCGGTCTCATGTCTCTCATCTTTCTCTTGGCAATGCCCCATAGATTCTCTATGGGGTTCAGGTCAGGCGAGTTTGCTGGCCAATCAAGCACAGTAATCCCACGGTCATTGGCAGTGTGGGCAGCTGGAAAATGAAGTCAGCATCCCCATAAAGCTCGTCTGTAGAAGGAACCATGAACTGCTCCAAAATCTCCTGGTAGACTGCTGCGTTGACCCTGGTCTTAATGAAGCACAGTGGTCCAAAGTCCTCTTCTCTGATGAGAGCAACTTTTGCCAAAAGCACCAAAACCTGGTTCAATGACCGTGGGATTACTGTGCTTGATTGGCCTCTTCATTCTTCCGCCATACTCTGGGTCCTTGGTTTCCAAATGAGACGCCACATTGAGGCAGTAATTGCTGCAAAAGGGGCCCAAACCAAGTGCTGAGTCCATATGCATGCTTATACTTTTCAGAGGTCCAATATTGTTCTATGTACAATCCTTGTTTTATTGATTGCATGTAATATTCTAATTTTCTGAGATGGTGGATTTGGGGTTTTCATGAGCTGCACGCCATAATCATCACAATTATGACAAATCACAGCTTGAACTATCTTGCTTTGCATGTAATGAGTCTTATCTCATATATTAGTTTTACCTTTTAAGTTGCATTACTGAAATAAATGAACTTTTGCACAATATTCTAATTTTTCGAGTTTCACCTGTATGTGTGACCAGGATCCAAGATGTCTTCATACAGTGATAGCTCAGAGCAGGAGTGTCAAACTCAAGGCCCAGGGACCACATCTGACCCATGGGGTGCTTAGATCTGGCCCATGGGCCCACTCTGGAGACAGCAAAGGACCAGCCCGCCGTGCCTCTGCCAGCAAAAATGGAGCCTGGGCAAGCCTTCTGCAGCCTTTTCAAGCTCCATTTTCACTGGCAAAGGGCTACAGGAGGCTGTCACAGCCAAAAACGGAGTTCAGGTGGGCTCCACACAGGCCCATGGGCTCCGTTTTCACTGGCAGAGGGCTGCAGGAGGCTGGCACAGCCAAAAACTAAGCCACAGTGAGTTACATCAATCTGGCCATGCCCACCCTGGCAAGGGTCCCCGGCCCTCTGAGATCAAACACAACCCTGATGTGGCTCTTAGTGAAATCAAGTTTGACACCCTGGCTTGGAGAGTGTCTATAAGGAGCAAACATTATTGTAGTGGGTATTGGATGAAAGTATGTAAATATACATTAAAAATATTAAAGCAGTTTAAATTCAGTAATTATTTCCTAAATGAGTTTATACTGTAAAAGGAATCAATATGATAATTCAAAAAACATAAAATGTATAGACGGGTATCTATCTATCATCTCTATCATCTCTATCATCCATCTATCTATCTATCTATCTATCTATCTATCTATCTATCTATCTATCTATCATCTATCTATCTTATCTATCTTATCTATCATCTATCTATCTATCTATCTATCTATCTATCTATCTATCTATCTATCTATCATCTATCTATCATCGGTATAAATTCTAAATGAAATTTGTTTCTTAAACTCTATTGCCTTCTGTATTGGTGACCCATTAATTGTTACTGCTGAGCTTTTTGGAAATTGCTTCTATTTCCTTGTGTGTCTCTTCTTTGTTGGCAGATATACTCAGGAGAATGTTTCAAACTTATCCTGTTACATATTCATTAATGGAATTTTAAACCATTGTCAAAAGTGTATTTTGGCCACTGAACTCAATTACCACACATATAAAACTTCTTCCAATTAAGAAAAATATTGACACACATAAAACATGCAGATTTAAAGTATTCAAGTAATTTCTTGGGGGAATAGCAAAAATAATTATCTAATTATCTTAGCTGGGGGAAATTAGTAATTCAATTCAAAACTTAAAAAGAACAAACTGCAAAGTCAAAAAGAGGAAAAGGCAACATTTACCCCTAGTTCTTGGGGACTGGAAGTGAGATCAGCCTCTCATTTGGAGGCTGAAATTCTTCCAGGAGGTGGAAGGATAGTTTAAAAAGTTATATTCCTAAAAAGTCCCATTGGACAACTCTAGGGGGTTCCTGCATAGGAGAGGAAGATTGAATCCAGTTCACAAAATAAAGATAACAAGGAAAAGGGCTAAAGACCACAGCAATGTGAAAGCTCTGGGGTGTTTTTTGTTTGACCTTCCTGTCATATTACTCTTGCTATTCCATGCCTTTGCACTCCAGTCCTTTAAATAGCACCCCTTGCTTCTATCTCTGCAATTCTTATTACCCACCCAGGAGAAATTAGAGGATTTTGGCTGGTCTAAACTGATGCAAAACAGACATTTTTCCTGTGATCTGTAGAAATCATTTTGCTGGGATGTGCAAGATTCCCATGAAAGCAATGCTATGGGAATGTCTCCTATAAGTCTAAGAATCTTTCTGGATTGTGAGAGAGAACAGTTAGGGGTTTATGGGATGTTCATGTCTGCTTAACCAAAATTTGGAGGTTGTAGGAAAGAAATAGATAAGTGAAAGTCAAAGTGATGGGGCATCTATCACCAATGCCAACCTAAGCCTACCTATCTCTTCTTGGGTTCTCCCACCTTCTCTGCCTTTATTCTAAGTGTGGCACACTTAAGGTGTGACTATTTCCCCAAGTAAAGGAGTTCCACCCACTCATAAATTTCTGCAGCTAAAACCTAAACTATGGATGGAACAAATGAGGGAATAATTCTTCCCTAGGAATACACAAACACACACACACACACACACACAATGGTCTGCTTCTCCCTTTTAACCAGAATTACTAGGTTCCAAATGGATATGGAGTATATGCTGCTACTGCTAAGCACACAACATTGGAACTTCAATGAATGAATGACTTTTATTTTAATAATGGCAATAAAATGAGGTTATAAATATTAGTTTACCTGCTTCAAATTACACGAGGTAAGTTGTCCATGAGGCTAGCAATCATGAATCCATGCAATCAAAGTGATAGGCCAAGATGGGAATAGATCTGCAACTAAATAAAGAAACATTAAAAGGAAATAAATATCCCTTTATAAGTATATTTTTCCTGTTATTTCACATACTAGTATTCCAATATTTGAGGGACTGCCACAAAGAAGAGGTGATCAACTTATTTTCGAAAGCACCAGAAGGCAAAATAAGAAACAGTGGATGGAAACTAATCAAGGAGAGAAGCAACCTTGAATTAAGGAGAAATTTCCTAACAGTGAGAACAAGAACAATTAACCTGTAGAATAGCTTGCCTTCAGAAGTTATAGGTGCTTTATCACTGGAGATTTTAAAGAAAAGACTGGATGGTCATCTTTCTGAAATGGTATAGAGTCTCCTGATTGAGCAGAGGGTTGGACTAGAAGACCTCCAGGTTCTCTTCCAGTTCTATTCTGATTGGTTGATAATGATAGTTTTCCCAGGATTTGGGGGGCGTTTGACCAGAACTAAGTCAGAAGAATGCACTTCTTAGCAGAGCTTTAAAACACTTCTATTCAAACACGAAAATATACTTCAGAGCATTGGGAGGCAAACCTACATCATCATCAACTCCTTTGGTCAAACAAATATTTCCCTAAATGAAGATGATGCAACAAGGGAAGTCACATAATCAAGGCCACTGGGTTAGATCTGCATGTGCTGAAGCATCTTTTTTTGCATTCAAACAGCACCAACACTGTTGTATTCTATACATTGCTGTTTTCTTGATTTTCCAACCCCCATCAGACTTTTGTTCCCACAAACTGGACAGTAATGGTTAATCTTAGAATCAAGAACCCTGGATAATGATATTTATTAGCAAGGATATTAAGAATAATAACCAAGTTTTTGTTCAATAAGTATTTGCTGATGTCTGTCCTTAATCACTGCTGCAGGCAATTGCCTTAAAAAATAATAAAGGGGAAAAAATGATTTACCGCACAAGGATTCCAACCCACTTAAGACAACAATATTTGTCTCCCTACTTCTCATTTGAACAGAACACTTGACTATAGCTGCAGAATACTGAAGTGTTCCCAACTATCTTAAACGGTGGCCATAAAAGAAAAAAAGAGTAGAACACATTGCGATTGGTTTCACTTGACAGAAGGGGAGGGGGACTACACAAAATGATGATTTTCTGGGGAAGGGGACAAAAATACATGACCTGAAAGTATTTGACTTTTAAGTTGGGAAACCCATTCTAGACCCCGATTATTGATAAAGCTAATATGATAAAACTGATTATCCAGATGTTTTGTTGCAGAGATGTTTATCCCACTCAGCAAAACTTTTAATTAAAATTCCAATTCATTCTTTACTCCAGAAAAAAGTAACTTATCTGCAGAAATGAAACCAATAGCATGAAATGGCTTATGCAGAGCACTGTTTCTTAACTAGGATTGGTCTTTCTACTTTTTTGATTACAGTCGAGATAGGATTATTTTTAAAGCATCCCAAGCCTCACATTTAAATCTATTTTTACAACATTATCAGAAAGGAGCTACTCTGAATCATTATATCAGAAGAAATTCTTCAGGAGGAGCAAAGATACTCAGTGTTTCCTAGATTAAGTAAGATAAGTATTTGCCTGGAAAGAAATCCCATTGAACTTGACACAACTTATTTCTGAGTAGGTATGTATAAGTGACTATAGAAACTCCCTTTGATTTAGAAGTTCAAGACAGATTTCTCTGTAATAAAATTCATGCATATAATATCCCCTTTCAAATAAGACCATGCTAAGAAGCATTCTGTATAAGCTGCTAAAATAATAAATAGAAAGTAGATAGCAATAATCTGCATATCACAGCCACTTCTTTCGTGAAAGCACATTCATACATTGGAAAGGAATAGAAGTGATTTTGCTCAGCGTTCTTACAACGACTTTATATTTCATTCAGTTGTCAAGTGGCTATGCCTACCACAGTTAACTCACTATCTTTGCTACTAACTAAGTTATAGTTTCTTACCTTGGGATGTGATTATATGTCCTATCAAATTTTTCAACGTTCAATTTCCAAAGCTTAGGGGTGGTCAAAAGTTGTGACATGTTTTGAGGTTTGTAAAGATTATATAATTTAGATGTGCGCGGTAACTACATAAATATCATAACTTTTTAACATTTTGTTTGTTTCATCACACCAACTAGAGCATTTTATAGAATATATAGTTTCCTGTTCATTTCTTTCAGTTTATCTTAGTATTTTATCACCTCTGGTAGCAGTAGAGTGCCAATGAAACTATGATGCGGTAAAGCTAAAGGTTGCCCTTACACATGTGTGCTAGTCATTCTAACTCTAGGGGGCAGTACTCATCTCCGTTTCAAAGCCGAAGAGCCAGCACTGTCCGAAGACGTCTCTGTGGTCATGTGACTAACATGACTAAACACTGAAGGCACACAGAATGCTGTTACCTTCCCACCAAAGATGGATCCTATTTTTCTACTTGCATTTTTACATGCTTTCAAACTGCAAGGTTGGCAGAAGCTGGGACAAGCAACGGGAGCTCACTTAATTATGTGGCGCTAGGAATTCGAACCACTGAACTGCCCACCTTTCTGGTCAACAAACCCAGTGTCTTAGCCAATGAGCACCATGTCCCTTTACTCTGATGTGGAAAGAAACTCCTTTTAATTGCTCAAGAAACCATTGGATGGATCTGCGATGACATGTTCTATGTATCCAGGTATGCACAGTGAGTTTAACGTTCCTCCCATTGTCAGGTGTTCTTTATCTTTGTTAAAGACCTGGCTGGGTGTGACTTAAAACACTGTCTCATATTGACTGGGCTTTGATATTTGAATAATGTTACTAACAATTGCAATTGCTTGGGGCTAAAACTTTCTGTTTCCCCCCATATGAACGAGGTTATGATGTTTAAACAATGTTTGCCCTAGCTATTGACATGATTAAGTGTGTCATTCAAACCCAGCCGTGTTGTAGTTTCAGTGGTAAGTTTAGTGTAACATGAGTAATGAAGCGTGATTCAGCTGTAATTGGGTGTAAGAGAACTATATCTGCCATTTCTCTTCAGGTCAAGTTGTCTTCACATATAAGTCCTCAGCACCGGCAGTAAAATCCTATCAGTAATTCACTCCTTTTAAAATAGGATCTATTGGCTGTAATTTTCATTACATTGTTGAAGACTTTGAGTATTGTCACCCAGCAATATGCCTTGAGAGGTTTCAATTTTTTTCGAAGAAATATCATAAAAAAAGTAAAACTCTTGTTTTCCACAGGAAAAATTGATTGGCATTATTTACAAGTATGTTGAGATTTCCAAACTGCTATATCTTGGCCACATCTCTGGCAATCAATATTACATTGAATTGAAAGTCATGAAGCTAAAATAATCTTAATTTTGATTGCAGTAGCAAAATGAATGGCAGTTTGTCTTCTGATAGTGAAGACAAATTGCTGCTCATCTTAGCTCTAGTCTATCTGAAGGACCATTCTGAAGTTACGACGTTATTTATCCTTTGTTTGATATATTTAACAAGAAAGAAACATTTCTCTTGGCTGTCTAGCAAATTTCATCATCCTGCTCAGTCTCTTGAAAATGTTTTTTTTTAATCTCGCCTTTATTATTTTTATTAGTAATTCAAGGTAGAGAATGTACATATTACTCCTTCCTCTTCCTATTTTTCCCATAAGAAAATAACAGAGTTGGAAGGGATCCTGGAGGTTTTGTGGTCCAATCCCCTGCTCAAGCAGGAAATCTATATCCTTTCAGACAAATGGTTGTCCAGTCAATCTCTTTTTGAAGCCTCCCATGATGGAGCACCTACAATTCCACTGATTAATTGTTCTGTCAAGAAATTTCTCCTTAGTTTTAGGTTGCTTATCTCCTTGATTGTAAGATCAAGGATCTATGACTATGTCTTCTTTGAAGACATTTTGCTTCTCAACCAAGAAGCTGAAGAAGCTTCTTAGATGAACAGTGACGTCTTCAAAGAAAAACCAGAAGGTCCATCTGCCTCTTGAAAAAGCACCTTTGGGGACAAAGAAGCAGTTTTGAGTATGAGCGTGCATAGGAATGTAAACATTATTATTCTATAATGTTTCACACTGACAGGAGCAACCATACCTGTATTAGAGTTTAGGCAGAATGGCTCTTAATAGAATATGATCGCACTGAACTTGCCCAGGGAATCCATGAATGTAACTGCATGGGTTAGTTCTAATGTGCCTAACAGCTGCATCTTTGCGTAGGACAAAAACACATGAGAATAAATATCTACAGATTGGGGAACTGATGGCGCTTTATTATTTAATACTATATTTATAATATAGTATTATTTTAGTTCACATGTCCCTTTCGCAGAGAAAAAATAACTAATGTTTTCGTTAGCCAGAGCTATAGGTAGAACACACTCTTTTTATAATTAAGGTAGAGGTATCTAAAAGGCATCTGAATTTCAGGATGAAACTGTCATAGTTATATAGTTCCACTATCTCCATGGGAATTGTGTTTTTAGTAGCTTACAAGTGTCTAGAGAATTAATGTCCCTCTTGATTTTGTTCAACTACCATTCCTATCAGCCTTAATCAGTGTTGTCATTGATCAGCAATAGTGGAAGATACAGACCAACACAATCTGGATGACTGCAAATTTTCCTCTTCTGCCAACTATATTAAACAGCATACTGCCATATTACTTAAGAGGCCTGAAAAATCTGTATGTTGTTTTGTAACAAAGGGGAGATTGTGTTGATGTTAGCGTTTATCCAAGTGAGGATTCGCTGCTTCATATATAAAGATCACAAGTTGTTCCATATTATCCCGAAAGAAGTATATGGAAATGAGATGTATCTTATCAGTGTGGTCATGTACTTTGTCCAATAACATCTGACTTAGAGCTTCGATAAAAAGCACCATTTTGTGTTTCAGGATTAGTTTAAATTGTCCTTCTCACAAGAAATATATTTCTGTGGGTTTTTTTTTTAATTGCACGGCCTGCTGCTTCTTTCTAAAAAAGTTTGGTGTAATGGTTAAGGCAGTAGACTAGAATCTAGGAGACTGGGAGTTCTAGTTCCACCTTAGGCATGAAAGCTGGCTGAATAATTTTGGGCCAATTACTCACTCCGAGCCTAATCTATCTCACAGGGTTGTTATTGTGAGTGGGAACAGGAGGAGGGAGTGTTATATATATTTACTACCTTGAGTTACTTATAATTGTAATAAATAATAAATTGTAATAAATAGGGCGGGAATCTAATAAAATAAAGTACATTTAAAGATATGCCCCTATTTGTAGTGTCAAAACCCATTGTACAGAAAAGATAATCTAAACATACTTGCAAAGTAAATAAAGAGGTATAAAGGTGTTTTTTTTTAACTCAAGTAGCCAGTAGCAGCTGTGGTCTTTGCACAGATATATCTAGCACACCAATTGTATGCTTTCCTGGACTGGGAAGTCTTACTCATAATGTTTGTATTTATTTATTTAACAAATGTACTGTATATAGCAACCCAAATGTGACTTTCTTTGATGTCTGAACTTAAAAACATTATAAATTACTAAGTAAAAGCAGAAAACAAACAAAAGATACAAATTCAAAATAGTGGGAGAGACAACCATCGCTTAACATTATACAACCATCTCACCATGATGGAGCTTGGTGGCTTTTCAGAAGGCAAGGCTGATCTCACTTCAGAGGGAATGATTTTCCACAGGGCAGGACCCACAGCAGAAAAGGCCCACTACCTGGGCCCCACAGATATACCTTCTTAGCACATGGGACATACATCACACCATCCTGCTCGACCCGATGGGATGGGTACACGGGAGAGGCAATTCTGCAAATAACCTAGTCCCATGCCATGGAGGGGTTTAAAACAGCAACTTGAATTCCACCAGGATCTTTGCATGGCCGCTTATCTCTAGTTGTACCCACCTGCTCAATAAGGTTTTTAAAAAGTTGTCTTGCTTTGAATTCTGTTTATTAAACAGTGTCATCATATGAAACTCAGGAGAATGTCCTCTCCTCATTTTATTTGCCTTCTGGAATAGCATTCTCCACAAAAGTCCACCTAATGTAGATTCTGTTGTCTTATACACCTGATGTAATGGGCTAAGGTGTTGTGTGAGCTCAATGTTGAATTAGAGATTATAGTTAAATGTGACTTTTTCCCTAGCAGGATCATTATTAGTTATGCCCATTGTTTATATTATTTGTTGTTTAATCTTTGTAAGCCACCCACAACACATGCACGCACATATTTAAAGACGTTGAAATTAGTCATAAATAAAGCCGTATTTCAGCACAGTACCCACAACTCTTTGTACATTAAAAATGAATGAAGTTTAGAAAGGAAGATAATGTTTTTTAAAAAGCATTTCTACAAAACGTAGAGTTTTGGAGGTTCCCTGAATAACACTCTGCCTCCTATAATTTGCTTCCATGTTTCATTGTTTTTTTTAAAGCTTAGCAAAACAAAAACAAGTGTTTGGTAGTTGACAGTAGACCCCCTCATGTGTTGCAGAGGCTCAGAGGCTCCAATTTAGAAAAGTGTATGAAGGATTTTCCCACATGCACATAATTTTAGCATAGAGTGATATCAGGCACAATTAAGTCTTGAAATAACAAACCTGTTGGATATGTCTTTCATGTAAAGCTGAAGCTGAATTTATTATTATAGCTTGCATCTCTTTGCAAGCCTTTCCTGAAAGCATAGAGCTATTTTAAATATCAGTTAGAAAGCATGTATTAAGGGAAGAATATCCATTGCATATTCTTTGTTTTCCATATTTTGTTTTAAAAATGCATTATGATGTTGAAAGAAATGTCCTTCTGGGTTTGGCTCCAAGTGGGGAAAAAGACCCTGAGACATGGAACCTGCTTAGAAAGATGGTTTTAATGGTGGACAGGACCACATGGCTTGAGTCCTGAGCAGAAAAGGTGATCACATGCTTCAATGTTGGAGAGAAGAAGAGAAGGCAGGACTGAGATGCTGAGTCCCTGGTTTTATGCCCTCTCTGGCCTTTGATCTTGAGCTTGTATTCTGATTGGTAGTCAGACTCCCATGGGGCCATGCAGGGGCAACTCTCTAGGCTGCATTTTGAATCCAGGTTTAGTTAAGTTCTCAGATGCCATATGGTGAGTTGGGTAAAGGGCCAATATTATCATGCCTTAATCCCATCCCCTTGGAGCTGAAGGGGAGAACTCTTTATTATGTAAAGGGACCGGCCACCTTAATGGCCCATTGACAAAGTGGGTGGAGGAAGGAAGCTATAGGGAGCTATTCTCAATTTAAAACATGTTTCTTCCTTTTCACAGGGAAATATAATATTCTGCCTTTTCAATATTTCCTAGGATATTTCATTTTTCTGCGAGAGGGCTGGGTGATAACTTTCCACAATGAAATGCAGGCTCCATTTATAATAATCCATTTAAATTATTTTGCATCTTATTTCCTGAGTGTTCTATGCAACTGGTTAGAAGCCATTCTTTCCTGGATTGGTAGCAACTGAAAAAGCAACCGGCTGTTTACTTCTGACTGTAGGAAGTTATCACCTAGCCCTCTCCCAGAAAAATGAAATATCCTAGGAAATATTGATAAGGCAGAATATTTTCCTGGATGTGAAAAAGGGAGAAACACATTTTAAACACAGAGTAAATTCCTGCAGCTTCCCCGCTTTGTCAATGGGCCATTAAGAAGGCCAAGCTAGTCCACTTTACATAATAAAGAGTTCTCCTCTTCAGCTGTGATGGGATTAAGGCAGCATAATAAGCCTTTACTCAACTGACCACATGGCATCTGAACTCAATCAAACCTGGATTCAAAACAGCCTAGAGGGTTGCCCTTGCACGGGCCCATGGGAGTCTGGCAACCAATCAGAATACATTTCTTACACAGGAACAGGAAACAGAGAGGTGGGACCGAACAGATTATAAAAATCCCTGCAAGCCCTTCTTCAGTCCTTCTCTTCCCTTCTCTTCTTCTCCACCAACATTGAAGCATGTGATCACCTTTTCTGTTCAGGGCTCAAGCCATGTGGTCCTGTCCACCATTAAACCATCTTTCCAAGCAGCCTCCATGTCTCCAGTGTCTTTTTCCCCACTTGGAGCCGAACCCAGAAGGACATTTCTTCCAACATGACCATGCTAAAACCAACATTTGCAGGAGTTCCCAGCTTATGTACTTCTTCAGTAATTATGTATGTACATTTAATATTAAGGATGTGAAAATGATTGTGCAGACACTGTTTTCTGCAGAGAACAGTTATTTTAACAGACAGGGGAATACATGTTTCAGAGGTTGTGGTTCATTCTAGAGAAAGAAATGATGCAGTTTTATTCTCAATGTGGATTGAAATATGACTGTTCTGTGTTAAAGTAGACACAGGTAAGAGTGTGAAAGAGCTAAGGACATTTCTGGCATCTGAGAAGCAAGCAAGGGAGAGAGAGAAGGAAAGGCACTGGGAAGATTTTAGACAGGATGATGGGATATGTCATGATTGGAACTGCTGAGGAAAGAAAAGGATTTAGGCTGCTTGACAATCTTAGACCAATTGGCCCCTAAATTCATTCCCTCTGGATTTTATTTCAGCCAGAACATGTAACAGAATTAGGTTTTGCTTTTGCAAACTCTATCCAACACAAAACAGCACGTAAGGTACAGTATTTAAGGTAATGTTCCAGATTGTTAACAAAGCATAATCTCCCATTTGTGCACATTCTTTCTTAGCAACCAAAGCCTGACTTGCCTGGAATTGTTGTTTTAACCAGAATACAGAAGTATTTATTATTTCGGACAATTTTCAAGGATATCCAACCTCATAAACAGCAATTCTCAGCCGCTAACAACATTAAAATAAGTCAATAAAAAAGCAACCAGTCACAGTGGCATACATACAGCCGAGGATAGCAACTTCACAACCATAGCAGTTATCCCTTGGGTCCCCTTAATATTCAGCCAACTCAGAGCTAACTAGGCAAGCTGACTTTCAATCTACACTTTACCTTTCATACAAAATTCATAATCAATCAGAAATAGAAAAATACAAAACCCAAAATACATAGTACATATTCTCAACGATGTTAATTCACTATTTGCAGCCAAATGTCACAGCAAGCCTTTTTGAGACTTTCCTCCCATTGAACCCCTTAAATAAATAAAGAAGGGACCATATATATGGGTCCAAAACTGCTTCAAAGGAATGGGGAATAGGGGATATCAGGGGTACAATCCTCATTTACAAGAAAGGGATAAAAACCTGATTTTAATAAGCACTTATGCAGCCCTCTTCCCCTTTATGTAACAGTGAAACAATTAAAATCAAGGAAACATTCTAATTGGCACACAAAAGGAATGTGTTTTTTTCCATTGATCGTTCTGCAACATCATCAGAAATACTCTGTTTTCCCTAGTTGTTTTCATTTAAGCAGGTGTGGTTGTTCTTAACTTTCACCCTGGACAGGGGAATTGAAAATTCTTCCAGTAAAATACCGTAATATTTATTATGTGCCCGAGGCAAAAGATGCATTTGTCATTAACATCAGCAACCCGTACTATTGTCGCCAGTAATCCTCTCCTTCAAGCAATGTACAGCAATTCTTCATTGTCTTTAAAGATATCTGAATAGCCTCATTTGGAAGAAAAGGCATCCTCAGCAATTACTATAATCCTAAACATAAAAGGAGTAAATGAAGCCAAACATTTAGCCGGCTCCTCCCTGCTTGGCAAGCCTTCCTGCAAGAGTACGCTGCGCGTTGTGGTGATTCTGGCTTTCCTGAGCCAATTCTCCTGTGATACTCAGTTGGAAGATATTAATAGCATCTGACTGTTATTTGTTTCACGCAGCCTTTGGGGAGGAGGGCTTGTAGATGCTTTGTATGCCCAGAAGGAGGCTCCCCTGTGTTGGTTGACCCTGAAGGCAGAACTGCATCCCCAGCTCATTTTACTCTCTTTATTGCAGAATTGATTTTCACGGCTCCTGACAGAAGCTGTTTGCAGTGCGGGCAAAGGAAATGGCTCCTGCTCCAGACACAAACAGCAAATTGCTGCACTGGTTTTTCCAGAGCCTTACAAGGGCTGTTACCTTAAGATTTTAATAGCCTTTTAACAGGTTTCCTGTTGAGCAGCAGATGTAAAGGAGAGGGACAGCTGGGCGGTTGGGTTCCCCACCTCCTTTGGAAGCAAACGGCTTGCAATTACTGGATAAAGCAATGGTCTGCAAACGACTGCACTTGAAATATATTTTGTAACTATTGGAAGTATAAAAAGTCTACATAGTTAAAGGGCACGCACGATGTGTTTATTTTTGTTTTGGCTTTGCAAAGTTTATAAACGTGGCAACTTCAGCACACTGTCTTCCTGCTGTAAAAAGTATGATCTCAAAAAAAAAGTGGAGACCAAGGCAAGAAAACATGGGTTCTTAAAGTGAAAGTTTTCATTTGTTTATTTTTAAATGCACGTGCTGCCTTTAAAACAGGGTGATTATTTTCTCTGAAAGCGGCTTATATAAACGAGTAGACAATGATATCTAAAATGTTAAAAATCTAAAACATTACCATGAAGTACATATAAATCCATGGGCCAATGAGTAGAAATTTAATAAGCAAAAGCAAGAACATAAAATGGATATGAACTGGCATAAACTAAACAGCAGGGATAGGACCGACTTAAATTCCATCCAGCAGCTCCAATCAAATCAAGCAATAGTTTGGGAGTTAGCTTTAGTTGGATTGCACTTTTGGAATCTTTGGTAGGCTTATTCTGAAAAATCCGGCTCCTGCTTACCTAACTACAGTTTTTGTCTTTGGGATGCAACTCTCCACCTCCAATCCCCCAAAATGAGATAAGTGTGTGTGTGTGTGCGTGCAAAAAATAAGATAAATATGCTTTCTCAGAAGCAAACTGTATTCTATGGAGTTATTTGCTTTTGCTGTTGCCTCCTTTTAACACTTTACAACTATTTGACTTGAGTAGGAATCTTTATGTTGGAAGAAATGTCCTTCTGGGTTCGGCTCCAAGTGGGGAAAAAGACACTGGAGACATGGAGGCTGATTGGAAAGATGGTTTTAATGGTGGACAGGACCACATGGCTTGAGCCCTGAACAGAAAAGTGATCACATGCTTCAATGTTGGTGGAGAAAAGAGAAGGGAAGAGAAGGGCTGAAGAAGGGCTTGCAGGGATTTTTATAATCTGTTCTGCCCCACCTATCTGTTTCCTGTTCCTGTGTAAGAAATGTATTCTGATTGGTTGCCAGACTCACATGGGCCCATGCAAGGGCAACCCTCTAGGCTGCTGAGTTTTGAATCCAGGTTTGATTGAGTTTAGATGCCATGTGGTCAGTTGAGTAAAAGGCAATATTATCCTGCCTTCATTGCCATCCCCCCTGGAGCTGAAGGGGAGAACTCTTTATTATGTAAAGTGGACTAGCTTGGCCTTCTTAATGGCCCATTGACAAAGTGGGGATGGGCAGGAAGCTGCAGGAATTTACTCTGTGTTTAAAATGTGTTTCTCCCTTTTTCACATCCAGGAAAATATAATATTCTGCCTTATCAATATTTCCTAGGATATTTCATTTTTCTGGGAGAGGGCTGGGTGATAACTTCCTACATTTATAATAAAGTAAAATCTGCTTGACAAACTAAAATAATCTACCCGTAGTTCTTATCCCAGTATGAACTATGTATGAACTTGAACTATGAGCATTTTGCACAGGGACTAGTCAAAATAATTGGTATTTTACCCTCCTAAAAAATCTACTGCACAATTAACGTAAATTGTTGATACGTGTTCTCTGTTAATATTTGAGTGACATTTCCCCCCACAAAAGTACAGGAAGAGGACTTTTGAGCAATTAGTCACATTTTTTTTTAAAAAAAAATCTGTTTTATGTAAAAATTGTTGAGGCTTCTCTTTTTCATTAATAATACTATGTATATATTGCTAACTTTGAAGTAAACCTGGCTGAAGCCATCTCCTGCTGCCCCATAGTTGCCACGAAGCCTGAGAGGGGGAAGGGAGGGCAGAAGTAGAAAGCCAGCTAACAGTCAAAACAAAAAGTTTTCCTGTGGGAACCAAGGTCATCTTAACAGATGGATGTTGAAGGAGGAGAGGAGATTGCCAGCTGTATTCATTGGACAATGTGACTGGTGACATATGGGAGTGGGGAAGTTTTACTCTTTTAATTAGGTGAAAACCGCAGAACCTTTAGAGTTGGTTTTCACCAGCTCTGCCAATATGATGTATCCAATAAAGATGTTCTTTGAGGAATCTACCTGCCTCAGACTTCTGCTTCCATTGGGTGCATTACTCTGGACACTGACATTTATACTGTAGGTCTATTTCCTTTTATTAATTAGTTTGATATATTGAAAATTAACAAACAGGTCAACTGGAAAATATATTTTGAATTCACAGTGTGTCTATGATCTTATAACCAGGATGAACTATCTTGCATATGCCAGATGTTTTTGAGCCAATTCTGCAGAGTCTTACAGTTGATTAAGGGACTGGAAATTAAAGCATACAACGAACGTTGTGGGAACTAAGATATGTCTAATCTAAAGAAGAGAAACACTAGGAGTGACATGATAGCAGTTTTTCAATACTTGAGGGGCTGTCACAGAGAAGAAGGAGTCAACCTCAATCAAGATCACGATCACGTGAAGTGTTAATACCACTTTATAATGCCTTGGTAAGGCCATACTTGGAATACCGCATTCAGTTTTGGTCACCAAGATGTAAAAAGATGTGGAGACTCTAGAAAGAGTGCAGAGAAGAGCAACAAAGATAATTAGAGGACTGGAGGCTAAAATCAGTAGTGGGTTCCGTATCCCGTTGCAACCAGTACAATGCGCACATGCGTACTGACCACCTGAGATGCTCCGTGATGCTCCAGTTGCTCAGCGGAGTGTCATGCAGGGGCCGTATGCTCTGTGCGCGTGCGTGGAAGCCCCGATCGGCTCAAATACAGGTAAGGAGGGTGGGTGGGCAGGCCCTCCAGAGCACCGTACCTGAACGGTACCTGGTGCTCCCAGCAGGCCCCAGTACGCCTGTACCGGGGCGTACCGGTCATATCCCACCACTGGCTAAAACATATGAAGAACAGTTGCAGGAACTGGGTTTGTCTAGTTTAATGAAAAGAAGGACTAGGGGAGACATGATAACAGTGTTCCAATATCTCAGGGGCTGCCACAAAGAGGGAGTCAAACTATTTTCCAAAGCACCTGAGGGTAGGACAAGAAGCAATGGGTAGAAACTAATCAAGGAGAGAAGCAACTTAGAACTGAGGAGAAATTTCCTGACAAAACAATTAATCAGTGGAACAACTTGCCTCCAGAAATTGTGTGTGTTTTTAAGAAGAGATTGGACAGCCATTTGTCTGGAATGGTAGGGTCTCCTGCTTGAACTGGAGATTGGACTAGAAGACCTCCAAAGATCTCTTCCAAGTCTGTTCTTCTGTAGTCTGTATTCTATACATGTCTTTTATTTCCAGCAGAGAATAGTCAGGTACATTGGAGGGAGATCTGTTAGGGATGATGATGATGTTTACACTAGCATCCGCTAAATGAAGATACCACTTCATTTTATTTTTATTTTATTATTTTGAATTAATTAATCAATGAAAAATTATCTGGGCACCCAGCTTACTCCCAGTGACTCCTGGCAGATAAGATTTTGCCTGAGGTCTCCGAATCTTCCCATCATGACCTGAACTTACTTTCTTATGTTTGCATAACATATGATTGGGAAATTGAAACTACTTTTGATAATTATCTCCTTCAGAAAGGAGGATAGTCGATTCAGTCTTTCTACATTCCAGCCTGTATTTTGAGTTCATTAAGCCATATAGAAAATTTCAGCAATGAAATTGGGCAATAGAGAACAATTTGATTCCAGTATTGTTGCTAACCGGTTATCTCACCCAGGAAACCAATTAATCTAGGAGCTGCATCACAAAGGGAAACAGTTTTCCTTTTTCATATGTTTTTTTTTTTTTTTTTTGCTGAGACAATTTAAAATCAGTAAGTGACAGCTTTACAAATTAAAAGCACGCTTCATGTTTGCTGTAGTGATAGTTAGCTATTTTGTGTCATGTCCGGGCAAATAAAACCACATTAGATAAAATAAGATCTTGGAGGGAACAATGCTTGCTTTTTTCATCAAGAAACACTTTTGAAATGGGATGTAAGGTATATCTGTTTCATCTTGTCACCAGAATTAGGGGGTCTCCTTTAAAGCTATGTGAGGATAGTAATTGAGTTGGTGACCTTGTCTTATGCTTCGAGTGATAACAAACAGGGGTGGCCTCTTTGCAGAGTGGAATTACAGGAGTGAGCAAAGAATTACAATCATATGAAATGTCTTGATCTACTCTACTCATTGATTTCCATCTTTCTTGGAATACTGGAATAGTATTGACTCAAAGATGAATTCAAATATTCTAGAAAGAATAAAACCATGTATAAGTAATAGCTAAATACCCACATTTTCAGAGGTTTTTTTTTTTTATACCATTGTGGCACAGGAGAGGTGGAAACTGGGTCAAATGCTCCTTGGATGTTCCTTTTATATGGAGATTAGGAAAAAACATATTCTGCCAATAACAGCTAGGTATCCTTCGAGTTCTGACATTACTTATCTCCAGTGGCTGCTGCAGGTGGTCAGATTCTGCGCAGCAGCACTGGGGATTCGTCACAAACACATGTCTTCTCCACCATAGTGATGTTATATAATAATGATGGCAAACTCTTTGCACTGCTTAGTCACTCCTCTTGCATTGCACCTACAAGGGGCCACACAGTTAGGGATTACAACTATCATATAGTCGGACCATGTGTAATTGACACTGGATTTTATTATAGATTTCAGTTGTTATTTATTATTTTATACTAGACGTTTTAAGTGTATATATACTGAGTGCTTTTATTTGTTCTGGTCGCTGGTCTAAGACTATAATAATGAGTTGTAGAGTGAGTGAAGAATTAGATTTTTACAATCATATGGAATGTCTTGATCTACTCTACTCATTGATTTCTATCTTTCTTGGCATACTGGAATAATATTATTGACTCAAAGATGAATTTAAATATTCTAGAAAGAGTAAAAACATGTATGAATAATAGTTAAATATCTACACTTTCAGGTGTTTTTTTTTAAAAAATACCATTACTATGGAAAATGGATGATATTTTGAAATTGTGGAAACAATTGACAAAACAAAGTAATTGCACAAGAGCACTAATCAGTGGTGGGATTCAAGTAATTTAATAACCGGTTCTCTGCCCTAATGATTTCTTCTAACAACCAGTTTGCCAAACTGCTCAGAAAGTTAACAACCGGTTCTCCTTGAAGTGGTGCGAACTGGCTGAATCCCACCACTGGAACTAATTAAGCTGAAGAGGATGCTAATTGGATATGGTCCTTCTGTGACAGATGAATTTAATTTTAATTTTATTTTATTAAATCTATAGACCGCCCCCTCTCCCCAGAGGGACTCGGGGCAGTGTACAGACCACAATAAAACAATATACAAACTTAGATAATTATAAATACCCATTAAAACAAATTAAATGATAGGCTGTACAGTATAATTAAAAATTAAAACAACCTAAAAAGTCTATCCCGAAAAATTTAAAATTTAACATACAGGCTAGGGGGACACAAAAACTACAGTTAGGCCAGGCCAGCTAAGTTAAACAGGTGGGTCTTAAGTTTCTTACGGAAGGAGCGGAGATCAGTCATTATCCTAATGTCGGGGGGGAGGTCATTCCAGAGGGTCGGGCCCATCACAGAGAAGGCCCTAGCTCACTCAATGCCCCTCCTCTACATTTGTTTTTGAATGGAATGAATGAAATCTTTGAAAAATATCTATAGAAGAGATATGCGAAACCCATAATTCATAAATGTCCTTAAAAATTCTGTCTAATTTTGCTTCACTTTATTTCTTTATGGGTTAGATTTCTTTCAATCTCTGTGGGTGTCCCAATAAAATGTACTCTGCTTCTAATGCTTGGATCTATAGGATTAGAATGCTTCTGGCTATATGAAATATTAACATTTGACTTATAAAACGATGGAATATGAATAGTAAACATTAGAAAGGAAACCTGAGTGTTAAGGGCTTAATGCAGCCAGAATAAGTAAGAGTAAGGATGTGCAATTCACGATTCCATCTCAGAAATGGAACATTCTGCATAGGTCTGAAATTTTCCATTTGCCTCTGGTCTATGTCAGAAAGACCTTCTCCAAAATTTGGCATGGGCCAAAATGATCTACCCAGAAAGAGCTAGAGGGGAAATAGAGTGTTTCAGAGTTATCATAAATCTTCTGTTTCCAAATATGTGGGTTTGCACATCTGCAAATAAGTATAAATATATATTTATATAAATATAAATAAGGGACGCGGTGGCTCAGTGGCTAAGACGCTAAGCTTGTCGATCAGAAAGGTCGGCAGTTCGGCGGTTCGAGTCCCTAGCACCGCATAATGGAGTGAGCTCCCATTACTTGTCCCAGCTTCTGCCAACCTAGCAGTTCGAAAGCATGTAAAAATGCAAGTAGAAAAATAGGGACCACTTTGGTGGGAAGGTAACAGCATTCTGTGCGCCTTTGGGATTTAGTCATGCTGGCCACATGACCATGGAGACATCTTCGGACAGCACTGGCTCTTCGACTTCGAAACGGAGATGAGCACTGACTAGCACATATATGGTAGGAACAACAAGCACATATTTGCGACGGGAACTTTTACCTTTACCTAAATAAGTATCATCCTTACAGAAGGATTAATGAAAGTAACAGTGCTGGTAGCTGAAGAGAAAGAGATAATAATTTCTGGATTTATTAGTAGCTGGAGATTTGCAGAGGAAGCGTGTTGAGTGTGTAAGTGCAACAACCACTTACATGTGAGTGTGGAAAATGATAGACCAGATTATTATTACACACAGGAAAACAGAAATAAAAGAAATGTCATTTCTTTTCAAAGCAAGAAGAATTAATTTTCATGCATTGATCCAAAATAACCTTGTGAAATTTTGGCTCAGGATTCTAGTGTGGGAAGCTCCCTTTATCCTAGAAGAATGAAATATTTTGAGAAATATTTAAAAAGGCAGGATAAAATATTACAGCTAGGTCTTTGGAGCTAGCAGGGCAAAGTTTTGATATCAGCTTTTTCATTTTCTTCGAACCAAGTGTTATCAAACTTTTCTTTTTTTAATGACTTCCTGTCATTAAAAAAAGCAAAACAAGCCCAAAGTCTCATGTAATTGGCAAATCTTACAAGAATAAAACAAAGCATAAATGAAACATTCTGCAATGCCAATCCTCACTAGGATTTTGGTGTCTATGGAACTGTAGTTTTATTGAAGATTTTTGACAAGCATTTTATATGATAGAGTTCTCCTTGGTAGAAGACCTGACATAGAGGAATAAACAGATTCTGTAGTTTTTGAGATTTTTTTTCTTATTGGGTTGGAAGGTCAATTATAGCTAGATCAAAATAACAATTGGACAATTGGTTAACCCAGTGTTTCTCAAACTTGGCGACTTTAAGTCCTGTGGAGTTCAACTCCCAGAATTCTGGGATTCTGGGAGATTCAGGATTCTGGGAGTTGAAGTCCACAGGACTTAAAGTCGCCAAGTTTGAGAAACACTGGGTTAAACTAATGCAAAGATCGGTTGATCATAGCCTTTGTTTATTGATTAAATTTGTATCTTGTCTTTTTGTCCAAGAACTCAAAGCCCCTTAAAGTGGTATTTATCTCCATTTCTATTCATCGTGCAGTTTGGTGCCATTGATTGGGCCAAGTGAGAATGGTTGTAGTGGTGAAATTCAGCCGGTTCTCTCCAGTTTGGGTGAACTGGTAGCACTGGCGGTGGGAGACTCTGCCCACTCACCTGGACATCATCACATCCCATTTTTGATGCTCTATGCATGTGTGGAAGGTCGCACGCACGATCACATTTGCGAATCGGTAGTGAAGGTAAGTTGATTTCACCCTGAATGGTTGCCTCAAAATTACTTAATGAAGGGGTAGGTGTGCAACTGGGACATTCACTCCTGTTCCTAGGCCTTAATGTCTGTATCCCAATGACTCCATGATGGTGATCTCTTCCTCTTTCTGTCTCTGTCTCTGTCTCATTCCATTTTTCTGTTCTGACATCTTAGTAATCCTGGACTCTCATCTATTGTGCATCAACTATTCTGTATACAGTAAAATGTATTCAAGCATATGTCTCCTTTCTTCTTTCTATTATTTATTTAAATTTGTTGGTTGCCCACGCCAGTAGACTCTTACGATATTTCATCTTGAGAGCAATTAAACAACAGGCTACCCTTTTTTGGGTAACGATCATGCAGGGAAATGTCTCTCACGTAGTCATTACTATGCTACATCAGTAAGAATTGGAATTCTACATTATGTTTTATACTTTGGGGTAACAGCTTTCCTCCGTTATTGTAAAATAGCTGTCTTATTTCTTAAGGAAAAAGTAAAATAAATCTTTAACAAGTAGAGGTAGAAGTGGTTACTAACCCCTACTGCTCTTGTAAACGTGCACATCCAGGTGTGTTTTGTATGTATGTATGTGTGTATGTATGTATGTATGTATGTATGTATGTATGTATGTATGCATGCATGTTTGTTCAATATTGAAATCTCTGTGGATGAAATAGAACCGGAGAATTCTGTGAGTAGTTTGGAAAAATGCTTAGAAAATACTGTATACTGTCTGTTGTGACAATCATTGCTGAAACATTTTGCATTTCTTACGTAGATAATATTCTATTCTTTTCTCCCACAACTTTTTGGGTATACAAATGACTTTCACATATATTGGCAAGGATATGTTTATAAGAGCAATCCTGATATCCAAACTATGAACTTAATGTAAGAATTTGTGGCTATAACTTTCCCACACTTGGACCAATTTGTATCTCAGAGGGTTTAAAAAAAGATTGGGTTTTTTTTGTCTAAATAATGTGTGGTATCCTCATGCTAAATACATAAAACAAATTATTCAAACCATCTGTAATATATACATGGAATAACTATTTCTTTTTTTCAACGTTCTATTTAAAGGGGGAAAAAAGGCTCCAAAAAGCTATGATCTTTCAATTGCACATTACATATGAAAAAGCAACATCTGATGACATTCAGTGGTTAGATGAAAAGAGTTAAATAGATTAGTATAAGAGTGTTAACAAGGATGTAACATTTCAGGGAGTGAAGATTCTGCAACTTTTCCACAATGCTGCCAATTCATTTTAATACATTGTATTTACTCTCTCTTAATGTTCAAATTGTGAACACAGAATGGAGATGGGCTATACCAGGGGTATCAAACTTGATTTCATTGAGGGCCACATCAGGGTTGTGTTCGACCTCGGGGGCTGGGGTGGGTGTGGCCAGGGTGGGCGTGGCCAGTTTGGAGTCACTCATGTGGGGGCTGTCTGTAGTGGCACAAGCGCTCTGCCAGCGAAAACAGGTTCCAGAGCTCCATTTTCAGCTGCAACGGCCTCCTGCTGCCCTCTGCCAGTGAAAAGAGCTATGTGCGGCCCCACAAACTCCCTTTTCACTGGCAGTGGGCAGCAGGAGGATGTTGCAGCCAAAAACAGAGCAAGCTCCATTTTCTCTGGCAGAGACACCACGGGCCGGTCCTTTGCTGTTTCTAGGGTGGCCCCATGAGCCCAGATCTAAGCACTCTGCACCCGGTCCCCGGCCTTGAGCGTTTGGCCCCCGGCCCTTGAGTGTTTGGCCCCTGGCCCTTGAGTGTTTGGCCCCTGGCCCTTGAGCATTTGGCTCCCAGCCCTTCAGTTTGACACTCCTGGGTATAGGAAAATCTCAAAGCTAAGAAGAATGGGAAAGTTTTAGTTACATAATCTCACAAACAATATTTTAGGACTATTCTTATCTGTGCCTCTACCAAAATGCAGGATAGTTTATTAGATGTTTTAATTTGAGAATTAGATAAAAGAATCATAGGTTAACTCCCTTTTCCAAGGCTAAGTGGACAATACCTTTGGTTAAGAAGACTCATGCTACTATTTTGCAGATTCCCCAAATCATTAATTGGATAATGTTTAGTAGAACTCTCATTATACAGATACAGATACAGATTAACACTTTGTAGAGTGGTATTAGTACCTCACTTGATCTTGATTGTATCCCTGTGTTAATGCAATTTATGATTGCATTGGCTTTTTTGGCTGCCACCGCACACTGTTGGCTCATATTTAATTGGTTGTCTATTAAGACTCCAAGATCCCACTCACAGTTTCTGCTATTAAGCCTGGTTTCACCCAGTATATATGTGTACTTTTTATTTTCTTGCCTGTGAGAAACTTGGAATTTAAGAAACCTATTTCTTGATGCAGTCAATGGATTAGCACTGGCATTATGTTGTTTCAAATATCTACTCAACCATCAAGCCTACAAGTTGACCAATCATTTTCTCCCCTTCTTCATAGGATGGTTTAGTGGTACAATTAGAAATGGGGCTAGAATATTGAAACCTGACTTGAGCTTTGGAGAAGAAAGATGAAATATAAATAAAACAAAACTGTTCTCATTGAATTGATTTTTTGTGGTTTTGAGAAATGACTGGATAAATTCTCATAGCCTCTGTACTGAGCTCTACTGAATACTGAATACTGAATACTGAGTACTGAATACTAGTCAATATATGCAAATAGGAGAAGGGAAAGAAAGAGCACTCTGTGCCTTTAGAAGTAATGATGGAGTTAATAAAGCAAAAGGGAATGGACACATGAAAAGCTCTAGCACCATGATCTGATTAGCCTCTAGGTTTGAAGAGTTTCCAAGGTCCACAAAGCCAGCAGCCAGGAAGATTCTTTGAAAAAGCAGTGAGCCTTAAGCTATCATAGATGCCATGAAGCTAATGATTCTGTTTCAGAGGAAATAAGTTCATTATTTTTTAATTGAGGTGCCATTTGAGTATTTTCATGAACTACTTATCAAGAAGCATAAAAGGGTTCTTTGATATCTGAAACCAGAAGCTTGTTTAAGAAACTGTGGCAGCAATATAGGCAAAAAGGAACTTCTTAAGGAAAAAGATGCACTTCCTACGTTCTTGTCTGGTTCCAAGTAATGCATCCATCGCAAATTGAACTCTGAGCCATTCCTTGTCAGAATGCCCAAGGATACAAACAATCCCACACACCAGTCAAATTCAAGCTTGACAGTTCTGCTTGAAACCCCTAAAATACAAATTCAGTCCCATTTCCAGAACAGTGGTCAATGGGGGATTAATTTTATTAGTCCACTGAAACCCCGCCCAAATTAGATAGATCGCTAATTTGGGGCAGGTGAAATAAAGCCAAATATTTGTACTTAAAAATTTGCTTTTTAAGAAGTTCTTTCCCCGCTCCCCCTCCAGAATGTTGTACTACATTGTTGGGTCAGGCCTTTCCACCAGGCTTAGCAGCACAAGTATAAATACCACATCAATGGTTATCACACCAGATACCGTTCTCACCCGCACTGCCCTATGACACCTCTTGTTGAAATACTAAAAGCATGAATAGACTTGTGGAAAACTTGATTGCCAGATGCATTCTTCTTTCTGCTCTGATAATTAAACAGCCTTTTCCAGTAGAAATATTTTATGCATGACAGAGCATCTGAGTTGTTTCTTTTATCTTACAAATTAAAACCATATTTTTTTTATCTCTCTCTTTCTTTTTTATGGAATACTGAAACCAGTCAGAGAGACTCTGCCGCTACTATACTATATTTGCAAGTGACTGTAGCTCTGCCTGAATAGCAACCATCATGCTGGTGCTAAATCATGTGAATGGTAAAGGAGGACTTTATTTGTTGCCTCTTTGAATGCATGAGTTGCAGCGGCACAGTGGTTAGAGTGCACTACTGCAGGCTACTTCTGCTGGCTGCCGGCTGCTTGCAATTTGGCAGTTCAAATCTCACCAGGCTCAAGGTTGAATCATCCTTCCATCCTTCCGAGGGGGGTAAAATGAGTACCCAGATTGTTGGGGACAATAGGCTGACTCTGTAAACCGCTTAGAGAGGGCTGTAAAGTCTGTGAAGCGGTACATAAGCCTAAGTGCTATTGCTATGAGAGACTGTATCTGCATAAGAATGTCCCCTCTGTGCCTGCGGTTTTGACCCTTGAATAATCATTTCCTTTTGAGTGTTTTAAAATCTGAGCAAAAATTGAGCTTTTTTAGGAATGCAGACCCTCCCAAGTCAAGTGACCGAGCCCAATCTTAGAGCTACAAATTCATTTATTTATTAAGCATTAATATTAAAATGGATAAATGTAACTGACAGTAAAGCAAAGATCCTGCCTCGTTGTCTTAAAAAAAGGATGCCATTGAAGAGCTATAAAACAAAAGGAAAGGGTTGTTATCATCATCCTCATCATTCTCAGTGATGGGGGTCAGCAAGCTTTTCTTAGTAGGTTATCTTCTTCAGAACAGAATCTGATTCTTTCCAGCATTGAGAAGGCAAGAAGGACCTTGCTACTGGTTTTTAAGTGCAATCTGATTGGTATATGCAGTGGCGGATTAAGGCCCTAAGCATTGACAAATCTTGGTGCCCCCCCCTTCTTTGTATGTACTGTACAAATCTTCATTGGTTTTTCTTGCTTTCTCAACTTTGTGGTGCCCCAAGCACATGCTTAGTCTGCTTAATGGTTAATACACCACTGGGTGTAGGTAAAGCCAGTTCTTCAAGAAATTTGTTTCCAAACTATTAAATGTTTAAAGGTTAAAATTTGTACACTCTAAATTTCTCTTAAGAAATATACTAGGCATGACAGTACAGCTGGTGCAATAAAAATGATGCAGTATTACTAAAAGCAGAATTGCAAACAATTCCCATGAGGAGGGGGAAAGATGTTTTGTAAATTAGAAGGGAATTGAGGAAGAATTGAAGACCAAAATGGCCAAGGGATTATTTGAAACTGGAGAACATTTGACGAAGTGTTACAGTAGGCCTCAAGATATGATAGGTTGCTTAACGAATGTTCAAGGTTATAATGGGTGCCCCAAAATTGCAAATGACCCTGTGTCGAAGTGATGATGACTGCAGTACCCCTGGAGTCATTTTCCTGTTATCGTAGAGACAGCAGCCAGACTGGGTATGCTCCGTCCATTAACCAATCGGACTGAGTCTACACTTATGATGTCATCGGGCCCTTGTGGCTCCTCCTCAGTTTCAGATTCAGTCCAGCCTGGACTGGCTGTGAGAATTGATCTCTCCTCCAAATTATTTAATTATATCTTTAATTGGTGAATTTTTCCCAAAAAAAATGTTGTTCCTTTAAATTGGTTCCTTAAATAATCCTTTATTCTACAAATTGGAGGGAAATTCAAAACTGATCTCTGGCTGCCTCTGATTGCCTGCGGCCATGAGTTCGCTCAGGAAGACTGCCTTGCAATCAGATCGGCCAGCTTACGAGCTATGGCTCCACAGCTGTTTCCCCACGGCACTCCTTGATTCTGGGCACTTGGAGGGACGTGCGACCGGCCTTTTCACGTGCAGCAGTTCCAGGCGAGTCCGGTGGCCATTCTGCAGATCGTCTGGCCATACTTAGTATCGGTGGCCACTTTGCGGGTTGGAAAAGCCCGCGAAGATAGAGGCAGACATTTTGAGGCTCGGAAAAGCCTCAGAGAAAGAAAGTCGGCCAATTTGGATGCTTTAAAAAAGGCATGAACTCTACAGCAGCCGTTTGGAGTGCTCAGCAACGCGGGATCACCTCAGGTGGACCGGATCAGGAGCGCCTGGGCAGCAAACGGGCTCTTTGTCCAGACCGAGTTGTCTTAAGACTGGACCCGACATTCATACCAAAGGTCAATAGCTATTTCCCCCGAGGTGAGGATTTGACCTTACCTGATTTCTGTCCATCTCCCCATCACGAGAGGGAGCGCAAGTGGCGCACTATTGACATATGTCGTGCTCTCAAGATCTACATCGACCGCACCCCCTCGTTCCACCACTCGGAAGCTCTCTTCATCTCCTTTCGCCAGGCCTCCTTGGGTACCAAGGCTTCATCATCTAGTCTGGGGTGCTGGATAAGAGCCTGTATTAAACTGTCTTATGAACTTCAATCCATACAGGTCCCTGCAAACATTACAGCTCACTCTACACGCAGCGCTGTGACATCTGCGGCTTGGTCCACTCAAGCCACCTTGGAAGAAGACTGCCGGGCGGCCACCTGGGCATTTCCCACAGTCTTGTAACTAGGTCATTACAAGTTGGACAAGTACACATCGGCTGACATGGCTTTTGGGCGCAGGGTGCTACAACAAGTGGTTGTGCCCTAACGCACCTTTTTTACAATTTACCACCCTAGTGGACAGCCCAGTCTTTGGTACGTCCCAGTCTCGCTGCTGTCTCTACGATAACAGGAAAGTGGGTGTTGGTTCTTACCTGATACACTTATTTTCTGGTAAAGACAGCAGCCAGCCCCGCCCTGGTATGGGTCACACGAGGGAATTCCTTGTGCGGAGGAGAGAGATACAGTGACTATGGACTTTCACTTTTTGCTCTCAATTCTCACTTGAGTCTACAGTTTTCCTTCATCTGAAACTGGGGAGGAGCCACAAGGGCCCGATGACATCATAGGTGTAGACTCAGTCCGATTGGTTAATGAACGGAGCATACCCAGTCTGGCTGCTGTCTCTACTCTACCAGAAAATGAGTGTATCATGTAAGAACCAATGCCCATTCACCAAACAAGCATAGGGATGTTGTAGTATCCCTTTGTGTCTCTCCCCCAATCCCATCCTACTGGGACCCTGCAGTACTTGGGCTGATTCCCCACACACCCATCTCATTCATTGTACTTGCCTTGGAAATGACCACTATTTTGTCCCAGCCACTTGTGGTCAGGGATACAATGGTGTCCATCAGACAATTGCTTTGCCTTGCTACCTTAACAAGGTCTACATAGCATGGACAGAAGTTTCTGAATAATGGCCAGCAGAAGTGGCAGCAGATTCGGACAGTGAGGAGGTTGGGGAAGAACATGGGCCAGTCCTGGAGTCTGGGGAAGGCTCTGATGAGGACTCTGTGTCAGAGGCAGAGAAGGGGACAGAACTGTATGCCAGTTATCAGCTGCCTTTAGAGTCAGACATCAGTGAGGCAGACGAACAGCTGGAGCTTGTTCCCAGTGTGCGCATGCGCAGAGTTGCCAGACGCAGGGAACAGCTAAAGAACAGGGGTTGACTTGGGAGTAAGGCCACAGGTGGATGATGAATGGCCCCTCTCAGAGGAAATTAAAAAAGAGTAGAATTTTCAGGAGACAATTAGTTCGCTTAATTGGATCGTGATTCTCCGAGACTCCTTGCCAAATTTTGCAGATATTGGCCTGGCAGCTCTCTACACCAGATAAGCAAGTGTGAAGCGAACTGGCAGTAATGCTGGCAGCAACCCACTCCTACTCTAGGCCCCTTTTTTAGTGTATAACAACCATGGTGGCACAGTGGTTAGAATGCAGTATTGCAGGCTAATTCTGCTGACTGCTGGCTGCCAGCAGTTCAGCAGCTCGATTCTCACTGGCTGAGCCTTCCTTCCAAAGTCAGTAAAATGAGACCAGATTGTTAGGGCCAATATGCTGACTCTGTAAGCCGTTTAGAGAGTTTTGTAAAGCATGTGAAGCAGTATGT
Organism: Natrix helvetica; assembly: GCF_964273705.1. Lineage (NCBI taxonomy): Eukaryota > Metazoa > Chordata > Lepidosauria > Squamata > Natricidae > Natrix > Natrix helvetica. Next base: position 22,125,227 of record NC_138549.1, read on the forward strand.
AAGTCTAAGTGCTGTTGCTGTTGCTATAATAAACAGAAACAGTGTTAATACATGTTTAAATTCATTAAATTGATTTGTCAACCTCTCTGTGGTGCTGAAGATTTCAGTATAAATATGTAAAAAAAAAAAACACATAAATTTAAAGTGTCCTATGACGTCCTTTAGTGAAAGTTTTGTGCAGCAAGATCCTTTACCTGTCTTTTGGTAATTAATATGTCTGTTACATTGCAACATACTTTGCCAAGAATCCCGAGACAGTTAAAAATTGGCGCTCATTCCCTCTCTCTCCTGTTTCTGAGTGTAAGAACAATTTCCATTTGTCAGCGTCAGCCTGTGTGAAAAGTACTTGACTGGAGTGATTAATTTTATGATTCAGCAAATGATCTGTTGAAAATATTGCAGAAACACTTCTTAAACAGAGTGATCAAAACAGAAACCTTTGTTCCCAGATTAAGGTTACAGTGGAAACTTCCTTGACAAATTTGGCCGAGACAATTACTGCAAAAAATTGGAAGGCTTTAATTTCTGTAATAAGTCAATGCTGTAAGGCTGTTTACTCATTAAGCTTAGAATCAGGTGGCTGTTTAATCCTGTATCTTCCTAAGCACTGGTGCAGAGCTACGTAAAAGATGGAGGAAGTAAAGATCAGACTCACCTGAGTTCCAGACATTAATGTGAAGGATGCTTCTCTGCTCATGTTCAAGTAGTTGTGTTGTGGTACTCTCCCCAGTACTATGGCGAAAAGGGATGTCCTCACTCTTCATGACATGTTTCCAATGGGTGCATTATCTCTGAACAGCCATTTGCCCATACAGTTTATGCCTTTACCTTCAAAGTTTTTCCTATAAGTAACAGTGGAAAAATTCATGACACAAGTGTTCCACCAGTATTGGCATCCTTATGTTGAGTATTATCTCAAAATAAATGAGGAGGATAATTTTCCCTGTTCATGATGGTTCCAGTTTTCCTTTTTCCTACCATTATTAGGTCCTGCATATGGTCATTCATTCTTCGGTCGTCACTACCCTTGACCTGATAAGTGTCCCTGTACTTACGCTGTGCTACCTTGAGCTTCTGCTGTTAAATTTTCCTTCCAGGGTTGCTTACTGATAGAGAAATGGAATTTCAGGATTTCTCAGACTACTTACATGCCAGAGGTTGTGGTAGAAGGTTTGGACTTGGACACATGAGCCGTGGTGAGGTAGTGGTTAGAATGCAGTATTGCATGCTAACTCTGCCCACCGCCCGGAGTTTGATCTTGACCAGCTCATAGTTGACTTAGCCTTCCATCCTTTTAAGGTTGGTAAAATGTGGACTGAGATTGTTGAGGTTCCAGATTGTAAACCGCTTAGGGCTATAAAGCTCTGTAGACTGGTATATAAGTCTAAGAGTTGCTGCTACATGCTCTCCAGAGTTTCCATTCTATGATTCTTTGATGTTATATTCTATAAGTCTATCTTCTCCATTTTGGTACTCTACAAATTCTTAAATTTCTCAGCCAGCACACACACATCTGAAAGTATCCATGTTGGGAAATGCTGCTTTACAATTTCATTGAAGGTGTTTGTGCTGTTTAATCTGTGTGGAGATAGAGCTCTTTTGAATGGCTATAACCACCATGGTACTCCTGATCTTAAGCAATTTGTTTTAAAACGTTGTTTATCAGTGTTGATGGTTTCAGTAATTAACTAAAACTCACCTTTCTGAGAAAACAGTTTGTTTTTGTATTCACTAACAAAAATATTTATGCTGTGTTTAGAGAGGAGATGAACCGGCTGTGTTCAGTGTCCATTAATCAAATGTAACTTCTTTAACAAAGGACTCTAGCAAGGGGCAGAGCTAAAGCCAAGGATGAAGGACATTGAGGTTTTCAAAGAGAAAACATATATAATTTATCTCTTGCTGTTCCTTGCACTGCCAGTATTTCAGCTTCCTAAATTCCCAAGGAGAAAAAGCCACAGAGCTATTGGAATGTTCAGATTTTTATATGTACCTATGTCTTTTCAGTGTCAAATTTTTGATTTATTTTCTGGTTTTCTCCAAAGCTGTCCTTTATTTAAAACTAGCCGATAACTCAGCATTGCCCAGGTATTTATTTAAAGGGGAAAAATGTCTGGACCAAATGTAATTTCTAATGTTGGATTTTCCCCCATACCAGAGGGAGCCCCCTTGTGGAGTACTGTGAAGCCGTTACCATGGCAACTCCACTGTGCTGCACACTAGAAGCCATTTTATGGCAGTACAGTAGAAGCCTTTTTAAGGCACAACAGGCTGTATCTTAATAGAACACACCCGGAGGGGTTTTAGGGGTGTCTTACCCCTACAGTGTTTGTTTCCAGAGAGTAAGTCATCTGTGTACCAAGTTTGGCTGAAATTGCTCCAGGCTTTCCAGAGTTTTTATATATTATAAAATATATAAATACTTATATATATATATAATATAAGTATATGTAACTATATATATATATAGTTATAGTGTATTTCTCTATTATACCTTATCAAGAAGAGAACATGCCTTTTCAAAAGCAAGAACTGTTTTCATACCTCAGGAAGTGATAAGTCAGTCTTCCATCAACTGTTGCTATCTAGATTTCTCTAGCTTCAACAATGTGTCCTGTGAAACTCAATTCATCTGGAATATGTCATGACATATCTGCCCCCCCCCCCCCGAAATCTAATGACAGCATTGATAGATTGATTATGTGCCATCAAAAAGCTGTTTTCAACTTGAAGCAAACACCTTATTAGATTTTGTCCATAATTATCTATCTGTAACCTGGCCTTTCAACAGTGTACCTGTAGCTATTGTAACTAAGTTCATGCATGTACTGTTGGTTTTCCCCCTTTTCCCTTTCCTTTCACCTTTCTTAGCATTAGCGCATTCTCCTGAGATCTGAATCTTCACATAATACATCTGAAGTAGGATAAATTGAGCCTGGGTTATTTGTACTTTGATGGAGAACTCTGGATTGTTTAATGAACTCTTTGCGCTCTCTCTCTCTCTCGCTCTCTGTGTGTCTCTGTCTCTGTCTCTCTCTTACTGTCCATGGTATTCTCATGAATCTTTTTCAACAAATGGCAGCATTAGTGGGATGCTAATTGGCCACCTCCATGAAAGTACTTGCAATTTATTAGCAAATTACCTTTGCAGATAATTAATATGCTCCTATTATTTTGAGAGAGAGAGAACAACAAACCATCATAAAAAGTGAGGGGGTCATTCAATGCAACCTAAACTTGTTTGCCATGGACCATGTTGTATGGTGTAAATTACATGTCACTTTGTTATGTAGTCTAATTACACTATTCTTACACCGTGTCTGTGTGCAGCCCTAAGCAAACTGCCTTGAACTTGAACTTTACACCAAAGATAGATTGAACAATCATCTTTAATTTACAGAGAATCCCCATGTATTTTTTTTATTCTTAAGGGGCTCTTGTTTAGCTAAGCAAGGGGTTAAAGCTTACTGGCAGGACAAACATGACATGACTACTAACTTGAATCTGAAAGGAGGCTTGAATAAATTTATTGAAGAAAGACCTGCCAACAAATTTAATCTTTAAGAATCAATGTTATCTCCAGGTTGGGGGCGGAGACCTCAAAATACCAGCTATAGGGGAGCAACAGTAGTGGGAGGTCATATCTCCACATTTGCTGCTTTTGAGACACTTGGCTGTTCCTATGAGAAGCAAATGTTGAATTAAGATGACCCTTGGCAATGTGCACATATGAGACATCCCCTATTTGCTATGGCAAGGCATTTTTCCATACTAGGCTGGCAATGAAGATCAATAAGCAATAAGTGTTCAGTAAACAAGAGCACTGATTTCCTATCTGAGTAGAGAAATGAGAGGGAGAGGAAATAGCTATCTGAAAAACTAAAGTAAGAAGACATTTCTGGGTAGAGATTAAGTTATCTTTCATTTTGCTGGATCATTTAGCTCGGGACTATTTTAGGTAGTGATGTGAGGAGGTAAAGGAAAATGATTAGATTACTGATGGGAGATATGGTATTTCTACTTTTTTGTGCACAGAATCAATCTGATATATTTCAGTTTTCTATTTCTCATTCTTCTAAATCATTCTTGCACGAACAGGCCCTTTGATCCTTAAGTCTGCAATATAAGCCAAATGCTTGTATATCTACCTTTCACAATTTTACATTTTGTGTTGTAGCATCCTACAATCATATATTCTTTTGAGAGTTTTCGTTTCTATTTTCTCATAGACAGATGTAAACAATGAGTTTTGGACGGTGTGTCTCTGAACAGACCAAGTGAAAGACTGGTGGACTCTGATTTGAATCTCTGTTTCTGAAATTCAAGTTCATTTATTTATTTTTATTTATGTATTAGTTTGTCAAACATGTACAAGATAGCAGGTATAAGTATGAACATGGATCTGAACAAAGGAAATGAATACAAGTAAATCGGGACAGTAGGACAGGGATGGTAGGCACGCTGGTGCGCTTATTTGCAGACCTCTTAAGAATGGGGTGAGGTCCACGGTAGACAGTTTAAGGTTGAAGCTGTGAGGATTACTCCCAAGTGTATTCCAAGTGCAGTACAGCTAGTTCATTTAATGACTGTTCAAAGTTACAACAGCACTGGAAAAATGACTTACAATCGGTTTTCACACTTATGACCCATGGTCACATTATCAAAATTCAAATGCTTGGCACCTGGTTCATATTTATGATGGTTATTGTGTCCTGGGGCCACGAGATCACCTTTTGCGACCTTCTGACAAGCAAAGTCAATGAGGAAGCCAGATTCACTTAACAACAACTTTGTTAACTTTGCAATGATTCACTTAACAACGGTGACCAGGAAAGCCATAAAATGGGGCAAAGCTCACTAAACAAATGTTTCACTTAAGCAACATAAATTTTGGGCTCAATTATGATCGTACGTCGATCGCTATCTGTAATTGCAGTAGGAGCTTTATGCATGTTTAACAATCGGGTTCTCCAGGGTTCATCAGTTGAGTACGGAGTATTGATTTGGGTTTGTTTGTTTGTTTTTTGCAGGCATTTGGCCCTGCAAAGTCCCATGAGGCTTCTTTGCACAGTGATTCTGAAGTGGAGATTGTCTTGCAGTATTTGTGCTCTGTGTAACATTTGACCTCGGGGGAATTGATTAATGACTGGAGGTTTCCTGTGGGAAGTGTCAGTTAAATGGTTGCTGGAATTGGTGTTGTCTTTATTTTGATTGGTCCGTTTTGTCTGCTTGCTGTTTGTGGCCTGGATCAGTGCCTGGCTGGGCGGTAGATTCTATCTGGCTCCATTAATGGGTTGATGGGCCATCGATGTCTTATCCATAAGGGTTTTCGTTTCCCTTGTTTGTAAAACAAGGCCATAATAAGTTAACTTGGGTCTCACAGGTTCTTTCATGAGTACATTTAGTAATGTGAGAGGTAGTTCATTATAGCCTATGGGACAAAATGCTTTTAATGGAAACCCATCCAATTTGTACTTCCCACACTGATACACGAATGAAAATTTAATTATCCTTCAGAATTTAATTATCCTTCAGAATCGCTTCTCGGCCTTTTGGCTAAGATCAAGTGTGTGTGTAGAATTTGTACTCTTTGGAATTATGTAATTCGGTTATCTGATTTCCCCTCATGCCTTGCATAAGCTTATGTATACTAGAGGCAAAAGCAGAAGAAATATGTGCACTAAAGAAAATATACATAATTGACTACTGTTAGGCTAAATGTGTTTAGTGATAGGAAACTGGAATGGAGAGATTTCATCTGTTTCTAATATGAACTTGTTTCACACGATAGAGTGGTGGGAAGAAGCCATGTATGTTCATTTCATCTTCATTTAAGAACATTATTTCAGAAAGTACAGATTTTAGAGAGGAAATAATGAGACAACTAAACTGCTAGGCTAGAAGGAGAATGTGAACAGTATAAGTTATCTGTGCTTTACATGATTAACTCGTTTTTAATGACTGCACAATTCTCTCCTTAGGAATCCTAGATCTAAGTTGAGTCTTAAAGAGAATTTTGAGCAAATGAACAGTGTTTCAATTGAAAAATGCCTTTGGGAAATATCAACGTTAAGTCTTATTTAAAAATTATTACCTAAACCTGCCCTTATATTTTCAAGAATTCTCTTCATCAATACTGAGGTAATGTAAAGATAAAAGTTCCCCTCACACATATGTGCTAGTCATTTCCCACTCTAGGGGGTGGTTCTCATCTTTGTTTCAAAGCCAAAGAGGAAGCGCTGTCTGAAGACGTCTCCATGGCCATGTGGCTGGCATGACTAAATGTCTGAAGGCGCATGGCATGCTGTTATCTTCCCACCAAAAGTGGTTCCTATTTTTCTACTTGTATTTTTATGTGCTTTCGAACTGCTAGGTTGACAGAAGCTGGGACAAGTAATGGGAGCTCACTCCGTTATGTGGCACTAGGGATTCAAACCACCAAACTGCCGACCTTTCTGATGAACAACCTCAATGTCTTAGCCACGGAGCCACTGCTAATGATGTAACCTCAGATAGGAAAAAAAAAGATGGAAGTAGGTTTTACAGTTACAAATTCCTCTATAGACAATGTTTGTAGCAGTCACAGCACATTACAATGTGCTCATATCTGGAAATCTCCCAAGCATGTTTCCTGATTTATGGTGATGTCAGTGAAGCACTGTAGTGGGAATAAATGTGCTGCAAGAATGCTCAGAAGCAACCTTCCAGGGATCTTGAGGCTTTCTCAAAGAACAGACAAGGTTTTTATACTCACTCCCCGATGGTTCTCTGACTTTAATCAGCATCTAACTTGAAAATATAGCCCATTCTTCCCTGCCTCGTACATCATACAAAATAAAATGTGTCTCCTTTTCTGTTCACTCTTGGTCAGAATAAAATTGTTGAACGTACCACTAGAAAAGAAGTTTTTATTTATTTATCGAGTTTGTCAAACATGTATGAGATAACGGGATAAGTATAAACATGGACATGAACACAGGAAATGAGTATGAATAAATGGGGACAGTAGGACAGGGACGGTAGGCACGCTGGTGCGCTTATGCATGCCCCCTTTACGGACATCTTAGGAATGGGGTGAGTTCCACGGTAAACAGTTTAAGGTTGAAGCTGTGAGGGTTAGAGGATGTAACAATAGTCAGGTAGAGCATTCCAGGCATTGATCACTCTGTTGCTGAAGTCATATTTTCTGCAGTCGAGTTTGGAGCAGTTTACCTTGAGTTTTTATCTATTGTTTGCCCATGTATTATTGTAGTTTAAGCTGAAGTAGTCATTGACAGGTAGGGCATTTTAGCAGACATTTTTTTAAAAAGGTTTTTTTTTTATTTTTAAACAAACAAACAAACAAAGACAAACAATACATGAAACATAAAATCCTCATCAATTACATATAGCATGTCGTTAGGTTATAAGCATTTGTGCCCAATGGCTGATTGGCAAGAGGGGCTTTTTCCCGGATCACCAGAGACTTTGTGGGTGTCTTTGGGATCATCAGGATATACCCCTATCTATCACCATCTCTACGGGACAGTTTAGGTCCAATTGGACCGTCCAGGTGACCTGAATTCGACGGCAATCCCGGAGCTCTGGAAAAGTCTGTCGTTTCACAGTGATGTCAAGGCCCTCCTCCTTTAGCAGACACTTTGGTGTACTATGCTAGGTCAGACCGTTGGCGGTGTAGTTCTAGGTTGTAGAAGCCCAAAATTACAAGCCTGGTGGCATAAAGGATCCTATTTTGAGCAGAGGAGTGGAGTACTCTTCTCGTGAAATACCTATGGACTCCCTCAGTGGTATTAATGTCCGATATACAGTGTGCATTCCAGGCAGCCGAGCTTTATTAGAGAATTGGTCTGGCAAAGATTTTGCATGCCCTAGATTATGCAGTACAGTGTTACCAGAGAAGAAGCTTCACAAAAGTTGTAGATAGAAATTCTCCCTACTGTCATTAAAAAAGTAGAGGCGACAGAGAACGTATTGGGCTGGTATGGACAAAAGCGCTTCACTGCTCTTTATCTTTTATCGGTACTCTGATCCCATGGAAAGAAATTGAGATAGGAATAATGAATGATTGGTGGCAGATGAAAAACCCCTATATATTATTGTAGGCTGTTTCCTTGAACCACGTTGCCAAAGAGAATAGAGTCATTTGCAAATGTTATTTGGTATCTTGAGAACACTCTTAATCAGAACACGATTCTTCTTCCAAATACATATTCAAAGCACCATTTGGGAGACAAATGCCGTAGATGATCGTTGTTGTAACATTTGCATGATGCGACATCGCATTATGTTAAGATGTACTCTGAAGCCCTGACACTCCGAGTTTGCCAAGGCTGAAAGGGACTTGACAGGAAATGGAGGAGTAAGCAATCTTCAAGCCACCTGTTCAGGCATCCTGATTAGCTTATTCAGGAACCCTCCTTCCCCTTTCATAGCCACACATGCTATCTTTTTCTTTCTATTAACACTTAATAGTCAAAGGGCTGTAAAATAGCACTGATGAGAACTATAGCAGCCTGGGAGAGAAAACTCTGATTATAGACTTCAAGCAAAATTCAGCTCCCCCTGCCATAAAAATAGGGGGGGGGGGGAAACGAGATTGCAAAAGCCATGAAATTTGGCCCTGTTGAATGGAGATAGGTTTTGAGGTCAGATTCAAGGGTCTTGGGCGAGCCATTTAAGCCTACAATGACACACACAGATACGTGTCTCTCTGTGTGTGTGTGTGTGTGTGTGTGTGCGCGCGCGCGCATGTATAAATTAAATTTGGTCCTGTTGAATGGAGATAGATTTGAGGTCAGATTCAAGTGTCTTGGGTGAGCCATTTAAGCCTACAATGACACACGTGTACGTGTGTGTGTGTGTGTGTGTGAGAGAGAGAGAGAGAGAGAGAGAGTGAGTGTGTATAAATAAATAAATAAAAATAAATAAATAGTTGTGTATGTATGTGTTTGTTCTAGCATAACTTTGTAATGCCTCAAGCAATTTCAACCAAACTTGGTACACAGATGACTTACTCTCTGGAAACAAATACTGTGGGGGATAAGGCTCCTCGGGGTGTCTTCTGTTAAGATTCAGCCTGTTGTGCCTTAAAATGGCTTCTGCTGTACTGCCATAAAATGGCTTCTACTGTACAGTGCAGTGGGGTTGCCATGACAATGGCTTCACAGTACTCCACAAGGGGGCTCCGTCTGGTAAGGCGGAAAATCCAACATTAGAAATTACGTTTGGTCTGGACATTTCCCCCCTATAAATAAATACCCGGGCAACACCGGGTTATCAGTTAGTGTGGGATAAAGATGGAGCATATGTGTATTTGGCAGTAATGTATGGTCTCCAGTCTGTATTTACAAGTGTGTGGTATTTTGTTAGGGAATAATTGAAAAAGAAGTGGCAAGTATGTTCTGGTTTTCGTAAATGCTGGTGAAATATTAAATAGTTATTGCAAATATAAAGCTTTAAATATATTGATGATGTTAACCTTTATCTTTCTATACCCTGGAACTTTCAGGATAGATTACACAATACCGATAATTAACTTCATTAAAATAAATAATATTAAAGCATCAATACAACATCTATGTAAACTGTATATATGTCTGCATATGTATGCATGTATGTATATACACTTACAGGTAGTCCTTGACTAAAAACCACAATTGAGCTTCACATTTCCATTGCTAAGCAAAGTAATTGTTAAGTGAGCCACACACCATTTTTTGCCGTGGTTGTTAAGCAAATCACTACAAGTTAAGTGAATCATATGTTTGTTAAGTGAAATCGGCTTCTCCCATTGAATTTGCTTGTCAGATGCTCCCTAGGAACTTGCAAGTGACAATCTCAGGACCACGGGATGCTGTAACCATCATAAATACAGGTAGTCCTCAACTTATATAAATTCATTTAGTTCAAAGTTACAACCTCCCTGGAATAACAACCTCATATGTTTGTTAAGTGAAACTGGCTTCTCCCGTTGAATTTGCTTGTCAGATGCTCCCTAGGAACTTGCAAATCTCAGGACCACAGGATGCTGTAACCATCATAAATACAGGTAGTCCTCAACTTATATCAATTCATTTAGTTCAAAGTTACAACCTCCCTGGAATAAAAAACACCTTTGAGACCACCATGACCTGGAGGACTGAGAATCTCCATAAATACTCAATGAGAAAAGTGACTTTAAAAGTTTTTCACCGTTATGACCTTTGTAGCCTCCCCATGGTCACACGATTTACATTTCGATGCTTGATAAACTGACTCACATTTACGACAGTTGCAGTGTCCCTACTGATGAGCAAAGTCAATGAGGAAATAATAATGCACTTAACAACCGTGTTACTAATTTAACAGCTTTACTTAATCAAGAAAAGTTGATTAAGTGGCAAGAAAAGTTGTAAAATGGGGCAAACAACTCACTTAGCCAATTTCTCACTTAACAACATAAATTTTGGATTCAACTATGTTCGTAGGTTGAGGATTACCTGTACATGCTGTTTGCCAAGTGTCCAAATTTTGATCATGTGACTATGGGGGATGATGCAATGGTCCTATGAGAATTGGTTATAAGTCACTATTTCCTATGAGTCCTCTCTCTCCTTTTGCTAACTTTTTCATCTTCTTCTGCTTCCTTACTTCTTCAGCACTATGTCTCTTCTCAAGGTCAGGTTCCGGAAGAAAAGACATGCATAGCTCAGCCTTGGTTTTCCAGATGTTTTGGGACTATAGTTCTTAGCATCCCTGATCTTTAGACATTTTGGCTGGGGTTTTATTGTAGTTAATGAAATGCATAATTATTAAACTAAAATCTCCAATCATCGTAAATTAACTGTGATGCTAAATATGCTGTAAAAATAGACACCAGTCTGCAATTATGTTTCTTTAACAGTTGCCTTATGGATTTCCCCGCCCTCTACAAACTATATCAAATCCCAGAGTGATGCTTTAATATTTTGGCATGTCAAATCATTATCACATTGTTATTTATTAAAGCTACAACAGATTTGCTTTTTTTTCTGAAGCGCTCTTAATTTGGTATAAACTATGTGTTCATCTCAATAGTCAGAAACTTTCAGTTTTTCTATTTTAATTTTAACCTATTGAAAGTCTGCCACAAAGGACTAGCATGGGGTTGTAAATCCATGGTATTGTGTTCAGTTGGAAGATAGAGTGGAGTTAGGTATGTGAAAGAAATCTTTCCTCTGTATTTATGGTAAAAATTCTGCAAAGTCTTCCAGGCTCAACTTGAGTGCAAAACAGATGGAAATTTTAAACAGAGTCTACTATGCATTCATTATGTACACCATAAAGCCCTTGACCTCATTTTGAGAAATGGATTTATAGAATGTATTTTCCCAAAAGTTATATACAAAAAATGAGCACACCAAAAAGATTTGAAATAGGAAATTTCTGTTTTAAAAATCCGAATCTTGGAAACATGCATTTACATTTTATGGGAGTAAATAATTTTGAACAAAAATTTTATTGGTTTTGCAAAATTTTTAGGAAAAAGGGTAATGGAAAAGGGTACAAATTATGGCAGCTACATTGTGCAGAGAATGGCACTCCCCCCGACTCTCGTAGTTTTCACTTGTTAATACATTAAGTAAAATACTACTTAACAATTTTTTGACAGCATATTTTACCTTATATCTTCCAATATTTTCAATCTATTTTATATCCAACAGAAAGAAATTCCCTGTATCAGCAATTGCAGTATTTTTCTAGCTCACTTTTGTGATCTAAGTTTTCTCGATGCTGCCTCTTCCCCCCCCCCCCCCCCAGCAAGGCTTCGGCACCTCCCCGTGTCCTGAGTAAATAATTTTGGAAGTCAGATTGATTCATGGACAGCAGCTTCTTGTATTTATGATTGCATCACCTATTGTACAGTGCATCTTAAAAACCATTGAAAGTTTTGTTGCTTTTGGGTAGCAGCTCTTACCCTACTTTTGTGAGTTTCTTAAGGCAGTCGGTTAGCTACTATACAAATCATTGACTTGATCCATCAGATTGGTTGGGCTATGGATCATCGGTATATTGGAAGCAGAATGGGGCTTTTTATTTTATTTGCACAGCAGCATTGAGCTAAGACAGACCATGACTGGGGTAATGTTTCTATTTCTATATAAATAGTAATAGGGAATTTATGATGTAAAAAAAGTTTCCCAAGACTTCACATTAATTACTACATTAAATTACTCCCATTTTTAAGGTAGAGTTGCTTAAAATATTCCTTATTTTTTTAAAAGTATCTCCTCCATAGCCTTGAGAAATGTATCTGAAGAAATCATAGAAATGTTGGGGAAAATGGATATTAATTGACTTCAAATAAGTCTTCTTACTATGTGCATTCATCAATATTCACCCTCTCTAGGGAATGAAAGTACTGCAGTAAGCCAAAATAATAACTTTTAAGGGGAAAAAAAAGAATATTCTTCAATGTGATGATGATGATGAAAACCAAGGCATAGTCTGGTTGGTATTTGGCTGAGGCTATCAGACTATCAACTAAAAAAACCATACCACATTCTGAAAAGTAACTATAAGATAACATTTGCATGATGTTGTTGTTATGAGTTCATAGATATCTCAGTGAAATTTTCACAGGAGTCATGTACATTTGATGTGTCTGTTCTGGTTTCAATTTGAAGAAAAATAATCATAAAAAGAGAGATCCGGGAACTTTATAGTGTCCATGAGCTATTGGGACTGCAGGGAGAACAGAATTATGGCTAGTTCCTCACTGTCTTTGCAATTACGATGATATTTATTGCAATTCTACCTAAATTACATCATTATACTTCCATTTTCCCTTAAGCGTACAAATCATTGTACTCAGAATCTTTTCTTACATATATCTGATCTCATGTCGGGGTGATGCACTTCTTTTTGTGTGGTATCTTAAGTGCCCAGTGGTTCAGGAAAAATGATATTTTAATGAGTCTAGTATAATCCCCAAACATTTGAATGTCCTATAACTGGGGAAATAAGACAATTAAGAGTACAAATAGTTATTATTTCTCTGAAGCATTAGAATTAAACATGCGTGGAACTGTGCTACATTTTAATATATGGGTCAGATGAGAAACTTGTGACTTGAACCATGCCTGGCTGATGACTTGGAATTCAACAATATCTATTGGGCCATCAAATTGCACAAGCGTGTGGTAGAATTGGGTGTGTGGCTTTCCTTCTTTTTTTTTTTTTATGCTAGCTTTGTTGCCTTCAACTTTCAACCTTCATTCTTTTGCTAATTACCTTTAGGCAATAAGGGTGAGAGATATGCTGACTGATTAAAGAGAACAAATGTATTCCTGTGAAGCTTGATTGAGAGCGTGAAGATAATTTCATGGTTAAGCATTAATTCGTTTCCCCCCATGGAGAATGAAAATAAAAATGCTTAGGTTTATGCCCAGACTTGGCCCAAATAGTTGCACGCTTTACAAGCTATATGTTTCATTTTTTTTCCAGAACTTGAGTAGTAAACCCTGTTAAATTCAATGGCACATGATTTTCAAATGCACATTATTTCTTTGAGATTGCTAGGAAAGTTTGAAATTGCCAAGAAAACCAAGTTATTTTAGCAAATCTTGCATGCCATTTGTCTCGATGTCTTATTTATTTATAGCCAGGCCTAGAGGCTATACAATGATCTGTAAAAGTAATCACAGTTCAGAGAGCTGCAACTGTTCAGCTCCTTGGTACAAGGTGAAGACAGATGGTTTATTTTAAAGACAGTGATATCAATATATTCATTCTCTATTGGTTTTTATATGTGTCCCTGGAAAAGCCATCAAGATTTAGAGGCAGATAAGCCTACCTAAATAACTTTTGCAATGACATCAGTTAAGCCCTACTATTAGGAGCAGAAATTAGTTTTTTTTTTCTTTTCCTTTTTTTCTCTTGCCAGATTGAAAGTAGTAATGGAAACTTAGATATTTGTCATTTGACCAACTCATATAAGTATTGATGCTTTGTAGAAGCTGTCAGGAAGAACAATAATTCTGTTATATTTTGTTTTGTTTCAACAGGGAGGATAACCCTAATAGTTTTTTTAAACAAAGATATAATAACTATCTACTTAACATTTGTCTCTTTATGTGAAACAGATGGAGTTTTTCAATCCTAGGCTATGATTTATTTGCATGCAACAGCTCTTGTGAGTAGATTTTCAAATGCAGTGCATTTTCATAAATGTCAAGAAACCCATACTAAGAGAAAATGTGTATTATAAGATGATAATATACAATCTTCACTGAAGTTACTGGTTCCCAACTTTTTGATGATTTGGTACTTAGTAAACATTTTGTTACAATGATAAGTACCTACTTTTGTATAGCTAGGCCTGAGAAATAAGTGATACTCTGGATTCCTAGTATAGAATTAAATCAAGTTTGATATGTGACATCAGATACATTTTTCTTAAGTGCATTTTCCCTACAGTTACTAAGAATTATTCACGTAAGGGGTGACTCAGAACAAAGGCAAAGTGGGGCAGAAAATAGGGATGCTGACCCTATTTATATTAGTCTATATTAATCCAGATTCCACCTCCTCTTCTTACTGATTATTTTCATTGAATATGCTTGGAAATGGGTATTCATGGCACATTTAGGCTACTGACTTTAATTTCCAGTTTAGTGAAGAAATCTCAATTAAGGACTTCAGCTTATCTCCACCTGGATAATTGTTTCTATTATCACATTTCCTCTTTTTCCCAATTTTTAGGCAATGTTCAATATCTTCCAGTAAGTTTATATCATTGGACAAGGAAGAGATTGTGGATTGCTGTATGTTGTAACACTTTGTCAGATGGACTGATAAGTGTTGTCATTTTCCTTCAATTCTCTTTTCAAATCGGAAATGTAACCCACTTTTAAAATGCATAGTACAGAGCGTTAGAGAACAATGAAACTAATATTTATTAAGACGGTTTTTGAATAAGGCTAAATATTTGCAATCAAAAGTAGCTGAAGGCCAGAAGCACACAGTCTGACGGGCTCTTAAATCTCTTTTGAAGTCAATGGTACTTCGGAGCTCATAAGGAGCTTGAGAAGTAGGATAGTAAAGAGCCTAACAGCAAATCTATACACTCACCACCAATGCTTTTATTAAACATCCTTGCCATTTCCCTTTTGTCTGGAGTGTTCAGTAAAATGTGTAAATTTTTCAGTCACTATTTAACTTGTTCTTGAATCCTCTTCCAAGGTGACACCTTGGAAACATCTTTTTGCCTATCTTCATTAGATTCCCCCCCTCTTTCCCCCACCTCTATGTATTCAAAATAGTAATATGAATAAGGTTGAAGTGGTTGTGGAAATGCCTATTTTATCAGTAGTCAATTGTCACATATCATCTCAGTGTGACTATGTATCTAAGCTCTTCAGATACTCGACCCTTCGTTAACTTAATTGGCAATAGACTCTCAAATAGAACTTGGGTGGGGTAGATTCCTTACTAGACAAAAATTAAACCAAATTCATTATATACAATAAGACCTACTTCTTCCACTGTATAGCAATTGACACCTATATATGGCCAACGTTTCATGGTTCAATATCCTATGCTTTTTCCTCCCACATTTCTGAGTTGGTGAATACTTGGCTATTTTTCAATGTGAATATAAATCTAGACACAGAAAGTCCTTGCAACTAGTGGTCCAGAAAGAACTGGACAGATTGTAGTTTCATTAAAATTGAAATGGAATAAACTAATTGTCTGGTTCACTGCAACCTTATACAGATGTGTTAAAAATGCAATCCCTTGCAATGGACCCAGCTAAGACTAGTGCTTCTTATTGTTAGTCTAGGTAGCCAAAAATCAGAAGAAGTCTGGCCGGGACCGTTTCACATACACGTCAAGTGTTACTAGACTCCTTTAGGCTCTTCTCACCTTAGGACTATATTACTGCAACGTGCTCTACATGGAGCTGCCCTTGAACATTATTTGGAAGCCATGGTTTATACAAAATGCAATGTTATGAGCAGTAATGGAGCTTTTAGTCCTTGAATTACTGCTACTGCCAGCCTGCTTGCAGTTGGTTTTTGGGTGCAATTCATGATAGTGGCCATTATTTGCAAAGCCCTTTGTGGCATAAGGTATTTCCATCTGTATTATTGTATTATTGTATTATTGTATTATTGTTTCTGCTTACCTGGACTATTCTGGCAGAGACGGTGTATGCCAGATTCTTTACATTAAACTTTATCTTTTTAAAGAAAAAAACTAACCTCTGGAATGAGCTGCCCCCGGAGCTTCGCATAATCCCTGACCTCCGGTCCTTCCGACGCGCCCTAAAAAGTTGGCTTTTCCAGCAAGCCGGCCTGGCCTGTTAATTTTAACTCATTTTTAAATGTATTGTCCTATAAATTGGGTTTGTTATTTTGGATATGTATTTAATTTCTTTTTAACTTTCGGGATGTGTGTTTTTTAATGTTGTACACCACCCTGAGTCCTTTGGGAGAAGGGCGGCATATAAATCCAATAAAAACAAACAAAACAAAACAAACAAACTTTTATTAAGCTTTTTTTAAACATTAAAAAACAAAACACACATTTCCATTCATTATAGCGAGTCCATATCAATATCGTTGATATCATTTGTATTTACATAAGCTCTATTTCTATAGACTCTAATATATTCTATATTGTGTAATATATCATATAATCATTTAAAATATATTAATATTTACAGATTTATACAAAGTTATCATATTTGTTGTAAATAATACTTAGTTCTTATACAGTATCTCTCCGTCTATCATCCAACCATTTATACCATCTGTTCCACATTTTATAGTTCTCCGATTCTTAGCTATCCTTCAGTTCCATGTTCAACCTATCTATTAAACATTATCTTACGGAGCCCAGGAAATGTATCTTCTCCGTGGAGATCCCCATTCGCTGGGACAGCATCCTTCAGAGATATAGATAATGTCTTTTCTCCTGGGATTCCATAAAGCCCCTTAAAACCTTGCTTTGGTCTCTGGCCTGGCTCTGATGTGCTGATGTGGTTTGTTATTGATATGATTGTTTTAATCCTGGCTGATAAAATATGTAGCACTAACACAAACTTTGTAATCAGTATGGTTGTTATGTACGAATCATTATTTTAATGTTTTCTGGGGAATTTGCATTAAAATAAGGGAAGGTTATTTACCAGCGGTTCTGTACATTATGAAAAGTTGCAAATAAAAACAGTACAGATTACTGATAGATATTTGAAAAGTAAATATTTCTCAAGTTTGCTTGAAGGCGTGGGTATTCTTAGCCAGAATAAACACTGGTTCTTGTTCTCTTTCCTTTCTCATTTTTGGTATAATTAATAGTTTTTTTTTAAAAAAAATAGCCATAAAATGCATTATAGCTCCATATCAGTTTTTAGGACTGTTGGTTAAAGTTTACTGCTTTTTATTTGAATGCCTATTTCTTACCTAAAATTTTGATGCTAGCTTTTTGAAGTATTTAGGAATTCATTGTTTTATTTCCCTTTATATCTGGAAATAATTATAGATTGGAACAATGTTGATTCATTTTCATCAGACTAACATTTTATGAAAGGTCCTTATTTAGATATTTTCTTCCTTCCATATATATTCTCCCTCTCCCTCCCCCCTCTCTCTACCAGAAGAGTAAGAATATAGATTATTACTATTATTAAAAAAAGAGTATGACACTTCATTTTCTGCTCCATGATAATCTGTGGTTTTGTCGTTCTTCATGGCAGCCCACAATATTTACAGAAAAATTACTTCCTAAGTCATGTTGTGGCCTGTTCAGGTATAAAGTGTAAGATAGAGTTTATTATATCCTTTATTATTACCTGTCTACTTTGAACCTGCAAATGTTATTGTGGTATTTTCTTTTAGCCTTCAACTTGACGTTCTTCAACAGTGTTACAGATATATTGGGGAAGGAAACTTGATGGGTTCTGCAATTTATTATGAAATAACCCTCCCTTAGATATTTTTCTAAGCAGGAAGATTTATATAGATGTGGGGTATACATATGAATTAAAAGCAAATGCAGAATTGGATAGTAGCAATTACATTTTAAACAACACAAGAAATATCTGGGAGGTACTCCCATTTTGTGTAAAATATTCAGTACAAAATTTTATTTCATTTAGCTAGATATTTCCTCCCAAAATTCATATATGACTCTAAGTGTAGCTGTTAATCAGTATCTGGACTAAAATGCAGGTACTCCAGCCAATTAAATTGCTGTTATTTCTTTCCCAAGAATATCCTGAGAAATTTGTTTTAGTATGAAAAGAGCAAAATCACTAACACGTGTTCTGCTGAGACAGGAAAGGGTGCAGGTTAATAATTGCAAAGAGACTACTTTCTTTCGCACAGAATGGAATTGCAATAAATTTGCTGATGGCATTGCCATGGCTCCTTGGATGAAGAGGAGGAATTGTAATTGGGTTCTAGAAAAGCTAATAAAGTGAGTCTTGATACAAAGCTTTACATACAACATCATGAGTTCCTAGAAACTATTTCTACAAACTCTTAAGCACAAGTTGGGTACCAATTATTTACCTCCAAAGAACGATGATTTCAATAAACATCCAGAAGTTGGAAAAGAAATGCACATTTGCAAAGTGCAATTTATAAAAAAAAAATATTATTGCTCATAAATAGCATATGGCTTTGAAAACAGGGCTGTCATTGTTTCATGATACAGACTGTTTTCCTATGTCTTTATTAAAATCTATGACCTTCTGATTCATCTTGGGACCACTTTTTTCTTCTTCAAGCTGGTTGCGATATGTGATTGATTCTTAGAATGGTTTGATTTCCCCAACTACATATTTTGTTTTTTCTGTAAAATCCAGCTTTCCAGTTGGAACTCTGTGTTTCAACTTGGAATGAATTAGATTGAACAGCCTTGTGAATTAATCAGGAGTGCCTCATTAATTAGAGCTTGTTGAAAGCCATAAGAGCAGGAGGGCGATATTAGAAATATCCACGAACAAGCCACTGAATCCTAACTGGAAGCACGAGCGTGTTCAGCGGTCTATCAATTACCTCTGATTCAAACAGGACTGGATTCAGTACCAAATGAAATCTAGTATCAAGGTCACTGGATCAAGGTAACAAGAAGGATTTCCTGCATATTCTGCTTGGCAGAGTTTGCAAGATTCTGAGTCTGTATTTGATTTAAAGCTGTCAAAGGACATTGCTCATCTAGATAAGAATCTTGATTGCGGATTAAGAAGTTGATTGCTACCTGTCAATACAAAGATATACTTACTTTTTTTAAAAAAAATCCACTGTGGTTTAATTATGGTGTTTCTTCCTTCTGTCCTTTTTGTGGTTTAACAAATATTTTGCTCTGTGCTTCTCAGTCTTTAAGCTGAGTGTCTATTGGTTTTTGATATAACTGATGTTTCCCTCTGAAGAAATTATGGGTCTCAATTTAATTTCCACAGCCATAGTTAATCTTAAATGGAACTGTTTGGGAGACTCAGCTACTCACCACTGCTCCCATTGGTGATTTTGCTGAAATATGACGTTGTTTATTGCTATCGGGATCTCTGTGAATCTGTTGCATAGCTTCATCTGAAAATGATGGGAAGCATCCAAAATTTTTTCAGTGACCATAATGCTGACAGATATAGGCATAGCAGCAAGAGAGGAAGTCAATCTAACGTTGATTTGGAGGTGCATATTGGCATATTTTTAACTAATTGTTTAGAAGTCATTCTGTAATTATAATATGATCTGAGGTTCTATAATTATTTATCTGTTTTCCTAAAATATATCTGCACAAACATAACATACTAAAGTTTCATGTCAGCAAAACTGGAGTAATTCACTCTATTGTATAGACCTCCTTCATCTAACTTTTTACAGTTGATAGATAGTGCCATGTTAATATAGCCCTAGAAAATCAAGGAATATAGCTACTGTACGTTTAATTCCTGAACTCAGAAGAAACCTTAATGGCTTAAATGAACTCAGAAAGATAGAGCACTTAACTTTTTGGGGTGGAGTGCGGGATATACAAATCGGCACATATGATATTTAAGGGTATATGCAGGACTATATGTGATTTCTGTATCCATATAAGAAAAATAAATTCCTCCCTAAATTTCAGCTCCCTAAATTAGGTAAGTACGTAATTCTGGGTTGTGAGTATTTTTTCCTAAATTTTGAGTTTATTGACAAAAGCATAGTATTTGTGTGTGTGGGGGGGATCACACACACAAGCACAAGAAAGAAAGCACAAGGTAATATCTCATTAAGCTTAATAGTCTTGCAAATGTTTAAACTGTAATCATTTTTGGTTGTTGATTTAGCTAAGTTTAACAGGGGATACATCATATTGTATTAACCACTATGTAGTTATTAAAGAAATCCAAGCTAGCCAATGTGATTTGGTACCATAAAATAATTGAATATGCACAATCACCCAATTTGGTGAACATTTTGTTTTCTTAGTTGCCTTAGACATGTTTTCCTCAAATCACAATTGGCTGAATTTATCCAACATATTAAGTCAAAATTAAGCAAATGTCATCACTGAATAATTCATAAATACTTCTCCGTTGACTTATTCTGTATTGCCACAATGCAGATTATACATCAAGTGTTGTTTAATGTTGGATAATATGGAAGACAAACAGCTATTGTACAATATGGGGTTCTTTTCTCTTTAAGTTCTGTGAATCACAACAGAGGAAAAGAATATTCAGCAACACAGAATAAAAAAAAATGTACAGTTGAAATAGATTTTATATCTCGTAGGTTTGATTGTTATTATTAGAATGGCTATAATCTTTAGTGCTAATCAAAATTAGCATTAGATTTGAAATGGATTCTTATTTTCATTCATGATGACACACAGTGTGAATAGGTGCGTTTTTATATTTATGTAATTGGGATCGAGGTTGAAACTGCTGAGTCTGGGTTTTATATCTGAATCTGTTGAAAGCAGACTCAACAACTGTTCCAATCACTCTCTTAAAACACTCAAAATTAATAATGCAAAGGAGATATTAATCAGGGATTGTATCACAATGATTTACATAAATTAATTAACGGGAGTACTTGTAGCGTAATATGGTGCACTCTATCAGTGCCTGAAAAAAGCAACAGACTTTAAAAACTGAGAGATTATCTCTCCAAATGTATATCAAGGTCAACCACTGTACAGCACAAATTACTACAGAAGTCTCAATCAATGAAACTCATAGTTTTATCAGTGACTTTGAGCAACAAAAAAGATAAAGTAATCCATACACCCTTTCTACTTGATGTTCTTTCCATTATTCTTGGTAACCGTTTTAAGGGTTCCTCCTTCCATTCTTTCTTTCCAAGCAGAGCTATTAGTAATAAGCCAAATACTTTGTTTAAAAACAAATCAGAAAAAAAAACCTGATGAATTTTCTTTTGTGTATATGAATTTTGGGCTGAGTGGTTTTTTAAAAAAATCTACTTAGACTAGTTTGATTTCCAAGAATATTTAATCAATATGTTAACTAATATGTTAAAGCCCCTACTTGCAGCCACAGTATCTCAGAAATATAACACAAGGATGACCAGAAGAAGGTGGATGAATATAATTACAGAATTCATTGGACAAATATAATCAAATATAATGGTTGGTAAGAGTCAACACTAACTTGATGCCACTTGATGACACTCTGTTAATCATCAATGGTCCCGCTTCATTTTTTTACTTCTTTCATCAGGAAAAAGTAGTTTCTAGGGCAGGGCCCCCCATCTCTCGGGTTGTGAGCTACTACTGGGCCATGATCCTATTCAGAATTGGGCCGAACAAGAGACAGGTCAGCGCACACATGCAGCTCCACTTTTGCAAGTGGTGGGCCAATGTGCACACACGTGCACCAGCCAGCTGCTTGTGCAAGTGGAGTTGCACGAGCATGCAAATGCTCATGTGGTCCAGTTTCCCCCTCCTCCTTTCAGCCTGCACGCCAGGCCGCAAAGATTGGGGACCACTGTTCTAGAGAGAGAAAACCTCAGATTCCATGACTCCTCATTTCTAAAATATTTTTGCATGCCTATATGAACGAAATATACATTTTTTTGTCGTAATGACCGTATAATCCTTTACATCAGGGTGGAGTTGGGCCAACTGAATGGAGCTGAGTGTTTACTGGCCAGATGCCCTTCCTGCCGCCAGTGCAGAGTTCGCAGCAGGTTGTGTCCAGAGAGAGAAATATCTGCCGCTACCTAGGATCAAACTCACAGCCTCCTGATTGTGATGCGAGACCTCTACCTCCAGGCCACTGCACCACTCGTGAAAGAAATATGGCACTCAAATTGATATGTTTTCAGCATCAACATTCCTCTTTTTTAAAATAGTTTAGGGTTATATTGGAAAAGTAGTCTTTGAATGGTTATATTCTTCCTATGCTGTCATCAGGGTCTTTTATTTGTTTCAGTGTTGTAAGTATTCTACTTGGTTAGTGATTCAGAGCAATTCACTGGAGAACTAACCACAATAAGAACTATTGTTCTCTGTAGTATCAAACTGCATTGCCTCAATTTTGAATTTATTTTTCTTAAAATCATCTTCTCCCAACACACCAATTTGATCCTGTGTTATGTTTCTGGAGAATTATCATCCTAAGGGATAGATACCCAAGCTCCTTTGTAAAATTGATTTCCCTAAGAAAGAACAAAAATATAGTCAGTATTAGGATTTAGATGATAGTTAATAAGTATCTTTTCAAATCTGATGTACTATAGGGGACTTGGGACCACAAAATCCTAGAGTTGCAAACCAATGGAAAGCTGGGAAAAGTTATTTAGATGTTTCATAGTATTTTGGTGTGGAAGGTCCAAAATACTTGGAGGTCTTCTAGTCCAATCCCCTGCTAAAGGCAGGGTATTTTATATTATCCTGGTCAATTGGTTGCCCAGTCAATTTTTGAAAATCTGCAGTGTTGGAGCACCTACAACTCCAGAAGGCAATCTATTTATTCATACCTTGGAGGAGTTAAAGTAAGGATCGGGAGATGTCTCCTGGACTATTTTTTTTCTCTCCTTAGTGAACCTCGAGTAGCTCCCACAGAAATCCCAGTTCCACTCTCCCTATATCAACCTGCTAGGGCCCTGATGGGGAACCTATGGCACACATGCCACAGGTGGCATGCGGAGCAATATATGCTGGCACGGGATCCATCAGCTCCAGCGCGCATGCATGTACTGGCCAGCTGATTTTCGGCCTTTGGGAGGGTTGGGGAGGCCATTTTCCCCATCCCCAGGCTTCAGGAACGCTTCCAGAGCCTGGGGAGGGCGAAAACGGCCTCCCCCACCCCCAAAGGAAATATCAAGCTCAGCTTGGAGGCAAGTAGTGCTGTGCACATGGGGGAGTGTGTGTGTGTGTGGGTTGTTGTTTGCACATGCCCTTGTGCGCACGCCCTTGCATTTTTGGCACCCAACAACCAAAAGGTTAGCCATCACTGTGCTAGGTAAGTGCCTTATGGAATTTCTACTTGTTTCCCAACCTTTAGAAGTCTGTTTGCCTTGCTCTTTTTCTTGAATTTGCTGCACCGGAAATATGAATTTTAAGAGCATTAAAAAACAACCACCACCTTAAATTCGGGAAAAGTCAGTCATGAAGATGGCCGCTTTAAGGGAAGTAATGCATTGCATATGCTGATGGAAATTAAGACTTGGTGTTCACGTTTGTACTTAAGTTTGTCATGTTTATTTTGGCTATGCGGATCTCCCTTGCTGTTGTATATATTGGCATGGGCTCATGTTTCAGGGTGATTTACACCACAGGAGACAGTAGGCATATGGTTTTCCTGTTTTCCATTTGATTGCTGCAATTTCTTTCCAATTCCTAGGAGATGCTGCATACTATTTACATAATTTCTGTCTCACATGCACGCTTGAATGCTTTATAGGGTTGCATTTTTCTAACCCCTCCTTAGCCCTTGAATCTCATTAAGCTCCTGAAATATTATAGGAATGAACTCCTTGTGGTTGACTAGAGCCACTGTTAAACCAGAGAGAGCCGCGCAGAAGAAATCTTATGTATCACTAGATGGATCAGGAACTGCTAATATAAATCAAAAATACAACTGCGTGCATAAGGAAATCCATCAGATCACATATGTATTAGCAGCTCATTTATTGGCTCACAGGAGTTGGAATTCTCCTGTATGGAATAAATTTTCTCCAAAATTGCATTTCCTCAGTGCTTGCTGAGCAAGTAGATAAGACCCATATTTTCCAGAAAGTCTTTTTGGCCAAATGATTAATATTAATGAATGGAATCACATTTATGTTGTGTATATATTAATATGTTTTTCAGATAATACATTTCCTTTTGTCTTTCTGTATTTTTATATGGCTAGCTATCTTGGGCTTTCGTGAATAGAAAGGCAGAACACACAGTTTATACCAATTATTACATAACAGCGTTTCTCAAAGTTGGCAGTTTTAAGACACTGTGGGTTTCAATTATTCTGTCATGTAAATGTTCTTAAATTTTAAAAAAATCTCCCAAAATTCCCCAGCCATCTCTACCCATCTTAAAGTAGCCAAGTTTGAGAAATACTTGTATTTTTTAAATTAAATGTATTTATGCCCATCGTACCACAGGCAACTCTGGGTAGCTTACAACATTAAAAGCAATAAAACAATAAAAATAAATATTTCTAATAACAGTAGTAAAAAGGGAGGGAAAGAGCAGGATGGGTGGGAGGAGGAACTTATATTGGTCCATCAACCACCCCCAACATGATATTCTTTCGTTGCAGCCCCAAGTTAAATGGCTGAGCCAGGTCTTCAGGCTTTTATGGAAAGCTAGGATGGTGAAACAAATCTCATCTCTGGGGACAAGACATTCCAAAGGGTAGGAGCCACAACAGAGAAGGCTCTTCTGGACCCCGCCAGCTGGAATTCCTTGACAGATAGGATTTGCAGTAAGATGCCTCTGCCAGTATGAGTGGGACAGGCCAATCCTATTGGGGTGAGATACTTCTGAGGTAACCTGGTCCAATGTCATAAGGTAAAGGTTCCCCTCACACATATGTCCTAGTCATTCCCAACTCTAGGGGGCGGTGCTCATCTCCATTTCAAAGCCGAAGAGCCAGCGCTGTCCGAAGTCATCTCTGTGGTCATGTGGCTGGCATGACTAAATCTCAAAGGCACACACAATACTGTTAGCTTCCCACCAAAGATGGTTCCTATTTTTATACTTGCATTTTTATGTGCTTTCAAACTGCTAGGTTGGCAGAAGCTGGGAGAAGTAATGGGAGCTCACTCTGTTACGCGGTGCCAACCTTTCTGATTGACAAGCTCAGCATCTTAGTCACTGAGCCACTGCGTCCCTGATCCAATGGCATACAGGGCTTTAAAGTGATCTCCAACATCAATAGCAATTCCCAGAATGTCCAACTAACATGCTAGTTGGAAATTACACGAATTACAGTCTTAATGCATGAATCTAGGTGATAGTAACTATAGTAATTGCCATTATTGCTTTTTAAAAGGTGCTTATTGTCTTTATTATTTTATTTTTATAAATTAAGGCAGGGAACATACATAACTTTCCACCTCTATTGTTTGCACAATAACAACCCTGCGCAATGACAATCCTGCAACCCTTTGGGCTGAGAGAGTTACCAGCCCAAAGTCATCCAGGCAGTTTTTTGTGCCGAAAAATTGGACTAGAACTCACAGTCTAATTGTTTCTAGTCTGCTGCCTTAACCTGGCTCAAACTGGCTCTTATATAATTGTTCATGTTGTTTCCTATTGTTGAGGATTTTTCAAAACTCATTTTCATCTCTTCCCTGGCAAGCTGCCCTAAGATTGATGAAATTTTAATTTTTTATTAATGAACTTTATTCTCTTTTTAAAGTCTCTTTTGTATTGTCTGTTATCTTTGTCCATGGAAACAAGTGAGATACTTCCACTTCCTCTGGTAGTAAATATTTAGCAGTTCTTACTAATAATAGACAAAGTTAGTGAACATGAATGCAAATCATATTTGCATCCATGCATGCCTAATCATACCCAGGGACATTTTCAAATCATTGCAAGGTTTATAACTTATATTCCCTATTTAGAAAACCTTTCCTTTAACTGTAAAGACTTTGGATCTTTAATTGCTTCACTTTAAAATTATTTTGTTTTGTGACAAATAAGTTTGCAAAAAGGTAGTTTGTTGGAAAAGTGTAACAATTCATTTATTATTATTTAATTTGTTTGCCACCCATCTCGGCAAAAGGGAACAACAATACAGCTGAATCCCTAGTGGTTGGAAGTCTCAGCTCGCCTTTTCCATTAACTACCCAAGCTTTCCCATCAGGGCGTTAAAAGCTTTGTAGTTCTCTCTGGTGCAATGAAGTCACATTATACAGTATAGTAAGTAAATATACATGATACGTCTAGGCATTATATTCAGGACTATACTTAATGCAAGTGAAAGGAAGAGAAAAACGAATCTATAGCACAGGTGTCAAACTCGTATTGTCATGTTGTCACATGACATTTTGTGACGTTTTTCCCATTTGCCGACCTGGAGTGGGTGTGGCCTGCAAATGACGCATCCGGCCCGCGAGCTGCCAGTTTGATACTCCTGTTCTATAGCATCACTTCCTGCAAAAGGACATGGAATAGACATGTATTTATAGGCAAGCAAATGGCCAACTTCCAGCTTGCTGCTTCATGTATCACACTTGTCCAGGTGGAAGGCCTTCTTCCATTTTCCTAAGGAAAACATTACTGCCATGTCAGATTGGTTTAAGTCTGCCTCAGCAGTGGTTTCCGTGTGAGATGGAGATGGTATTGCGAGGCAGCATCCCCAGCAAAAGGTAAGAATGGTGTCTTCACACCACGGTAAGCAAGTTGTGAGGTGTTCGCTTTTCTCTGTGTTTGTTTTTCTCGGTTGAGTGCATTGCCACAGCCAATTTAAGTTCCTTTATTTTATATAAAATGACTAAAGCCTTATCATCTAGAACTCTGGGATTTGGATTTTTCCCGATATAAATTATGATGAATATATTTAATATCATCTGCCAATTACTTTTCTTTGATACTCATTCTCGTTAACAGTTTCCTTTAAGAAAGTTAGATACTGGGAATCCTCAAAGTGTTAAAATGGTTTGGGTTATTTATCAAGGAAATTGCTTATATACTTTAGCAAATAAACATAAGGTTGCTAGAATTCCTTCACCAGAACATAAAAAACACGTTATGTTTATAATGATTTGATTTTAAAAGGACTAGCATCTTCTTGGTGCAGTGCAATGTGCCAAAACTACATATGTACAAGCATTGCAAATATGGAGAGAACTCTTGTGAAATGAATTTTCCCTTCCCTCCCTCCCTTCTCTTCTTTCTTTTCATATCTCTCTCTCTCTCTCTCTCTCTCTCTCTCTCTCTCTCTCTCTCTCTCTCTCTTTCTCTCTCTTTTTCACTCTTTTTCTTTTGGTGCATAGTTCAAGATATTAAGGAGTTAGACTTTCTCCAACTTGTTTTTAAGGAACTTTGTTCAGTTGACTTTCATGAATAATTTGAAGTAAAAGGCAAGCCATGCAGAAAGTCTGTTTCCTTTGTGGACATGAATTTTGCTTTTGTATCAAATCATTTTGCCAATACATTTTCTTTTCAGTTCAGTTTTGATAGTCTTCAAAAGGCAAATATTGATTTTTTTTTACCCTATCACCATTTTTGCTTACTTATTTTATTGCTATTTGGAACATCATTCATTTCACACAGGTATGAAAATGAATTTCCATCTATCTGCAAGGAAATGAAGGTTATCATAATATGTTAGTTTTATCAGAAAGCTTATTCATATTGGAAATACCACATATTGGAAATCAGACAGAGCATCTTTCTTACACATATCCTGGATAGTAACTAGGCAATATTTAGCATATTTTTGTACAATCTAATCCAGAAATGGCAGTGTTCCCACAATAATTTCCCTTGGTATCCTCTATGCTCCTAGTTACACTTTCTATTTCCAACAATATTCAGTATGGTAACTTCTTTAGGCTACAAACTCATTGGATGTGTGATAGAAGCTGACAGGAAGTGAAATTCTAAATTTATGACAGGGAACACAATGCATATTCCTGAATTGTTTAGGAAAAGCTCTTGAATGCTCCAGAGGGCTAAAACTGGCCCTATGAGCAAACCGGAAGTACATTCATAACTTCCGGTTTGCCTGTAGGGCTGGTTTTCCTTGCTCCGAAGGCTTAGAGGGCAAAAAATGGCCTCAAAAGAATGCGCGCTTTGGCCAGCTGACAGGCCAATGCCTCACGTGCCGTGACAAATGGCTCCGTGTGCCACACGTTCGCCATCATGGTTCTATACCATCTACCATCTAGAAAGCAATGCCAAAGGGCGGCGCCCAGGAGTAGGGCCTTCTCTGTGATGGGCCCAGCCCTCTGGAATGACCTCCCCCCGGATATTAGGATTACCACCGACCTCCGCTCCTTCCGTTCAAAACTCAAGACCCACCTTTTTCAACTAGCAGGCCTGGCTCAACCATAGTTCCATTTTATTCCCCCTGGCAATTTTTAAACTTATAATCTCCATTGGGGTTTTAATTTAACTTATTTTAATATTTATATGTTATTATAATATTGTATTGTGTTTTATACCTCCTCTGTACAATGTGTACAATGTGTAATTTTTATAATATGTGTTTTATTTATTGTACGGCGCCCCGAGTCCCTTTGTGGAGAGGGAGCGGCTAACAAATTTAAAAAAATAAATAAATAAATAATAAATACTGAGAATGGGGTGGTCTTCAAATTTTAATGTCAGTCAGATTAGAACAAACTGGTGGTAAAAATATATATTAACTTGACATATATAACAGGGGACTCATTGGAAATCACAAAATTATATAAGAGATACCCAATAACAGTTGTCTGGTTAACAGCAGTGGAGATGTTAACAGTATAATCATACTTCCTCCCTATAGATGTCTAAGAAAAATTACAGTAACACACAGAAAGTCTGGATGGGTCATGTTAAAAGTTTATTAGCAATTTATATTCAACAAGTGAGTGCAGAGGTAACCCATGAAAGCTATAGGAAGGAAGTATGATTTTACTGTTAACATGAGAAACAATTCAATACAAGCCTAAAAACAGTTCAATAATTAAAAACTAAAACTAATACTTGCTCCTTAACATTCAGTATAATAGGTAAACATGTTGCTATATTTATCTGTGAAGCCAAATCTGTGATTTCTATCTCTAAAGCAGTGGCGGGATTCAAATTTTGTTACTACCGGCTCTGTGGGTGTGGCTTGGTAGGCGTGGCAGGGGAAGAATACTGCAAAATCTCCATTCCCTCCCTACCCCACTGACCTGCTTTCCAGCTCCATTCTCCTATGTAGGGCAATAAAAGAAGACACAGCCAATCAGCTGGGACTCAGGAGGCAGCAAATAGATGGGGGCATGGCCAGCCAGAGGTGGTATTTGCCAGTTCTCCGAATTACTCACAAATTCCGCTACCGGTTCTCTAGAACTGGTCAGAACTGGATAAATACCACCTCTGTCTCAAAGCACTAGGCATCAGGCAAGAAAAAAAACCCCACACAATTTTATAATAGCTGGATTTTGTGGAACAAGTGTGGACATTTGAATGAGAAAGGGAGGGCTGCCTTGTTGTAATTCACTCACTAATAATAATAATAATAATAAATTTAAATTTATTAGCCGCTCCCTTTCCAAACAGGACTCGGGGCGGCGTACAGTGGAGCATATAAAACATATACAACACATAAACATACATATATACAGGACATACATACACGGAGGAGGTAACAAATTACATCACATTGGACAATTAAAAGTCACCATTAAAAATACCCCAATTGTAAAACACAATTTAAAATTTAAGGTTTTTAAAATTTAAAAGAACTGTCAGGAGGAGTAAGAAAAGTTTACGGTTGAGCCAGGCCAGATAATTGAAAGAGGTGGGTCTTCAGCTGTACACGGAAGGAGCGGAGGTCGGAAGTAGTCCTGATGTCACGGGGGAGGTCATTCCACAGGGCTGGGCCCGTCACAGAGAAGGCTCTGCTCCTGGGTGTCGCCCCCCGGCACTGTTTGGCGGACGGCACCCGAAGAAGTCCCTCTCTGTGTGAGCGGATTGGTCGTAGGGATGTATGGGGCAGGATGCGATCCTGCATGTAACTAGGCCCTGTGCCATGAAGCGCTTTAAAGATCATAATCAAAACCTTGAAACGCACTCGGTAGACTACAGGAAGCCAGTGCAGCTCGCGCAGGAGAGGTGTTACAGGGGAGTATCTAGTCCTCCCCATAATCACCCGCGCGGTCGCGTTCTGGACCAACTGCAGTCTCCGAGTGCATCTCAAGGGAAGCCCCATGTAGAGAGCATTGCAGTAGTCCAGGCGAGACGTCACTAGCGCATGGGTGACTGTGCGTAGGGCATCCCGGTCCAATAAGGGGCGCAATTGGCGCATCAGGCGAACCTGATGGAACGCCCCCCTTGCCACGGCTGTTACATGGTCATCCATGGACAGCCGGGCATCTAGGAGGATGCCCAAATTGTGCACCTGTTCCACGGGGGCCAGTTGCACGCCCCCGATGGCCAGAGATGGAAGCAACTGGTTGAACCGGGAGGCCGGAAGCCACAGCCACTCCGTCTTGGAAGGGTTGAGTTTTAGTCGGTTGTCATCCATCCAGACCCGTACGGCCTCCAAACACCGGGACATCCTTTCGACGGCCTCATTGGGGTGGTTCAGGGTGGAAATGTATAGCTGAGTATCATCAGCATACAGATGATATCCCACCCCAAAGCCACGGATGATCTCGCCCAGCGGTTTCATGTATGTGTTGAACAGGAGAGGCGAGAGCACCGACCCCTGAGGCACCCCACATGTGAGTGACCTCCGGGTCGATCTCTGCTCCCCTGCCAACACACGTTGCGTCCGGTCAGAGAGGTAGGAGCCAAACCACCGTAAAACGGTGCCCCTGACTCCCAGCCCCTCCAGCCGGTGCAACAGGATACCATGGTCGATGGTATCGAACGCCGCCGAGAGATCTAATAGGACCAGGATAGAGGAACAGCCCCTATCTCTGGCCCTCCAGAGATCATCAACCAATGCGACCAAGGCCGTCTCCGTGCTGTGCCCGGGTCGGAAGCCGGACTGGCGCGGGTCTAGATAATCATTCTCCTCCAGGTGACGTGGGAACTGTTGTGCTACCACACTCTCTACAACCTTCGCTAAAAAAGGAAGGTTGGAGACTGGACGATAATTGACTAGGTCCATTGGGTCCAGGGAAGGCTTCTTGAGCAGGGGCCTCACCACCGCCTCTTTCAAGGCGGTCGGTAGGAGCCCCTCACCCAACGAAGCGTTCACTAGGCCCAGGAGCCAGTCGCGTGTAACCTCCCAGGATGCCAGTACAAGCCAGGAGGGACACGGGTCCAATAAACATGTGGTAGGTCGCAGACGTCCACGCAACCTGTCCAAATCCTCGATGGCAACCGAGTCAAACTCCTCCCAAAGCGATCCCTCAAGACTCGCCGCGGGCGTCTCAGATGGACTACTGAAAGGGGCCCATCCCATCCGGATTTGAGCGACTTTGTCCTGTAGATATTTCCCAAACTCCTCTGCTCTGCCCTGTAAAGGGGCTTCCCGCGGTCTCTCAAACAAGAGGGAGCGAGTCACCCGAAACAGGGCGTCAGGGCGGTTATCTGCGGACGCAATAAGAGCGGCGCAATATTGACGTTTGGCCGCTCTTAATGCCACAAGCTACGTCCTCAAATAGGCTCGTGCCTGTGCTCGGTCGAATTCGGAACGGGAGGATCTCCAACGACTCTCTAGGCGTCTCTTGTGGCGTTTCATCACCCTTAGCTCCTCGGTGAACCAAGGGGCCAGGGTGGTTCGTCACCGCAGGAGAGGCCGCAAAGGCGCCACCCGGTCTAGGGCCCCGGTAGTCGCACTATTCCATGCGTCTACCAGGTCCTCTACTCGGGGGCGGGTCAGGTCCACAGGAGGTGGCCCAAGCTCCGTCTGGAACCTATCTGGTTCCATCAGGCGCTTGGGGCGGAACCATCTAATACCTTCCGGCTCCGCCTCCCCGCAGCGGGGTGTAGCACCAGGGAAGTTAAGCCGGAGAAGTGAGTGATCTGACCATGACAGGGGAATAATAGTTGGGTCCCCTATTCCCAGATCACTCGTCCACTGGCCAGAGACAAAGACAAGGTCCAACGTGTGGCCTCCCTCGTGAGTAGGGCCCTGAATTAACTGGGTCAGGTCCATGGCTGTCATGGAAGCCATGAACTCCCGAACCCCCTCAGATGCTTCTCCCATCGACGGCAGATTAAAATCCCCCATCACTACAAGTTTGGGGGTCTCAACCGCCACCGATGAGATCAGCTCGAGGAGTTCAGGCAGGGCCGCTGATGTATAGCGAGGAGCCAGGTATACTATCAGCAGACCCAACTGCCTCCCTGGGCCCCATCTCACGACGAGGGACTCACACCCGGATGTCTGTGGCACAGTGAACTCTCTCGGCTCCAAGTCTTCCCGGATAATCACTGCTACCCCACCGCCCCTTCCCTGGGCCCGAGGCTGGTGAAATGCTCGATAACCTGGCGGGCACATTTCCACGAGGGGTAGACCTCCCTCGTGGCCCAACCAGGTCTCGGTTATTCCTGCGAGGTCCGGCTCCCCCTCCGAAATTAGATCGTGAATGAGGGGGGCCTTATTGACAACGGACCTCGCGTTGCATAACAGCAGTCTCAGGCCTCGGGTCTGTAGATCCTGACCACCTAGTATGCAGGGGTTGGTACAAACGACCGGGAATGACCAAAAACCCCGGTCTCCCAACCGACTAAGTCTGACTCTTTGTGACTCCATGGGCCATAGCATGCCAGTCCTCCATTGTCTCCCAGAGTTTGCCCCAAAATTGAATATAAGGAAGTATTACAAAAGAATGTAGTAGTGTAAGAGCACATTATTGGCAGGGTGCACTTTGGTATTGTAGTTGTTCATATGAAGGGTGTCAACCCTGCATCCACCATCTTCATGCTGTTGCTATTAAACTGCTATAGTTAACTATCATGAGTCAATGACCCTCTTTCAAGGTATGGTAAGGATCTGTAAAGTTGAGAAACCCAAATGTGGGATTTGCAGACCTTGTCCATGTGCCACAATAATGACTAGGAAAACCACTGGCATGTTCTAATAAATCTGTTCCCAATTTTGAACCAAATATATTCAGAAGTTGAATTGCACGATTCTGATGGAAATATGTTTTGGGTGAAAAGTGCCTGAAAGCTAAGACTTAAAGGGAGGCTTTTTGTATCACTCAAGGACATGGAAGTCTTTGAGATCACAGTATCAACTGATTGGACAAAGATATAGCACGACACATTTTGCTAGAACTTTTGTAATTATTGTATTATTGGTATTTATGAGTATGGTGGATCATGTTTCCGAAATATTTTAAGATCATAAGAGAACATAGAAGAGCTCAAAGCTGCCATTAATCCCAACACTTTTCTTCTCTTAATGAGTTAATTTATTTTCCTTTTAGGATTAACTGAGATCATCTCATACATCATTGTCTCAGAATCCAGCATCTAATTAGTAATTCTCTACATTCTTTAAGAACAGAACTTTCATCATTTTTCATAGCCTTTTAACATATTCTTCTATCTAAATGTCTATGGAGATTCTCAGTCATTCTGGTCATGGTTGTCCCAAAGGTGCTTTTTCAAGAGGCAACAGGAGTTCCTTGTTTTTCTTTGAAGACATTTCGCTTCTCATCCAGTCAGAACCGACAGTCAGAGCTGAAGGAGCATCTTGGATGAGAAGTGAAATGTCTTGAAAGAAAAACCAGAAAGTCCAGTTGTCCCTTGAAAAAGCACCTGTGGGACATTCTTCTACCTAATAGTTTGGTTATAAAATAAGACAAAATAGATAATATGCTTCACAGATATATTCAGCACTTTATTCAAATATATGTTTATGTTGTACAGTTTTGTTCCTATGTATAGGAAGAAAATATGAAGGAGTATACTCAAAGGATAACAAGAATGGCTATCCATCTTTTTCTTACAGATCAAGTTGACTGATTAGACTTTGATTGCTTTCAAGGCATGATACAGCAACCATGCCAGCAACAATAGGCCTCTTAAAAACTCAGACATAGCTATGTATCCATGGATCCATGTATAGAACTGATGCTTTCACTTTAGACAGCATGTGTTATACAACACAATATACACATACAATATACAACTTAATGATCCAGTGCATTATTCAGGAACCTACTACTTAATCAGGAAAATAAATCTTTTTGTGTGTGTGTGTTATACAGACATTCTTCCAAGTTTATTGGAATATTTAGTTCCATTTTAAAAACCCTTGGATTGGTAACATTAGATAAATAAATACTTTGGAGTCAGATAAAATCCAAGTTTATTAATATGCACATCTTTAACTATATACTCATCTTTAAATATTAAAGAAAACATGTTATCGTATTGCCTGATCCATTTTTGTGTGTCTGAAGCTAGTCTCCTATTCCTAAGAATTTTAAGTACAGGTAGTCCTCGACTTACGACCACAATTGAGCCCAAATTTTCTGTTGTTAAGTGAGATGTTGGTTAAGTGAGTTTTGCCCCATTTTATGACCTTTCTTGTCAGAGTTGTTGAATGAATCACTACAGTTGATAAGTTAGTAACACAATTGTTAAGTGAAACTGGTTTCCCCATTGATTTTGCTCATCAGAAGGTTGCAAAAGATGATCACATGACCTTTGGACACAGCAGTGGTCATAAGTATGAGTCAGTTGCCAAGCATCTGAATTTTGATCACATGAGGATGCTACAAAGGTCGTAAGTGTGAAAAATTGTCATATGTCACTTTTTTCAGTGCCGTTATAACTTTAAATGGTCACCAGTTTAAATGGTGAACAGTTGCAAGTCGAAGGCTACCTGTATGCTATATAAAGTATTCTGTGGAGAACATCCATGTAAAATATTATCGCCACACTTCATTCCATCTTTATATTGATGTTAAAGTTAACATGCTCCATGACATGACAGTGACTTCCACAATAGGGAAATGCTAATCTTTGTACATCCACAGGGCAACCTGAGTGTATGACTATGCCAAGGAAGCTGTACATTAGAATCAACACTCACCTGTTCCGACTAGCTGGCTTAGTTGATTGACAGTTCCATCTTCCACCTCCTGGCAAACATTTTATTGGGGAATTTTTAAGGGAATTTTAATATTTGTATTTTAACTAAGAATTGTACAGTATATTTTTTACCTCCTCCGTCTACATCCATGTCTATGTCTATGTCTATGTTCATGTCTATGTATTTGTATATGGTTTTAACATGACTGTACACCGCCCCGAGTCCTGCCTAGGAAAGGGTGAGGTCTAGAAATAAAAGTTGTTGTTGTTGTTGTTATTATTATTATTATTATTATTATTATTATTATTATTATTATCATCATCATCATAAAATCTACATGGTCCTGGCATAATAAAGAATCCTAGGTAGTTCATACATGTAAAGTATTTCTGATCTTCTCTTTGGCTTGTACAGTAGAACCTTTGGTTATGAAATGCTTCTGACTACGACCAAATTGGGTTCCAACCAAAAAATGCACAATTTTTTTTTTCGTGGCCAATTTCTCCTCCTGCACCATTTTTTTTTTGGTAAGCGCCGAATTTCCAAAATGAGGTTTGGGTCACAACCAAATTGGGTTGTGGCCAAAGTTATGGGACGAATTATGGTTGTGACCAGAGGTTCTACTGTATCATGCATTTCTCCATTTAGTCGAATGCTGCATTTCTAAATCATGCTGGCTCATGTCCCCAGATTTCCCTCAGACATCTGAAAACTCTTCTGGGTCAAATGTGAAAGAAGTTAACAAGACATCCACTGTGTGATTGGATATATTTTCATATAACATTGGTCGTAACTCCCTATTCCTTTCAAATTTCCCAAAGTTTGACATTTTTTGTGCTGTTGTGTTTCCATACAAATAATTTCTGAAAGAGGAAATGCTGTATAATTTCCCAACTCCACAATTCATTTTTCAGAAGTCGGATGTTGTTATGACCATAAAGGATGCTGCCAATACCCAGAAGATATTTGTATAATAATTTAAGAATATGAATGTTTCCAATGAGTCAGAATTTACAAGAAGATCATCTGATTCTAATAAGCCACTGCTGAAGATTTTATCATGTGGCTGTCTGCTTGGGAGGGGGGGAATTTTTAAGTGTTGGATTTATCAAGGGGATATTTGCCTGAACTCTTCAAGTATTGGTCGAGGTAAATATAGTCCTTTTCGGTCCTAGACAGGCAATCAACATGCCAAAGCAAAAGGCAGAGTCGCTGTTACATTATAGTTAAGACTGGCGTTAACTATGGTTTGAATTTTCCCTCAGCCATGAAGCTCACCTGAGTGGCAATATCCAGTCATATTGTCTCAACCTCACTCACCTTAATGGGGGATATGGAGGAAATAATGGAGAAGAGACTTACTTGGCCACTTCAAGGGAAGATGGGGATGTCATAAGTTTTTAAATACTTTGTAAATTTCTCCAAAAGTAATTCTTACTGAACTGGATGCATTTCACCCTCATGTTCAGTAAGAATTTAAGAAAAATACAGTATTCGGCAACTCAGCCCAACCATAATTGGGAGTAAATCTCATTGCAATAGTTTTGCCAATGTTCCAACAGAAACCAATGTTTCATCTTCATGAGCAATTCAATTAGCGAATAATAGCTTTCATCTTTTTTTTTTAAAGCTTTGCTTGCTTTTAGCTACAGAATCGAGTCAAAAAGCAGTTATTCAGTAATGAACTCACTACTATTGATTCTTCAAGTGAGATTTTTTTTTTCATTTTCAGTAGTACAAAACTGTATTTTTGCAGTTAGTATATATTTGTGTCACAGCTTTATCACTGGGTTGGAATAACCAAAATCAGAGTCTCTTGGAATCGTATGGTATGACAAAATAAAATAAAATAAAATGTAATGAATAAATAAACACATCAATTTTAAACACACACATACGACCTTCAGACCTTTTAGAAACCTACACCTAAACCCATCTAATATCTTTTGGGGCTTTTTCTCATTTTGTAAAAAATCTTGAAAAAATTTAACAATAAAAATAAACCAATTCTCCCCCCCCTCCGCAAACAACCACCTGCAAAATTCTGCCCTGCTCTTTTCTGTTATATAAGGATATCATTATCCTTTCGCACAGTAATTGTCACATCACAAAATAACACATTTCCAAAAGAAATCCCTGCTTTACATCCTGTTTTCATTTTTATGTTGGGAGCTTTAGTATCATCTTAGTTGTCATGATATTTTACT
Organism: Natrix helvetica; assembly: GCF_964273705.1. Taxonomy (NCBI): domain Eukaryota; kingdom Metazoa; phylum Chordata; class Lepidosauria; order Squamata; family Natricidae; genus Natrix; species Natrix helvetica. The sequence goes on from NC_138549.1 coordinate 22,162,565, forward strand.
GAGATAATTGAATTCATGCTCCTTAGCGCTGACTGCAGAAGTGGGTTTCACGTAATTTTACCAACGGTTCACCGTGCACCGAAACTGCGAGCGAGTGCACCTTCCACACATGCGCTTTGCTTGCATGCATGGCTTGCATGCACACTGTCGGCTTAGAAAATGTTGCTAAATAGGATGACATAGAGCTGGGGCGGGGGCAGGGCGGGGGTGAGTCCACCCACCAGGTCACCACTACTGGTTCGTCTGAATCGGTCCGAACTGGCTGAATACCACCACTGATTTGACTGCAACATCTGTCATCTCACTGATTGTCAGATTTACTTTGGTTGACGTAGCTGGCTAAGCAAGCATCTTCCTCACTCATGTCACATTTGTGTCCCTCCTGGAACTGCAGATTTTCCACCTAGAAGGAGGATATTCTTCTTTGGTTAAGGGCCTGTGACAGTTGCGTTCCTCTACTAGAACATTCAAACAAGATCTTGTGGATATAGTGCTTCCCTTTTCAGCATGACGGTGTTTCTGGAGGGCTGTGATCAAAGCAGCAATTTGATGTCCAATCAAATAAGTTGGACATTGATTCCATCTCAAAACAAATTAGAAAGGTAGCAGCAGGACATTCTCAACCCTACTAATTCTCACAATGCTGATTATTGATTTTGAATTTTTTTTTTCCTGATTGTACAATTATCACAATATGATTCTCTTCAGAAAACATAATCAGGTCAGTTACAAACCTAGATCCTTCATTCATACCACTGACTAAGCTTGCTTGGTTTCAGTCTTGGTTAAAGGTTTAATATGCTTCATGTGGATTGATGCATTGCATGGACCTGGCTCTGTAGTTGCAGAATCTAAATATTATAGGGCCTACTTACATGTTACTTGGTTTAGATGCCACCAGAATATTCTAGATTTTTAAGATAGATTAGGAAGTATAGAAAACATCTCAGAAGAAGGCAGTATCAAATCACCTTCCTACTAGTGTCAATAAAAGTGATTTGTTCATCTAATGGGAGCCAAGCTCAACCTGGAAGCTTCTATTTTTTTTAATGGTACCAGTTCCAAAAATAGCTTAATTCAAAAACTATTTCAAGCATGTTGTGTGAAATGAATTTATATATATGTGGGATGTTACTTTTCTTATTATTTGTTTCATGGCTTTCCTCCAGAAGCTCAAGGGAACATTGATGGTATTTTCGCCTCCAATTTTTCTCCCATATCCTGCGGGATAGAATAAGCTAAGATATAAGCATGACTCAGGGACAGCCAATGAATTTCCATGACTGAGGAAACTATCGCACCACATTAGTTTCCTGTGCTTTGGAAGCTGTCAAATGAATATATAAGACTGGAGAATAGCGGCAGCAAAGAATTGTGCAAGCAGGAATCTCTCAAGAGGACATTCCTGGTTTGAAGATATCTTAAAATGACATGTGTAATAGCTGAGAGAGCCAAAAAGGAGGAGTCTTTGTCCAGTAACACTTAGGTTTTTTTTAAAAAAAACCCTGGAAATCACATCATGTATAATTGGAACTTTTTTGGAAAAAGATACAGTGCCATCTGATGATGATGATATGAGATGGAGCTGAGCAAGAACCTATAATGTGTACAATTTCAAAACCAATATATGCTAGATGTCCAGTAGATCCATTGTTCATATCTGCTAAAAATCTGAGTTTTAAAATACTTTAAATGAACATTTATCAGATGGGGAGACTCTAGAAAGAGTGCAGAGAAGAGCAACAAAGATGATTAGGGGACTGGAGACTAAAACATATGAAGAACGGTTGCAGGAACTGGGTATGTTTAGCTTAAGAGAAAGAAGGACTAGGGGAGACATGATAGCATTGTTCCAATATCTCAGCGGTTGCCACATAGAAGAGGGAGTCAAATTATTCTCCAAGGCACCTGAGGGTAGAACAAGAAGCAATGGGTGGAAACTAATCAAGGAGAGAAGCAACTTAGAACTGAGGAGAAATTTCATGACAGTTAGAACAATTAATCAGTGGAACAGCTTGCCTCCAGAAGTTGTGAATGCCCCAACACTGGAAGTCTTTAAGAAGATGTTGGATAGCCATTTGCCTGAAACTGTATAGGGTTTCCTGCCTAGGCAGGGGGTTGGACTAGAAGACCTCCAAAGTCCCTTCCAACTCTACTATTGTATTGTATTGTATTGTATTGTATTGTATTGTATTGTATTGTATTGTATTGTATTGTAACATTAAATTCCTTAAATGGGTAGTTTTATTAAAGGCATTACTAGGGAGCAGCAGAGTTATTTCTATGACAATCAAAATGTTTATTTTCATTATCTGTCCTTTTATAGGACTAGAATGTTTGAAGAAAGCTATGCCTCATTTGAGAATATATTTTAGGAATAATGCTATCAATAGTTCATAATTTCTACCTACTGGTTTTAAATCTTATTTAGGAATACATATGCCAATGAGTAGCTCATGCCATTATTATTTTTATTGCTTTAAAAATAAGCTTCAATGTAAGTTTCCTGGCTAAAGTAAACTTTTCTGCAATTTTTTTATTCCAAAATGTTGCTGATCAATCTCCTTTAAATTTTATTTTTAAGGTTAGGGAAAGACAATGGTTAATATTTGTCTGGCATAGGGATAGCTGATTTTTTATCTAAATCTTCATTTTATTTTACCAACTTCTTGAGCTTCTATTTGCTGTTCAGGCTTCATCCTGTAACCAAATTTGCCTGTAATTTCAAGTGCATACAAACAAGGTAAGAAATACAGTATTTCTGTATTTAATTTTCCACTATACATGCTCGATGGAGCACCAAAACGTTGATAGTATGAAAATTTGTCTGTATTCTTTTAAAATTTCACGTATTTAGAATTTTAATTTTTTTTCCAAGTGTCAAAAAAAAAGGCACATTTTATGTTAGGAAAAAGCTAAAGGCCAAAATTTTGTTCGTGGCTCAAGCTGAAATTTTCCTTTAAATGCTGCAGTGCAGACCTCCCCAATCTGCCCTGAACAGCACATCAAAAGAAAAGGTATTCTCTAGCCTATAATTGTTATCTTATGACACCAGGAGTCCACTATACTATGGTCAATGGTAATAATTAGTGGCAGATAATAAGCAGCAGGCTCATGTTAAAAAAAAACAGCAACAAAACAAGATGTTTTGAAACTCATACCTTGTTTCCCTAGTTTGTTGACTTGTTGCTTTCTGCGAAATAGTATGATGAAATTTTCTGAATCCCTATTTGTAGGTAATTTAGTGTACCTTTGCCCAATTTATCCATATGTCTTGTTTATCATTTTTTTCTAAATACTGCTACACCGAAAGTTTTGAAAAAAGTATAGGGATTGTAAAACGTGGTTCTGCTTCACATTGAAGTTTGAGAAGTGCAAACTGGGTGGATTTGTTAAATTAACTTCTCTTCAGCATTCATTCTAACTGTTTCTATATATTTTGGTTGTGTGGATAGAATGTTGGACTCAAACTGGAGAAATCCAGGATCAATGTCCCCCATTCAACAATGGAACCTAAAATATAGTACCAGTCTTTGCTATCTAACTGATGTGAAAGCATGGTGATTTCCTCAAAACTGGGAATGGGATGATGCTGAAGAAGGGAACTAAAAAGTATACAATGTGTATACTACACTGTTTTTTTAGGGGGGGGGAACCCTGAAAAATAAATTTAATAACAGGATTGTTTATATTTCATTTGAAAGGGGTATAGCAGAATAAATGTTGAATTTTCTTCATTTAAATATACCATCTTATAATTGCCCTCCAATATTCTAAGTTCTACACAGGCATCTTAATAAAAGGAAGAAAAAAGTATTCCTTCCATTTATAAAATAATTTAAAAGATTAGGTTGTTCTCTTCTGCAATAGGGTGGATATTTAAACTGACTTTGGACAACCCGTTTTTGATGGGATTCTAGATTTTGGCAGAGGAATTTGTCCTTCTAAATGTTCCACCATTTGTCAAGATAAATCACTTAACTTGCTCAAGGATCAGTAAGTCTTCAGTGTATATATTGTGAAAGCTATTGATAAATAGTTGTTTGAATAGATTGTAGACTGTCTGTTTAAGCTGCTCGCTGGGCTGTGTTGAATTTTCTTTTCTTCCCCAGTTTATTTAATGTCCTTCTTTTTATAAAGGAGAGAATAAAACCCAAATAAAATTATTGTATTTCATTGTAAGTTTTTTTTAAAAAAGCTATGGAAACGAGAAACAGAATTTAAGTTGCCAACTTGAGAAAAAGGAGGTTGTATCTTGACCTGATTCTGTAACTGACGCCCTCTAGGAATTTAGCTTCAGAAGTAAGTTGTCTGGGTAAGGCCTATTTACAGCTTGGATGGAGACCTCCAGTGAATACCAAGCTCTCATCCAGATTGGAAAATGGAAAAACAGCACTTGAAGAAAGCAGTGATAGACCACTTTATGATGCTGCTAAGAACATAGTATGAATGTGTTCATGAACCAAAGTTGACCTAACGCAGGAGTGTCAAACTTGCGTCATCACGGCAGTCTGATGTGACTTACCGTAACTTCCCCCCTTCATTAAACGGGACGGATGCATCCGGGCCATGGACCATGAGTTTGACAACCCTGACCTAAAGGAAGCCTTATTATTTATTTATTTATTAAATTTAGTAGCCACCTATTTCTGGGTGGGGCTATTCTAGGTGTTTTACAATAATAAAAAGAAAGATGAAAAGTTGTATAAACAGAAGTGAAATGATACAGTAAACAATGACAAATGAACACAAGAAGAATAAGTACATCAATATGATAAAAAGATGAATGGGTGGAGAGCAGAGAGCAAGAGAGAGAGAGGTGGATTCTTATCAGTCCAGTAACCACCCCAGCATGGAAATTCCCATTTGGTCCTCAGTCCAGTTGGCAGAGCCTGATTTCAGCTCTTGCAGAAGGATAGAAGGGTGGGGGCATGTCTTATCTTAGAGGCTAATATGTTCCAAATCTTTACATGCATGTTGCTTATCTTTACATGCCAAAATTAAAACTGTACACTAAAATATATATCATCACTTAGGGAAGATACCCTGAAGGATTCTTAATTTTGATCCCCTCCCCAATGTATGCTCTTTTGCTTTTAACCTAAACTTCACCAACTTCAAAGTTGATGAAGGGAGAAAAATATAAAATCATTAATGGGAAGATGTATAAATTCATTTTTATTGTATTAAGCACTAGTGGTGATGATTCTTGTCTGAAGAAATTCTTTTCATAAGTCCATTATGGCAGATTTGTTTTCCTGATTTGTTAAATTTGAGATTTGGGTTGCAATTGGAGGGATCTGGTGATGTTCCATATACCTGTTTGCCATACATAGGTTACTCATCACTTGATGACCTTGTACTGAAAAATCATCCCGTTTGAATGATAAATTATGTATGATGCCACACTTTTTTCCTATGCAAGGAAAAAATAAAAATAAATAGATTGAAAGAGAGGCACACTGATGCAACTGTTCAGGGTCTATGGAGGTAAATAACTAATGTGGAATTTAATTTAAGTAGAGCCTGCAAAATGACTTTCATCCGTTCTTGTTCCCAAATGATAGTTGAGATTTTATTGGCCCCACAATCTTGAATGGATAAAACAGCCTGTTCTAAAGATGATCCGTATCTATGAATATGAACAAGTTTCAAGAATCACAAATTAAATAAAGGTACCTTAGCAATAGCCAAAATGAGATACAAATTGATATCTGTATTTCCTTGTATATTTAGATAAAATAAAAATTGGCTTATAGGTCATCAATTAGCACAAAAATGAAGACATGGAAAGAATGGATCCAAACTATAACTCACTCCATATTGAGGCATGCTACCAAGAGGTTTACATTACCAGAATTATTTTTGCATAATTTATGACATCTTGTGTTTTTCCCTGAATAAATTCTTCCAGAATCCTTGTGATTTCAAACTATAGCACTGTTTATCTTTGCCACATGGCCCGCTGCAGTGCTCACAGAAAAATGTAGCATGAGCACAGCATATGGCAAGATTTTAATCAAGGAGAGAAAATTCTAGGTCGCTAGAATTACAAATTCTACATCGAATGTATTCCTTATTGTTGAACTCAACAAATTACTTGGGTGACAAGCCATCAGTAGTTTTTAGCCAATGGTGTGAATGTTTTCAATTAAAAACTTGTTCATGCATAAGATGTATGCTTTATTAAAATGCTATGATAGTCAATCTGCAGAAACTGATTCACAGAAGCCAACTTTTTACATGATGATATAATTAATGATCAGTAAATGTGCACAATATGGGATGCGGTGGCTCAGTGGCTAAGATGCTGAACTTGTCATCAGAGGGTTGGCAGTCCCGCAGGTCGAATCCCTAGCACCGCATAACAGAGTGAGCTCCCATTACTTGTCCCAGCTTCTGCCAATCTAGCAGTTCGAAAGCATGTAAAAATACAAGTAGAAAAATAGGAACTACCTTTGGTGGGAAGGTAACAGCATTCCGTGAGCCTTCGGCATTTAGTCATGCCGGCCACATGACCACAGAGACGTCTTTGGACAGCGCTGGCTCTTTGGCTTTGAAATGGAGATGACCACTGCTTCCTAGAGTCGGGAACAACTATCACATATGTGCAAGGGGAACCTTTACCTTAAATGTGTACAATTTTAAAAAATCTCAAATTCACTTATGCAAGTTAAATATATTTTTTATATTACCAGTATTTCAAAAAAATCCAGATGAGGAAAATTCACATCCATCCCTCAACTAAAACCCCACTTCCTATTTGCTGTTCTTCTAATTTTTGCTACCATGAGCTAGTGTTGCCAGTCAGATTCCATGCGAAACGAAGCGGTAAATTGCATTATGTTTTATATTATCTCTGTGTATCACTAAACAGTGCTGCCTCAAATTGAGGGGCTATGTACAGCAATTCTTAGTTCAAAACCTATCCATTTTGATGAATTTGTCCTAGAAAATAATGGCATTCTCCCTCTGTCTTTAGGCTGAAGAGCAAGATGTAAAGAGTTTGGATTTTTATTATTTTTTTAGATTTTCTTTAAAAAAAAAAACAAAGCAAAACTGCCTACTGAGTAAAAAGCACTGGGGCTGGAAATTAGAAGTTTTCAGACTTTGTGTCCCGGGGGAAAAATGACTTGTTCTGATTAGGGGAAGAAATAGATATTACTACTAACCTTGAATTGAAGCTCAGACTTCTTGTTTGCCTGTACAGCAATGCCTTTTTTGGGGGGAGAGGGGACTAAGACTGAAATTCTGTCTTTGCTACGATCAATTTCCATTTTGTTGGCGACATCATGAGAGGCAGGATTTTGTCCCTCGAACAGGGATCACAAAGGTGAGGGGAAAAAATCAAAGATAGTGCTGACATTTTCCAAATTGAAAAGGAGAAAACTAGAAGCTTTGAGCAAAGTTCTTCCTGACAATTACTGGACTGTATGCTTAGCAAATCACAAGGCAGAGAAGGTTTTCTTTCTGGTTCATCAGCTAATGACAGTACATTTTCTTGCCACCAAATTTAAGTGACAGAATTGATAGCTGAGACATCTGTATTATTCTGGCCCGCCAGTGGCAGTAGATTCGGACAGTGAGGAGACTGGGGAGGAACATGGGCCAGTCCTGAAGTCTGGGGAAGGCTCTGATGGGGGCTATGTGTCAGAGGCAGAGAGGGGGCCAGAGCCGTATGCCAGTTATCAGCTGCCTTCAGAGTCAGACATCAGTGAGGCAGACGAACAGCTGGAGCCTGTTCCTACTGTGCATATGCGCAGAGTTGCCAGATGAAGGGAACAGCTGAAGAACAGGGGTTGATTTGGGAGCAAGGCCACAGTTGGATGATGAATGGCCCCTCCCAGAGGAAATAAAAGAGGGCGAAAGGGGAGTGGAGTTTGCAGGAGACAATTAGTTCACTTAATTGGCTTGTGATTCTCCGAGACTTCTTGCCAGGTCTTGCAGATATCTGCCTGGCAGGTCTCCAAGCCAGATAAGATCTGTGACTTTAAATGCTCCCTTGAAAGACTTTGCTGGATGTGAATGAGCAGAATTCACAATAAATTAATAAAAGGGTTTTTTGTTTGGGCAAGGCGTTTGCTTAATGCTCTTGGGAAGCCTAGGTCAGAACAGGTATCTAGCATCTTTCACCAAGATCCTTCCTTCTACTTCTATAATTCCAGAGTTAGTATTTACTAATGCCATGTTAGTTTCCACAAAAGCCAGATGTGGTGTTAAAGTTTTCTGTGAGCCTAAATCACTCCGTAACATTTAGTGTTTCTTCTCATGCTTGACTTTGCTTCTGGACAGGTGTACTTCATAGGAACAAGCTTTTCTGCCACCCATCTCAGCTCTTGATGACATAAACTCTTGGTTTCCTGGCTTTCTCTTTAAGGGCATGGATCTCTGCAAGCCCTACCTGCTGCTTGGATTTTCTTTTCTGCATAGGAGGCATGTTTATTATATGTGAGTAGTAGAGAAATACAGATACTTTCTACTTTAATTTAGGAGAGATTAGCTGGCATTGTGAAAGCTCCGACTACAATTTTCTTACAACTGAAAAATATTAAATTTATTTTGAAGTTCGTTCTCAGGTGAGCCAATTTTCCTGTCTTTCATTTGAATACATTTAGACAATTTTGCTGTACAGAAAATATTAAACATGTGAATTCCTAAATATTGAGTAATGTCTGATCACTATATTTTATTTGGAGGATCATTGATAATTTTTACAGATGATTAAATGATTGATACGTGGGGGTTCTTTTGTTGTTGTATTAGTGTCCTCTTCAAGTTTCTGACCCTCGTCAACCTACCGTATTTGCTCAGAGTTTAGGATTCAGTGACCTTATACCCATGAGATTTCTCTTTTTCAGAATGGTAATGCTGTCCTTAAAGAGAAGAACTCCCTGCAACAATATTTTACATCTGTTTTCCAAATCATAAAATCAGTGAGTTGGAAGATTCTTTGGAGATCTTCTAGCCTAACCATTTTTCAGTATAGGATCTATTATAGCAGATGGCTAACCAGCTTCTGATTGAAGGCTTCCAATGATGGGAAACACAGGAAATTCATGAAGTAGTTCACTCTTGTCATCAGAAATGATTCCCAATATCTGAGATGAATTATTCCCATCTATTTTCAGTTTATTGCTTCTGGTTCTGCCCAACAGGGGGAAAAATAACTTCTCTATTTGATATCTCTCCTCAGCCTAAACTCTTCTCGGGAACCCAGCTCCTTGTAGGATACAATTTCCTATTCCTTCCGTCATGGCATCCCTTATTTCCTTTTCTGCATGACATTTGCTGTCCTTCAAGTCTTCTGGGATTTTCCAGAGATTACACAAGCATTTCTTCTGCTAGTTCTTTTAGTACTTTAGGATACAATCCATCTGGACCTGAAGACTTAACTTCATTTCAAATAGTTTAAGGGGTGGTTCTACCCTGTCCTTCACAATCCTGAGCTGCAACTCCTGTCTTCCATTATAGGCAATCAGTGGGCAGCTAGGACTCTGTTTCTCTTCTGAAAGAAGATTGATGGCAAATATGTGTTGTCTGCCTTCGTCTCATCCTCCATTACCTACCACCTCTCTGTTTTCATTTTTGCTTCTGACATAAAACATGTCTTTGTTTCGGAGGAATTTCTTAGAAACCTCAGCTCACTCTGTGCTGCAATAATCTGTACTGTTTGCAGTGACTGCCTTTTCTTCTCCTCTTCCTCCCCTTCCCCCTCCCCCTCCTCCTCCTTTGACTCCCTCCTTCCATTTCCTATGCATATTCCTTTTTTCTTTTCAGTATTGTATGTATTCACATTGTTTCATATATTCCCTGCCTTCTTTGCAATTGCATCCCAGTATCTCTTTTTGTAGGATTGTCATTCTCTCAGAAAACTTTTCATCTTCAGGATTTTAAGCTTTTGAATCTAAAATACCTTGTTTGATTTTATATAAATCTGCTGTTCTGAAAGCAATATACTCTCTGATTCTTTTGTATTCCTTATCTCCTATTATAGAATTAACATGTCTCTTTATCAGAAGTTCTAGTCATCTTTCATTCTTCGTCCTCACTGTTGGAGATCCAGGATAGCAAATTCCCACGTTCTTTCTTCTACTTTCTGACAAATGGAAATAGACAGCAAGAGAAGACAGGAATTTGTTCAGCTTCTGTCTATTGACAAAATTAGATTTTTCGCGGAAGAAAGGTAGTTGAAGTCTGTTTATGTCAATTTCATGTTGCTTTTGAAAGTTTGGCACATAAAGTATTCATTAATGTCTTTTAACTGTCCAGGCAATCTAAAATTAAAAGTCATGATTACAATGTTTTTATTTCTCTTATTATCTGTACAAAAACCTTGTCAATAGGATTTCGGCTGCCCATATTGTGACATTTTTGCGGACGCACACATGGTGTCTTTATGTACAATGCAATGTCCTATCCCTTTCTGAATCTGTTCCTTTTGGTGCTATTACCAATTATAATGTTTTGGAGATATAACTGCATCAACAAATCAGATGTGAATCTGTCTTAGTATCTTATGATGTGGATCCTGAATATACACTTTTTAAAACTTTGGCAGTTTCAGATTTCTTTTCATTAAACATTCTGACAGTTGTAATAGAAGTAGAACAGGAAAAAAATCCACAAACAATGCTTTTGTTTTCTGCTGCTGGACAAAAAGTTGGATGAAAGATGCTATCCATACTGTTGACTCTTGTAGTCACCTGAAATCACAGAGCTGCTTTTTTCAATATAGTCCTTTCCAATTTTATAGGCAGTTCAGTGGTTCAAATCCCTAGTGCCATATAACGGAGTGAGCTCCCGTTACTTGTCCCAGCTTCTGCCAACCTAGCAGTTCGAAAGCATATAAAAATGCAAGTAGAAAAAATAGGAACCACCTTTGTTGAGAAGGTAACAGCGTTCTGTGTGCCTTCAGCGTTTAGTCATGCTGGCCACATGACCACGGAGACATCTTCGGAGAGCACTGGCTCTTTGGCTTTGAAATGGAGATGAGCACTGCCCCCTAGAGTTGGGAACGACCACTACATATGTGTGAGGGGAACCTTTACTTTTACCTTTATATATCAGTGAGTCCAATAATATTTCTTGGTCCCCTGCCTTAAATAACTTTGATTTTTAAAATGAATATTATTTAGATTTAAGAACCAGCATCTTTATGTTAAATAATGTCTCTGAGCTGCACATAGGCTACTTTTCTAAGGTACCCTTAGAAAATAAGAAGTGTAGGTGGTGGCAGTTCATGCTCTAGTTGGAAATGTGTTGTGTCCCCCCGCCCCCAAAAAAGATAAAGATAACTAAGGCAGGGTTGAAATATAAATGGAGAAGGTTGTGAAATAGACGTTATTCTACTTGTCCAGAACGCACTTCAAAGAGTATCAGGACAAATCTTATTGAGAAGGTCATCAGTCAACTATTCCACACAATCCTGAAGAAAATGCATTCTCTGGACCTATTTCAGTCAGGAACAGACACAGACTCAATTGAATGGCTGTGGATATTTGGGCCCCCAACTTTGGATACTTTTCATTTTTAGTCTGGTATGGAGTAGTACTTGGAGTTTCAGGCACAGTTTGGGAGTTCTTTTCTACTCATAGCTCCTACTTAAAGAACAGGTGGATGGCTGTGATCATGAGGCTTCCCAGAATTTGATCTACGGTGTCAGTTGCACATATTCCTGGAAGGTATTTTACATGTTCATTTAAGCTCTAATTCAGGTGTGCCAAACCTGACTTGCGGGTTGGATTTGTCCCACTGGGTTTTTAGATCTGGTCTTAGGGCTGCCCTGGAAACAGTGAAGGACTGGCCTGTGGAGCCTTTGCCAGCAAAATGGAGCTTGTGGCCCTCCCAAAATCCCTTTCACTGGCAGAGGGTTGCAGGAGGCTTTTGCAGGCAAAAATGGCGCTTGGGAGCCCATTTTCATTGGCAGAGTGCTCAGGCCACCATAGGTAGCCCCTGAAATGAGTGACATTGAGCCCACCCGGGCCTTGCCCACCATGGCCCCCTGAGGTCAAACACAACCCTGATGTGGCCCACAATGAAATTAAGTTTGACACCCCTGCTCTAGTATCTCAGAAATGGTCTACAGGTAATCATCAAGTTAGAACTATAATGAAACCCTTTCAAAAGTCAGGAGGGCATTAAGTGGACTCTTCATTTAACAAGTCTCCATCTCTTCTCTCTCCAATGCATTTGTGTTGATTACCAGCTATAGACCCCTTCATGGCACAGAATCTAGTTATTTGAAGCACTATCTGTCTCCAATAATTTCTGCCTTTCCAGTGAGATTGGGCAAAAGTGATGTGCTTTAGGCCAGGGGTCTCCAACCTTTAAGACATGTGGACTTCAATTCCCAGAACTCTGGGAGTTGAAGTCCACAAGTCTTAAAGTTGCTAAGGTTGCAGATTCCTTGCTTTAGGCACCTTTGCTTAAATAGTGTCACTGATAAGTATCTAGGAGATATGTCTTCTTTGTTATGATGTCTGCCCTCTGGAACGGTATTCTTCCCAGAGATGCATATGCTTTCTACCTTGATAATGATGAGAATATTTCTGAAAATATGCATGTTCTCTCAGGACTTGGGGCAGGATAGTGATTGAGCCTGTGTAGGATGTTTTGTTTATTCTAGAGAGTTTTCTGGATGCATACGAGCTCTTTCTTGATAGTTACTATACTGTAATTCCCTCTGCCCCCTTTTAAAAGTGTATAAGCCATTCGAAGTTGTTTGGACTTGAACAAGTGTACAAACAAAGTTGAAATCATTGTTATTCAAAGCAAATATAGATTGCTTATTGAATGCTGTGGATTTTGCTAATGTTCAGTTTACTTCTCAGTTTCCATAGCGAATATAATTAAGGGAAATTGGATTATATTGCTGAACATTCTAGCTTCCCAATCTCTGTAAATTGGGAGTATAGTATAATTGAACTGATTAGATATTAACATGTAAAGTGTTAGATGTAGCCGATATGTGTATATGTAATGTTGTTAGCTGGATGGAGTCACCCAAGCAGTAGGCTTGAGCTTAAATGGACTCCAGAGGATAGTAGAGGTCAGGCAGGCCTGGAGGAACATTGTCCATGAGGTCGTGATGGGTCAGACATGACTTTGCAACTAACAACAGCAAATGTTGTTACCATTTTTTTTAAAATCAAGCATTGCAATGATAGAGAACTATAAAACTTCCATACCATTATATTCAGACTCCAGAGTGGCAAATATCAGGAAACAATCCTGCCAACATTTAATATTTTAAGCTTCACTTCATGAGTAGTGCACAAGAGGTGTACCAGATATGTCCTGTTTGGGTCTACTAATGGAACTGAGATTCTTTTTTAAAAAATCTGTTATTTGGGTGGCCTGTTATTTCAATAACATTTTTTTTCTTTTCCTTTAACTTTTATTCACCTGAAAGGTTAAGAAACTGTATTTTGGCTTTGAGAAGTCGGAAGAGAGACACTGGTTAAAATGTCTTTTTGAGTATTGAAGCTGTCTTTTTCAGGGCGAAGAAAACATAAAATTTTAATGAACCGAAGACTGAATTTCTGTCTTCTCTGTATGCTGTTATATTTTTCTTTCCTTCAGCTGCATGTGAAGTTGAAACCCAACCATCAGATAAATGGACTAAATATAAACTTTTCCTTATTCACTGCAAACTGTCTGTGTCATTTTTGTTATGTTCTCTGCAGTATTTTTCACACAGCAAATCCCTATTTTTAGATCTGAATGTTCTAAAAGTGTGAGTATGTGTGTTTGTGTGTATATGTGTGTGTGTGTTTGAACAAACATTTTGAACAGTCTATATCAGGTAATATTTCTGGGGTTTTTTTGCATAATTTTTATTTTAATTTATAACATATAAAATCATTTTTGGTTAAACAGTGTGTTGTCTGGGTACAAATAGTTTTAGGAAATGACAATCGAAGTGTTTACAACTATGTTCATTACATTGATATTCATTTAATAATAATAATACATGACCGAGTTACTAAATTAATCCACTGGTCATTATGTTAAAAATATGACTTACCTGTATTCAAAAAGTCATGGGAGCACAAAGTTGAAAAAGTTTCCAAAAATGAGAAGGTGAAGATCTTGTGGGACCGTTTCGAATACAGACGGATCGTCAATTGGAACACAACACACCAGATATCACGGTTGTAGTGGGCCGAAACGTACAATTTATTTACATTGTAGTACCAGGAGATGCCAGAGTGGAAGAAAAAAAAAACTGGAAAAAATCACAAAATACGTGGCCATCGAAACTATCCAATTATGAATGAAACATGTAACAGTGGTATCCATTGTCATCGGGGCAATTGGTACCATGTCCAAGAATTTTATAAAATAGATCAACAAATTGCAGCTTCCTGCAATAACACCAGCGGAACTGCAAAAAAATGCCCTACTCGGAACATCGTATATTTTAAGAAGGTACTTGGTTGATACCTAGAAGGCTGGCAGCAACCCGTATCAGCCATCAGCATCAGTCAATGGTATTTGTGATGCATTTTTGAATGTTTAGTTGACTGAGTTTCATGTTTAATGGATAAAGCATAATAATAATATTGATACTTGCTTATCCGTTTTAACAAACCTCCCTTTTTTCATTGGTCCTTTTCTTATATTTCCGTGTTTCTAACTTCTGTTTTTGTCAGTTAACCATTGATAAAATAAGTCCCAAGACAAAAAAAAAATTAGTTTCTTCTTTTTAAGGAAGCTTGGATCAGAACAGATAGATGTGGGGAGAGCTTCCGTAGAGAGAAAATTCCCACTGACTTGCAAAACCACATAATAGGCTCACTTTTAAACTCATTAAAATACATGTCTAATGTTGGTACATCAGCCTTCTCAGGTAGACCAGACAGGAAACGCTAGCCGAAGAGCTAATTCTATTTTATTGTAAGGCTACATTAACAGAATCTTGCAAGGCTGGGAATACAAATCTCCCTCTATTTCTGTTTATAGCCTGATAAGTTAGGGAGGATCCTTTCTAATTTTCTATCACTTCTCCTTATGTAGTTGCGGGATCGGCCGCTTTTTACCTGATCATTCCCTAGGCAACATCTCTTCCCATTATTTGTGAAGTATTCCCACATATCATTACATGGTGGGACACATAAAAAAGCCATTCTGGTGGGATTCAATTTTTTTTACTACCAGTTCTGTGGAATTGGCTTGGTGGGTGTGGCATGACTTGGTGGACATGGTTTGGTGGGGATGGCAGGGGAAGGATACTGTAAAATCTCCATTCCCTCCCAATAGGGAGGCAGAGAATAGATGGGGGTGGGGCCAGTCAGCGGTAGTATTTACCGGTTCTCCGAACTAGTCAAAATTTCTGCTATCGGTTCTCCAGAATTGGTCAGAACCTGCTGAATACCACCTCTGCTTTGGATAATGTTTTTTTTTTTAATGGGAATGTTCTGATCAGAAAAACTGGTCCAAAATGATTTTTTTTCCCTGATTGACATCATGCAGTTCAATTTTATAAGTGTATTTACAGTTCCAAATCTAAGCACAAGTGTAGCATTTAAAATATTGCTAAACAAATAAACCTGAAATAATAAGAAGACAAGGATATCGCCCAGTTGCAATAGCAATAGCTATTGCAAGAAATATTGCAAGAAATAACGGTAGCTATTGCAAGAAACCTAGCAACCTTTATGATGGCTGTTCAAGTGAAGTCTTGCAGAAGGAAGGTGATAATTTCTTGATCAGAAAGATTACTACAATTTCTGATACTTAGGGTCATGAGTGCCAGATGCCATAGATGCTTCAAGGGTAATACATGTATTTCTGAGTCAACCCCTCTATGAGCAGAAATTATGGTTTCTGTGGATAGAAACACACTAAATCTTCCTTGTTATTGGAATTGAATGCTGTGTCCCTATTACCAATACAAGCCTGCGCAATAGTCCTTCTGTACATTTTCTGATAACACTTGGAATTTATCTCAGTTTTAGGTGATACAACTGGAACTACAAAATATGGGCAGGGAAGAGGAATTTCTATAACGACGCTCTTTTGTCCCTCAAAAACAGACATGTAAATTTAGGGTTACTTGAGTCTCTGACAAGTGACTGCGGTCACAACCGACCATTTTGACTTGTCTCCAAAAACATGTAATGAAACATTACAGATTTTGCATATGTTGTGTCAGCTTGGGTGGGGTGACTCTTATATAGCCTATGATCCAGGGACAAGAAGAAGGCTATGTTGAAAAGGCCTGATTGTGCAATGTTAGAGGAGTGCAAATGTAGGAAGGTCCATAATGGACCATTCCTGTTCTGCATTGGGTCTCTCACAAGCTGAACCATGACATGGAGGGTCTGTTTTGGGCCAAGTTGGGTTTATTTCTTAATTAGCACAGTTTTCTGCTAAGAGCATTACAGAACAGAGGTAATTTTTACTCTTTCGTCCAAATAATCATTATGTAAGACATGTTTGTGTTTGAAAGAAGGAATATGTGCATATGGAAATATTTGTTTGGGATTTTTCGTAACTCTGTAATCAGTTAAATTGTGAACAGATTGTTTTGCTTGCTTGGTAACAGAAACAGAAATGTGTGTGCCTACTTAATACAGCAGCCGACGTGAAACATTTTATCGAACTGTTGAAAGCGAAAGGAAGTGCAATTTCTGGTATGAATGGTTTGAAGAATTTCTTACAAATAGTAGTACTTGCGAATCAGAGTCACAGCTGCATATTTTCTATATAGCCCACATTTGTTCCTTTGCAACATTAAATACATTTGAAATCCCTTTTTTTATTTTGATGTGCCTTCGAACATTTTTATTTAAATCTCCCAATAATGTTTGTTCTTTCTTTTCCAGTTGTGATCTGCAATACTCAAATGTGGCTCTGTTGTGTGACATGGCAGCTCCTTCAAAATAACTTCAAAAGCATTACATTTGTAACCAGGACAAGAGGCTGCAATTTGTATTTCTTTCATAACCATATATATTGACCTACAATATTGGTTTCTAACATTTCTCCTGGCCGCTTTTCTTCTTTTTGTTCTGCTTCAGTTCTAAGAATTATAAAGATGGACAGGCCACTTACAGTATTTTTCGGAGTATAAGATGGACTTTCCATCCCGCCTCCAAAAATAGCATGAAAATCTTGGTGCATCTTATACACTGAATACAGCATTTTTGGCCTACCAAAACCCCGCCCCTTTGCAAAATGGATGCGCAGAGGGTTTGGGAGGCTTGCAAAGTGCTCCTGAGGGCTGGGTAGGGCAAAAACGAGAAAAGAACGGGCTGTTTTTGCTCGTTTTTGCCTCCCCCAGCCCTCAGGAGTACTCTACAACCCTCCCAAAGCTCTGCATGCCCCCCCCCCCAATTATATTTTTGTTTGCAAAAAAACGAGGCATGCAAAGAGTTTGGGATGCCTACAGAGTGCAAAAACTTTTTTAAAAAATTTACCTCTTCAAAATCGTGGTGCATCTTATACTCCGATGCATTTTATAGTCCGAAAAATACGGTAAGTCATTAAATTCAATGCCTATGTGATGTGGTATATACACAGGTTTGATGGATCTCATCGAGAGAGGCACGGTTCATCATTTCCAGATTCCTTCCTCCTCCCCCTTTTAAATAAACAACTGAAGAGATACTGCCCATTTTTAGCCAGGATGCCCTGTTTACCTGATAATGGTTCTGTATTCTTTTGTAAGCAGTTCTTCCTTCTGAAAGCTTGATTTTGTGTGATGTATAACTAGAAATTGAACCTTTTTTTGGCTCTTTCCTTTTTAACCAAGAACAATTCAAAGTAACATATGAACTCAGCCAGCTATGATAGGTACTCAACATACTTATGTTCAGGTAGTGCTCGACTTACAACAGTTCATTTAGTGAATGTTCAAAGTTACAGTGGCCTGAAAAATGTGGCTCGTGACCATTTTTCACATTTATGACCTCTGCAGCATCCCCATGATCATGAGATCAAAATTCAGATGCTTGGCAACTGGTTCATATTTATGACCATTGATGCGTCCCAAGGATATGTGATCACCTTTTGCCACCTCCTGACAAGCCACTTTCTGACAAGTCAGTGGGGAAGCCAAATTCACTCAACAACCAGGTTGCTAGCTTATCAACTGCAATGATTAACTTGGCAACTGTGACAAGAAAGGTTGTGAAATGAGACAAAACTCACTTAACAAAAGAAATTTGGGGTTCGATTGTGGTCGTAAGTCAAGGACTACCTGTACTTAGAAAGTTCACCTCCTCTGTTACTTAATATCATAATTAATTCTGTCCATGTTCAAGAAAAAGGCTGATAGAACGATAGTGGCGATTTCCTATCTTTCATTGACAGATATATTCGCAGATGGCCAGGATTTTGCTGATGATCCTCCTAATACAGGAGTGTCCAAACTTGGGAACTTTAAGACTTGTGGACTTCAACTCCCAGAATTCCCCAGCCAGCATGGCTGGCTGGGGAATTCTGGGAGTTGAAGTCCACAAGTCTTAAAGTTCCCAAGTTTGGACACCCCTGTCCTAATATAAACCTCTGATCTTCTTTCTTCCATCTATCTTCTTGTATAGCCTCCATGCCATCTGAATTGTATGTTAGATCCCATGGTCCTTTTCTCTTTGGCGAGTCTTTCTTCAGCTTCCACCTTTGAACAATTTGGGAACTTTACCCCGTAGGGAAGAAATGTCCAATCTGTTTTAGGAACCTAGCCATGTTCAATATAACAGTGTAAGTCTACACAGGCCATTGTAGTATTGTTAGTTCTGATCTTCCCAGAATTCACATGTTTCAATACTTCCTCCATTTGCCAACCCCCTACCTGCTACCTTCTATAAGAATTCCCAGCTCCTTACTACAACACATGCACTGACAAGCAGTGGTGGGATTCAAACATTTTTACTACTGGTTTTGTGGGTGTAGCTTTGTGGGTGTGGCAGGGGAAGGTTACTGCAAAATCCCCATTCTCTCCGTACCCCACTAACCTGCTTTCCAGCAGCAGTGCCAGGGCCAGCCTATTTGCCGGTTCTGCAAACTACTCAACATTTCCAATACTGGTTCTCCAGAACCTGTCAGAACTGGTTGAATACTATCTCTGCTGACCAGGGCACATTTGAAGGACATTCCTCTTTTATACATATTGCTGTATGACAAAGTTTGTAAATTTAAAAATAACAATGGCTATTATTAGTCCTGGACATAAGATCAAGTGAATTTTCTTTCTGATGAGCAGAACATGTTGACCCAAAGAAATCTCTAGAAGGTTCACTTCCCATCTACGTACCTGACCATATGTCAGAATTTTACATTCTTTGCTAGTTTTAATGTGAGTCTTTGTGTCCTCTTTTCTGAGTCAGAAAAGAGGACATACAAGAGCACATTAAAACTAGAAAAGAGTGTAAAATATATACGAAATAAAATATAAAAAAAATAACTTTAGCTGACTGGAATATAATGTGGGTATTTAAAATAGACATAAATATTGGAGGAAACTGGAAACAAGGATATAGTGGCAGATAGAGAGATTTCCTTAAGGACTAGACAAGAACTGCTACATAAACAAAGAGAACTGAAACATTTCTTAAGTCCTGGGAAGCAAGATAGTATTCAGAAGGTCCAGATTCACTGGGGTATGAGGGAGGAGTAGAGAAACACAGTCAAGGTTCAATAATTCTAATGTTCATGTGGAGTTGGTTTCCACTGTTGGAAGAAATGTCCACCTGGGTTCAGTTCCAAGTGGGGAGAAAGACACTAAAAACATGGAGGCTGTTTGGAAAGATGGTTTTAATGGTGGACAGGACCACATGGTTTAAGGTCCTGGGCAAAAAGGCGGTCATATGCCTTGAAGATCTTAAAGAAAAAAGGGAAGAGTTGCTGAGAGAGCCTGAGTTTTATACCCTCTCTTGGGTCCCTCTTTAGAGTTTCCTGTTCCTGCCCAAGAAATGAATCCCGTTGGCTGTCAGACTCCCAGAGCGTGGGGATCTAAGCTAACTTTGTAAGCTGTCTGTATCCCAGGCTTGGGTGATGCAATCTCCCCAGGTACCATGTGGTGAGCCCTGCTGCTAGATGGGTAGAGTACTAATCCTATCATGTCCTCAGTAGTGGTGGGTTCCGGATCCCATTGCAACCGGTACGGTGCAACAGGACCCAGCGGCCACCACATGAACGCACACAGTTCATGCATACATGTGTCCTTATCTCCTGCGATGCTTTGCAATGCCTCCGTAATGCTCCAGCTGATTGGCAGAGCGTTGCACAGGCGCCATATGCTCCGTGTGCATGCACGGAAGTGCTGAAGAGCTCAAATACAGGTAAGGATGGTGGGCAGGCAGGCGGGTGGACCCTTCAGAGCACCGTACCAGAACAGTACCCAGTGCTCCTGGCAGGCACCAGTAGGCCCGTACCAGGGTGTACCCCCTGCAAACCACCACTGGTCCTGAGGGCCATGCCTTAAATCCATCACCTTGGAGCTGAAAAGTGGGGCAGGGAGCTGCAGGGAGCTGCTTTGTCTTTAAAGAATGTTTCTCCTTTTCTCATCCAGGGAAATATTCTACCTTTGTAATATTTCCTAGGATATTTCATTTTTCTAGTAGAGGGGTGGGTGCTAACTTCCTTCACCACGGACTATTGCAGTTTGTACTGGCTGAAAATACAACCAGGGTGTGCTCAGGATATGAGTTTCCACCGCAATACAATGTGGTATCGATCACAGGCACCGTCTGCCTGTCTTAGATCTGGGGCTCATCAACAAGTAAAGGAAAGCAGAGCTTTTACATCATCCTAACTCTAGATTAAAAAAAAAGCTCGAAGCAGAATAAGTGAAACTGCAGGCAACAAAAGGACAAAAGAGATGGCGATGAACAATAGGAGACCTAAGCCATTTAGGAAAGATAGAGTACTTTAAGCTGGGTTAAAAAAAATCCTGAACAAAAGAAAGCTCTCAGAACAAATGGACCTGCAATAGAGTCAACTATAGAGACAGAAGGCATTGTCTCATAAGAAGAGGCTGAAGACATATATTTAAAGCCAGTGAGTGACTTTCAGAATGAGTTGGCTTGGTTACTAAGGGCCAGTCTTCACAGCAATCTATAAGTGATTCTCTGTGGGTTCTTTTTGGAAGCCACTTGCTTTTCTGTATCTGCTATTCATTTCAAGTCTTACCCAATGAAGCCATGGAAAGCCTCACTTAGCCTTCTGCCTTCCTAGCTGCCTTCTTGTCCTTTTACATCTCAGAAGTGTGTGCTTTTCCCAGCAGTAGAGGTCATATATCTGAAGTGTGTTTCCCTTTCTCTGTGCTTCTTTCTTTTCTGCCTCTGTTTTTGCTCCCCCACTTTATGTTCTTCAGGACCTTTATCCATGAATAAAAGGGCAACTGAAAGGTAGAGTGGTGCACAACAGGAAAATTGAAATTCAGTCTTCAGATAGAAGCTCTTGTCCTTTGCATAGAAAACCTGGAGCTCTCTATGCAAACAGTACAAACATATTTTTTTTGCATTCTTTGTAAGGTTTTGCCTAGATTTAAAATCTTGCCATTCTCATCCCAAAGGTGCTTTTTTCAAGAGGCAACTGGATTAAATTAAATCTAAATTAATTTAATAACTGAAGCGATTCCCTTAACTTTCACTGGACTTTCTGGGTTTTCTTCCGAGAAGAAGCAGAACATCTTCAAAGAAAAATCGGAGCTGAAGAAGCTTCTTAGATGAGAAGCGAAATGTCTTCAAAGAAAAACCAGAAAGTCCAGTTGCCTCTTGAAAAAAATAACCATGATTTGGATGACTGAGAATCTCCGTAGACATCTTGTCATTCTCCTTAACAGGTCTGTAAAAATTATTTTGTGGCAGTGTTAAAAGATGTACATATTTTGCTTTTACTGGAGTTCTATGTTGAGGTAACTAAAAATAAAAATGTGTACACCATTACAGTCCGTTTTATGCTAGTGAAGTGCAGTGAGACAGATGATGCTTCCAGATGAAGGTTATTCACGAAGGATTATAGTAGATCAACACTTGAGCTAATTAAATATCTCACTTGTCAGATCTTGTTTACATCATAATCTTTGTTTTGGGTATAAGCATCTAAAGAGAAAAATATTTCCTGTTTTATACAGGGGTACAGCTTCCGTTATGTTCAGGTAGTCCTGAACCTTCGACCACAATATTTGTGGTGAAATATTTGTTAAGTGAAGTTTGCCCTGGTCATTACTGTGAAAAATGGTCATAAGTCACTTTTTTCAGTGCCATTATGACGGTCACTAAATGAACTGTTATAAGTTGAGGATTACCTGTATATTATTACCGTCATTTAATGACCCCATAATCCCTTGCAGGGTGGACTCTGAGCAACTGAATGGAGCCGAGTGTTTACTGGCCGGATGCCATTCCTGTCACCAATGCGGAATTATATTCAGCAGATTTTATTTATTTATTTATTTTATTCTTCATATTTCTA
Organism: Natrix helvetica; assembly: GCF_964273705.1. Lineage (NCBI taxonomy): Eukaryota > Metazoa > Chordata > Lepidosauria > Squamata > Natricidae > Natrix > Natrix helvetica. The sequence continues at coordinate 22,184,987 of NC_138549.1, forward strand.
AACCGCCCCCTCTCCCAAAAAGGGACTCGGGGCGGTGTACAGTCCACACAACAAATAAAGATAAAATACAAATATAAATATAACTATAAAAATACATATATATGTAGAGGAGGTTAAAATTAACAGTACTGTACTGAAGAATAAATATGGGTCTAAAAGCCCTAAAAACAATTAGAAACTAAAACATTACCCTTAAAATAACCAGGTGAGAGTATGCTACCAGGAGTTCACAGTTGTAACATTTATAATTATAATTATGCCAGGCCGGCTAATCGGAACAGGTGAGTCTTCAATTTTTGTCGGAAGGAGCGGAGATCCAAGGTGGTTCTAATGTCGGGGGGGAGGTCATTCCAGAGGGTTGGGCCCATCACAGAGAAGGCTCTACTCCGTGGCGCCGCCCGCTGGCATTGCCTAGTGGACGGCACCTGGAGAAGGCCCTCCCTGTGAGAGCGGATTGGCCGCAGGGATGTATGTGGGAGGATGCGATCCCGCAAGTAACTAGATAAATTCTCATCATTCCCAGAGAGAGAAATATCCGCCTCTACCTAAGATCAAACTCATAGTTTCCTGATTGTGAGAGCTCCACCTTCTAGGCCACTGGGCCACTCTGAGGATTACCTGTATATGCTATTGTTTGTATAAAACCATTATATGGTTTTAGAGAAAAAGATAGAAAAAATAAGAGGGGATTAATGGAATGTACAGGAATAAGGAAGACTGAAATTACTGTGATCAGCAGAAAAAAAATGTATGGATTATAATATGTTATTGTTCACTTCTGTTTTCAGGAGAAAATGGCATTAATATTACTTTTTAAATAAATATTAAATATTAACTTTGGTGGCCTTTTTCCTTTTTGAAACACCACTGCAAATTCATAATCGAAGAAGCATATACAATTCATGTCCAGAGAGCTTTACTGGCTTCATTTTAGTAATTAGTGAAGACCTTTGGACATTAAAGAATCAAATAAATTATGCATATATCAGTGTGTTTTTGTAAATAGGAGAATGGAGGCTTAAAATCTGCATATCTATAACCACAACTGATAGTTTGGAGTTATCTCCCCCCTCTTCTCTGATTCTTGATACTTGGGAATTGTAACATTGCTAGAACAGCTTCTGGAAACAGAAGGGAATATTGTTTTCCTTTTTATACAGGGGAAAACACAATTTCTCCCCTTTCTCTGTACATATTCCTCTCCGTAACAGTTACATGATGTGCATGGATGAATCCTTTAATTGCCATCTCATCTTAAAGGTACTGGCTGTCAGATGCTGTTGCAACAAGTTAATTTAGATTACAGTCTTGGGGGTTCTCACTTCACTTCTGTTTTTTCAATGCATGTACATTTCTTGTTTATGGAATGGTGAACCTCAATTGAATGTTTTCACTGTCTTTAGTGATAGATGTTAACTTTGTGATAGAAGGAAAGCTCTGATTAACGTTTCTATTCACAAAGGTCACTCGTTCTTGATACTTTGTTGTTAGATGGCAATTCGCGTCTGACCCATCGCGACCCCATGGATAATGTTCCTCCAGGCCTTTCTGTCCTGCACCATCCTCTGGAGTCCATTTAAAGTCACGCCTACTGCTTCAGTGACTCTATCCAGCCACCTCATTCTCTATTATCCCTTTCTTCTTTTGCCCTCCATCGTTCCCAGCATTAGGCTCTTCTCCAGTGAGTCCTTCCTTCTCATTAGATGGCCAATGTATTTGAGTTTCATCTTCAGGATCTGGCCTTCTAAAGAGCAGTCAGGGTTGATCTCCTCTAGGACTGACTGGTTTGATCACTTTGCAGTCCAAGGGACTCACAGGAGTCTTCTCCAGCACCAGAGTTCAAAGATCTCAATTCTTTGGCGCTCAGCCTTTCTTATGGTCCAACTTTCACAGCCATACATTGCAATTGGGAAAACCATAGGATTTGCCATAGCTTTCCTCCCCAGGAGCAAGCTTCTTTTAATTTCTTGGCTGCAGTCCCCATATGCGGTGATCTTGGAGCCCAGGAAAATAACATCTGTCACTACCTCCATTTCTTATTTGCCATATTGATGGTTATACAAGTCCAAATCACACTTCAGTTTACCAGTAAAAAAAAAAAAAAGCCAGGATAAGATGTTTTGCATCCCCCCACCCACCCATGCCATCACTCTGCTAAACAGTTAATCCCCACAACACTATCAAATTATCTAGAAAGGCAGTATTACCATCATTATTCTCATCTTCCCTATTACCTATCTCCTTATCTTCTTATGACTATAACTTAGTTGCTTGTATCTTGTGATTTATATTGTTTATTTAATATCCTAGTATGATGTATGTTGATTGCTTATTTAGTATCCATGACTATTACTAAGTGTTGTTTAATGTTTTATTATGAATGTATTTTACAACGACTGTGATAATGATCTATCACTATTGTTTTATGTACACTGAGAGCTTATGCACCAGAGACAAATTCCTTGTGTGTCTAATCACACTTGGCCAATAAAGAATTCTAATTTTAATTTAAAATTCTTTAGCAAGATTGACTTTTATATACACTTGTTAGGAACTGAGGAACTGAGATTCAGCAAAACAGTAAGGCAACTTATCAAAATAATTAATGTAACAATTACACCAACAAACTTCAGGTTAAATACAGAACATATAAAATCAAATGCAATATTAAATATGTGAACAGCAGGGGTGGGTTCTGGCCTGCTTTACCGTTGGTTGCACTTGCACAGAACTTAAAAAACAAGATGGTGGCGACAGTGACTGGGGAACTGGTTCGGGGGCGTGGCAGGCCTGGGTCGCTGCTGGTTCCAGCGACTCAGGCTGCCATACCACTACCGGTCCGGCCGAACTGGGCTGAACTGGTAAGAACCCACCTCTGGTGAACAGCAAAACTCAGGCATGAGATCGTTTGCATAGATGTCACATTCTAAATTGCATATTGCTGTAGTAATAACACAACCTCACCAGTATGCATTTTTGAATGTAAAGAGCATGTTTTTCAAGAACATTAAATAACATATTTTATGAGGAGTCTGACATTCAGTACCCGATCAAGATCTTAGCTTAGAGGCAGTTCAGTCAGAAAAAAGTTTTCATTTGCACAAATGTATTTGATCTGAACATCAAGATGGTTTGCTAGTTTAAGGTACTGCTAGATAACATAGAAACTCGTACATGCAGAACTGCATTTCTATTCAAAATGATTGTGTGTCTCAGTGTAAATGGACATGTCTTCTGCAAGATGCATCTACTGAACTTTTCAAAACAAGGTGGAAAATTGGATGGTATTAACAAGAACCCTTCAGCTAAAAAAATATCAATAATGTAATTCTGTTGAGCCCAATACTGGGAATTAACTTGCTGAAAGCTGAGTGACTACAGCAATAGGATTGAAGTCCGTAGATGATGGTTACAGATCAGAATCTAAGGTCAGAGAGACTGTAAAAATCAATGCTGTGACAATTTCTTAAAACAGACGAGTGATTTATATTTTAGATTATCATAAGAAAGTCAAATTCCTTTGCTAGCCCTGCATAGCTGCCCGCTTGCCAATTGACCTTTATCCCCTGTGAAAATTTTTGCAAGAATGAAAGATCCCATTAAGAGGATCTGAAGGAGCAACACTTGGTTTTGGGTCAAGTAATAAGGCTGATATAATTTGCCAGAAATGGCTTGCATTTCCCCTCCCATTCACAAACTACGGAAGCACACGAGCCAGAAGCTATTTTCATTCTAATGAACAAAAGGCCACAGGTACGAAAGCTGAAAGATTTCTTTTAAAAAATGTGAATTCAAGCTTGGTGAACAAAATAATCCCTGATCGTTTCATTTAGGCTATAAGGAGTGTAACAGGGATTATGATATAAAATGCTATCCTTATTTTTCTGCTGATGTGTGGTGGACTGACTGAGGTTTTGGAAAAGAAAGGACAATTTATAGTAGTCCTTTGTATAGCTGCTGGCTGGGGAATTCTGGGAGTTGAAGTCCACAAGTCTTAAAGTTGCCAAGTTTGGACACCCCTGAGTTAGGTGGTTAGCTGATGCTGGCCCTATAACAACTTGGTTTGTATTCCTGTGGTTTTTCTACAATCTTATCTGAGTTAAAGAAAAGAGAATGGCTTAGAAGAGATAACCCCTTAAATTGGAAAAGCAGACAATCTGTAGCCCTCTAAAAATGGCACATTTCTTACAGGTGTAAGAATTATAAAAGTGAGATCTGTTGATGCTTGAGGGATTTTTTTTTTGTTTATTTGTTTAACTCATTTGAAAGTTTGACTACATAAAAGCCTTTATCAGAAATTCTGCTCCTGCTTGCTTGCCACATATACTCACTCTTTGTCAATGTTAGGTAAGGCCCAAGAGAGCCATTGACCACCTACTATAATTTGTACTTTCTTGTCTAAAATATAAGATAGGTAGCTTAGTTTGCATAGGTTGTCTACTATGATTGCTCTTTAGACCTGGTTGAAACCATGAATGCAGAAAATCATTTGAAGTAGAGAAGGACTATGAAATTCCCAGTATAAGTATCATAGAATCACAAATTCGTAAAAGGTCATAAAGTTAATCTAATTCAATC